>NW_020619603.1:7651613-8397024 GCF_003573695.1 Papaver somniferum
AGTCAACTTCGATTCTTAATTACGGCGATACCAGATTTTGCACACGCATCTGATGAATTGTAAGTTGGATTTAACTTTTGTCATTAAATATGGTAGGATGAAAGTAGGTTTTTGTGCTAGATTAAGGAAGTGCATTTGATTAATTAATAATCAGTCGGACACTTGAATTCAATGCTATATTTTTAGTTAAGATTTTCCTGTTTTTTTAGTTCGTTTGAATTTCTTGAGATGTTAGTTCATCAACACACATATTTTAGAAATCATATCCTCAAATTTCTACACTTTAATGGTTGCTGAAAGTGTTTAATTAATTTTTCAGTTGTAGCAGATCCTTAACCTTCACTTTCGTCTCTGAGAAATTCATGGTAAAATTAAAACGGCGGACTAGCTCCAATACCAAGTTCAAGAGAAAACAGAGCAATCAAAGTCCGAGGGTACGAGTCAACTTCGATTCTTAAGCACGGCGATACCAGATTTTGCACCCCATCTGATGAATTGTGAGTTTGATTTAACTTTTCTCTCTGAATATGGTAGGACGAATGTAGGGTTTAGTGCTAGATTAAGGAAATTCTCTTAATTGTAATATTTCTTTAATCTTTAGATGATTGTAAAGGTTTTATAGCAATGGGGATGGAGAAGTAGTCTGAGTTCTTACATATCATTGGATGATCTTTGTTTGCCCTGTATCCGTTTTCTCTAGTTCCTGTTTCTTTTTTGCCTTTCTGTTTTTTATTGGAGTGAAAAATGAAAACACCAAAGATACCAATTGATTCTATGTTTTTCTTTAAATATAGCAGGATGTATGTGGTTCCACCATGATTCCTAGATGGGTAAATAGTTACGAGTGAACTGAGAGGCAGGGGAAGGTGAATTGGAGCAAGGAGACCACCAGCTTAGTTTTTTTCTTTCTTCTCCGGCTTCACCTGACTACTTGGACAGAATGGGGATACTGATGAGCAGGTTACCAGGAATGATTATGAGGCGCGGAAGCACATCAATTGCAGCAGCAGCACCACAACAACAGCTGAGCTCTATGGTCGGAAACTTGAAACTTAGAGGCCGTGGAGATGAGATATCCGACTTAATGCTCAAATTAGGTTGTCATGATAACATGTTTGGTCATACTAATGAAGAAGAAAACAATGAGAAGGTGACAGCAATTAGAAGCAGCAGAGTTGCAACTGATAGTACTGTCCGCCTCAACTGTATAACAGGGGTGACCGGCAGTGGAAAAACAACACTTGTCCAGACGTTATTACAAGACCAGAATGTGAGGAAACATTTCGATCATCATATCTACTGGGTCTCGGTGAGTGGTTCCTTAGATGATAAGAAGAGGCTTGCCGATGAAATACTCAAAGCGATGGAGTTAGCAGTCCCTCCATATTATGAATGGGATCCTCTACGGAGCCATTTAAGAGGTTGTATTGAGAAAAAGAAGTTCCTACTTATTCTTGATGATGTGCGTGAGGATGTTGACAATGTGACATGGGATCAAGAACTGAAGCCTTGCCTTGATGCTGCTGCACCTGGAAGTAAAATTCTGGTTACTACCAAATACAGAAATGTTGCAGAAAAGATGGTTTCCTCCAGTGAAGATGTGATCCATTTAGGCCAATTATCGGTCGACGACTCTTGGTTATTGCTTTGTGATATTGCTCTCCAATCAAGAACAGAAGATCAGATCAGAGACTTCGAAAGAGTTGGTAGGCAACTGGCTGAAGGATGCTTAGGCGTACCTTTTGCTATAAACACTTTGGGATGCACCTTGAGCCACAAAGGAACTATACAAGAGTGGGAGGCTGAACTTGAAAGTGGTTACTGGACTCGGAATTCTGAAGAAGAAGAGTTGAAAGCACCACCTCTGCTCACCAGTAATGACCCTTCCACCGCTGACTTGAGAGGATTCTTCAAATTCTGTGGTTTCCTACCATATGATTATGAGGTAGACAAAGTTGTTCTTATCAAATTGTGGATGACGGCTAAGCAACGCTTTCTTGATGGAAAGGACGGTGACCAGATGGAGATGGAGATGAAAGGTGAAGAGTACTTTGATACTCTAGTGATGCTTTCTTTTTTGCAAGGTTATGAACGAGGTGGTGTTGATGATCAAAAGAAGCGTCGTTACAAGTTTTACAGTCCCCTGCATGCTCTTGCTAAATCTGAGGCCGGAAAGGAGAGTCGTTGCATCGAAGAAGATCGAACAAGTCCTTGTCCAGCAGTGCTCAAATGTAGTAGAAAGACACTCCACTTGACACTAATCTTCAAAGACGACAATGTAGATTCCATTCCTCCTACCGTGTACCAAGAGAATAAGCTGCAAGTGCTGAAATTCGTCAAGAGTTCAAGGAGATGGAACCCGCTAATGATCCCACCAGATGTTTTCCGTCAGTTCATACATCTAAGGGCATTAGATATGAGCTACACTGGCCTTCATGATTTATCACCGGAGATAGACAAGCTGACACAACTAAGGTATCTTAACTTGTCCGGTTCAAAGTTTTCAACACTTCCCGATACAGTTTGTAATCTGGAGTATCTGGAAACCTTAATTCTGAACGACTGCGAGGAACTTACTAGACTGCCTCAGAAGATGGGAAACCTTACTAAATCGAGGCATATTGAGCTTCAAAATACTCCAAAACTTCTGTACTTTCCCGAAGGTTTTGGAAGGTTAACCGATCTTAGAACTTTAACTAAGTTTGTGATAGCAAGTTCATCAAGTAACGGTGCCAAGATTGAAGAACTGAAAGACCTGAACTTACTCGAAGGACACCTTGAGATCAGGGGATTGAAGAGAGTGAAAAGTGGGTCTGATGCTCTGAAAGCCGAATTGGTGAGAAAGACACATCTCCAGTCTCTATGTCTTGACTTTGATTGCGATCAAGAGCAAACACCCGAAGCAATAAAAGTTATGGAAATTGTGCTAGAAGCCCTCGGCCCATTTCCAAAGATGCGGAAAAATGTAGAAGTCCGGAACTATCTCGGTTCAAAAGCGTTGGTGTCAGCATGAGCTAACTAGATAGGCGGTAAGACTTGAGAGTACTTGTCATATGGCATAAATAAAACTTTGTCCTCTTTTTACTCCTGTGTTTTCTATTCTTTGGGTTCCTAGTGAGAATCAACTGAATTACTGTTTTCTTTGCAGGCGGAATATATTAGAAGATCAGTATCCAATAACCGAAATGGTCAGAGACGAGCTGGATTGCGTTTACTGCAGCAGCGTGACAGCCGTGTGTTTTTAAAGAAAGGTCCATTTCTATAGGGGAGGATCCACTGTCAAGCTTATTCTCATATTACTTGACATTTTCGATACTAACTTTTCTGTAAAACTCAAACAACAACAGAGATGAAGCTAATATTTTTGTCTATATGTTTTTCATACGAACTGCACTAATTATTGGTATTAATATAATACTGGTAAGAAGAACATATTAGGAAAACATTAATTTCAAATCCATTGTTTATTGGGTTTTATAAAATATTTACGATCTTAAATGTTAAATGGTGTCAGCTTGGGGGTGGATCCTCCTTCTCAAATAAATGTAGTTAATTTATACAGAGACTACAAGGACTTTTAAATGCAAGTCCTTATAAGATTGGTACACCTTCGAGCAACTTGGTGAATGTTATTAACAATGTTGTTTAAGTGTGAGGATGATGATTGATGGAGCTCAGATTTTATTAACAATATTTAAAGCAACTTGGTGAATGTTATTAACAATGTTGTTTAAATGTGTAGATGATGGAGCTCATATTTTTTCCTTATGGAACAAACATGTGTTGTAGAAGTCCCTGCTTACATCATGTTTCAATAATTACTTAGAAGACTACAGAGACAATTAAATAAAAACGTATACATAGGTAGGTTGAATAGTTCACTCTTTTCATGGAAAGAGCAATCATATTTAAATCGATTAATGAAAAACTACATTTTCACTCTATGGTTGGGTTGCATTGAAGGGGAGAAAGAAAAGCGAACACGAGCAAATTTCAAAATACTAAGAGGCTGACACATTTATATATACTAACTATATAATATTCACACTCATAGTTATGTATTTTATTAGCCTATTTTCCTAAATATGTTTGGTATTGCTACAACTCTCATAAACATGTCTAGGACATCATTGATCAAAACCCTAACTCTTACGTGTTCGGATGTTCCTCATATTTCCATTTCTTTCAAAACAATTTAAAATTTCCAAATTCTTTTTTAATGTCGAACCAATTCTCTTATTGAATCCAACATTTTGGAAACTTTTCAAAAATAATCGACCAATGTGAATATGAACAATTACAAATTGTCCTTAGAATTCTTCGTGATTGAACAAAACTGACACAAAATCAACCAATGTCAGGGACGGATCCATGATTCTTTATAAGGTACGGCTGGCTAATATTACAGGTTATGCGGCCGAAGGCCGCGCTAATTTTTTTTGGCTCGAATTTCGTTTTTAGTTGGCAAGCCTAAATCGTTTATGTATAAGCAATAGATTGAAGAATAAAGCTTAAAGCAAATGTCACGTATATAAGAAAAATTGTTTGGCTGATAGCGAATTTTCAAAGATTATATTATAGATGTTTAATGAATGTTGTAAATAAGAAGGTTTTCTTGTGTAAAAGTTACTAAGTTCATAAAAATGTCTTGTTTTTACCTAAATGTTTATCACTTTCATTACAAAAGATAGAAATTGAATGAGCTTGTTATGATATACGTGAGATAACATAAAATTAGTATGAATTATACAAGGCTAATTTTTCTTTGGGAAGATTCAGGGATGGGCTTGAGCCCGTTTAGCCCCCTCATACGCCCGTCCCTGGACAATGTGAAGATTCGTATCGGCCGAGAGCAAATACCATTTTTTTCTGTTGATTTTTGCTAATATAAACTTCTCCAATTGTTGACATTCTTAATAATAATGGGTATAAAGTCATACTCATTCTAGTACGAAGTATGGATTTGAATTGTGTTTGACCTTTTTAACATCATCACATAACCAGTCGTCGTGATAGTTCATATCAATCGATGCTGAGTAAAAGGAAAATTTTTTTCTTCTCTTGGGTTTTGAAGTTACAATCAGTCAATGCGAATATCCATATTGACTGATCCTATAGTGTCAAATTTTTTGAATCGATTTTGTTGATGGTGGATTTTAGTTCAGGGCTAAAATTGTAAAACCAAATTTAATGTGATGACATCCTGCAAAGGATAAAGCCATTTAATGTGCTGACATCCTGCAAAGGATAAAGCCGTTTGATAAGCGATGAGTGCAGAAAATCTCTCCGCTTTATTTAATCGAAGCAATTCAATAAATACACAAAATTCACCCAGAATGATGCATGTAGCAACAATCCCAAATATTCTGTGAAATTTAGCATTACTAATTAATGCATGATTTGCCAGTATTTCCTGTGTTGTTCACAGCAGAACTCTCATTATTGGCATGGCATGACGACTGAGTGTTTACCCTCAACAGAGTAACATGAATCTCCAAGTGTCAATATCGAGGTGTGCACTAAATACCCGTACATGCTACATCATTCTCTAACAAAGAGAATCTCGTATCAGCTCTTTTGATTAGCCAGATCGACCATATTTAATTTCCTTAAGGGAAATCTAGATTGTCCATGTCAGTCTCAGAAAAGATCACGGCCATGCAAGTTGGCTGCATGATTTAACCAGCCTAGCCAAACCATAGCAGGAGTAGGCGATCACTGTGATGACCACAGGTGGGCCCACTTATGCCCCAGCCGGTCGAACACCACGCCATACTTCCCAGCGCGCCAAAACGCCAACCCTAAAATAAGGTGGCCGCGCTGCTTTGGAAGAAGCTCGAACGAGCAAGACTGTTCAAGGCAGTCTTAAAACCATCACAACCGTCCAACTTCGCCAGCCTGGTTGGACGGATTAGATCATCCCGTGAATGATCAAGGAAGTGCTAATGCACACATTGGCGGGCTCACTTCTCCCTCACCCGATCGGTTTTCTCACGGCAAGGCCTTGGAGCAATGAAACGATTGCTAAAACCATGGCAGGCGTGATGCTTCTAAGGGTCGCGGAAATTCCACTAATGTCTTAAATCGATCGCAACCATCCAACTTAACCATCCTATTTGGATGGCTTGGATCACATTTAGGACCATCAGGAAGGTGCACGTACGTTCACGACTTGCCAAACCGTTTGGCCAAAGTCACGTGTGCGTGACTGTTTCAAAACCCTAATTAGGGTTTGCGCAATGCACATTTGTCGTAGTTCAATCACGGCCATCCATCTTCGCCGGCCTAAACATACTGTGTAGATATAGACTCAAGAGGTCTCAAGGACACCAACATGATCACCGTGGGCCCACCTTGATGTGTGACCGGTCGACCTATGCATAGTGGGGCCTGGTTCTCGAAATACACGCCCCAAAGGTGCTAGGTCACGTGGCCTCAAACCATAACTTGTGCTTTGCGACAACAAATTTGTGTCGCAAATCGATCACGACCACTCATCTTTGCCGGTCAAATTGAGTGGCCTAGATCTAACCTTTATGGGGACGAGAGGTGTAGACATGCACGTCAGCAGGCCGTCTCCACGCATGCCCGGTCGTTCCCACCAAAATAAACAATCATGCTTGAATTCGATCAAGCCAAAGAGGGGATGTTGCGCACCTCTAAAAAACCCTAAAATCCATCAACGGCAGCAAATATGCGCCATAAATCATCTCGTCCGTCCAACTTTGCCAGCTTGGTCGGATGACTTGGATTAAGAGTTAGGCGATAAATGAAGCCTCTCAATGATCACCTCCTGCCACTCTGTCATAGGGAATGATCGACCAAAGCGTGGCCCGCGATGCGGCCTCCAAACGATCACTCGAAGATGGTTGGATGTGATGTCATTTTAAGACGCTTAATCCGTTACTTATTCAATCAAGTTTTAAAACAACGATGCTTTCTGCATATCGATTGTTTTGAGCTGCTTGCTTTAAAACTATGCATTACATGCATCAAGCATGCACGATATTTCACGAATATCAAATCCTTAAATAACTTAGTTATTTAACCTAATAGCACCGTATGCTATTTCTTGCGGCAGGTCCCACGACTCGACCCACTCATTCGAGACATCAAACATGTCACAAACTGGGGATACTTACTGGGGTATTGGTCTGGCGGTTTACAGTTGTTTGAGGGTGAAAACGGTTTCTGCTGATTTTGGTAATTTCAGGTGTGTGGGCGAGAAACAAATTTAAACCCTTAGAATCGAGAGATCAATCCATACAAATCCGTCCTAAACCAAGAAATGGCCGTTTCAGACTTGCTTCGGTCACAAAGTGAAGGAGAAGGGTTGGTTTTGGGGAGCGAAGCGAAGAAAGTGTTGAGACCAGAATAGTTGGTTCTGGAAGAGTAGTTGTTTTCTACGACTTGTATTAGAAAGTGGGAAGCTAACAGATGAAAAGCTAGCAAATGTTTTCTGAGTGTTGTGTTCTCCTGACCTGAACTTGTTGTTCGGTGGAAATAGGTAATACCCATTTATACAAGTCGAAGTGAAACGTAGTCTGGTCTCATTAAGAAATGGAAAACGAGTGAGTAAATGGGAGGAGGAGGTAACCGGCAACGCCTGGAATTGATGTTCCATAAAATAAAGCGTTTCACCATTACTCACTGTATTTACTAACCGCCTCATCCTTATGACACTTTCTTATAACGGGCGTAGTGTACGCCGCACGATGTAAACCACCAAAACAATACCCATTGAGCATCCCCCAGTTTGTGATATGCGTTGATGTCTTGAGTGTTTTCGTGGAAAACATGTAGCATGTTGTTGTCGTCTGGAAAGTAGAGCTTGGGAGACTTGCCGGCTCGGTGACCTTCGACGGTCGAGATTTTGCATCTTAAGAGGAAAGGTAGCCCTTGATTATTGCAACCCTTCGTTTGGTAGCCAGTGGCATGAAAGAATGCTCGGTATGGCTTTAATATGGTCTGGTTTAGGCGCGGCCAAAAGTTAGGGTTTTGGCTTTGTTTATGCGCGACCAAACTAGGGCCAAAAGTTTCCATGCGTTAGCTGGTAACCTTGGACGTCTAAGATCTGCATCTTAGATGAAAAGGTGGTCGTTGATCGTTGCAGGCCTTCGTTTTGGCATCCGCATAGGGAAGGCCAGTATGGCGTGGCGCGACAAGGTGGTTGGCATGCTATTGGCACGGTTTGGTGTGGCCAAAACTAGGGTTTGAGTACAAAAGTTACCGTGCATTTTTTGGCAACCTTGGACGGCTAGGATTTGCATCTAGGATTGAAGGGTGGCCGTTGATCGTCGCACGCCTTCGTTTTGGTAGCCGCATAGGGAAGGATGGCATGGTATGGCGCGTCAAGGTGGTTGGCATGCCATTGGCACATGTGACATGGCATGCCTTGACGCGGTTTGGCATTTCCAAAACTAGGGTTTTGGGCCAAAGGTTACCATGCGTTGTCTAACGACCTTGCACGGCTAGGATTTGCATCTAGGATTGAAGGGTGGCCGTTGATGAGGGAAGTGGACTGATGAGTGCCAAATATTGTATATATTTATCCCTTTTTGTTGGCATTTAACTCATCTTTTGCGCATTAATTCTACATTTTATCCCATATTCTGTATTTTCATTGTTTTCAAGAATAAATATTTTTCTTACTTAATTTTGCATTTTTAGGTAATAAATAAAGTTCGGATGAGTCGTGGAGCGAAAAGAGCAGAAAAGTAGTGAAAAGCCGGGAGAAATTACGCAAGGAAGCCGCGAAGAATGATGCGCACAACCTCATTTTCTACACACAAAAGCGCCTCCGTTCTCAGCCATCAGATCAGTTCTCAGAAGCATCCGACGGTCGCTCCTGCATAGAGCATCAAAATCTGAAGTCTCTGCCAAGCACCACAGCGCTGAAATTCCAAGCCTTCAGATTAGATGGTAGTTGAATCCAACGGTCGCTCCCTTGCTGTTCATCAAAGTTTGATATATCCGCCTAACACTACAGCACCTAACCTAATCTAGCACCGTTGACTTCGTTGTGTTCCGCATCCAACGGTCGCTACAAACTGCTTCTCTCCTAGCCGTCCGATCTACCTACCATCTCCATATCCAGCAGCTCGGCTCGCCAAACATCGAACCAGATGCTCCCGCCTCACACCCTAGCACCAAACACACCCCCTATCCCAAACACAGTCGAGCCCCTCCTTCATCTCCTTCACCCGACATTTGCAGAGCCACCTCTCTGCCACCACCATCGCCTGCAACTCCACTGCCACCACCAGACCTCGAGCTTCCTTCACCACCACCAGTTCCATCACTGCCACTATCATCTCCAACACCCGACAACACCCTAGCCTAGCTATTTTCTTCATCTCACAACCTCTGAAACCCTAGGTTTTGGGGTGAGTAAAATAGCTAGAAATTAGGGGACAATAGGAGCAGGAAGAGCATCAGAGGGACATCAACAAGTATGGGTTGAAGCTATTTTGGTCAGTGTGTAGGTAAATTTCTGTTAATTTACAAAACCCTAATTGTACTGTTGAGTGAAGATTTTTGGGGAAAATGTGTGTAAACCCTAATTTGTTAATTTGGGTATAAAAGGGAGGTGATGTAGGATGTTAAAACTGGTTCTTGGACTAGCCAAGTTTCCACCCAATTTGGGTTAGGTTAATTTCAATTGTTCCTGCACTGTTAATTGTTCCTGTTAATTTTCAGTTTCAACTGTTAATCTCTTGCCATTGTTAATGTTGCTTTGTTACTTTCTTGTTACTGTTAAATGTGCTCTTGTTAATGCACTGTTAATGTTAATGTGTGATGTTCCTGTTGTTAGTTAGACTCATTGTTTTGTCACTGTGAATGCCATGTTTAGTGTAATGTTTGTCATGTTCTAAACTATCATGCTAGGGACTTGATAAATCACTAATTTCTTATTGTGTAGTACATTGATTATATTGCTTTAGAAGGCTAAGCAGGTTTAGGAAAAACTTGAACTTAGCTCATCATCACCTCACTTTCACAATGTATGCCAAGTATACTTTGTAGTTAGGTTCATGAGCTGTTGATAAGCTGCAACTCAAGCTGAATTCATAATACCTTGACTAGTTGTGCTGTAGAAAGACAATTAGTGCTTTGGAAAGAATACCATAATTGTGTTTAACTTTCTATAGGAGAATACATAGTAGAAGTTAGAGTGAATTCAACCCCTAGTTCCCCTCCATAATCTACTTCATTCTCATCCACAACTCCATCTTCAACTGTTAGTCTTGTTTTCTTTCACTTGTTTGTTTTACTTGCATTTTCTGTTTTGCATTTTCTTTACTATTTGCTTCCTCTGCTGCATTTCTTCTACTGCTGCAATTGCTGCTGCAGCACTTGTGCTGCTTTGCTTTCCCTTGCTGCTGCCACTTCTGCTGCCTTTCTGCAGCTACTGCTGCCACTCCTTGCCCTGTAGCTGCTGTTGCCTCCTGCATCTGAGCCTCTGCAGCTGCTGCTGCCAATCCACTTCTGTGGCTGTTGCATTGCTGCTGCTTGCTTTGCTCTCCAAGGCTCACTTCACAACTGAGTCCAAGGTCCTAAGCCCAATTCACAGTTGAACTGTTGAGCCCAAAGCTCAAATCAGTTCACTGAAACAAAGCCCAGCTTTCAAAGACCAAGCCCAGTTTCTAAAACCAAAAGCCCAGAGCACAAATTGGGCTCATCAGAAGACCATAACCAAAGCCCAATTACTGTGAAAGACCATTTCACTGTTCAGGTGAAATTGAGCCCAAAGCTCAATCAAAGGCCCAAAAACCCATTTGCACTTTAAAGATAACTGAGCCCAAGCTCAGTTCATTTTATTTTTAACAAACCCACTAAGCCCAATTCATTCAAAGGGCACTCAAACCCATTAGTACTCAAGGCCCAATTTAAGCCAAAAGGCTTCTAAGCCCAAAGCAAATCTAGGAACCCAATTAACTAAAACACTTCCAAAACACACCCGATCTCTGTGGATCGACCCGTACTTGCACGAGCTACAACTGACGACCGTGCACTTGCGGTATTACTGTAGGCCCGTTTTTCATCGCATCATTTCTACACACCTTTCCGGACCTGCCATGGACAAAGGTGTGATCGTGTGATAATCACCACTCCTACACGGCCCCACTACTCCATCATTTCATCTCCTCCACTTCCTACGAGATGAGGGTTGCGCTCAATGACTTGTATAAATAGGACCTTCAACTATTTCCAAACAACACACAGACACAGAAAAACCAAATGTTGTCTTCAGTATCCAGAAAACACCTAGAACTGATAACTTACATTGTGCAAGCCAGTTCATCACTCTGATACGAGTCATAAACAGCCAACACCTTCACAATCTCAACACCTTCTTCGCTTCCCTCCCTAAGATCAACCCCATCTCCTTCACTTTGTGACCGAAGCAAGTCTGGAACGACCATTTCTTGGTTTAGGCCAGAATTGTATAGATTGATCTCTCGAATCAAAAGCACTCCCGTGCAGTGCATTTTTTTAGGGTTTAGATTCGTTTCTCATCCACACACACCCAAATTTACCAAAACCAGTAGAAACAATTTTCACCCATAAACAATTGGCGACCGCAGTGAGAGATTAATCTCTCGGTTGTGAAGTCAATTTCTTCAATACCCAATCCCATTTGGCTGATTTAAATTGGTTGGTCTTAAGACTTCCCCAACAATTCCAAATCCCGGTCGAAGCTCCTCCAATGAAGGTACGGTGTAACCGATGGTGTAACCGGAAGAATCCCAACATTGATCGAGTTAGCACGGGTGCAAGAGATTCACACGAAGAACATGAACCTGGTCAAAGAAACAATAAACGACATACTCAATCTCCTCATCAAGATGACATCAGATATGAGCGGTGCTCATGTCACAGAGATTTCCGCATTGGGGACTGATCCTCGCAACAATCCTCCTCAAGTCAATAGTTTCACTATGAACCAGAGACCGGTGGATTAAGAAGCGGTTTCCCTAGTGGAAAGTTTATGCGAACTTTTACACCTCTCTAAGAATCAGCGGGCAGAGACGTTTGCTGCAATCGACTAGATATCCTTGGACGTGCATTTAACTCCTTTGCATCCAGAAGCCTTGAAAACACCAGAGATGTCTGTGAATAATGTTACCTTTACATAAGAAGACATGATGGCAGAAGAAGGTCACAACTGCTCCCTACATGTTACTGCACGCATCAAGGATTCAGAGTTCAAGAGGGCCCTCATCGACACGGGAGCGTCTTCAAATGTGATTACTCTCAAGATGCTCAGGAAGGCCAAGGTTCGCCCAAGCAAGATCGTGCGACAGCCTACCACGATGACAGACTTTGAAGGAAACCAAACCAACACGTGCGGGTATGTCAATCTGAATTTATCTGTAGGACCCGTCCAACCAAAGGTGAAAGTCGAAGTCATAGAAAAGGATCCGGACGACCATATGATACTAGGGAGACCATGGCTTCATGACAATAGGATCGTCCCATCGACGTATCACCAATGCTTGAAGACTATGATGAATAAAGAAATCGTTCATATTCCTGCATCATTGTCTCCTTACACACCAATACGTGGAGTGGAATTATTTGAACCAAGAGAAGCACTGCGGGAAGAATCAGACAAAGTTCATTGCACCCCACTACCCACGTGGGCGTCAATCCAGGAAGAGGACCGACTTTCATCATTGAAGGCTAAGCCTCACGATGCACTGGCAAAGCGTACCAATTCTTCTTCATCATGTGAAGCCGCGACCCACGCTCACACTAAGAGGGAGCGAACTTTTGTGGCGAGCCGTGATCAGAAAGGGAACACCGTGTACCGACGCCGCTGTTAGAAATTAGCAGGGGAGACTGTTACCCAGTCTCTCCGCCCAACGGAATGCTACAACAACGACGAACCACAAGGAGAAGTGCTGGATGCTCCACGAAAACTGCAAGATGACACCAACTCCACAACCGATGAGCTCGAAGTCGTTAACATCGGGAGTGAGGAATCTCCTAGAACTATCTCCATCAACTCAACCTTGTGCACGGATGAACGCACGGAACTCGTGGAACGTCTCAAAGAATACCAGGACATATTCGCTTAGACAAAAGAGGAAATGCCCGGTTTAGATGAAAAATTGGTCACCCATCATCTACATGTCATACCTGGATCCAAGCCGGTCAAACAATCTCCGAAGTAATTCAGACACGAGGTAGAAAAGCAAATCAAGACTGAGATTCAGAAGTTGCTGGCTGCTGGCTTCATTAAACCCATTCATCATCCAACCTGGTTGGCTAATGTGGTTCCGGTGAAAAATAAAAACGGATAGATCAGGTGCTACGTGGATTTCAGAGACTTGAACAGATGCGATGCCACCTCCGCACTGTGAAGGAACTCCAAAGCTTCATAGGCAAGGTGAACTACACTCGACGTTTTATACCTGGTTTATCCCAGCTTGTTGCTTCATTCACCCCCTTGCTGAAGAAAGGAGCAAGTTTCGTTTGGACCGCACTACAACAGTTTCGGAAGATCCAAAGAATATTGTCATCTACAAATCATCATAAAGGGTTCTCCTATTATGTCATCCCGGACGAGAGCGAGCCCGGGACATCTTCAGATATACTGAAGCCGACACCTCAAAGGAGCAGCCTCAAGAAGATAGCGATGTCCACATCATCATGTCGAGAAAGAATCCACAGTTTGGACGAATCACTCTGTCAGACTTAAGAGGAATGCTTCAGCGAAACAACGAACATCCAAATGATTATGTCAAGAGGTCCCGAATTCAGGCACTGGAGGGTCACGATCCAAATGTGACTGAAAAACAAGTGGTGTGATTGTGCATCAATAGGATGGTACCTGTCTATCGTGCTTTGTCGAAGAACCTACGCTTTCAGACATCCTCTGAACTCCATAAAGCTGTTAAACGCTCAGTTGCGACAGCACCTGCCCTGCTAGAAAGAACAAGCCTGCCAGTAATGAAGAACCCCATGATGTTCGTGGAAGCATACATCTCACCAACATACAATACAACCTTCAGCCTTCTGTAAGCAGTTTCGCTGAAGCATCAAGAGGAAAACCACCGAGATACAACATCCTGCGCGTCCAAAATCGCCAACTCCAACTCAAGTACCACATGCACAACTGCCACAATGATGAAACAACGTCTAAGATACTCCATATCTGTATCGATGGCATAAGTATCAATGAGAGACGCTTTCAGAATTTCGTCTCTCGTAGAAGAAGTAGTTGCGTTACCAAAGGAGATTGCACCTGGGACTTGAGAGGTACATACAGATTCTCTAGTTTCATCATATTTGCAAAACCTATTAGTTAAGTCATTCGCATGAAGGAACTTCCCTACTCCTCAAAGACACGATCCAAAGATGATAATGGCAAAGGAGTATGACTGGGGACTGCTTAGCACTGCCCATTTCAAAGATGGTGAATTTAAAGAGATGCAAGCACGCTATCATTATGATTCCAAGATGCCCAAAGACGAGGATATACTCAAGAAAGCATGCCTATTGTCAAAGACCAGTGATGTTCCTGGAGTCTATGAAACACAATGAAGAGTAAAGAAGGCCTCATGAACCCAGCATGACAACGTCTATCAAGTCGAAGGCTCAGTAGATACTCGTGGGCAGGGGACCGTCTCCCTATTTTTCATTTCATGAGGCAACATCAAGGAAGCTTTTCCCTCTAATAACGAGACAAGCTCTACCACTACATGAAAACTGCCAATGCCCGCGCTTCACCATAACAACAACCACTACGGACAGAGTCAAGGAATTCTTGGACACAAGAGAGATGGTCAATCAGGAAGCATGTAATTCCCAAGGGGAAGTCAAACTGAATAAGAAGCCGCTTCAACGCTCCCTCCAGAAGCTGTTTCAACACTCTCTCCAGAAGAAGGTCTCTCGCCATAAGAAGCTACTTCAACGCTCTCCCGGGACCCGCTTCGACGTTCGCTCCAGAAGCTTCTTCAACTTTTCATAGGAAGAAGCCTCTTAAACTCTCTCCAGAAGAAGGCTCTTCATTCTCTCCAGAAGAAGAAGCCGCTTCAACTCTCTCTCTCCAGAAGAAGGTCTCTCGCCATAAGAAACTGCTTCAACGCTCTCCCCGGGACCTGCTTCAATGCTCCAGAAGCTTCTTCAACTCTTCATAGGAAGAAGCCTCTTCAACACTCGCCAGAAGAAGCCTCTTCAATGCTCTCTTCAGAGGAAGACGCTTCAACGCTTGACGCCTGTTGAACGTGACGTGTTCCAACACTAGTGGAAAACAGAAGTTACGCGACCGTCGGGACAAGTCATATATATGAGTTATACGACCATTATTAACCGTCTCTGTTGGGGTCTCTGATAAAGCGTAGCTGTTTTGCACGACCCTTAGCCGTGTGTCTCAAAACAACTACTGATTTTAAGGGTCACGAGGTGCAGACCCTTAGTCGTGGGTCTCAGATTTAATTTATAATATATATATATATATATATATTCAGATTTGCTGAAATGCCTAAATAATTAAATCTGAAATAATCCGACTGAACATCAAATGAAACTCAAATTTAATTCAAATTAAAGTCGAGTTCAATCCAAACTGAATTCAAATGAAACAATAACTTTAACTCAAACTCAAAATTCAACATTCATTCATTGTGTCCATTAGGTTTAAGATTACACAACAAAAGGATTGAATCCCGAGTTCAAAACAACATTTAAGTTCTAGCTAACTAGTAATATCTAAGATTGAACAACAAGATGATAAACTAATAGACATTTGATTAAACAACAAATTGGAGATCTCAAGCTTCTGTACAAAAAATTAGCCAGGTCACTTGTATACAGAGAAACACACTTGTAAAATAAGTTAATAACATCTAGCTATTCTTCATTATCATCAACAAACCATCTAGTGTAATTCTTGAAACCATCTCAAGTAGTTTCGCTTGTATGTAGTTTTAATGTGTACAATTGGTATTATTATTCCCATGTAATTGAGTAAGGTAATACGAAAATATGACCACCTTACCTCCCAACACATTAGTTCTTAGCTCTCTAAATTTTCCAATGATTGGGCATCCTGAAAGGAAAAATAAAATCATCCAACAGATTAGAAATGTGTTTTGATAGATACACACAGATATAGCCGAAAAGAATTAGAAGGTTGTATCAGCCATGAGTGAGATCCAAGACTGCAATTGGTATCCAAGAAAAACTTACATGATGCAGAATAAGCTAAAATATGTTGTTATCACTGTAATTTGTATTTTGAACTCTAAAGTAAAGAAAATTGTGCTGAAAGGTATGCTCCTTATTTTCCTTCCAAAATTAAAGGCTTAATGCAAAGTTCAAGTCTATGATCAAATCTGATGTTCTCCATAGCAAATTAAGTCAATATATATATATATATATATATATATATATATATATATATCAATTGTATCATGGCATTTTCTCCTGGACACCAAGCATCACCAAAGCAACTAAGCAGAAAAATATTCAGAAATTCATGTAGAAGAGCACTAAGTTTAAACTCATAAGGATATTAGGACTCTAAATTACCTGCTTCCCAAGAAACAGAAGACCATGTCTGAGTGGTAAAATCTATGTGAGAGGCTCCCCAAGCTCAGCTTCATTACGGTCCATCAAGGAAAGTATTATGGACAATGCAACATCCACGTGGCACGAACCCACGAAGACCAAGCCCTGACTGATTGCAGTAAATGCAATCTGTTCGAGTGGAACATTTGAATCTTCTACAATTGGAGATAATTGCTAATAAATCTGCAACACCATCTAACAATCAAATTCCATGTATATCTAAGATAAACTAGTTAGAAAGGGTTCACTATACTACGATAACTTGCTAGGTGATTGTGTTTCTTCTGTTTCTTTTGTATTGAGAGTATTGAGAAGTTGATTGTATTGCTTTCCATGTTCACACGTATCTAAGATAAACTTACCCTGGTGTCACTCTCTAGAGCGGCTTTAGCTGAACTCATGCCCCCACCGTACCAGTATCGAGAATCAGTAGAGACAAAGAGTCACTATACATAAACATTGGAAGATATTTTCATTTATGTGTGTCAAACTATGAATACACTCGTATAGAAAGCGGTATGTTAAACAGAAATACACGGTCCAACATAGTATGACCTGCTAAATTTCCTGCTACCAAATAATGTGAAAAGTTACTCAAAATTTGAAAGTTAGGTTGAAAGTATCTTAGATTTCCCTGTATGTTCTAGCTAAATCATCTTAAATCATGGGAAAAGGAGTGTTCTGTAAATTCTTCTATACTTGAATAACATCAAATGTCAGAAAGCTAATGCTTAGTTGGTGAAGAAAAGAAGAGTCTCATCTTGAAACAAACTGATACATGATGGACTCATTATTAATGAAGAGAAAATGAATACCATGAACTAAATAAACAATCATGGTTGAGTAACAAAAGAGTAAAGAATCCATAATCACCCATGTTATATTCAAAATACTGTTAACGTATTAGACTTACATTATTGACTAATAGAATTCATAAAAGAGTAATTAACACATACCTAAATCATATATGGAATTACATATCAGTGACAAACAAGACAAGGTGCATGCACAACTCAGGCATTGCATATCAGTGACAAACAACACAATATGCATGAACAAAATTTATCTTATTCAGATAAATATAGCCATAAACAGTTCATTTATAACTAAGGGACTAGATTTAAACCTGAAATTGTGGCTACTCTGTTGGAGCACCACCCCTATCTCCCCATCTTGGACCACCATGATACCCATCTCAGTGACCACCATGATACCCATCTCAGTGACCACTATATCTTGGTCAGTCACTACCTTCGTAATTGTGCCTGATTACACCACAAGAACAACAACAAAATCAACGTCACGATACTCTAAAAACAAAATTTCATCGTTTGTCAAAAAGGAATAATAGAAAGTTAAGAAAGTGATACTAACGCATTTTCATATATAACTATCATTAAGAAAGTGATACTAACACAATTTCATATCTAACTATCATCTGTCAAAATGAGATAAATATTTTCATTACCGGCCTTTATGGAAAGAGGGCAGTGTATGTGCAAGTGCGGTTCTACCAGAACGGATATATTTCAGTTTGTCCGAAGACAAAGAATTCAACTAAACTAAAACATGTAAAATGAGAACTTTTAACCAAGGTTAAAAAGTTACATGGAAAAAGCTGGAGCTAGTTATGATCCTAAGTAGTAGTTGTAAAGCTTTTCATGAATTCTATTACCAACTGTAAGTTTTTGGTACAAATCCCACACTTTCTCTTTATCTGATCAAAATGGGTAAAAGTTAAACTGACAAGGTCCATTATTTACTATTGATGCACTAAAGAGACAAATAATATAACATGATAAAATGAATTATGGCACCAACCAACCATAACACTCAATTCCTATCTGTAGGGACATGGGGAGGTATAATACTCCATTTCTGTTACTTTTTTTGCAGAGTTGCACATGTTTAACTGATGTGAAGTTCAGTTCATGGTCTAATCACCTACTACTTTGTATATGCACTAAAATATCTTTGCCAATACGTGTTGCATCTCTCTCTCTATCCTGTAGCAGCACACAAAATGGTCAGTCAGTATCTGACAAGCAACTTCCAGTACGTTAAAGTACATGAAAATGCTTATCCTACATACAGTTGTATTTGGTTCAGTTACAGATGTGCAGGGTAAGTCTATATCCTTGCTTCACAATTTAGGAAGCAAGAAACAAGAAATAACTATGTGTAACTCAAGTACTTATCATTGCTCAATCAACTCAACATCCACTAAACAATGAACTCATAGGAGAAAAAGCAAAGTTCAAAGAAAATCACATAGTTCAACTGCCACCAAGAGGCCAAAACATCATTAATGAAAAATAAACGATTTCCACCAAAAAAAACTCAAACGATACCTGTATTTGACCATTTCAGGAAAAACAAAGACATCCTCGTCAAAATACTCAGTTCCACCATAAGGTACTTCATAAATAGTCCTTCAAAATCAAAATAAAAACAAAAAATAGATCTAAGCATCACAAATAACAAAGTTTTGCATGCAGCCAAACCCAGAATTCTTGATAATCAGTTACCACTTTCAGTTTATTTCCCTGTTAAAGCTCATGTCATGGAACCTAAGAATGACCCAGCTGGAATCAACCAAAAGAGAAACTGAAACATCATCAACTCATGATGTCAAAATACCCCTAAAACCAAAATTGAATAATCAAAAAAAATTAACTCACCACACAAAACAGATAAGCAATGTAATGAGCAATCTTTATTAGAAAACTGAGTCATCATCTACTTCATCACCATCACAAGGAATCACAGTAGGAACCGTTCGAAGTAAATCGCATCCCTAATCAATAAAAAGAACACTTAATTGAAACTATTACCAGTAAAATCGAGAGGTTTGGAAAATACCCTAACCTTAATATCAGAAATTAAATCTCTGTAATTAAAGACGATGAAGAAAAGTGAGTCATAGATAATTACTCAATTAATTGCGAGAGGATTTTATAATTGAAAGCACAGAGTACCATTGGAATCTACTCCCTCCGTTCTTTTTTAATAGGCCAGTTTTGTTTTTAGCGAAATTTAAGGAAATTAAGAGAACTAATCATTGAAAGTGGTCCTCATGACACTTGTCAATAAAAGAAGTGAAGTGAAATGGTCCCCATGACACTTGTTAGCAAAAGAAGTAAAGTGAAGTGGTTCACATGACACTTGTCATCAAAAGAAGTTAAGAGAAAAGTGGTCCCAAAAAATTAAAATAACATTTGACTTTCCCAATTAGGAAACTGGCCTATTTTTTAAAAACTTTTATTTATAGAAACTGGCCTATTAAAAAAGAACGGAGGGAGTATTATTTCAGCATAAACTCAATTGCCACCTAAACTGAAATAACACAAACTCATGATATCAGAAAATCCCTTATACCCCAAATTGAAGAAAAAAAATTTAGAACTGATAAGAAGTGTAATTGACCAACTTATGCTTGATCACCACCATCACACCATCCATCAACATCAGGAATCATTATAGGAACCGGTTGAAGTAAACCGCAACCCTACTCAAGAAAAATAACATTTCAATCGAAATTATTACCAGGAAAATCAAGAGATTGAAAATTCACCCCAACCCTAATATTAAAAATTAAATTTCTGAAATTGAAGATGATGAAGAATTCATAGATAATTACCACAATGAATCGCAAAAAGTATTTCATCATCGACAACACAGACTATCGATGAAATCGATTATTAGCTTGAGGGTATTGACTTTTGTTTCACCTTCCGGATCTGGATTCTTTGAAGAAGGAGAAGGTGATGGAGGTCGATCGAGAGCAAATGTTTGAAGTTACAGAGGAACAAAAACAAAACAAGAGAAAGATGGATATAGAGATGAGTTCGCTGTGAGGCTGTGAGCTAGAGAGAGAATAAAGATACTGGAAGATATAAGATAAAGACGAGTACAGATATACATCGATAAAAACGAAGAGGGCTATCATCCAGCCGTTCATTTTACTAAGAAAATCGTGACCACATAGAGTCTGGGGCCCAGAATCGATTATCAAATCCACATCGCAGGTTGGGGGTCGTTGAACTAGTAGTTTTATAAGCGCAAAATGGTAACTAAATTTTGCAATTCAGAGACGGCTATATATCCTCTCAGAAGTTTTCCGGTTTTTTATTATATCAAAGACAGCTTTGAAGGGTCCACGGTCAAATAACTTTTATTGGGGGTCTCTATGTAGGTAGCTAAACACCCATTTTCCACTAGTGCAACGACAGGACGACCCATCTCTCTTGGTAACATCTAACTTTGTCTCATAAGTTTTATCTTTATTTGTCACCATCTAATGCCTACCCCACAATAATGCAACTATTACGCGCTAGGAAGGGGACTTAATGTTGATGGTGGATTTTAGTTCAGGGCTAAAATTGTAAAACCAAATTTAATGTGATGACATCCTTCAAAGGGTAAAGGCATTTAATGTGTTGACATCCTGCAAAGGGTACAGCCGTTTGATAAGCGATGAGTGCAGAAAACCTCCTCGCTTTATTTATTCGAAGCAATTCAATGAATACACAAAATTCTCCCAGAATGGTGCATGAAACAACAATCCCAAATATTCTGTGAATTTTAGTATATTATTAATTAAAGCATGATTTGCCTAGTATTTCCTGTGTTGTTCTCAGAACAAATCTCATTATTGGCATAGCATGACGACTGAGTGTTTACTCTCAGCAGAGTAACATGAATCTCCAAGTCTCAATATCGAGATGTGCAAGAAATATCCGTACATGCTACACCATTGTATAACAAAGAGAATCTCGTATCAGCGCTTTTGATTAGCCAGATCGAGCATATTTAATTTCCTTAAGGGAAATCTAGACTGTCCATGTCAGTCTCAGAAACGATCACGGCCATGCAAGTTGGACGCATGACCACAGGCGGGCCCACTTATGCCCCATCCGGTCGAACACAACGCCCCACTTCCCAGCGCGCCAAAACGCCTTCCCTAAAATAAGGTGGCCGCACTGCTTTGGAAGAAGCTCGAACGAGCAAGAATGTTTAAGGCAGTCTTAAACCATCACAACCGTCCAACTTCGCCAGCCTGGTTGGACGAATTAGATCATCCCGTGAATGATCAGGGAAGCGCTAATGCACACGTTGGCGGGCCCACTTCTCCATCACCCGATCGGTTTTCTCACGGCAAGGCCCTGGAGAAATGAAACGATTGCTCAAACCATGGCAGGTATAACAGGGATGCAAGTGGCACATAATGATTACGCGTTACAGAGTTGCAGGACAAGTCAGTGTGCAGCCAGGATGGCGCGACACTGTGTAGGCTGTCAAGTGCTTAGAATGGCACAACCCCGCAGGGCCAATGAATTGCAAGGGTAGCACTACATTGTAAATGCATTTAGATAAGTAATGAAGCTATTGGCTAACACAATGAAACTTCATTAAGTAGAAGGCAAGACAAATCCAAAGTTGCAAGATGCAACATGCAACATGCGAGTTGGCATGTTGGCATGTCCGTGGAATTGAGTTGGCCCAAACTCAAGGACGATGCAAGCATGTAGAATAGACTAAGGATTAGTCTATGCATTAGTTCAAGGCTGGTCAAATCTTGAACAATGCAAACAAGTTGGTAATGCAAGAGTTGCATTGCTGTTGTCAAGCTAATTAGCGGAGTGAAACATATATGACGCATGAGTAACTAGAGTGAGCTTAAGGAGATGGCCTCGATGTTGGAAGCATAAAAATTGTCCGTACATTAGCTTAGAGTGATAAGCATGCAGAGCCAAGAGGGCTGAGCGCTGGAGAGAGGCAGAATTCAGTAAAGCACAACAGTGGTGCAATACAGCTCAAGTGACGGTTACAAGTTGGTTACGGGATTTGCAAGCATTCCAAAGGTGTGAGAAAAAGGTGAACGGTTATAAAGTGAGTTTATTACCATATGAGAGTGTCCAAGACCGTTTGGGACAAGTGTGGCATGAGGTGGCATAAATTAGAAGATGCTAGTTAGTTATGTACACTTTATGCGGTTATGGAAGCTACTTGGACACTTGGCTGTCCAAGGATTGTGCAAGAGGTTGCACAGAAGTTTGGCCTGATCTTTACTTGCATAAATAGCTTAAAGATTAATAATGTTAGTGATGTTAATTTGAGAGAAGATCCACTAATGTAGAGAGTGTTTTCGGCATTCACCAAGAGGGTCAATGGCCTGTTTAGGTCCATGAGTTAGACGAGTTAGAGAGAAAGAAGAAAATACTTCCGTTGTGCAATGCCTTATGAGTGAAGGAAGATGCATACTTTGATGCAAGTGTGCAATGCTGGGTGATTGTGTGTGAAGATGATTCACTGAACCACAATCATTTCCGGTCATGTCCCATGAAAATTTTAGGCGATTAAATGGGCATGTGACAGCCGGTATCAGAGCTGTGTTAGGGGACACAATTTGCTCATTTTTCTCTCTTTTACTCAAGTTAATGTCATTTGTTTGTCAAATTCAGTGAATAATTGTTTGGGTTTCACTAGTATGGAGACTAGAAGAAGCTGGTCTTGTGTGGAAAGATCAATTGGAATGAACTTGAAGCTTGAAGTAGCAACATGCAATGAAAGTTTATGACAAAGGTGTAAAAATTCCATCCCAAAGTGTTAGAAGAACGTGCAAGAATCATTGGAAACCGAGGTTTCAAGTGATGGAATGATAAAACTATGGAGTATGCTGACTTCTATGGTGCAAGTCAGGCGTTTAAAGTCCATGTTTCTCACAAGTATGCAAAGATTACACATTTGGAATGCATATCTTTGTGGTGTTATCAGTAGCGAGTACATTACAAGAAGTAATGGGAATTTTAGGGGAAATTCCTGAACTCAAAGAAGTTGATTGCCTTTGCAGTGGCAAAGTAGATGAAGAACATGTCTATCGATAGATTGAAGGTGTTTTCATCGTAGCAAGTTGATGGAAGATTATAGTTATCTCTCTCGAATGCATGTACCTTGGTGGTAATGCAAAGTCTGGTTGCGAACCAGCATTTTTGTGGAAATGTGATGCTATAAAAGAATAATTGGATGGCCAATTCTTATCTAGCAGGAAGCTTATTGAAAGGCCGAAGAAATAAGCGCAAGTTAGAAGAAAACCGATACACCACAGTCTTGCGTTTGCAAAGAGTTATTCGTTAATGCTAGATGCGCACAAGGAGTGTGCTTGCACCTGGTTTTGAGTGGGATCAATGATAGACACATTTTTGTTTCTATTTTGTTCTCAATGTTCTGTACTGTTAGTGCTCGATTATGTATTAATTATGGTATTTTATGTCCTTGTAGGTATTTTTGGCCAATAAACACTTATGTGGAAAAAGTTGCTCGAAAAGTGGTTTTTGCACCCCGGAGGACACGTGTTATTCGAACCCTCATTTTGGATAAGGGCACCCCCGGGCTCACCAACTGTTAAAGGCGCCCATATTTTGGATAAGGGCTAACCATCTTCTACCTTTCAAAACTGATTTTTGGCGGGAAAAATGGCATCAACAAAGGCAGATTTTTGATCGGATTTTTGGGCGTGAAAGAGTGAGACTCGATGGCTCAGATTAATTGGGTTTGTTCCTATGAGTGAAATAGGCAAGGTATGGGTTTTGGATACAAATGAAATTGGCTGGATAATCCATTCGAAGCAAGACAGGGAGTGTGATATTCACGGGATATTTGGTCAGATTTTCAGCATTAAATTTCAATAAGCTTTGGCCGGATTCAATGGGATATGTGGATTGGATATACCCTATTTCGACTAAACAGAGCTGGTATATGAGTTGGAATCGAGAAAACTGGGATAGTTACGTGGATTGGAGAAAACAGAGCATGAGAGTTTCATGGGGTTCTGTTAAAAATATTACGTGAATATTCCATGCGTGCACGAGTTTTACTCCGTCTTGGAGTTGGATTTAGCGTGTAAGGAGTGTGCTGAGATAAAACAGACACATGAGAAGAAAAATCAAGGAAAAAAATATTCCCGAGAATATTTTTCTTCACTGCCGTATAATGGGAGATTTCGTGGAGTAATGATGAGTTATTCTTAGACCTGTTGAGTATAAATAAGGCTCTGGGGTAGCATAGAGGGGGATGGAGAGTTTGGGAGGAGTTTAGAGCATCACAGAGGCGTGAAATCAGAGTTGCAGAGACGAGTTTTTTGCTGGTGCTGTGAAGGACACGAAGAACAACGACCCACCAAAAACTGTCGTTCATGCTACAGTAACAACGACACTTTGTAGGAAGACTTATTTGCTACAATAAAAACGACAGTTCATCTTTATCGTTCTCTGTGACAGTGTAATTGCAACACTTATAACTGTTGCGAATCTCTGTATTAGCTCTTTTCACCTCTTTTTATACACTTTTGAGCTATGAACCAATATTTTGAGCGAGTGAATAATATGAGGATCTAAACCAAACCTTCGGGGCGATGTAGGAAGCCATTCTTCCAATAATTATGTGGTAAAACTTATTTAAAATTATTTACGCAACTCTTTTATGATTATTTGCACCGAATGAAAATTGAGTAAATGATTTTTATTAATTAGTTGTGTTTTCTCTTGATGAAGTATGCTTAGTTCAGGACTTTTGATACTTCATGCTTGCGATTAACAATTAATGTTTTGAAAATCTAGTTAAGGCAATGATTAGAATCACAAGTTCTTTTAAATTGGAGTAATATTGTCTAGAATTGCATGATAAAAATTAACATTGAATCACATGAATATTGGTGAATGGTGAAATCCTGAACCCCGGTTTCTCTAATTTAATCTTTACATCAACTTTTACTTGCTTTATTTTCTTTATTCTTAAAATTTACATCTAAAATCACAACCTTCACAAGTCTTAACGAACCACTTTCTTACCACTTCTACAACCACTGTAAAAATGCCATCAATTTTTGGCGCCGCCGACGCGGACTTGTCTTTAGGCTAGAGTTTTTAGATTTATTTTTTAGGTTTTTATTTTTATTAATTTTATTTGTTCTATTTTACGTTTTTGGCTTTTTGTCTTTTCATTACATATTTTGGAATTCGGAGAGAAAGAAGAAGTTGCCAAAGTTGTTGGTGATTACTTGAAGATTTGGAGTCAAAAGTCAAACCGAAAAGAATGAAGAAAAAAAAAGAGAGAGAGAATTTTATTTTATTAGATTGTATTAGGAATTTTTTATTTTGTATTTTTTTTCTTTTCTTTTTGCACTTTATTTTTGGACTCTCTTTTGGACTTTGGACACTTGGACTTTCTTTTATTTTTAAACCCTACGGAAGGGTAGTATTAAATATTAAACTTTTTGCAGAGAAGGACGGCGATTACGATATCGCCTCGGCCCCTCGGGTTCGTACATGACATAGGAGTCGTGGACCGAGTCGACTTCAGTGGTTCATCCCCCGTCTGGAACGGGAGGTAAGTTTGTCGAAACACTCGCGAATCCCCTGCTAGCGAGTTATTGTATTCCTTCGTTTGCATATTTGCTGAGGAATTGAAAACGGCTGCTTTATTTTCCTAGTAAAGGGCAAGGACTGGCCATACAAGATAAGGGTTCGGATTTCATCACCGTTCTCTTCTTTCCCGCCTTAGGAAAACGAAACCAAACGCGAACCTAATCTTTAAAATTTGGAATAGAACGAGACCTATAGGGTAACGAGCTTAGTAGGAAAGTCGTTCGAAAAATATTGGTTACTATTTTAAGCGTACTTCGAAATTCATGATGGTTTCTGTGAGTTGAATGCGTGACTGCGCCGCCTTGTAATAGAGGTAAGGCCTTGGGTATCAAAGATCCATTGAGCTTCCCTCGCTTCAATTCAACTTACTTTGACTCGGATTGATTCCATAGGGATTTGATTAAATTGTAACGAATTCCCTTTCGAAGGATTAGAAGCTGGTCTAGAAACAATCTAAGTGGATCCATCATGCTTTTTGTTTGCTAGAATTCAGTAGGTTTGTTGTGGTGGAGTCAGCCTTGTTTGTGTTTGCATAGAACTTCCCTTCCTTTTAGGGCTTTTTTTTTTTTTTTTTTTTTTTTTTTTTTTTTAATTTTGTTTTTCTAGTGTATGCTCGAGGTCATTAAATAACGGGCTTGGAAAAGAAATACTCTAGGTCGTTTGATTAGTAACAAACCTAGTAGTTCTTCTTGTGAAGGCGGGGAGCTCGAAGATTCTTCTTTTGAGAGCCCTGTCTTTGGAAATTTCAGCTTTGGAAACTTGACATTTAGTGAAGAAAGTACTCCTAGTCCTTTGGTAGTGCCAGAAATGGCAACTTTGAAAGCTTTATTAAACCCAACTAGGACCTCTCGTCCGTCTTGTAACAAGTTAGCCGAAACCGAGGCAAATTATGAACTCAAACCTAGGACTTTACAGATGCTCCCAATCTTTTTAGGAAAAGAGAATGAGAACCCCTATTTTCATGTTAGGGAATTTGAGGAAGTTTGTAGTACTCTGAAAATTAAAAACCTTAGTGATGATGAGTTGAAACTTAGGTTGTTCCTTTTTTACTTAAAAGATAAAGCCAAATCTTGGCTGTATAGTTTGGATTATGAGTCAATTGAAACCTATGACCAACTTACATCTTCCTTTATACATAAGTTTTTCCCAAGGAACAAAACATCGTCTATTAGGACACAAATCTGTACTTTTGCTCAACAAGAGAGAGAATCTATATATAGGTATCTGGAAAGGTTCAATGACTTGTTATCTGAATGTCCTCATCATGGTTTAGAGAAAGTTAGGCTAGTTCAGATCCTCTACGAGGGTTTAGATTATTCAACAACAACCATGGTTGAGTCCTTATGCACTGGTGGGTTTGAGAATAAAACTGTTGATGAGGCGATGAAATTTTTGAATGAAATCGCCGATAAGACCCAACAATGGGAAAATAGTATGGAACCCAAGAAAATAGTTCTTCTAAGTAGAGGAAATGTCAATAGGATAGAATGATATTATGAGTCAGATGCTAAAATAGTTTCCATAGCCAAAAGTTTAGAAGCCTTAGAATTAGGTCATTCTAGTGGTAGTAGTGGTAAAATGAAGCCTTTTTGGGAGGGCCAGATGGTTGAAGAGCAAGCCAATGCTCTTTATAATAACACTAGATTTGAAAAACGGCAGAAGTTTGACCCATATTAAGAAACCTATAACCCTGGTTGGAGAAACCACCCAAACCTTTCTTGGTCCAAGGCCCACAATCAAGGTCAGTCTAGTAACTCTCAGGTTCCCCCAGGTTTTGGCTATCATAAGAATCCTTCAGAACTAGCACAAACTCAGAACCCTTCAGATAAAAAGATCTCGAGTTTAGAAGAAACTCTCGCCTCGTTTATTAAAAGCTCTGAAAAGATCAACCATCTGGTTGCGCAAGGGATAGAAGAAACTAAAAACATAGGTTATGCTAACTCCCAGGCCATTTCCGAGTTAAAAAATCAGGTTAGCCAGATAAATGAGACTTAGAGAGAAAAAGGAAAGTTTCCTAGTCCACCACAACCTAATCCTAGGGGGGTCCATCAAATATCTTTAGTTGGTGAGGAATCATCAAACCATGTGAAATCGATAAAAACCCTTAGGAGCGGTAAAACAGTAGACAATAAGGTAGGCATGACTAGTGAACATACTGTAGCTCCACCTTCTACTTCCCAAGAGGAGGAACATGTAGCTGAGGAAACTGAAACAGTCTCTAAGGATTCCCAAGAAATTCCTGATAGGTCTACCTATGTGCCTAGAGCCTCATATCCACATTTGTTAGCCCCAACAAAGAAGGAGTCGACTTTCAACGAGATAATGGAAACATTTAAGCAGGTGAACATCAACATTCCGTTATTAGAAGCAATTAGGCAGATGCCAGCTTATGCCAAGTTCCATAAAGATCTTTGTACACGAAAGCGTAAGCTGAATGTCCATAAGAAAGCCTTTTTAGCTGGTCAAGTAAGTTCAATTCTTCTGAACCAAACACCCCCTAAGTATAAGGACCCTAGGTTCCCCACCATATCTTGTGAAATTGGTAATCACATGGTAGATAAGGCATTACTTGACTTAGGATCTAGTGTTAACTTACTCCCGTATCATGTATACACCCAGCTAGGTCTTGGTAAGTTGAAACCGACTAAAATGACACTACAGTTAGCTGATAGGTCTGTCAAAGTCCCTCGTGGTGTGATAGAGGATGTTCTGATTGAGGTTGATAAGTTTATTTATCCAGTGAATTTTGTTGTTTTAGACACCCAGCCAGTTCAGGACCCAAGTGCTCAAATCCCAGTGATTTTAGGTCGCCCATTTTTAGCCACCGCTAACGTTGTCATCCACTATAAGACCGGGCTTATGAACATATTATTTGGTAATGTGACCACTGAACTAAATGTCTTTAATGTTACTAGACAACCTTCTTAGAATGATGAATTAGAAGAAGTGAATATGATCAACACTTTAGTTCAGGATTTAGTTCAGGATAATTGGCATGATACTCTATTGGGAGATTCTTTAGATGAATTTGAGGAAACCATTCTCTTAGACCAGATATGTGATCAATCTTTAGAAGAAGCCCTTGAGTATTTTAAAGACTTTACGGACCCAGAAATTCAAGTAATAGTTAGAGGTTTGTCTGTGAGTAGTGAAAACCATAAGTTTGGGGGTAGTGATGGTTCTTGTGATCGTCAAGTTTCGCTAATTGGAGTCCCTAACTTGGGAATCGATCTTTGTGTGTATGAGATATTACTTGAGTCTATTCAGACTCCGCAACCCGATCCTCCTGATAATGTCCAGGAGGTGGCCCGGTTATTAAATATCAGTATTTCAGATGAATCTCTTTATCGAGACACACATATGAAGCTCTCTTATGTCTCCCGAATAAACCCATTTGTCTTAACAGAAACCTTATATGAGGATGTGCTCCTTCTATTCATTTTTCTAAACCAGTGCAGTTGTCTCATTTTTGTGTTAGCCCTATTTGGTCTTATGGACCAACAATTATTTCGACTATTGGTATACGACTTTGGAAGGTGAAAATTCATTTTGAGGTATTTGATGTCTAGCTAAAGACTTTAAATTTAGCATTTTCTGGGAGGCACCTGCGCTCATGCTTACGGTAGTATCCTTCTTTATTTATTTTCCCTCAAGTGGTAACAGTTTCTCCTTGTTCATGTTTTTAATTTCATCTTTAGAAAATTGAGGACAATGTTAGATTTAAGTTTGGGGGTAAGGGAGAAACATCTAGCGTCACATGGTATCCGGTTAGCTAAGTTTACATTCAGGTTCTCACTGAAATGATAGAAATTAGAATGCTAGGGATAACAACCCATTGAGACATTAGAGAAAAAGACATTGAGATCCTTGAAATTCTGGAGAGAACTTGTTCCTTTTAGAGGGTAACCGTGATGGACCTAACCATACATGATGGAAAGGCAAGTAGGTCAGGAAATGCCAAAAAGACAAAGCAACCTCACAATGTAGTCTTAGTTACTGGATTGCGACTCTCTCTCAGTAGAAACTTATCATCATCAACAAGCGGAGCGACATCAAAATCTATGAAGAAAGTTGTAGACGTTTTAGGTTTAGAAGCAACAATAGAAAAGAATAATTCAAAAATCAAAGTTGAAGTTATAAGAGCAAATGATATAAGTTGTTAGAATCCATGATACCAAGACATCACAAGTTGCGAAGATCCAAGTTTTGAAAGTCCTTCTCTCATGGCCATGTAAATTGTTTTCTTGTAATTTTTGTTTCCGAAAAAAAGAAAATGAAAATGAAAAAAAAAATGAAAAAAATAAAAAAAATAAAAAAAATAAAAAATAAAAAAAATCATCGTTACGTTTTGTTCAATAAGGCCAAAGGGAAGTAGAAATTTATAAGTCAAGCAAGAAATCGAAGAGAAGAGTTAATTGTCAAGGTTATATGAGGTTCAATAGTTTATCATCAACAGTTGAAGACCGAAGAAGACGTTGTTTCTACTGAGCACTATGAGAGAGTCGAAGAAAGATACATTTGGTTGCTTTGTTAGTCCGCTTTCAATATGGCACAAGATCTTTCTAGCACTGGTTTAACTCATCACACGTAATTAGTCCAGCTGTGCAACAGATGTCCCTCTCATCTTTATATCTCTCCTAATCTTATCCAGCTGTAAAGCAGCGGACGCATCTTACAACGTTTATCTAGCTGTGTAGCGGATATCTCTTTATCTAGCAGTGTTGCGGATGTGTCTCCCCTTTTCTTCAGTCAGCTTTAGAGTTGACACCTTTAATTTCCCTGGCATTCTAGTTACTTGGAGATAGGTTGAGAATATGTATGTCCTCTTAGCTCTTTGCACACTTGTGACCAATTAGAAGTCATGGTTTTTGTGGGTACACCTCTGATAAACCCACCCGAGATTAACTCGGTTTTATTTTTTAGTTTTGCTCGAGGACTAACAAATAATAAGTTTGGGGGTATTTGATAGACGCATTTTTATGTCTATTTTGTTCTCAATGTTCTGTACTGTTAGTGCTCGATTATGTATTAATTATGGTATTTTATGTCCTTGTAGGTATTTTTGGCCAATAAACACTTATGTGGAAAAAGTTGCTCGAAAAGTGGTTTTTGCACTCAGGAGGACACGTGTTATTCGAACCATCATTTTGGATAAGGGAACCCTCGGGCTCCCCAACTGTTAAAGGCGCCCATATTTTGGATAAGGGCTAACCATCTTCTACCTTTCAAAACTGATTTTTGGCGGGAAAAATGGCAGCAACAAAGGAAGATTTTTGATCGGATTTTTGGGGGTGAAAGAGTGAGACTCAATGGCTCAGATTAATTGGGTTTGTTCCTATGAGTGAAACAGGCATGGTATGGGCTTTGGATACAAATAAAATTGGCTGGATAATCCATTCGAAGCAAGACAGGGAGTGTGATATTCACGGGATATTTGGTCAGATTTTCAGCATTAAATTTCAATAAGCTTTGGACGGATTCAATGGGATATGTGGATTGGATATACCCTGTTTCGACTAGACAAGGCAGGTATATGAGTTGGATTTATCGAGAAAAGTGGGATGGTTACGTGGATTGGAGAAAACAGAGCATGAGAGTTTCATGGGGTTCTGTTAAAAAGATTACGTGAATATTCCATGCGTGCACGAGTTTCTCTCCGTCTTGGAGTTGTATTTAGCGTGTAAGGAGTGTGTTGAGATAAAACAGATGCATGAGAAGAAAAATCAGGGAAGAAAATATTCCCGAGAATATTTTTCTTCACTGTCGTATAATGGGAGATTTCGTGGAGTAATGAGGAGTTGTTCTTAGACCTGTTGAGTATAAATAAGGCTCTGGGGTAGCATAGAGGGGGATGAAGAGTTTGGGCGGAGTTTAGAGCAGCACAGAGGCGTGAAATCAGAGTTGCAGAGACGAGTTTTTTGCTGGTGCTGTGAAGAACACGAAGAACAACGACCCACCAAAAACTGTCGTTCATGCTACAGTAACATCGACACTTTGTAGGCAGACTTATTTGCTACAGTATAAACAACAGTTCATCTTTATTGTTCTCTTTAACAGTGTAATTGCAACACTTATAACTGTTGCGAATCTCTGTATTAGCTATTTTCACCTCTTTTTATACACTTTTGAGCTATGAACCAATATTTTGAGCGAGTGAATAATATGAGGAGCTAAACCCAACCTTCGGGGCGATGGAGGAAGCCATTCTTCCAATAATTATGTGGTAAAATTTATTTAAAATTATTTACGCAATTCTTTTATGATTATTTGCACCGAATGAAAATTGAGTAAATGATTTTTATTAATTAGTTGTGTTTTCTCTTGATGAAGTATGCTTAGTTTAGGACTTTTGATACTTCATGCTTGCGATTAACAATTAATGTTTTGAAAATCTAGTTAAGGCAATGATTAGAATCAAAAGTTCTTTTAAATTGGAGTAATATTGTCTAGAATTGCATGATAAAAATTAACATTGAATCACATGAATATTGGTGAATGGTGAAATCCTGAACCCCGGTTTCTCTAATTTAATCTTTACATCAACTTTTACTTGCTTTATTTTATTTATTCTTAAAATTTACATCTAAGATCACAACCTTCACAAGTCTTAATGAACCACTTTCTTACCACTTCTACAACCACTGTAAAAATACCATCAATCAATATGCTTGGACAAGGGTGTCCAAAGACCTGCATTTGATCATAACCACAAGCAGATATTCTTGTCAACTGCAAATCAACAATTGTTGCTACCGAAGTTTATTTTGGAGAAGGGGAAAGACAAGAGTAACATGATGTGCATGGGTAGTAAAATGAGTTCCAAGTTTGAAGAAGAATGTGGCATTCTTGCTTCATGGAACGTAGGCAGTGGCACCTCTTTTGCAAGGATTATGGCCATGTTTGTAACTGTCCAAAGTGTTTTTCCGCATAAGTCATTGAGTGATATGACTTTGCTGAGCTCTATAGTAATGCTCAGAATCACCAAGTTAAGTCTGTTCAAGTTGTGCAAAGGTGCACAAGTTCGTGTCAAGATTTGGGGGCTAATTGGCATATCATATGCAACAGTATCATGTGCCAAATGATATTTGGGCATGGCCAAGATGCATGATGCGGTTGGAGATGCAAGTTAGGCCAAATTGTGCGGGAAAGAAGGACAAAATAGTAGTGATGCATAAAGATGGCATGTGGCCATTGTAAAAGAAATCTTCATGAAAGCTAAAGAAAAATGATAGCATCCGTCTGAAAGGATTATTCAACTAAGTGTTAATTATATTGTGCTTCGTTATGGGAGTTGCATAAGAACGTTGATAGTTGAGAGAGTGCATGTGGAAACATGAATTGCTACATTGGGGACAATAGGTGCTATCTCGCTTTATTTGTTGCTTAGAAGCGAAGATGAAGTCAGTATTGCAAGGCTTGTGAGGTCTTACAAGTTGCAATCAGTTGGCGCGAGTATTTGCTCAAGTTTGAGTATACTTTCAGTTTGGATCGAGTGGACCTTGGTGTTGGAATGAAGTTTGTCTATGTAAGGTAGTAGTGAATGAGGGTATTTGAAGTGAAATATCTTGCCTTTTTCGTTCAAAGTAAAGCTAGTTCACGTGGAAGATGCTACATAGCATATTAAGCCAAAATATGCAATATAAGACGCTAAAAGTGAAAGAAGCAAATAGAGTTGGTGCCACAATCGAGTTTGCTGTTGAGAGTTATGTGGAAGTGCAATGGCATATGGCAGCGATAGCATGGAGTAACGCAACAAGATTGAAGATGTAAGTCCATCAAGTAAATGAGTTAAGAGTAACGCATTTTTTGGAAGAACATGATGTTGTTTTTCCGCCACATTAAAGCGTAGAAGTTTGAAAGAGCAAGTGATGCTTAAAGTGCTGGTTTCAAAGGCGCGTGAAGAGGATGCCTGGTCTAAAAAGATGGTTTGATGTCAGGGGTATCCTAAGTCATGACTATACCAAAGTCATGCATTTCAATCGTGATGTTGCCACAATGCAAGCAAAGAACAGCAAGGTGCAAGTTCTTTGGAATACAAATGATGCAAGTCCAAGAAGGTGAATTTTGCAACATGATTTGGAGGCCAAATTTATTAAAAGTTCTAATGTTGGCAAAGTGAAGCAAAGGCTATAGATTGTGGCGCATACCAAGAGTGGTATGAAATCATAGAGTGCATACCATAAGGCATGGCATGATTCGGCGTAGGCGCATATGATTGAAGAATGAGGCCAGGTTTTGTATAAGTCATGTCAAGTTGCGGTGCAACTAAAGTCGAAAAGTGAAGGCATAAGACTATGGTAATGATCAGTGTGATCAGTTGGGAGGAATCATTGCTTGCATGTACTTAGGCGCAAATAATTCAAGTGAAATTCAAGCCTAATTCAGGGAATTGGCAAGAAGAATTTCCAAGTTGCACTTGGGTGTTGATATATGATTTGAGATGGAGTTGAAAGTGGTCGCGACGCAACAACAAAGTTCAAGATCAGTAGGATCAATGGAAAGGCATTAAAGCTAAGTGATGGCATTTAGTACTAGGTAGAGAAGTTTTGGAAAAGTTGAAGGCCAAGCAAAGTTTACTGATTTCTGAGAAGGTCTTAGAAGCATACAAGGCCGGAGAACAAGTATATTGAGTATACTTGGTTGCGTTGAATGAGGACGTTTAACATATTGGGTGGGGAAGGTCTATAATAGGGATGCAAGTGACGCATAATGATTACGCGTTACAGAGTTGCAGGCCAAGTCATTGTGCAGCCAGGATGGCGCGACACTGCGTAGACTGTCAAGTGCTTAGAATGGCACAACCCTGCAGGGCCAATGAAGTGCAAGGGTGGCACTAAATTGTAAATGGATTTGGCTAAGTAATGAAGCTATTGGCCGACACAATGATGCTTCATTAAGTAGAAGGAAAGACAAAGCCAAAGTTGCAAGATGCAACATGCGAGTTGGCATGTTGGCATGTCCGTGGAATTGAGTTCGCCCAAACTCAAGGACGATGCAAGCATCTATGATAGACTAAGTATTAGTCTATGCGTTAGTTCAAGGCTGGCCAAAGCTTGAACAATGCAAACAAGTTGGTAATGCAAGAGTTGCATTGCTGCTGTCAAGCTAATTGGCGGAGTGAAGCATATATGACGCATGAGTAACTAGAGTGAGATTAAGGAGATGGCCTCTTAGCTTAGAGTTATAAGCATGCAGGGTCAAGAGGGCTGAGCGCTGGAGCGAGGCAGAATTCAGTAAAGCACAACAGTGGTGCAATACGGCTCAAGTGACGGTTACAAGTTGGTTACGGGATTTGCAAGCATGCCAAAGGTGTGAGACAAAGGTGAACGGTTATAAAGTGAGTTTATAACCATATGAGAGTGTACAAAACCGTTTTGGACAGGTGTGGCATGAGGTGGCATAAATCAGAAGATGCTAGTTAGTTAAGTACACTTTATGCGGTTATGGAAACTACTGGGACACTTGGCTGTCCAAGGCTTGTGCAAGCGGTTGCACAGAAGTTTGTCCTGATCTTTAGCTTGTATAAATAGCTTAGAGATTAATAATGTTAGTGTTGTTCATTCGAGAGAATAACCACTAATGTAGAGAGTGTTTTAGGCATTCACCAAGAGGGTGAATGGCCTGTTTTGGTCCATGAGTTGGACGAGTTTTGTAATCTTCCTTTAGTGTAATAAAATAGGTTTGTTGCAGTAATCTTTGTGTTCATTATGTTACTGATGTTGTGTGAGAATTGGTTAAGTACATGGCAGAACCTCTTATGCTTATGGGGGCATGACGAGTTAGAGAGAAAGAAGAAAAGACTTCCGTTGTGCAATGCCTTATGAGTGAAGGCAGATGCATACTTTGATGCAAGTGTGCAAGGCTGAGTGATTGTGGGTGAAGATGATTCACTGAACCACAATCATTGCCGGTCATGTACCATGAAAATTTTAGGCGATTAAATGGGCATGTGACAGCATGCATGATACTTCTAAGGGTCGCGAAAATTCCACTAATGTCTTAAATTGATCGCAACCGCATCCAACTTAACCAGCTTATTTGGATGGCTTGGATCACATTTAGAACCATCAAGAAGGTGCACGTACGTTCACGACTTTCCAAAACGTTTGGCCAAAGTCACGTGTGCGTGACTGTTTCAAAACCCTAATTAGGGTTTGCGACAATGCACATCTATCGTAGTTCAATCACGGCCATCCATCTTCGCCGACCTAAACAGACAGTGTAGATATAGACCCAAGAGGTCCCAAGGATATCAACATGATCACTGTGGGCCCACCTTGACGTGTGACCGGTCGACCTATGCATAATGGGGCCCGGTGTCTCGAAACACACGCCCCAAAGGTGATAGGTCACACAGCCTCAAACCATAACTTGTGCTTTGCGGAAACATATTTGTGTCGCAAATCGATCACGACCACTCATCTTTTCCGGTCAAATTGAGTGGTCTAGATCGAACCTTTATGGGGCCAAGAGGTGTAGACATGCACGTCAGCAGGCCGTCTCCAGCATGCCCAGTCGGTCCCACCAAAATAAACAATCATGCTTGAATTCGATCAAGCTAAAGAGGGGATGTTGCGCACCTCTAAAAAACCCTAAAATCCATCAACACCAGCAAATATGCGCCATAAATCATCTCGTCCGTCCAACTTTTCCAGCTTGGTCAGATGACTTGAATTAAGAGTTAGGCGATCAATGAAGCGTCTCAATGATCACCGCCCGCCAGTCTGTCATAGGGAGTGATGGACCAAAGGGTGGCCCGCCATGCGGCCTCCAAACGATCATTCGAAGATGGTTGGACGTGATGCCATTTTAAGACGCTTAATCCGCGACTTATTCAATCAAGCATTAAAACAACGATGCTTTATGCATATCGATTTTTTTGAGCTGCTTGCTTTAAAACTATGCATTACATGCATCGAGCATGCACGATATTTCACGAATATCAAATCCTTAAATAACTTAGTTATTTAACCTAATAGCACCGTATGCTATTTCTTGTGGCGGGTCCCACGACTCAACCCACTCATTCGAGACATCAAACATGTCACAAACCGGGAGACACTTACTGGGGTACTGGTCTGGAGGTTTACAGCGTGCACCGCGCAAAGGTGGATGGATAACAGTGATGAGGGAAGTGGACAAAGGTGTGATCGTGTGATAATCACCACTCCTACACGACCCCACTACTCCATCATTTCATCTCCTCCACTTCCTACGAGATGAGGTTTGCGCTCAATGACTTGTATAAATAGGTCCTTCAACTATTTCCAAACAACACACAGACACAGAAAAACCAAATGTTGTCTTCAGTATCCAGAAAACACCTAGAACTGATAGCTTACATTGTGCAAGCCAGTTCATCACTCTGATACGAGTCATAAACAGCCAACACCTTCACAATCTCAACACCTTCTTCGCTTCCCTTCCTAAGATCAACCCCATCTCCTTCACTTTGTGACCGAAGCAAGTCTGAAACGACCATTTCTTGGTTTAGGCCAGAATTGTATAGATTGATCTCTCGAATCAAAAGCACTCCCGTGCAGTGCATTTGTTTAGGGTTTAGATTCGTTTCTCATCCACACACACCCAAATTTACCAAAACCAGTAGGAACAATTTTCACCCATAAACATGTTTATATGGGCACATGTGTACGCCAATTCCTCGTGTTCCTCGTTGATGCAGGACGACATAAATGTGCCATCAATTTTTTTTTCTTTAGATTTTGAACTTTCATTTGCAACAATTAAGTTGACAATTAAAACTACTAATTCACAACTAATATGATTAACTAACACTAATTAATCAGAGAATAAAAATAGATGAATACGGGGTTTTTGATTTTACTTCAAAATAACATGAATTTATCTTTGAGTGGCGGGCCTAAAAAGATGGGGTATCCTTCAAACTATCTAGACTTAACATCAATAAGAAATTGTATTGCAACACTAACTACATTTCAGAGTATCATTTTACTTTACTTTTCGAAAAAAAAAACAACCTAATTTATAAAAAATAACTATATAATGATGTCGATTTTTTTCTTTTTTCTTTTTATCAAAATATCTTTTTGATTTTGACCGTCACCAATGAACAAGAAAATAGAAAAAAAAAACGTCCAGGAAAAAGAAAAGAAAAACGAAGATAAGTTAAGAGCATATGGGCAATTCTAGAGAAGGGTTGTAGGAGATATCCAATGAAGTATTGAGATCGCTAGTTCTTAAATTGAGAATTATACTTGTATCATTTACGAATTTGCTCATGTCGTCCGAACCCGTCCATATTTGGAATTCAGATTTAGTTTTGCGAATTTCCAGCCTAAAATGGATTATGCATATATATTAATTGGCAAGCTATACGACCCGCGTGTAATACTTTGCCACGTCAAAACCGAATCACCATTTACTATCACATTGTACTTTTAAAATCTTATGCATACACTAACGCCGAGTGTAGTGACGAGATTTTGTACAATGATAATGACAGAATTTCGTGGCTGAAACCCCAAAAAGTTTAAATCCCCTTTCTCTCTGCTCGAAAACTGGTAAGGTGGGAGGGGACTTACAAATAGGCGAGGAAAAGATCTTTGCCAGAAAAAAAATGAAAATGAGGAAATAATCCTCGCTTGGTCTTTTGTTATAATAAAAAGCTAATAAAATATATGAATACTAGATTTTGGGCCACCTTTAGTGTTTTATATGAATAAAACACTCTTGGGCAAGGATTCACTACTAGACTAAGATTACACTCCTACATGACGTGGCGCGACTGTACAAGTCCGTTCTTACCTCCTCCACTAGACTCACCCTAAGTTAAGCCCTATACCATCGGTATACATGTTATTTGCTGATTATACTGTAGATAACATATGTGTAGTTCATTTAAATCATAAAATCCTAATATTAAGGAGATATTATGTTAAAAATGATTTTTTCACAGGCTAATAAATGTTGAATTTTGTGTACCAAATTCGTATCTCTAAAATGTTGAATTATACACGCGTACATATGCTATTCCCGAATCACGAATCACTGACCAAATAGTAGGTCGGATTTACACTATGCCAAAACAAATAATACTTGTACCTCTCTCGTCACGAACTTCCCCGTCCCCTGAATTGCTAATTAGGTGGGAGATATCTAAATTAATATCATTGTATATGGGCATTTTACTATCTTTGCATTAATTATTGTTTCTGTTGCATCAGTTGTGGGTTTTCTATGTATTCTTGTTATGGGTCTGACGTAAAGACTCACAACTCACAAGGGATATATTTAAGAGAAATTGGATCAATTGTCGAAATATTTTTAAAACATGGTTCTAATGGGCGAGTAAAAATTAGTATGGGTGAAATGGACACCAAAAAAATGGTAAAAATGAATCTGGATTCATCCTGGTTTAAACTTAAAAAATAGCAAGGGTGAAACTGGATGCATGCATCCTGATGTAAATTAAAAATACGAAAAAATAGTTGAAAATGGATAGGGATAAAATTATTCACATCCTGGCTATTTTTACATTCTCGTCCATTTAAACAATATCAAATTTTACATGTCTTTTTTATCCAGGAATTATCATTGTTGAGTTAATTGACTAATTTTGTGTATATTTAAGTAGGCATAGGATCTAAGTTATCTCAATACTCTCTCCCAGAAAAAACAAAAATACTTCAACAACAATGGGCGCCTCCTTTCTTGCTCGGATTTAGTCCTCGGACCGGATCCGAGCAAGGATTTCTCTTTTATGATTTTTGGGGCTCTTTTGGGTGTGGTCATGAAAGTCTGAAGTGGGTTTTTCGATTGGGTTTTTTAAACTCAAAATCAATCTTCTTAGATCCAGAACTTGGTGTTTTGTTTCTCTTCATCCTCACTCTTTCCCAACTTCTTCAGCATCATATTTTTGTCAAGTCTGTGTAAAATATCGTACTCTTTTTAGAGAGGTTTAAAGTGTGTCGATAGATTTGATGTTTGATGATGGGGCAGTTGACGGTGGAGGTGGGTATCTAGTAAGCTGTTTGCATTTCCAGGGTATTGTATGTGTCTCCATTGTGACTCCTCTATTTTAGTCCTGTATACCTACATCTCCTTCTCCCTCTTCTATATTCATTTACTCTTAAAATATTCACATAAATCAAGTTTCCAACAAATCTTTATCTAGGTGACGTCAATGGGTATTGATTTTGTTGGTGAAGGGTTTTCTTTTTTTAAGTTTTCATGAGGGTTCCAGTGATGGGGAAATTATAGGGTGTGGTCTCCATTAGTATGTGGACTTTTTTGGGTGATGATTGTCGTAGTAGAGGTGAAAGTGAAGATGGATCGGAGGCAGGTGGCGGTGATCGGAAAAAACGGCAGCGGCAACGGTGGGGGCAGTGGGATTGGCGGCAGTGAGATTGTTTATTCGGGTTGTTTGTTAGGGTTTTCTATTGTGGGCTTCTTAACTGGGTTTACTTGCAGACTTATGTCCACAGGATATTTGGGCTTTTCACATGTATTTGTTCGGCTAGGCATTCATCTGGAACTAAGGATGAGCAAAAAATCGGTAACCGCCGATTTCATTCGTATCCGTCCGCAAAATTACAGGTGAAACTCAATCCGCAAGATCTACGGGTCGGACAGGGGTGAGTTTCTCAAATCCGCACTTTTAGCGATTTGGTTGCAGTTGGATTTTGAAATCTGTGGATTCACCCGCACCGTAGGATAGTAAGGGAAATTAATAGAATATGTTTGTGAAAATGGTAACTTGGTTTAATAATTCAGGTTTCCATTTCAATTCGGACATGAATGAATGAGCACAGTGGGAATTCCATTTACCTACCGTTGGTAAGCACACGTACAGTGAGTAGTAAGTAAAGTTATGTTATTCTAATTGACTTATCATATTTCTAGCTAACTACGATCACCAGAAGGTTCAACAAATAGTGGGAAATATTGATTTTTATACCTTCAGATGGTTGTTGGATTCAAGATAATCAATTTACAATATCAACTTCAACTTGATTATCCAACTTTATATACAGTTTTCATTTCATACATTTAAGACCACTTGATGGTGTATACAGCATACGATCACTATCCTGAGGTTGCTTGTATAGCCGAAAGCTTTTGAAGGCATTATACAAAGTGTAATTTTTTTTTGGACTAAATCCGCGATTAATCCGCATCCGTTCCGTATCACCCGTTGAACCGCGGATGTCAAATCCGCGGGTGATTGGGCCGGACATGGTTGGATTTTCCAAATCCGCAACTTTGACGGTTTGGACGCGGGTGATCCCTAATCCACATCCGTCCGTCCGTTGCACACCCCTATCTGGAACCATGTTTTTGGGCATACAAGAAAATTTTAGGGCATACAAAATGATTACCCTAACTAGGATGTGGTGATAAGGGGTATTCAAGGCTAGGCATACTTAGTTACCCTCAATGAATTTAGGTATTTATTATTTATTTTGTCATTTAGTTTTTTTTTTGATTTTTTTAAAAAAGAAATTACTTTTACTTTTTTTTATTACTTTTTTTCTTTTTAATTAATTTTTTTTTACTTTTGTTTTCTGTTTTTTTTATTATTTTAAAATTTTCTATTTTTTTTAAAAGAAAAATATTTTGAATTTCTTAAAAATATTTTTTAGAGAAAGAAAGTCCAAATATTTATAAGTAAAAGAAATATTTTTTTTATTTTAAAATATTTTAATTTTTAAAAAGATTTATTTAAAAAAAAATTAAAAAAATTTTGAAAAATAAAAAATGTAAATAAGGGCAGTTTTGGTATTAAGCAAAATATATGGATAAGGGGCTCTTAAATTTTTTATCAAATAACCCGTTTTTGTCTTTACATGGTATGCCCTAAATTTTTTAGGTATGCCCTAAAGCATGGTTCTTCGTATGCCTTGGTCATCTGTAATGGGTTTTCCAATTTGGGTTCTTATAGGCATTTCAACTTTGCAATGCCATCAATGTGGGGTTGTAATTTGTATGTGGGTTGTAATTTGTATGAAATTGTTTCAAAATTCCGAAAAAAAATCTGTAAAAAACTTACTCAAATGCAAAGAAACTATTGGTGGGGGAAGGATGAAAAAGGAAACAATGAAAAGGGCAAGAAAGGCCTCTGTTTAAAAGCATGGGATTCAATATGTAAGTCCCTTGATGAAGGAGGTCTGGGAATCCAAAATATTGAGAACTTCAACTTGGCTATGATAGCCAAGATGGGATTGAAACTAAAAGAACAACCAGAATCACTCGGGGCTAAAATACTAAAATCAAAGTATTACCCTAATTGTGACGTTCTACACATTAAAAGCAAACCAAAGGAAGGAGACAATTGGGTCTGGAAAGGTATTCATAATGGTATCCAACTCATAAAGAAAAATTGTGTTTGGAAACTAGGAAATGGTAGACTTATTGATATATGGGAGGACCAATGGATCCCAAATACCACTACCCCCATACCAAAACCAATCAGTGGCACTGAAAATATGACCAAGGTAAGTCAACTGATAAATGAAAACAAGGAGTGGAATGAGCAGAAACTATCTGTCTGTTTTGATCATGAAACAATAAAAAAGATAAAGAGCATACGTATTCCTGAACATGATCTAGATGACACTGCTCATTGGAGTCTAAATAACACAGGTAATTTTTCTGTTAAATCTCTATATCAATGTTTAAATAGTAGTGATAACAACAATGTCGATTGGAGAAGAATATGGAATCTAGATGTTACCCCTTCCATAAAAATATTTATTTGAAAAGCGGCACATTCTATTCTTCCTACAGGCATGAGAATTGCTTCCATTCTTCCTAGTGTAGATACAAAATGCAGTCTCTGTAATGGAGAAAAAAATCACTATCTCATCTTTTTCTCAAGTGTAATTTCGTTAAACAGGTATGGATGCACTTAAATTTTGACATGGATTATGTGATAGATAGCTGTAATAATTTTCACGATTGATTGAATCAATTGTTTGATGATAAAAACAGAGGTGAAAGTATAATTCAGTGGCCTGAATTCTGTAGTAAATCATTTGGCACGTATGGAAAGCTAGATGTGAATCTACTTTTCAAAAAAAGAGTCAGAATAGTGCCAATACTGCAAAGACAAATGTTAGATAATAAACAACTTTATGGATGTCAACAAACAAATTACAATGAAATGCAAATGTTATATTATAATCCAATGAAAGATGAGGCTCTTAAAATTCTGGATAGGGAACCAGATTGGGAAATTAGCTACATGAGCTTGAGAATCTCTATTGCTCTATCTATGAATTTTACGTTAAGTACTTCTGGAATTGGGCTAACTTTGATTGATTATGCATGTAGAACTGTTGAAGCGAGGGGCTCTCACGGATATTGTACCACAAGAGAACAACTAGAATAAAAAGGTGCTCAAACATATTTTCAATGGGCAAATGAATGGAATGGTCACAATGTAATCTTTCAAAGTGATTCAAGTCCTACTCTCCAGCTGCTGATAGAAAGATATGCGAAAGCAAGGGAGAATAGATACAGTATTAGTGATGACTTTAAAAATGATCCTAACACTTGTATTAATTTTAAAGTTTATGCTTTTATTTTAATTTCTAGATTCAATATTAAGAAGGAAGCAAACATAGCTACCTTTTTTAATAGAAATGCAATCCAAAATACTTGGACAAATGAAGGATTAGAAGCTATTCTACATCACATATATATTAGGAACTGCATAAATCTTGTAACAACAAATGATCCTCAAAGTTCTGTGAGTCATTCAACTAAATATATTGCTGGAGGACTTCTCCTCTTTTCCGAAAAAAAATAAATTTGTATGTGGGTTTCGTACAACAAATTTTGTACGTTTCATTTCTAATATAATTTTATTTACCGAGCCAAAAAAAAACAAACACAAAATTGGTTAAAAAGACCAAACTCAACAATTTCTGGGTGAAAAGGACATTTAGATTTTGATACTGTTTAAATGGACAAAAATATAAAAATAGGCAGGATCTAAACAGTTTCATCCTACACATTTTCTAATACTTTTTTTATTTTTAATTTATGTCAGGATGCATTCAGTTTCATCCTTGCTATTTTTTAAGTTTAAGTCAGGATGAATCCAGTTTCATCTTTACTATTTTTTTGGTGTCCATTTCGTCCATACTAATTTTTACTCGTCCATTTGAACCATGTTTTAAAAATATTTGGACAAATGACCCATTTTCCGAAAAAGAAACACGCCTTTGCACACATTTTGCAGTCAAGGATTGTTATAAACCCTAACACTCCATTTTCCAATAGATTTGCATTTATCTTTTAACACAAGTGATTAGTATATCCACGCAGAAATAGGATATCCATGCAAAAGTGTATACGTGTGTGCACCAAAATGAGTGTACGCTACCACGGTTTTTGCCAAATAGTATCCATAACACGAATCATAACGCCTACAGGCTACAGCAGCGTTAAAAGTTGTCCAAATAGTACAGGGCAGAACTAAAGGGTGAATATGATACAACTAAAGCACAACAAAGGTAGAAGCCAAAGAAGCCCTATCCACCTTATCTTCCGAATGGTACGTGGCAACGCCCTCTTCCTCCTTGTGGCAACCCCCTCTTCCTCCTTGTATCTCTGGGTTGATTGAAACTGAGAGAAGATCTGTCTGTGTTCTTTTTTCTTTGCTTCTTTGCTATTTTCTCCAACATGGTTATGGTTTTGACGATCACATCTCTACTAGTTCTAGATATGCAGGTTTTCGATCCTATTTATAGATTTTCCTTCAATTTTATATTTGGGTAATATATGGTATCTAGCTAGCTGAATTGTCTATGACTATGTGATCTTTTGCAGAAAGATTTTGTTGGCCCAGGAAGTCCAGCTTTGGTGCTATTGTTCCTTCAGTAATAAAAGCAGTAAATATTGCACGACAGCGCGGTGTTCTTGTAGTTTGGGTATTCTTTTTATCAAATGTAACTAGCGGGAGTAGCTCGCTGCTGTGTTTGTTGTCCACTTTTGTGCAATCTTCTTATTTTTTATTAAAAAATAAATCAGGTTGTTCGGGAACATGACCGTCTGGGACGAGATATAGAATGCTTCCGCAGACACATGTATGGTGACAACAAAACTGGCCCAGTTGTTAAGGGAAGCAAGGGGGGAGAATTAGTGGACGGCCTTGTGATTACCGGAAATGATTACAAGTTAGTGAAGACACGGTTTAGTGCTTTCTTCGCAACAAACCTGGATTCATTTCTACGAAGTTCTTGCATTGAGAAATTAGTTGTTGTAGGTAAGTTATCGGAAAGCTCTAATGTTATCTGTTTTATCATGACATTTCGTTTCAGAGCTGAAATCATTATTTTGTCTGCTTAGGTGTTCAAACCCCAAATTGTATCAGGCAGACTGTTTTTGATGCGATATCATTAGATTATAAATCAGTTGTGGTCATTACCGACGCCACAGCTGCTTCTACACCTGAAGTACATGAGGGTATGTTTTCGTAATAAGATGAATTAAACCAGAAAGTCACACTTATAATTCCATAAACTGTTACTGATTAAACACTTTCTCACGGACTTGAATTTTTAATAATACACTAGCCAATTTGTTCGACATGAAGCAAATCGGTATAGACACACCAACACTGCAGGAATGGTGCCAATCTGATGCTTGATATGGAGTTGAAAGGCGCTTAATGCAAGCAAGATCTGTTATTACTTGGCAAAATTTATTATACAGCTAGCAAAGGAGCTTCAAGTTTTTTCTGGCATTATGGGATTCTTTATTTCTGTCTTCATGAGCTTGTTTTTTTTTGTTGTCTTGGGTTGTCAAATTCCCCTTCGCTTCCCTTTTCTTTTTTCTTCCCCTTGTATTCATTGGGTTGAGGTACCCCTCTTAAATACCTCTCATTTCAATGAATTTTTCTTTGACCAATAAAAAAAAAGTTAAAAAAAGTTTTTTCGGCAAGATGAATAGTAGTGTTGCTAATGCATGTACTCAACTGCGTCGATTAAATTAGCAAGATTAGCTGGTTCAGTTGTACTGTTTTAGATGAGTGATGGCCCTGAGATTCTGCTCTACTCCCCTGCCGGAAGCAATAATTTCGATGAGAATTCTATTCATCAGTTGGTTTAGTATTTCCGGTCTTGCACAATTGAACGGATGTAGTTTATCAATAACTACACTGAGGGAAATATCAGAGTGAATCAAACTACAATAGTCATTCCCAAAGGAAATCAGTGACGCCTCTTAAATAAAAACAAATATATATCCGAATATGAATTGTCTCTTTATCAAAACAATTTTAGTGGTTCACTGCCGACAGGAATCAACAATTTAACACAATTGACAATATTATTATTTGGTACCAACAATTTTGTTGGGCATTTACCACAAGATATATGTCAAATTGGAATTCTAGAACAGTTTATAGTTGATAGTAACCACTTCACGGGTCCTTCAGTAAAATGAATCTAATAATCCTACCAGCATGTCATTTCCAACTTTTGTAGAAAACTCAACCTTGAAATATGTTACACAAATTATTATAACATGATGTAGTACATCTTTCTCTGTATCAACAATGATTGTTGATCCCTTTCTTCTGTATCAACTGTAACAGTTGATCTCATGTTTTTGGATCAACTATGACTGTTGATCCAGTACGTCAGTTTAAGTTAGCTTGCTTCGCAAGTATTTCCTTTTCTAGTTTTCGTCAAACTCTTTCCTTTAATCAGTTCATGTAAGTCTATATAAAGGCTGGAACTCTTGTTTACAAGACACATCTTATTATCAATATTATTATCAAGTTTGTTTATCAATTTTTTGTGTTAGAATCTTGATCCTAGAATCAGTTTTCTATTAAGTTTCTGACGAAACTTAAACCTATTCCTGTTACCCCTGTTCTGTGCTACACTAGTTGGTATCAGATACAGAGTTTTTAGATACTTATCTAGAAACAGATCCTTTCCACAGCTTCCGCAACAACTCAAAACCCTAAATTTTCACCCACCTACCTTTCGTTACAATGGGAGACAAGTTAACACCAACTGAAATTGATGCCATTGTCACAACACTTGAAACCAAGCTCAGCGCAACACTTGAAACCAAGCTCAGCAACAAAATTTAAACGTCTTTTAGTTCCTTAGAAACCAAGTTTTCTATCAAGCTTGATTCAGCTACAAATTCTCTAAAATCTGCACTTGCTATGCATGGAGATTGTTTAGACAAATTATGGATACATGCTGGTTTTGGTGACTAGGTGATGCCTAAATTAACCGATGATACAGAAGGGGACCAAATCTCTGGCGAAAAAGAAGAAGATGAAACCAAAAAAGATAAACCTTCTTTTACTCATAATGATAATATTCCTGAGAATATTTCCCATACCCTTTACCACAAGGAACCCTTGGAAGGTTATGTTAACAAAAAAACGATTACCATACCCCTCAACTATGATGAAGATGACAAAGCTGAAGAACTCAAAGAGAAACAATGGGTTGATGAAAAACGATTAAAATCTGGTATGAATCCTTATGGAACTTTACCAGAATATAAGTTGAAGGATGATATACCTAGTTTTCATGGTAGTTTACATATTGAAGACTTGCTGGATTGGTTTTATGAAGTCGATTCCTTTTTCACTTTCATGGAAGTTCCTGAATCTTCTCAAGTTAAACTGGTAGCTTATAAATTAAAAGGTGGAGCTGTAGCTTGGTGGGAAAAACTCGGTGAAGATCGACGCAATGCTCATAAACCTCCTATACGTACATGGCAAAGAATGAGACAATTATTAAGAGATAAATTCTTACCTAGAGATTATATGCAACAACTTTTTATTAAGCTTCAAAACTGTCGACAAGGGGCCAGATTAGTTGAAGAATACGTTGCTGAGTTATATACTTTAGTTGCTCGTAACCAATTGAATGAAACTGAAGAGCAATTAGTTGCACATTTTATAGCTGGTTTGAATAATTTAATTCAATAGGGACTGATGCAGTCCGTGTTTACAATGGTTGAAGCCATCCAACAAGCTATTAGAGTTGAAAGGCGTGTACTCAGTACCTCTAGACAAGCAACTCCACGTCAAGCTCGTTATCAACACTTTTCTAAAACTGGCAGACCATATAATTATTCTTATGGTTACCAAGCTGAAAAGGGATCAACAGTCGTTGTTGATCCGTCCTCACAGGGATCAACTGTCTTTGTTGATCCACATGACAGAAGTGCAAACCAACCATATCAGTAACAACAACCTACTTCTGTTCCTTCGGAACCTGCTCCTACAATGCATATATCGTTTGCTAAGCCACCTCAGCCTCCTCCACAACGAAATTTTGTTCGCAATACTAAAGGTAATCAGTTTCAACAAGATTTTCCACCATTATCTAAACATCTAACCCTTATTCAAAATTTCGAGGAGATAAATGTAACAAGTGCAACCAAACTGGCCATACTTCTAGTGATTGTCGCAAATTCCATGCTTACATTAATGAAACTTCAGACGAAACACAAGAAGAAGAAGCATTAGGAAATGATGAATTATTTTTATCTTCAAGAACATGAGACTTATGATGCGGATTTCCTTGGGATGATTCGACCGTTTTTAATCACTGAACCATGTCCTATTCAGAGACATAATATTTTCAGATCTCATTGTTTTATTGAAGAGAAGCTTTGCACTATGATCATTGACAGTGGAAGTACATAAAACTATGTTTCTGCAAAGTTAGTTGAGAAACTTGGTTTACCTGTTACTCTTCATCCAAAACCGTATTCAGTTGGATGGATAAACAACTCTTCCACTCAACAAATTAATCATCAATGTTTGGTGAAGTTTTCTTTCCCTGGGTATTCAGATTATGTTTTGTGTGATGTTATTAACATGACTGCAACAAGTTTATTATTGGGAAGACCATGGCAGTATGATATTCGTGTTGTTCATAACTGCTATGAGAATACTTATACCTTTGTTCATGAAGGGTTTACTAAGTTCTATGGCCTTTAGAATCTTCTAATTCAGTCAAGGAACCATCAGATAACAAGAAAAATGCACTAGTTGCTACCATTGTTCATTCTTGACAACCAAATCATTCTTTGAGTTCTCATGAAGATGATAAAACAATGGTGGAAATTCCAGACAAGGTACAACCTTTATTATCTTCCTTCAATGGCTTATTTCCTACTGAATTACCCAATGTTTTGCCTCCATTAAGAGATCTACAACATCAGATAGACTTTATACCTGGAACTCCTATTCCCAATCAACCTCATTATAGGTTAAGTCCTAAATAACATGAGATTTTACAAGGTCAAGTTGATGATTTGTTACAAAAAGGTTTGGTAGGCTTAGCAAAAGTCCTTGTGCTAGTCCATCCTTTTTAGTAGACAAAAATGATGGTGGACATCGTATGTGTATAGACTGTAGAGCATTAAACAGAGTTACTATACCATATAGGTTTCCCATACCTAGAATTGATGACATGATAGATATGCTTTCGGGTGCTAAAGTGTTTACAAAGCTTGATTTACGTAGTGGGTTTCATCAAATACGTATTCGAGAAGGTGATGAATGGAAAACAACTTTCAAAACAAAAGAAGGGTTATATGAGTGGTTAGTCATGCCTTTTGGATTTTCTAATGCTCCTAGTACTTTTATGCGCCTCATGAATCAAGTTTTGCAACCTTTTCTTGGAAAATTTGTCATTGTATATTTTGATGACGTACTGATTTTTAGCAACAATGAAGAAGAGCATATTTCACATTTATCTCAAGTCTTTCAGGCACTGCAGGACAATGTTTTGTATGTGAATCTAAAGAAGTGCACTTTCTTTACAAACAAGGTCACTTTCTTGGGATATATTGTGTCGGATACTAGTATTTCTGTGGATGATTCTAAAGTTAAGGCAATTGTGGATTGGCCTACTCCAGCATCTATTCGTGAAGTAAGAAGTTTTCATGGGTTAGCTTCTTTCTATAGAAGATTTGTGAGAAACTTTAGTACCATTGCAGCTGGTTTGACAGATTGTTTAAAGTGTGATACTTTTGAGTGGACTGAAGAAGCAGGTAACAACTTTAATCTTCTTAAGGAAAAATTGTGCAGTGCACCTGTTCTTTCCATGACAAATTTTGATAAACCTTTTGAGATTCATTGTGATGCTTCTGTTGTTGGCATTGGGGCTGTGTTATCTCAGGAAGGACATCCATTTTCATACTATAGTGAAAAGAATTCAGATACAAGGAAGAAGTGGTCTACTTATGAGTTGGAATTAATTGCTCTTGTTCAAGCTCTTAAGAATTGGCATCCTTATCTTATTCACAGTGAATTTATTGTCAATACTGATAATCAAGCTCTCAAGTTTTTGAAAACTTCAACAAAGGTCAATAGGATGCATGATAGATGGTTATCTACTATTAACCAATATACTTTTTCCATTAAACATCAAAGTGGGAAACTTAATCAAGTTGTTGATGCTTTGAGTAGGAGAGCTCATCTTCTGGTTACTCTTAAACATGAGAGTTTAGCCTTTGATTTCTTAAAAGATTTATATAGTGAAGACAAAGAATTTAAGAAACTTTGGGACAAGTGTGGTTCTTCAACAAGAAGTGTTGATGATTTTCTCATTCCAGAAGGGTTTCTTTTTAAAGGAAACCGTTTATGTATTCCACAATATTCCCTACGTCTTCATCTCATCCAAGAATTACATGGCAGTGGCCTTGGTGGACATTTTGGACGTGATAAAACAATAGCTTTGGTTGAAGAACGTTATTTTTGGCCTTCTATTAAAAGAGATGTTAAAAAGTACGTATAAAAATGCATGGTTTTTCAACAGTATAAAGGTAATATTCAAAACACTGGCTTGTATACTCCTCTACCAATTCCTGAAGCTCCTTGGGTGGATATTAGCATGGATTTCGTGCTTGGTTTACCACGTACTGTGAGGGGGAATGATTATATTATGGTAGTTGTTGATCGTTACTCAAAGATGGCTCACTTCATATCATGCAAGAAAACAACTGATGCATCCAATGTTGCTTATTTATTTTTCAAAGAAGTAGTACGTTTGGATGGAATTCCCAAAACAATTACTTCTGATCGAGACACTAAATTTTTGAGCTACTTTTGGAAGTCTTTATGGATGCGTTTGGGTACTAAACTTCAATTTAGTACAACTGCTCACCCTTAAACAGATGGACAAACTGAAGTGGTCAATCGATCTTTAGGAAATCTGATTAGAGCCAAGATTATTGGAGGAAAAGAGAAGCAATGTGATAATCTCCTTTCACATATGGAATTTGCTTATAACACTTCAGTTAATAGATCCACAGGTAAGACACCTTTTCAGATTCTTAAGGCAGATAACTTTGTTGAGAAAGCTTCACTCATACATCAAGAGGTACAGTCAAAGCTTGCAGATTCTAACAACAAGTACAAGGACGATGCCAATCAGCATAGAAGACTTAAAACTTTTGGTGAAGGAGAATTGGTTATGATTCATCTCAGAAAAGAAAGATTTCCTACTGGAGAAATATAATAAGACCAAGATGAAGAAATATGGACCATTCAAGATTTTGAAGAAAATCAGTGACAATGGTTATTGATCTTCCATCGACTTGGAATATCTCTAATATCTTCAATGTGCAAGAAATATTCAAATTCCATGGAGAGAATGAAGTTCTTTCTATACATTAACTCGAGGGCGAGTTTGTTTCAAGAAGTGGGGACTGATGTAGTACATCTTTCTCTGTATCAACAATGATTGTTGATCCCTTTCTTCTGTATCAACTGTAACAGTTGACCTCATGCTTTTGGATCAACTATGACTGTTGATCCATTACGTCAGTTTAAGTTAGTTTGCTTCGCAAGTATTTCGTTTTCTAGTTTTCGTCAAACTCTTTCCTTTAATTAGTTCATGTAAGTCAATATAAAGGCTGGAACTCTTGTTTACAAGACACATCTTATTATCAAGTTTGTTTATCAATCTTTTGTCTTAGAATCTTGATCCTAGATACAGTTTTCTATTAAGTTTCTGACGAAACTTAAATCTATCCATGTTACCCTTGTTCTGTGCAACACTATGACAGCATTATGTCTCTTAGTGTAATAGTTTCAAAAGGCTTTGCTAAATTTGCCATGCTCTGAGCAAACAACGATAGTTGTACTGATACTTCTTGCATGGTTGGCCGAGTATGTGGATCACCCTGTAAGCATGAAACTCCGACCTTCATGATGTACGTTATTTCGTTCTTCACAATATCTGTTGGTGCTCCAATGCGTTGGTCCAAGATGTCTCCCAACCTTACATTTTGCCCCACCTTACTGGCAGAGGAAGATGAAAGGACATCATGCGAGAGTAGTGTGATGATTTCAGATGGATGCCTTCCCATTAGTACTTCTAATATGATCACCCCCAAGCTATAAACATCACACTTCTCGGTCACCTTCATTGTATATGCAAGCTCTGTAACAAAGTTATTAACAACGAAGATATTTGAACAATGGTAACAATTACAAATATATTTAAAAGTCTTAGTTGGATTGTGTACCTGGAGCAACATATCCATAGGTTCCTGCAAGGGAAGTCCAATTGGAAGAATCTGGTTTCAAAATCCTCGCCGTACCAAAATCAGAAACACGGGAATTATATCCAGAGTCCAACAAAATATTATTGCTAGATATGTCTCTGTGAACTATTGCTGGGATACAATCATGGTGCATGTAGGCAAGTGCATTAGCTGTTCCCCTGATGAATCTTAGCCTCTTTATCCAATTAAACCCCATCGCCTGTTCTCCATCTAACAAAACATTTTTCAAGCTTCCTCTTTCCACAAACTCATAGACCAGAAATGAGATCCGCCTTGCAGGATTAGAACAAAAACCAAAAAGCTTAACAATGTTCCGGTGTCGTATTTTTGTGAGTGCATGAACTTCACTTTCAAATGACTTGAGCTCAAATGCCTCAGAATCTTCATCTGATGGGTGAAGTTTCTTCACAGCAACAACTTGACCTGTTGACAGCTCTGCTTTGTAAACGCTCCCATATCCTCCCTTTCCGATGCAATATTTAGTGTCAAAATCTTCGGTTGCTTCAATTATGTCCTCGAAAACTATTTTTCCATCATAATTCCAAATTGAAAATAAATTTCTTTCGGAATTGGTAGCTCTAGCTTGATCTGTAAGGGAAGCATTTTCTACCCATCTTTTCCGAAGGCGAAACAAAAGGGCGAAAAGTATAAATAGAAAAAATGTTGAACCAATCGAAGGAAGTAAGATCATGAGCAAAACTTTATTATGCTTGGCTTTTTTTCTTGCAGTCACATCCAAGGACTTGCATGGTCTAACTCCTGTAGAGTTATTACCGCACAAATCTTTGTTGTTCTTCAATGCATCAACGTGAGCATCCTTAAAGGCTTTAATATTTGGAAGAGGACCACTCAATTTATTATACGAAACATCAACGCTGGCCAAGCTAACCATTTGATCAAATGAAGATGGAATTGAGCCATAAAACTTGTTGTGCGATAAATTTAGTGTTTCTAGTTTGCTTAGTTTTCCAAGATCTGGTGGTATCTCTCCACTCAACTCATTGTAACTAAGATCTAACAAAATCTGTAACGAATCTAAGTTTCCTATCTGGGGTGTGATGGTTCCATTAAAACTGTTTGTGCTCAAATTCAAAGATAATAAATTTGAGCACTCCCCAAGTTGTTTGGGTATTGACCCGCTGAGTTTATTTGTTGAAATATCAAGATATTGCAGGTTGGATAACATTCCAATTGTCGAAGGCAACCTACCAGAAAGTTGGTTATTGCTCAGATGTAACTCGATCAATGAGGACATTTTGAATAACTCCTTAGGAATTTCACCTACTAAGTTATTTGAACCAAGATAAAGTGCACTTAAAATCTTCAATTTTCCCATCTCAGCTGGTATTCTACCTGTGATATTATTCCCTCTGAAAGATAAGGCTGTCAAATTTCGACAATCACCCCAGTCTTTTGAGAGTTCACCATACAACATATTGTTACGCACAGTAAATCTATATAGATGCGGATACACATGGAACGCCTCTGTCAGATTATCTACCAGTTTATTATATTCAAGTCCGAGAGTCCTAAGGCTGGTGCAATTTCTAAGGCTTCTTGGTATAGAACCCTTAAAATGGTTAAAACCTGCAGCAAAATTTTCAAGTATTCCGCTTTGACATACGTTTTGAGGTAAATAACCAGAAAACTTGTTTCCATTCAAATACAATTGTTTCAACTGAGTTAGATTGTTGATTCCTATTGGCAAGGAACCAGATAATTCATTTTGAAAAAAAGATAAATAAGTCAAATTTCTCAAGTTACCGACAGAAGCAGGGATTGAACCAGTGAGTTTATTCAAAGACATATCTAAGGTAACTAAAGACCTTAGATTACCGATCTGGGATGGAATGGTTCCGAAGAGATTGTTTTGGCTCAACTGAAGAATAACCAAGTTGGAAAAAGATGAGAAGTTTAAATTATGAAGTGTACCTTGTAAACCCAAATTTACTAAGCTCAATTCCACGACGCTTCCTTGGTTGTTACAAGTGATTCCATACCACTTGCATGGGTTCGTTGTACTCGCAGTAGAATGTATTTTCCAAGAAGGGAGGAGCAAATGAGTTTGGTTAACGAGGGTTGATTTCCATTTCAAAAGGGCATCTACTTCTTCTTCAACTGTTAAATCTCTATTCCGAGTTAAAGAAAGAGATGAACCAGAAGCAAAGACAATAACATTTGAAGATGTGAAAAACAGCAGTACTATAAAAACTAACAAAGTAGAAGAGGCAACTTGTAGAAACATTTTAAAGAACAGATTTTGTTTTTTCAAGTGAAAATCAATCAAGTCTCATAAGAATACTGAATACTACTCAAGTATATAGATTGCTTTTAGTTTTTTGTTATAGAAAAAATGTCTCATCATTGTTAAAATGGATGTGAATGCCACCACCGACCCACTAATTTTTAAGCGTTCACTGGTTTCAAATATTATTGTTTCTAATATCTCTTCTTTTTCTTTTTCTATCATGATGAGTGCCAGTGCCACCATCAACCCACTCGTTTAATATAAAATTTACATAATTAATTCCCACTAGCATAAATGGGACACGTTTCTTTTTGGATGTAACATGCGACTAAGGCCAATCTACCCAGCAGGTTACAGCTTTAATACACTCAAGCCAAGAGTAAAATTAACCCGATTATGGGAGGAATGCATTTACTATTTTATATGACGGAGTCACTCGTTAACCGCAGAGTACGAAAAATGAATTTCTATGGATATTGACAAATCTGCTTTAGTGTCATAATCCTCGGCTTGCTTCAATTATGTCAAGCGACCAAGCATAATGGAAAACTGAATACCTACAGAAGCTGGATTTCTACGGAAAGTTAGTTTTCAATTTCCACTTTTTGTCAAGCATCACTTAACTATAACCTGTTCCATTCACTATCCAAACCAGGCATATTCACCACATTTGAGCTACGGGTTGCCGTTATGGTTGGATTTTAATAAATTATGTGTACGTGTATGGCTGGATTTAGGGCTGCACAGGAACCGTCCCGTCCCGTGGAACCGTACCGGAACCGCAGGAACCATACTGGTACCATCCCGAAACCGCGGTCAGATGAGACAGGTACAAGTACCAAAAACTGGTACCCTGCGTAGGGTAGGTACAAGTAACGGTTCTAGACTATTCCCGTCCCGTCCCGTAGTACCGAGCAACAAGTAATAACGTCTAATAATAGTTAGCCTTTTGAAAACTAATTAGTTTTTGTTCATTTCTATTTAGTTTTTGTTGATTTTTTTAGATTTAAAACTGATTGTAATTTTTTGGTTTTTGATTTTAGGATTCTGGAATTTTTGGTGTGGTTCATTACTTCATTTGAACTTAGAATTTAGAAGAGTTTTTGCTTTATTTTCCTTTTTATAATTTTACATACATTAGGGTAAAGAACCGGTACCATCCGGTACCGTATCGAGTTAAACAAGTACAGGTACGGTCCCATTCCGTACTGCACATGTATAGGTACAAATACAAAGTACAGGTATAGGTACTGAGCTAGGCAAAGACCCGTACCGTCCGTCCCATTTGTATTCTAGATGCTTTTTTTTTTCGTCTCAACAGAAAATCGAGAACCAAACTTGTTTCCCTAATTGGCTAATTCGAATTATACAAATCAAAATATTTCTAAGAAATCCCTATTTGCAGCAGGGTTTTAACAAATCTCTTATCAAACTCGGCTCTTTGATGATTTCCTCTCGAACAAGGTGACTCTTAGTTCACCTGATTGCAGCAGGATTTTAAGGTATCATTTCAATTTCGGTATACATTAATTACTTCCCCTGATTTCTTTCACGAATTGGGGTCTTGCTTCACATTTCGTTATACACAACTTACTTCACTTCATTCAGCTGATTTGGAATCACAACTTTTGGATTTTTCTTTTTTCTTGAGAGATGGATCACTGATTGATGCTTCTGCAATAAATAAATTTGAGTATTGATTCATGTTAAAATCCACCTGAGTTTTTTTATTCAAGTTTGCTTCAATTTGAACCTCAACTGTTTGACAAAATACCAGAATGAAAATAATCAGGTTGTTGTGGGTGTTTATGATTTCTTACCATGTGATGTATCATTTGAATATTAAGTTCAATGTTCAGGTTGTTGTAGAGTCTACTTGATAGATCGATGCACCACCACATGAAATTTGTGAGCCTACTTGATAGCTCAACATGGAAACTTGGTCATCCCCAGTGGCATTCTAGGTTTCTAAACTTCATCATCACAGACACTTCATAGCTCCATTTCTGCCTAAAATTAATAGCTGAGTAGGCCGTCTTTGGCGAAGCCTTTTGAAACTATCACATTAGCAGATCTACTGATATTGTCTGATGAGTTTGTTTAACCAAACCAGCTTCTTATTTGCATTTTATTTGTCAGTTATTAATATATTAAAACCAGGTTTGTAAACTTTATAGTAAACCCCAGTAACAAAGTTGAATACTTGTAAAAATTGGTAATATTAAAGCCTTTAAATGCTGATTGAAGATGCTTCCAGCTGGCTAGGGATGGTGGAAATCTTCATAATGCTGATTGCTGTGCGTTGATAGTTACGGGGCACCAATATTATTTGTGCCCAACAATATCATTCAATATATTTACTGAACTGGGTTAGTTGGGAACTTAGGGTTCTTAGTATATCCACGTTGAGTTGTTCGATTCTCAATAGATTTCGACATCCAACTGCATACCCTTGTGATAAATGACATCTGAACCTCCTCGTACAATCAAGGGACCATCCCATTTCATGTCATTTTCCTAGACTTCTGGTTGAGGTTTCAAAATTTTGAAAAATGCTATTACATAACCCCCTTTTAGGACTTGGTAAATTATCACTCTGAATACTAAACCTGTTCTTGATAAGCATAAAATAAGTTGTTACAAATGAAGATTGCTACTGCGACGTTATTAGTGTTTGCAATATTATTTGTTTCATCTATTGCATTTGCTTCACTTACTCATAGAAAACAATTACAGGTAGTAGTAAAAGAAGAAATTGATGCACTCTTGAAATGGAAATCAACCCTTGTGAACCATACCCATTCTCTCCTCCCTTCTTGGAAGACAAATACTACTGGGAGGACTAGGAGCCCATGCAAGTGGTACGGAATTGTTTGTAACAGCGAGGGAAGCGTTGAGGAATTGAATATACCGGGTTTAGGCATACAAGGTACGCTCCATAGTTTCGATTTCTCATCCTTTTCCAACATTGTTAGTGTTGACTTGAGCCAAAACAACCTCTTTGGGCATATTCCGTCTCAAATTGGTAATCTTTCAAAACTAATGCACCTTGATCTTTCCTTCAATACGCTTTCCGGATATGACATTATTGCGATTTCCTCTTGCTTCTTCTTCAACTCTCCATGTCGTGTGAGGAGAAGAACAAAGTACGGTATTCAAGTAAGTTTGTGAAACACTAGCTAAGAAGAACAAGGAATAGGCGATTTCCTCTTGCTTGTTCTTCAACTCTCCATGTCGTGTGAGACTATGAGGAGAAGAACAAAGTACGGTCTTCAAGTAAGTTTGTGAAACCCTAGCTAAGAAGGAATAGCCTAGTTGGCCAGAGGATCGAGTCATAGAGTTTAATAATGGGCTGGAGTCTTTGGACACGGGTTATTACCTATTTTTCTTATGTTCGGTTCGGACAAAAAACCGTTTTATGAAGTCTGGCAAAACATGTTATAGAGGCTGTACATAGATGCAACTATTCAATCAAGACTTATATTAGCATATGCGCAAACGTTTCATGTTAGTTTGCGGTACCACCTCTCTTGTCAAAATCTTAAAAATTTCTCTTGTCATCCTTTTGGTCAATGTGTATATGTCCTATAGGACTATAGGCGTGTCCGGCCTTGGCAAGGCGTCTGCCCATTAAAAAAAAATGTATAAATTGTGATACGACAACAATTGGGAAAGTAACCGCAATTCAAAGAACCTCCGGGTTCTTTAACGGTTTAACCTTCTTCGGTTCAGGTAATACTTTGATGATTAATGTTTTACAAGCTCTTTGATTAGCTATCTACTTCATTATCGATGAATTAATTAGTAAGTACCATGAATTTTTGGTGGGTTTATTATTATGCTTGTTAAATGATTCATATCTATGTTGTGTTTATAAGGTGTTTGCGAAAATGCAGCATCTAAAAGCCATTACATTACTGTCCCATTTTAATAAGGGTTCGAAAAATTCTGGGCTTGTAATGGGTCTGAAATTTAATAACGGTTATATGATAAGGTCAAAATCCTAAAACTCTTTTTCAACTACAAATCCTAGTAACAGATTTACATGTTCATGCTCGCCATTTGTTTGATTAGAAGATGATCAACTTATAATATATAGAGAAGAATAAAAGTACTGTCAGATTGCAATGGAAACGTTTATCTTTATTGCTTTGTTTTAAAGGGTATTACAATGTTTTCCTTCAAGGAAATTTCTGCCCTCGGAGTTGTACCCTTACTGTAATTTTCTACTCCCCCGCCCCCTCCCCCCCCCATGCCTATGGGATACTCATATGCACCTTACTTGTAGGTTAAGGTTACTTCTAAATATTTGTCTTTCTAGACCAGGAAACTGCCCTATATATGTTTTTAATCTTCTAAAAATAGGTCTCATTCTAGGATTAGGAAACTACTTCTTGAATTACTTAAGGTATTTTGATGGGCCTATATATACCGAAAAACGGATTTTAATTCAGCAAAAGATTTGTGGTCATTTAATCACCTTCTCAGGAAATATTGTTTCCAATCATGGTGTTGAAAAACAAGAAGAAACGCAAAATTTTGCGCATCAGCAATGTGGGTGTGGGAGAGGATAAGATAAGTAATTTACCTGATGCACTTATTCATCATATTCTTTCTTTCCTTCCAACCAAATGTATTATGTCTACCTGCATTTTATCCAAAAGATGGAAGTATTTATCCAGCTCCATCCCCATATTTGATTTTCGTCGGTGGCGAGGTCTCAATTGTACCACGGAAGAAGAAAAACACTTGAGAAGCCAACAGTTCATGAATTTTTTGGACACAGTATTATATCATCATGAGAGGCCTAAAATTCAGAAATTCTGTCTCAATTGGAACTTCGATGACCCTTTTGATGAATATCGAGTAACTGGATGGATTAATATTGTTATAAAGCGTAAAGTTGAAGAACTTTCTCTTTTAGCAGGATCATCCTTTTTCTTTCCTTTATCATTTTTTACCTGTGATTCACTGACAGTATTAGACTTTGAGTGTTTTGTAAGACTCGATGTTCCAAACACGGTATGTTTTCCAAAGCTCAAGTTCCTTCGTCTAATATATATGGGTGTGAATGGGATAAATATCGAAAAACTTGTTTCTAACAGTCCCATCCTCGAAGACTTGAGTCTGATATACTGTCATGATTTGGAGCCTTCAGTTTTACGCCTTGGGGTATTTCACTGAAGAAGTTGCAAATTCAAGACTGTTCATATTTTATAAAATCAATACTGAAGATTTTTGACAAAGGTTTTGAGGTAAATAACCAGAAAAATGGTTCTCGTTCAAATACATTACTTTCAACTGTGTCAGATTGTTGATGAATTCTAATGAACCAGCTAATTCATTTTGAAATAGAGATAAATGAGTTAAATTTCTCAAATTGTCTATTGATGCGGGGACATAAGAGAGTTTGGCCTTCCTATATCTTGAGGGATTGTGCCAGAAAGTTGGTTTTCAAATAGTAAAAGAGTCTCTAGGCTAGACAAATTGGTTAAAGAAGCAGGGATTGAACCATTGAGTCGGTTTTTGTACAAATAAAAACTTGTAAGAGATCTTAGCCTACCAATTTCTCGAGGTATGATGTCAGAAAGGTTATTTTCAAAAACTGATAAATAGTCCAAGTTGGTTAAATTGCACATTGAAGTAGGGAGTGAACCATAGATATTGTTTGAGGCCAAATCTTTAGGAATTGTTCCAGAAAGTTGGTTATCATGTAAGTTAAGAGTGTTCAAGCTCGTCAAATTGGTTAAAGAAACAGGGATGGAACCAATGAGATTGTTTTTGTACAAATAAAAGTCAGTAAGAGATCTTAGCCGACCAATTTGCGGAGGTATACGAGCATAATGGTGGTGCTCGTGCTCGTATAGAGCTCCCAGAACTCTATTGGTGAAGCAAGACCTAGTTTGTGAAATTTCTCTTCTATTGATTGAATTGATTCTTGCTTGCTTACAAATGATACATGAGATGCCTATTTATAGGCTTGGTACAACCGACAATATTTTTGCTAGAGATTTGTACGCAAATCTACACAATCCTAGAACTTTCTTGTCAGTTGTCATTACAAATTACATGTTCCAACATTCTCAGTGTCTAAAGCCCAATTTCTACATGTTTTATTGGTGTGGTTATAACCCACTCAAGAAGGGGTTTTACTAAGGGCACACCGAATAATATTAATTCTAGATTCATGCTTAGAATCTCTTTGATTATTTCCTCCAGGAACAAGACGCATTTTTTTAGAAGTACATTTATCAATTCAAACACAATACAAAAAAATAAAAAAATAAAAAAAAATATTACAATCAATTTTCGTGAATACAACAACGGATTATTCTAATCACAATGGAATCGATAATTCTCCAATACCCAAACCACCATTTCTCTTTGTTAAGAAGCAGAACCAAGAACAAACCCCAAAACCCAACTCCGAACCCCAACGCAATAACACCATAAAACAATATTCTCTCAATTGCATCCTCTTTAACACCATCTTCTCCGACTTCAATTGTAGGATTTGTATTACATGGTTTTAAGCCTCTTGAGTTATCACCACACAAACCTTTGTTGTTCTTCAACGCATCAACAGGAGCATCCTTAAAGGCCTTGGTGTTTGGAAGAGGACCACTCAATTGATTGTACGAAACATCAATGATAGTCAAGCTAACCATTTGAACAAATGAAGATGGAATTGAGCCGGAAAAATTGTTGTGGGATAAATTTAGTGTCTCTAGTTTACTTAGTTTTCCGAAAGATGATGGTATCTCTCCACTCAACTCATTGTTACTAAGATCTAAGAAAATCTGCAACGAATCCAAGTTTCCAATCTGGGTTGGGATGCTTCCGTTAAAATTGTTGTTTCTCAAATTCAGAGATAGTAACTTTGAGCACTCCCCTAGTTGTTTTGGTATCGACCCGATTAGTTTGTTTGATGATAAATCGAGATGTGTCAGGTTGGATAACATTCCAACTGCGGAAGACAACCTACCAGAAAGTTGGTTATTACTCAAATGTAATTCGATTAATGAAGACAATCTCAACAACCCCTCAGGAATTTTTCCTACTAAGTTGTTGAAACCAAGATTAAGTGCACTTAAAATCTTCAATTTCCCTATTTCAGATGGTATTCTTCCAGTGATATTGTTCCCTCCGCAAGATAGGATTACCAAATTTTGACAATTCCCCCATTCCTTTGAGAGCTCACCATACAACATATTGTTTCTCACATTTAACCGTTCTAGATGTGGATACACGTGAAACGCCTCTGTAACATTATCAACCAGTTCATTAACTGAAAGACCGAGTTTTCTCAGGCTGGTGCAATTTCTAAGGCTTCTTGGTATAGGACCCTTGAAAAAATTTTGATCTACCTGAAATTTTTCAAGTGTTCTGCTTTGACATATATTTTGAGGTAAATAACCGGAAAACTTATTCTCACTCAAAATCAATATTTTCAATTGTGTTAGATTGTTGAATCCCATTGGCAATGAACCGGTTAATTCATTTTGGAAAAGACTTAAAAGAATCAAATTTCTCAGATTACCTACAGATGCAGGGACTGAACCAATGAGATTATTCATACCGGATGCGAAGATGGTAAGAGACCTTAAATTTCCTATATTTTGAGGTATGGTGCCGGAAAGCATATTATCGTGCATGTATAAATTGCTTAAGTTGGTTAAATTGCATATCGAAGTAGGGATGGAACCTGTGAGATTGTTTCCGAAGAAATCTAAGGATGAAAGAGAGTGTAACCTTCCTATATCTTGAGGAATGATGCCAGAAAGGTGGTTATCCCCTAGGTAAAGAGTGTTTAGGCCAGTTAAATTGGTTAAAGAAGTAGGGATTGAACCAGTGAAATTGTTTAAATCGAGGGACAAGTAGGTAAGAGACCTTAGTTTACCAATATCTTGAGGTATGATGCCAGAAAGGCTGTTCCAAAAAAATGATAAATAGGCCAAGTTGGTCAGATTGAATATAGAAATAGGGATTGAGCCAGTCAGACTGTTCATGTACAACCATAAATCAGTTAGAAGATATAAATTGCCGATTTCTTGAGGGATAAATCCACTAATTTGATTGTTGGAAAGATTTAATAACTTCAGATTTCTTAGAAAACCAATTTCTAGTGGAATATGTCCAGAAAATTTATTGTTGGAAAGATCGAGATAGGTGAGTTTTAAAAGATTACTAATTTGGGAGGGAATAGTTCCATAAAGATCATTCTGGCTCAAGTCAAGACTAACTAAGCTGTAGAAGGATGAGAAATTGAAACTATGGAGCGTACCTTGTAAACCCCAACCAATAATGCTCAATTTCGTGACACTCCCATCATTGTTACAAGTGATTCCATACCACTCGCATGGACTCGTTGCATTTGTAGTAGAATTCATCTTCCAAGAAGAGAAGGGAGAAGTAGTTTGATTCACAAGGCTTGATTTCCATTTCAAAAGAGCATCTACTTCTAGTTCTACTGCTTGAAAATGTTGTCTATCACGAGTTGAAGATATTGAAGAACCATATGCAAAATGAACAACAGCATTGTAAGATGAAATTATTAGTAACACCAACAACACTAGTGAAGTATCAGTGGAAACCCTTATTCGTTGAAACATATTGAAAGAAGAAGAGTTTTGTGTTTTTGGCTGATGATTGACTAATCAAGTAGAACGGGTTCTTATAATAAAATATTGTTTTGTTTGATTTGGAAGACTTGGTTAATTTTCAGTCAACTGATAATCTTTGAAAGATCTGCTACTTTGGAAATGTGTGGTTCAATGTCACAACTCTGACTTTTCCTTTTCCTCTTTTGTTTTTACTTTGTCCCGGAAAAACGCGTTAATAGAACATCAAGATCTATCGCCACCAATCAACGGAACTGAAAATGGATGCAAATGGTATCAACATCCCACTAATTCTAGACATTAATATCACTACGAGAAAATATACCTATTGCTACACCATATATTGTCACACCTTCAATATAGGTGTTGTAAAAGTAAATTTCTAATCGCAGTACTTTTCAGCCGCAGCTAAAAGCTATAATTTACTGTTGTAAAATGAAACTTTTGTCGCACAACTGTAGCAATAATATGAAAAATGTGTGGCAAAAAAGTATAATCTCTTGCTTCAACAATAAGATTGATGTTGCAAAAAAGACTTCTTGCTACATAGGTTATCGCGACACTAGTAGAGATTTATGCCATAACTATAGAGTGTTGCGATATATTGAGTTTCTTGTAGGGAATGAATAGAATAATAAACACCAATGATAACGGTTAGCTTAATTCAAATGCAATAGATGAAACAAATGCATTCCTTCTTTAAGAGTGCATCAATTTCTTCTTCTACTACTACCTGTAATTGTTTTTTATGAGTAAGTGAAGCAAATGCAATAGATGAAACAAATAATATTGCAAACACTAATAACGTCGCAGTAGCAATCTTCATTTGTAACAACTTATTTTATGCTTATCAAGAACAGGTTTAGTTTTCAGAGTGATAATTTACCAAGTCCTAAAAGGGGGTTATGTAATAGCATTTTTCAAAATTTTGAAACCTCAACCAGAAGTCTTGGAAATGGAGACGGTCCCTCAATTGTACGAGGAGGTTCAGATGACATTTATCACAAGGGTATGCAGTTGGATGTCGAAATCTATTGAGAATCGAACAACTCAACGTGGATATACTAAGAACCCTAAGTTCCCAACTAACCCAGTTCAGTAAATATATTGAATGATATTGTTGGGCACAAATAATATTGGTGCCCCATAACTATCAACGCACAGCAATCAGCATTATGAAGATTTCCACCATCCCTAGCCAGCTGGAAGTATCTTCGATTAGCATTTAAAGGCTTTAATATTACCAATTTTTACAAGTATTCAACTTCTTTATAGAAAATGGGCTATATAGCCAAAAAGGTAACTTTTCTGGGTCAAATGGACGAGTAAACATTCCACCTGGGTCAAATGAACAGAGTATATTTTTAATGGGAACAGACTAAATTACCCTTTCTATCACGCTACTTAATATCGTTTCTCAACATTTCTTCTCGTCTTCTCCATCGCCTCCACAGAAACCAGATCTAAAAAAGCTATTACAAGCGCTCTTTGTCCATCAGCTTCTGTCATCGTCTGCATCACCAAACAGCAAGTACCATCGTCTTCTTGCTACACCGTCTCCAATATCAAACCAGTAACATCATATTCCTCTACCATCTCTATCTCCTCCACAATCACAAACACCAACACCATCATCGACATCATCAACTTTATCCAACAACACCATCATAGGTACCAACAACACCACCATCAAAACGGGTTTTTTGTGTGCGTAATTTAATTAAATTTCTCAAATTAGGGTTTCATGTTAATTCGATTTCAGAAGATAAGAAATGAAGACTATGCTCAAATTAGTAAATTTCTTAACCTTAATTATGCTTTGATTGCAATTGATTTCAAAGTTGTTCATTTTAAATAGATGAAACTGGTTTTATCCTGTGCTAGATTGAGTTGAACAGACATGGCGAAACTGGGTTTCATCCTATACTAAATTGGGTTGAATTTGGTTTCACCCATTTTAAACTAGGATGCAACTGGTTTCATCATATACTAAATTGGGTTGAATTTGCTTTCACCCATTTTAAACTAGGATGAAACCGGTTTCATCTATAGGTAGGATGCATCTATGATTTTTGAATTAGGTATCACTCATTGTAAACAAAATTGGGTTGAATTTGGTTTCACCCGTTTTAAGCTAGGATGAAACCGGTTTCATCTTATGTTAAATTGGTTTATATTTCATATTTATGTTTGAGGTTACTGATGGTCGTTGGAGGAGAAGATGCTCATGGTTTATTGGGTTTGGTTTGAATTGGTGTTTGGTTGAGAAAATTTGAGCTGGGGGGAGGGGGTCTGATGTTGCTAAGAAGATGGGAAATTAAGGGTTTTACAGGCATGCAATGGTGGTGATTTGAGTTGAGACTGCAATGGTGGATTTGAGCTGAAAATTCACGTACATGTTGAAGGAGATTACTCTGTTTTTTGCTGGGATTGCAGATTTTTCTGTTTCTTTTTCCAATTATTGTATGGAATATCCACGTTCTCTGTTCTCTGTTTTATGTTATTTTGTTTTTTGTTCATGTAATTTTTAGTGGACTTGAGCTGAAATTTACGTACTCTGTAATTTTTTTGTTCTTGTACTCTGTTTTATATTGAGATTGCGGATTATTCTGTTTTTTTCTAGCAATTACTACCCAGTAAACATTTGAAGAAGATAGTGACATATTGGTATGTTTGGATTAATTAATAAAAAATATTCTGGATGAAATAACCAAACTGGATACTTACAAAGTATACTTCTGATTCCTGTCCATATAAACAGTATCAAAAGCTAGAAATCTGCTATTTCACCCAGGAATTATTTGTTTTGGTCTTTTTGACCAATTTTGTGACTTTGTTACTGGGGTTTACTATAAAGTTTACAAACCTGGTTTTAATATATTAATAACTGACAAATAAAATGCAAATAAGAAGCTGGTTTGGTTAAACAAACTCATCAGACAATATCAGTAGATCTGCTAATGTGATAGTTTCAAAAGGCTTCGCCAAAGATGGCCTACTCAGCTATTAATTTTAGGCATAAATGGAGCTATCAAGTGTCTGTGATGATGAAGATGATAATAGATCAGCCTTGAATTTCAGTTGAAATCCGGTATCAATTGGAGACTATTCAGTTACCTTATATTCTGTAGTGAACATCACTACAATTGGATATACTGATACAGATCGGATTGATAGGGTTAGAGATTAAGTGTCTATGTGCAAATGGAATATATCTTATATTCTGTAGTGAGCTATCAAGTGTCTGTGACTGTGCCATCAGAGAGCCCTTTGATGCGGATAAGCAGAAGCAAAGGTCATCTATGTGCAAATGGAATATATCTTTACCCCGTCGAGTAAGATTAGCCTCATCATATATCCATTTTCGATCTGATTATTGTTAGCTTTAGTTTTTAATCTTGTTGTGTTCCCAAGTTAAAGGTTTTCACTATCTCAACTCTTGCATGGCATAAAGGTACAGACCACGTGCCTTATGATGGATGGAAACCAGACTTACTGAAGGATGCCCATTCAGTAGAAAAGGGAGATTACAAGTAGTGATAATCGAATGACGTGGTAATGGTAGAATGAATTTTGTTTTTCTTTCTACTCTTATTTTATTTTTTTCTTGGAGAATGGAAGCCTGGGAATTTGAATTATAGGCTTAGAATATTAGTAGTAGAATTCATCTTCCAAGAAGAGAAGGGAGAAGTAGTTTGATTCACAAGGCTTGATTTCCATTTCAAAAGAGCATCTACTTCTGGTTCTACTGCTTGAAAATGTTGTCTATCACGAGTTGAAGATATTGAAGAACCATATGAAAAATGAACAACAACATTGTAAGATGAAATTATTAGTAACACCAAGAACACTAATGAAGTATCAGTGGAAACCCTTATTCGTTGAAACATTTTGAAAGAAGAAGAGTTTTGTGTTTTTGGTTGATGATTAACTAATCAAGTAGAAGGGGTTCTTATAATAAAATCTTGTTTTGTTTGATTTGGAAGACTTAGTTAATTTCCAGTCATCTGAATATTGTTATTTTTGGAAAAAAATATTCAACCTCAACTAGCAAGAGGTTTTTGATGGGGGGATATATGCTTCATTTTTGTCCATAGACACAGACGATAAGGTTTTTTTGTCGAAGGGAGTTTCCTTCTTATTGAAGGGATTACGAGAATTCCACCTAATAACATTTTTCCTAGTGGGAATCAAATTCTTCACCCTCTGTAAGGACAACAAGAGGGACAATGACCTCCGTTAGTACTACACACTAAATTCTTGCAAGATCACGACAGATTGTATTATTACTTAATTATCAGTAAGAAAAGATCGGGGATTGTGTTCCAGATTGTCAGGAACATAAGAATTACACGGCAAATTGTACATCTACTAATGTATCATTCCAATAGAATACAAAAGTCACTAATACCAGAACAAATTATAACAAAATAAAAAAAACAAGGGTTTACATTATTGCTATCAGTTTTTCTGGATACAACTGCATATTGTTATCACAATGGAATCAATAATTCTTCAATATCCAAACCACCATTTCTCTTTTTTGAGAAGCAGGAGCAAAAACAAACCCCAAAATCCTGGTAGGATCTTCACGGACCGCCGGACCCTATTCCTGGACCAGACCACATAGCACCGATACTGTCCCCATTTGACCACTTGTTGCAGCAGGTGTGGGGTTTTAATTTAAAAGGCCTCGGTACTATGTAAGAAGATGCCCAAGCTTATTAAGCGCCACATGTACTCCTCTTATTCTATGTGGGACTATCCTAGCTATACATATGTGGTGTTTATCGAGCCACATACTCCAACAATCTCCACCTTGACGAAATTAAACCACCTCACCAATCCAATCATACTCCACCATATGATCACCGTCCGTATAACTATCCATCAAACATGATTATTGTCACTACCCGCCCTGGAACCCTACTCCACCTTGAGTTAATGGGAAGGCTAGCACTAACTCCACCTTGAGCGTTAACTCTACTTTGGGCCTTGCCTGCTCCACCTTGAGTTTGACTCCACTTGCGCCCTAAACCGGGTGACATACACAACCACTTCTCCGTTCGGACAATAGCCTCAACCGTACGCTCTCATATTAGTTGTTAGGATCTTCACGGACCGTCGGACCCTACTTCTGGGCCCGACCTCATAGCACCGATATTGTCCCCACTTGACCACATGTTGTAGCAGGTATGGGGTTTTAATCTAAAAGGCCTCGGTGCTATGTAACGAGATGCCCAAGCTTATTAAGCGCCACATGTACTCCTCTTATTCCGTGTGGGACTATACTAGTTATACATATGTGATGTCCACATGCTCCAACAAATCCGACCCCGAACCCTAAAGCAATAACACCGTAAAACAATATTCTCTCATTTGTATCCTCTTGAACATCTTCTTCGACTTCAGTTGTAGGATTAGTATTACACGGTTTGATACCTCTGGAGATATTACCACATAATCCGTTGTTGTTCTTCAGTGCATCAACGGGAGCATCCTTAAATGCCTTAATATTTGGAACAGGACCACTCAATTCGTTGTAAGAAATGTCGACAGTGGTCAAGCTAAGCCTTTGATCAAATGATGAAGGAATCGAGCCGGAAAATTGGTTGTGGCATAAATTCAAATGTTCTAGTTTGCTTAATTTACCAAAATCTGATGGTATTTCTCCACTAAACTCATTGTAAGTAAGATCTAACAACATCTGTAACGAATCCAAGTTACCAATCTGAGGTGGGATGCTTTCATTAAAATTGTTTGTTCTTAAATTAAAATATAATAAATTTGAACACTCTCCTAGTTGTTTGGGTATTGATTTGATGAGATTATTAGTTGAGAAATCTAGATATTTTAGGTTGGACAACATTCCAATTGCCGAAGACAACGGACCAAAAAGCTGGTTATTACTCAAATCTAATTCGATCAATGACGGCAGTTTCAGCAACTCATCTGGAATTTCCCCAACTAAATTATTTGAACTAAGATAAAGTTCACCTAAATTCTTCAACATTCCCGTTTCAGATGGTATTGTACCAGTAATATTGTTCCATGCGAGAGATACAACATGTTGCCCCCAACAAAAAATCCACGTAGATGCGGATACACGTGGAATGCCTCTATAATATTATCGACCAGTTCATTATTTTCGAGTCCCAGATTTCTAAGGCTAGTGCAGTTTCTAAGGCTTCTTGGTATAGGACCCCTGAAATGGTTATCATGTGCCACAAATACTTCAAGTGTTCCACTTGGACAAAGGTTTTGAGGTAAATAACCAGAAAAATGGTTCTCGTTCAAATACATTACTTTCAACTGTGTCAGATTGTTGATGAATTCTAATGAACCAGTTAATTCATTTTGAAATAGAGATAAATGAGTTAAATTTCTCAAATTGTCTATTGATGCGGGGATTGAACCAGAGAGTTTGTTGGTGGAGAAATCAAGGGTCATAAGAGAGTTTGGCCTTCCTATATCTTGAGGGATTGTGCCAGAAAGTTGGTTTTCAAATAGTAAAAGAGTCTCTAGGCTAGACAAATTGATTAAAGAAGCAGGGATTGAACCATTGAGTCGGTTTTTGTACAAATAAAAACTTGTAAGAGATCTTAGCCTACCAATTTCTCGAGGTATGATGTCAGAAAGGTTATTTTCAAAAACTGATAAATAGTCCAAGTTGGTTAAATTGCACATTGAAGTAGGGAGTGAACCATAGATATTGTTTGAGGCCAAATCTAAGTTTGTAAGAGAACTTAGCTTTCCGATATCTCTAGGAATTGTACTAGAAGGTTGGTTGTCATGTAGATTAAGAGTGTTCAACCTCGTCAAATTGGTTAAAGAAGCAGGGAATGAACCAATGCGATTGTTTTTGTGCAGATAAAAGTTAATAAGAGATCTTAGCCCACTAATTTCTAGAGGTATGATGTCAGAAAGGTTATTTTCAAAAATTGATAAATGTTCCAAGTTGGTCAAACTAGATATTGAAGTAGGGATTGAACCAGTGATATTGTTTACGGCCAAATCCAATATTGTAAGAGACCGTAGCCTTCCTATATCTCGAGGAATGATACCAGAGAGTTGATTTTCATGAATCGATAAAATGGTCAAGCTGGTCAGATTGCATATAGAAGTAGGTATGGAACCAGTCAGATTATTCATGTACAACATTAGATCAGTAAGAAGATATAAATTGCCAGTTTCTTGAGGGATGGATCCACTGATTTGATTTTCAGAAAGGTCTAAATATAGCAGACTTGTGAGAAAACCTATTTCTGGTGGAATATCTCCAGAAAGTTTATTGAAGGAAAGATCAAGGTGGGTGAGTTTTGTAAGAACACTAATTTGGGAGGTAACGGTTCCAAAGAGTTTGTTCTCGCTCAAGTCAAGACTAACGATGTTTGAGAAAGATGAAAAGTTGAAATTGTGGAGCTCACCTTCTAAACCGAAACCGGTTACTATTAAGACACGTAACATTGAGACTGATATAGAAGGTACGTGTATAATCACCAACGAAGTTGGTAGGAAATCTGAGACCGATATGAAAGGTACCATATATAGGAAAGTCTTACTTGGTCTATATTCTTGAGTCCCGTGTGGTAGGTCTCAGAGTTGTATTAGGAAATAAGATATTTGAGTCTTGAGTCCCAAGTATTTGAGTATTGTATAAATACTTAATTAATCAATGAGAAATCCACCGAAAGATTGAGCAATTCTTGACATAGCATCAAGAGCCAGTTACGATACCTAAACCCTAAAAAAAAAAAACGAAACTGTTCAAACCCTAAAGATGGTTGAAGAAGTAGAATCATCAAAAGGAAAGATGATTGAATATGATACGCAGAAGAAGAACCCAGTATATCATCTGGGATCTGGTGATGGACCGGGAATAATCATCACACCGATTGTTCTAAAAGGAACTAACTATGATAAATGGGCTAGAGCCATGAGAAGGTCATAGATAGCCAAAATAAAATTCGGTTTTGTTGATGGAACAATCAAACAACCTGTAGAACCAGATCAGTTGGAAGAATGGATTGCAGTTCACTCAATGTTAGTTTCATGGATCAGTAATACGTTGGAAGCTTCAGTTAGATCAACTCTTGGAGACTATGATGATGAAAGTATGTTGTGGACACACTTGAAGAGAAGATTTTGTGTTGTGAGTGAAACCAGACTATGTCAGCTAAAGGCATCCTTGAGTGATCGCAAACAAAAGAAAACGGAGGGAGTTGCTGTATATTATGGAAGATTGAAAAAAATATGGGATGAGATGGTGACTTATATGAAGATACCTCAGTGCAAGTGTGGACTGTGCAAGTGTAATATTGCGATTCAGGTAAGTGTGTTAAGAGAAGAAGATTTCTTGCATTATTTTCTTATTGGCCTGGATTCTGTCTACAGTTCTTTGCGTGAACAACTGCTAGCTAGGGATCCACTGCCATCAATAGATGTTGCATACCAAGAGATTGTCAACTCAGAACGTCTGAGAATCGGAGATGGAGGTGTTACTTCAGACGTACAAGAGAATGTCATGGCTTTCAAGGTGCAAGATGATCAACGTCTTCTCAACACCTATGATCCAGCCAAATACTGTAAACATTGCAGCAGACAATGACACTCTGATGATGGCTGTTTTAAAATAATTGGATACCCTGAATGGTGGGGAGACAGACCAAAGAATGGAAGCGGAGGTAGAAAAGGAGGAAGAGGACGTGGACATACTGGTGCTGGGAATGCAAACGGAAGAGGTGGCAGAGGACAAGGTGGTAACACCGTTCATGCACATAACTTACATATATCAGCTGCAAATCAAACAAGTGGTGCGTCAACATATGATGGATCAGGATTGGTAGGATTTACAGCTGCACAGGTTCAGAAGGTGATGGAGTATTTAAACTCACGAAAGACCAGTTCTCATCGACAAGGTAAAAAGAAAGAAACATCCTGGATTATTGACACAGGAGCAACAAATCATGTCACGTGTGAACTACTTGACATGGTTAACGTAAGAAATATTAAGGCATGTTCAGTTTGATTGCCTGATGGAAAATATGCGCACTCTGAGAAAATAGGATCTGTGATTCTTACTGGTGGAATGAGACTTGATAATGTTCTTTACGTACCTCAGATAACCTGTAACTTAATTTCAGTTACACAACTCATTGATGAAATGAGATGTATTATCCAATGTACTAACAGTTTATGTCTTATACAGGACCGGTTGACGAGGAGGATGATTGGAGTGGCTGAGAGACAAGGTGGACTATATATTTTCTGTGGTGTGCCTCAAGTGGAAGTTATGGCTGTAAGTGAAGACACATATGAGCTGTGGCATCGACGTATGGGACATCCTTCGGAGAAAGTATTACAAAAGTTACAAGGAGTGAGTAGGTTAATAAAGAAGAATAATGATGCTTGTGATATTTGTCCACGAGCAAAGCATCGTCGAAGTAGTTTGAGTAAATCCAATTGTATTTTTGAGTTAGTTCATATTGATTTATGGGGTCCTCATAAGATACATTCATCAAGTGGAGCTCAATATTTTCTGACAATAGTAGATGATTTTTCAAGAGGTGTGTGGATTTATTTACTTCAATACAAAACTGAGTTTTAATCAATATTTCGTGATTTTGTTGCTTTAGTAAAACGGCAGTTTAACAAAGAAGTAAAAATTGTTAGAAGTGATAATGGAACTGAATTTAACGCATTGCGGGGTTATTTTAAGACTAATGGGATAGTCTTTGATACTTCGTGTGTAGGTACTCCTCAACAGAATGGAAGAGTTGAAAGAAAACACCATCATATAATGAATGTGACAAGGGCTTTGAGATTTCAAGCAAGTTTACCAATACGATTTTGGGGAGAATGTGCACTGACCGCGGCATACTTAATTAATCGTACACCTACACCTATTCTAAATAATAAAACTCCTTATGAAATTTTGTTTGGAAAGCAACCACCATATAATCAGTTGAAGGTGTTTGGATGCTTGTGCTATGTGCATGATCAAAGCAGTAAATGAGATAAATTTGCGAGTAGAGGAAGGAGATGTGTATTTCTTGGTTATCCTTTTGGTAAGAAGGCGTGGCAAGTTTACGATTTAGACACAAGACAATTTCTGGTGTCGAGAGATGTGAAGTTTCATGAAAATCAGTTTCCATATGAGCCGAACTTGAAACATGGGTTGAATAAGGATGTTACGACTGTGATGAATCAGTCTAATTTTAATAATTCCACTGAGACCGATACGTCTGGTGGTTTGATTAAAAACTCTGCTGAAAACGATACTTCTAGTCAGTCCAGTCCAGTGGAGGTTGTTGTTGAAGTGTACAGCGACGATGAGGGAAGCACAGTCGTAGAAGAAGGTGTAACTGTGGAAGTACACAGCGACATGCAGAAACAACCAGCTGAGGATGTTGTTGTAGAAGTGGATGTTGGTACTCACGATAATGTCATGGTTGAAGAAGAGATGGGTAAGGGCAAGCGTCAGAAGATCCCTTCTAGTAGGCTAAAAGGATTTGTGACGCACACCATTCGAGAACATAGTCCATCTCAGCTCGATTTCACACAATCATCATCCTCAGGTACACCTTATCCTTTGACATATTATGTTAGTTGTGATAGGTTTTCTGTAGTACATAAAACGTATCTTGCAGCACTAACTGCAAAGTCTGAGCCTAAAAGTTTCAGAGAAGCAATGAAGAATCCAGGATGGAGGAAATCTATGGTGGAAGAAATAAGAGCCTTGGAAGAACAAGGAACGTGGGATCTAACAGAATTACCACCCGGTAAGAAGGCACTGGGAAGCAAATGGATATATACAGAGAAGTATGATGAAAACAGGAAGTTGGTGCGATTAAAAGGGAGACTTGTAATCTTTGGAAATCATCAAGTTGAAGGATTAGATTACAATGAGACGTTTGCACCAGTGGCAAAGATGACAACTGTTCGCATGTTTTTAGCTGTTGCAGCGGCTAAGGAGTGGGAAGTGCATCAGATGGATGTACATAATGCATTTCTTCATGGAGATTTGGAAGAGGAAGTGTATATGAAGATACCACCAGGATTTTCAAGGGTAATCCTAATATGGTTTTAATATGAAGAAATCATTGTATGGCCTAAAACAAGCTCCACGGTGTTGGTTTGCAAAGTTGTCAACAGCGTTGAAAAATTATGGATTCCGTCAATCCTATTCAGATTATTCTCTTTTTACTATGATCAAGGTAAAGATGCAACTTAATGTGCTGGTGTATGTTGATGATTTGATTATTGCAGGTAATGATCTAATTGCACTTACAAAGTTTAAGTCATACCTGGGTCAATGTTTTAAGATGAAAGATTTGGGAAAATTAAAATACTTCCTAGGATTGGAAGTGGCTCGTAGTAAAAAGGGTTTCTACATATGCCAGAGAAAATATGCGTTGGATATTATCATGGAGACAGGTTTATTGGGTGCAAAACCTGCAGAATTTCCAATAGAGACAAATCATCGTCTTGCTTTGGCAAAAGGAGATTTGCTCAAAGATGTGGAGAGATATATAAGACTGGATGGACGTCTAATTTATTTGTCAGTCACACGACCAGATCTTGCTTATTCAGTGCATACTTTGTCCCAATTTATGCAATAACCAAGATTGGAGCATTGGGAAGCCGCACTAAGTGTGGTTAGATATTTGAGGTAGAATCCTGGACAAGGAATTCTGTTGCGTACTGATAGTAATCTTAACTTGAAAGGTTGGTGTGATTCAGATTGGGAAAGTTGTCCTTTAACTAGGTGTTCACTAACAGGATGGTTTGTACTTCTTGGGGATTCGCCAGTGTCGTGGAAGACTAAGAAACAACATACTGTGTCACGAAGTTCAGCTGAAGCAGAATACCGTTCAATGGCGGCTACTACGTGTGAGTTAAAGTGGTTAAAACAGTTACTTCGGTATTTGGGAGTTCGGCATGCACAAGGAATGAGTCTTCTTTGTGATAGTCAATCAGCATTATATATTGCTAAGAATCCAGTTTTCCATGAGCGTACCAAGCATATAGAGGTGGATTGTCATCTGATCAGAGATGCAATAGTACAGGAAATTGTATCGCCATCTTACACTTCTACCACAGTGCAATTGGCGGATATTTTCACAAAATCATTAGGAAAAGCTCAGTTTCATGGTCTTGTATCCAAGATGGGCATTTGTGACCTGCATGCTCCGTCTTGAGGGAGGGTATTAAGACACGTAACATTGAGACTGATATGGAAGGTACGTGTATAATCACCAACGAAGTTGGTAGGAAATCTGAGATCGATATGCAAGGTACCATATATAAGAAAGTCTTACGTGGTCTCTATTCTTGAGTCCCGTGTGGTAGGTCTCAGAGTTGTATTAGGAAATAAGATATTTGAATCTTGAGTCCCAAGTATTTGAGTCTTGTATAAATACTTAATTAATCAATGAGAAAGCCACCGAAAGATTGAGCAATTCTTGACAGTTACACTAAGTTCAACAATGCTTCCCTTGTTGTTGCAAGTGATTCCTTGCCACCTGCACGGACTCGTTGTACTCGCGCTGGAGTTTGTCTTCCATGTTGAGAGGAGAGAAGAAGTGCGGTTCACAAAGCTTGATTTCCATTTCAATAGAGCATGGACTTCTTGTTCTACCACTTGTAAGTGTTTTTTTGTATGGCCATACGCAGAAAGAACGTTGATGTATGATGAAACCAACAGTAATGCTAGCACTAGTAAATTAACAGGTGAAAATTTTACTCTTTGCGACATTTTAAAAGAAGAGGGGATTTTTTTAAAAAAAAGATAAGAGTTTTGGTTTTCGGCTTATGATGAATAACTAATCAAGTAGAAAGGGTGTTTTATAATAATATCTTGCTTTGTTTGTTTCGGAAAGACTTAGTTAGTTTCCAGTCGACTGGATATTTTATAATTCTAACTTAGAAAATTTTGCAGCCTCATCTAGCTATATCTGGGAAGGTGCCTTGGATAGGTATATGCATGGTCCTTACTCTGCCCTCTTCTCAGGTGTCTCGCTTCATTTTGGTCTATAGACACACGATAAGGTTATATGTGGCTAAGTATTATTAGGGTTTTTTTTTTCTAATTTTTTTTTTTGTCACAACTGATCAGTGTGTTGACCAAAATAAACATAGCTGCACAATATGCTTTCAAGAAATGCCGGTTTACAGAAGATACCAGGAATAATATTCTCCGATGGGGATTGTCTTAGACCTTCCTTTCCAGTCAAATTGTCTTGATTCAGTTTTGTCAATTACACATGACGCGACTTCAGTGGTTGAGTGTAATTTGGTTCAGTTTTGTCTTAGACTTTTAAAATTTTCGACTACCGCCCCCTATATATGAACATCTTTAGTCTTCACTCGCACACATTTTTTGTATTGCACTTACTTAGCGAGAACGTCTTTAGTCTTGATATGAGCATTGAGAATAGATGATGCAAGGCCCTGGAGGGGATCACAATGTTGCGTTTTCTTGATAATGACTCATAAAAGGTCCGATTCGCATAGGCGTCCCATGCTATGTTGTAAAAGGCGTAGGCAAGGCGAGGCGCGCCTAGGCGTCGCGGAAAAAATGGAAAACTGCAGAAATGGGCATTTCTTGGCGCCTTGGGCGCCTTTATGAGAGAGTTTACACTAGATCGAACTCCGTTATGAGTACGTATTTTATCCATCTTTTATTGCTCATTCTATCATGAATATTTTATGCTATCAGTGATATCCATCTAAGTTAATCTTCATATCTCTTCGAACCAATGTAGTTAATATCGGATACCGGTTTGTCTCGGCCAAGGACCGGTACACTGATACAACATTATATCGAGGAGATCTTGGTTCCAAATATCTGTGCAATATCGGTTCTAAATTCATATCTATAATTTTTATGATTCATATTTGTTTCACTTAAGATAAAAATACCATCAATTTTAGAGAAATAAAACAGGTTCATTCAAAACATAAGAGTCGCCATACGTATTTCATATTTATGTAGAGTTTGTGGTATTTGAATTTGATGCATTAGAAGAATCCATAATCACCACATGTAACATAAATAAAACAAACTAAATGACTGCTGCAGCAGTGGGAGTCGACGAAGACTCAATATCTGACCAACGATCAATCAAACGAAATTTGCAATACAAATAAGGGGATATCGGCAAAGAAATGGAACCCGGATAATACTTTCATCATCCTATTTTCCTCGTTCATAATATCTCCTCAACTATCAACGCATATTTCAGTTACAAATATCAAACTTCAGCATGATCCCCAAATTTCATAAAAAGAAAATAGTTAATGCGCAAGATGTGAAATAACTTTGTTTTAGTATAAATGGCTTTTGCACGCTTCATGAGACTAATTTTGTTGCCCACCTTTCAGCATGGTAATAAAAAACCTTAAGCCTAAACTTCCAATGCTGCTAATGGGGTGCCAATTTGCTTGGGGATGCACCAACCCAGAAAAAAATGGGGTTGGCTTGTCTTATATGTAAAGTGGTACACCCCCAAATAATTTGGTATCCCCTATTAGCAATCTTGTAAACTTCAGATAATCAGAAAAAATAAAATCAAGGCATAAGCCTGAAGATATCTCACGAACACCTACCATACCACGTGGTGGTAATAATCAAAAATCTAAAAGAACAACCAATTTTTTATGTTCTTTACTTGTTTCTTTACTTCCCTGACTCCTCTCTCTTTACCGGCTTCCCAATTCCCATCTCTCCACTGCAAATGGAGATGACCATAGTCAACGTCTCTTATGTTCTGAATATTAGAAGAATTTAGTGATCGACCTTATGTTCTTCTATGATTTTAAAAAATCAATCCTAGATTTTAGAAATTATCTCCCGCTCACAGAAACCTAATCAGTCAATCTCTTTTATACCTAAAATTATTTCCTTAATATCTCTCAATTTTTTGAAAATCTTGATTCTTCCTTGAGCAAACTTGAGCTTCAAGTTTTACTTGTTTTAGAAGTTGTTTGCGTGAGGAAAATAATACTCAACGAGCCGAACCTACTATTTTAGTTACATATATTGTTAGTATTAAATAAAACATCAATGATTCAAGCGATATTTAGCCTTTTCTATTAACCCGTTTCTGTATTGTTTTCTGCCGCATTTCTTCTCTAATGGTTTATAAATGCTTTTTAGATGTTTGTAAAGCAGTTTCTCATAGCCTTGAAGGTTCTTAAATCGATTGATACAATCGTTTCATATATATCAATATGGGAGATTCATCTTGGCAGAAAGTTATTCTCCATTTTTGTGAAGATCAATCGCTACCGGAAGCAATCGTAATGATGTTGTGTGAGTATTACTCCCTTTTGGGACAATTCTATCTTAGTGAAGAAAATAGTGAAGAAGACGGTTTCTTCAAATCCTCCAAATGGCCGAACCTTAATTCAATGGCCATCCCTCAAAAATAATCATATTTCTCTTTGAAATTCATGTTCTTAGTGTATATGTTGGTGCATTACAATGTACTTGTTACTGTGATACAAGACATTTGTATTTTATCTTGTATTTCACTTTTGATGTATCTGGGATTTTTGTATTCAATTTTATCTTATCAATGAAATCAAGGGTTACCTTTTTCCTTCAAAATTTAAAAAAAAAAAGAATTAAATAAAAAATCTAGTTATCCGTAATTTAACAGTTTAGTGCAACTTTGCATTGATTCTTATTCATTTTTAAATTAAATGATCGAATGAAAGTAATCAAATTTTTCATGTGTTAAGGAATAAACTTTGTATAAACCAAAAAGTTCTTCAATTTATTGACAAAGAGTAGTGGTCGTCCAAATTATCTCGACCATAAAATTTGAACTGTATGTAAAATTTTAACATTAATCGTTTTTTTCCCGACAATAACGACCATAAAATAAATAAATCATGAATGTGTTATGTTGCAGAGGGGGAGAGGGGGTGATTACTGATTAGGGAAGAAGAACTTGGCGTTGGTGAGAAAAAAAACAGTAGTAGGTTTTGTGTTGGGGTGGATGGATTGTATGATCTGGCTTACATTACACACTGAATTTTTCCTTTCTTATATTCACAAGTAAATCTGGTGTGATATGATCGATTGTTATTTTTATTGATGTAAAAAGTAATGGCCGGTGGTGGAGATCGGAGATGGAAAATTTATCAGGTTGTAGGGTGGTTTTATTATTTGGTATAAATAAAAAGTCAATGATTGGTATCTAGGAAATATGAAAGTTTATATAGGTGGTAGTTACGATAATTAGGGATGGGAATTAGAAAGGATGGGAAATAGGAAAACTAGGGACAGAAAATCGGAAAACCATTACCAAATAGTTGCTCAAAAAAAAGAAGAAAAAATATCAAATAGTTAGTTAGAAATTCATATGGGATTTTTCACTAAAGAGAGACGAGTAATGAAGAAACTAAAAGCCCTACCAAATTCCAATTTAATCATATAAATGGCATGTAACTAAATAGAAATAACCTTATAAAAACATAAAAAATTACTTATCTCAAATAAGCTCAAAAAGCCGATAAAGAAAAAAGATGACTATGGATTTTTCTCTTAAGAAACAAAAACAATCTGTCGAATTTAAATTTAATCATAGAAATCAAAAATTACCGATTAAAAAGGAAATAAATGATAATAAGTAGAACTATCTACCATAAAAATCCAATAAAATGACGAGATAACTTTTAAAATATTATAATAGAAAAGGATAAATAGTTGTTAGTTAGTTTCCGAATAATAAGAATTCATACATTATGTTCAAATATATCAACGAAGATAAACATGAAAAAAGGTACTAATACTTTATAGTACAATAAAAAAAATAAGAAAAACAACCACATTACATCATAAGTGCCGAACACATGAATTTCAGAGAGGAATCTGATGAAGTTTGAAGGATGGCATGACATTTAGTCACCCGCCTTTTTAAATTGTTTTCTTCTTCATTAAGATTTATATCTCCCAAAAGGGAGTAATATTCGCAAAACATCATTATCACAATCAATTTAGGTAGCCATTGATTTTTCATATAGAAGTAAAATCACGTCATGTCGAAGTAAATTCCGTCGACGATAGATATGAGATTATTGATGATATCAATTAAAGTTCTTAGAAAGCATACAAGAAGAGATAAATGGTGTCAAGATTTGTATCTTTCTTTGTCACCAAGGTATCATACCTAATTTTTTCTTTCGCAGGTATAGAGAAGGAATGGAGTCAAGATCATAAATCCAACAACTTCAAGAACATATGCTCTTGTGATTGTACAATAACTAGTCATCTTTCAGAGAGTAATCAAGAGAATATTTTTCAATCTTCAAAGTACTTGAATCCAAAATAAGGAATCACGAAGAAAACTTCAATCATTAAAATCTAGATCTAAAAAAATAACTACAGTCATCAAAACCTAACTATAAATAAGAAAACTAAATCCTTGCATAAATCTAACCCCGAATAAATAAGTTATGAGCACAAAGTTGAAGGAGGCTATGGCTTTTTTTCTTTCCGAATAAGGTTATAAAGAAACTTTATCCTTCGTAAAACTCATTTTCGACACAAGAGGGGAATTATAATGATGATGTTGTAATTGTAGAGGTACTACTACTTTCTGAGTCCCATTAACAAGTGTTTTGACTCTCAAAGTAACGATTTTTTGGGCACCATGACAATTTTGAAGGGGACCGTTCCTCCATTTTTGCTAGGTCGTTAAAAAGTAAAATTCTACACCCCTTATCCATATATTTTAGTTAATGGCCCAAATGCCATTATATTTTTTTAAATTATATGTTATTTATTTTTAAGTTTTCAAATTTTTCAAATTTTTCTTTAAAGTCTTTTATATATTTGTATAAAATTGTAGTAAACTAGAATTTGTTATTGAAACTGAGTTCATGAATTATTTCTTCTTCTAATTTTCAATAAAACTTAATGTTCATCAATTAAAATATTAGAAGACAAGATGGGAGTCGAGCTACAAGCTGTGCTCCAACACTTTTTGAATGACCACCCCTAACCTATGAAAAGAAAATCTCCCACGTTAACATTCGCATCATGACTAGCCAAGTAATTTCACAATCTTTTCAGGAAGTCAATAGTATATCCAACAAGTTCCCCTAGAGTAGTGAAGGCAAGAACACCACAACCAAACCCTTGGGCAATATACTTCTCCAGGTATTTGTTACGCTTCTGATTTACAACACAGTTGACTGCCTGACCAAGTACAAATATACGTACTTGTTGATGGTGGTTTTTTGGCCTAGGGTTAAAATCGTAAAACCGCAATCTGACATCACGTCATGATTAATGATTTTTCGTGGGTTGTAGTAATGAGGTTCAAACTCTCGGACTTGTGAAGATTAAATTTAAAGGTTTAATAAAATTATATACAAAATTATTAACAATGGGTGCGAGAGGTAACCAAGACACTAGATTCCACTATTATGCAAAATTGAATGATAAATATTTCAAAACTCTATTCAATTCTTAAGTCCTCTTTTATCTTTAATTCACTATCAATCATACAGATTCTCAAACGTTATTTGTAAACCTTAAGCATAGATTATCAAGAGATTAAACCAAGCATAACCTATGAAACTGAATAACAAATAATTAAGACAATCATTCAAACAATTTAAAACTCTGCAAAAGCAGCGATTAGGTGAATTATATAATAAAATGAAATAGTTACCCATTTATGTTGCGTGAATTGCTTCCTCCATTTCCTTGGTTACGAGGGAATTAACTCATCATAGTAAAAATGATCTCAAAATAATTTATTATGGCTCAAAAATGGTTCACAATGATGAAACGGAGAGAAAATGGTGAAAATCAGGTGTTTGTAACGTTTATAATCGTTGCATAACCCGTTACAAAGAACGATATCTCTTAAGTGTTGTAGTCGTTGGAAAACTACGACCCACGTTCCGCTGTCGCTGTTATAGTTGAAGAACGACTGCTCTGGCAGGTCCATTCTTCGTGTTCTTCACGTTCTTCATCATCATCAACAGCAGCAGAGTTCTGAAAACTCGTGATTTCTGCTTCTCTGGCCCTCCTATCGACTCCCAAAACTCTCGACCCCCCGGCTCACTTCAATTGTACGTGTATTTATAGTGAATTGAGGCCAAAAATCCGACCATTGATTGCGTATATACTCTCTTTAATTCGATTATTCCTCGCTGCCAAAAATAGAGAATAATTGCCATTTAAAGAATTTTCTCACGTCAACTTGCTTCCTGCACGCTCCCATTCGACTTATTCACGCCTCAACACTCTTCCAACGCCAGCAGAACTCCCCCATGCACACAAGAACTTCAGTTTTACTCGTGTTACAGTACACGTGCTCTGTTTTGGGTGTGTGAATCATACCGAAAATTCCAGCCAAATTTGATCGATCATGTCACCCATACTATGTTCCTTAACCTATATCACATCTCTACACCAAATTTCAGCCATTGAATCGACCCATAACCCCTTCATTTTAACGATCGAAATTCTGCCAGAACTGTTTAGAAATTTCCCGCCAAAATCGTTTCAAATGGCGCAGAAACTGGTAGTCCCCTATCCAGAGTAGGGGTGCGAATAGCAGCTGCCTTGGGGTGACCCTTAGTAATTAGGTTACCCCTTCTCCAAAAGCGAGAGTCCGAAGAACACTTGTCCTTCGGGTGCCAAAATCAACTTTTCGAGCCGAATTTTCCAAAAATGTTTATTTCTTAAAAATACATAAAAACACAATATTAGTACAAAAATAGAGTTCCAATAATACGGACATTGAGGACAAATTAGACAGAAAAATGTGTCTATCAAATACCCCCAAACTTATTATTTGCTAGTCCTCGAGCAAAACTAATAAAAAATAAATAAAACCGAGTTAATCTCGGGAGGGTCTACCAGAGGTGTGCCCACAAAACCATTACTCCAGACCCTAGCTTATCTATGCAGAACCTTGGAAGGCACTAAAGAACCTCCTTGGTTGGCATACTTATTAATTACAGGAGGAAGTTCCCTGACGCGAAATTCCAATTGTTGTATACGAGTTTTCACTCAAGCATACTAAAATTCATAAAAGTGACAGAGCTCTACTAAGATAGTTTCACGATGGACATCATACTCAGAGTCAGACTAATCATATGTTAACTAGGTGAACGATGTTTCTCATATCTGTCTGAAGGCCACTGCCAAAATAAACCTATCCTAAATGACTGAGATAGTCTGACTAATATCAAATCACTGGCATATACAAGGGAACCAATGTTCGATAATCCTAACTCTAGGTCAACACAACTGGCATATACAAGGGTTCCAGTGGCCGACTTTATTGAATTTTATTCCGTTTGGTCAAATGGTCTGGTCTAAAACTTTTTTTTTTTTAATTTTTTTTTAATTTTTTCATTTTTTTTTCTTCATTTTCTTCATTTTTTTTTTTTAATTTTTTTTTTATACTCAGTCACTCTATTTTACCGTAGAAGTGGTAACAACTTGAATCGTGAGCCCCACCTAATCACCTAGAGAAACATAGTTTAAAAATAAAAATAAAAACAGAAATGAAAAAGGACTCAACGAGATATGGCGAAACTATCATGTTATTTCTAACACCTGAGCTCTGTGCTTTTATGAATAGACTCTTTAGATGTTTCCATCTAGTCAGATTGGTCCCTCAACTCCTAAAACCAAAATGCTTCCATCCACTTAGATTGGTTAGTGCCATCCTAAATAAGCATAAATTTCTAGTCTCTGGAGTTTATTTATTATGCAACTAAAAAGTTTCTCCCATACCCCCAAACTTAAAACCTAACATTGTCCTCAATGTTCTAAAGATAAAATTAAAAACATGAAAAAGGAGAAACTGTTACCAATGAAGCAAAAGAGATAAGGAAAGATATTACCGTGTCGCGTGAATATTGGGTTACCTCCCAAGAAGTGCTAAGTTTAAAGTCTTCAGCCAGACTAGGAAGGTATTAGTCACCACCTAGAATCATATAGTAACAGTCGAAATAACTGTGGGTCTTCAAAACTAAATAGAGCTGACCAAAGGAAACTGCAATGAACCAAGAAAGTGAACAAGACTAGCATGCCCTTACTTAGTTTCCTGATTAAGAAATTTATATCTAATTGTGGCTCAGGTTCAGGTTATATGAAAGGGTCTAAATAGAAAATTTTCATTGGCTGCGTTTCTTCATAGGTGGGATCCGAATCATTAGGTCCTAGAGTCTGGAAAAACTCAAATATGATCTTAGAAGCCGCACAATAATAACCTAAATAACTGAGGATCCTCTAAGTCAATAAGATTTGACTTACATAATTGACCACAATGAGAGTAGTGGTCATTCTTAAGCAAATGTGTTGATTCTAATTTCCTAAAGCATTTAGGTTTAGTCTCACAACTTAATATTCGACACATTTGGAATATAAACGTTCCCACAGTTGAAAGAAAACTATTTGGTGGGAAAACAAAGTCAATCTGGGGATCATAGCCTGGGCTAACCACATCAACCAGAGGATGGGTTTCTAACAACTGAGCTTCTTTCTGGACATCATTAGGTTCGGGAAAACGTGTATGAAGATAATCTTGTAAGATGGTTGAGACACAAATGTCAAGTCCTACAGGAGGGTACTTAAGAGTTAAAGCACACGGAGAATGATAATCATCCCCAAACTAAGAGTTTTCTATGTCTCTAGAAAGACTAGTCACAACTTCCCTAATTTATAGGTCATCAGATTCCTGGAAATGGTCAATAGATTCTTCTAAAGTGGGTTCATCCTCACTCATTTCTACGAGTTTGTCATCTTCTAAGACTAGTGTTTCTAAATCTCTAGATTCTAAAACAGTATTCTCAGGGTAGACTCTTTCCTCTAAACCATCATCGCAATCATATAAAGGATTATCAGAGAAAGTTTCATATAAAGGCTCATTAACTAAGGTGTTAATCAAAGTTACTTCCTCCGATCCATTAATAATTTCATCAAATAATAGATTGTCCAATACTCTATAGGCTAAAGGATCATGAACTACATCGTCTAAAATGGTGGTATCTCTAGTCAGATCCACATCCTTTTGAATAGGTGAATAATCATTAAAATTATTGGGATCTGAACCAGAAATAATATTATCATTATGAAGCTCAAATGGAGTAACTAGTTCCGGATCACTATGCCTACAAATGTATGATTCTTCATCAATATTATCTTCATCATAATCATCATGAACCTCATCTAAAGTAGTGTCTTTTATTCTAACCTCGTCCTCTAGATTGGGCAAATATTCACTATTGATATCAAGGGTAGAATTGGAAACACTATTTTGGAAATTTAGATTATTTCGAGCAGCATTAGCTAACTGTTCATTTTCTTCCTCTAAAGGTGCTTGAATTTCACTGAGCGTAACACTTATACGTTCACAAGTCTCATTGAATATCTTAGACCGTTGTGTACTCTCTTCTCTTGAACTAACTGCACGTTCATACTCCCTTCGAACTTGTTGGTAGGTTTCTTCTAGAGATTGAACAGGTTTAGAAATGTCATAATCAGGACTAGTTTTTAAGTAATTTTCCAAAAACGCATGACTAGTACTATAATATTCCTGATTTTCTTGCTCGTGATACCAATTCGTGTGTGGATAGTAATTGGGCTCACCATGGTATGAACCATAACCTTGAAAAGGTTGGCGTTCCCAACTACTATTCCCACCATGTCATAAAACTGATGATGTCCATATTCAAATTCAGGTTGATACTCATTGTATTGGCTTCTATCATACCAGTTCGACATTCTTAATTGCAAGGGAATTCTACACAACCACAAACAAGGCTGACTCGACTCCACCAAAACAAACCTAAAAATTTCTAACAAACAAAAAGCATGATGGCTTAACTTAGATTGTTTCTAGACTTGCTTCTATCTCTCGAAGGGGAATTCGTTACAATTTAAGCAAACCCTTCTGGAATCAATCCGAGTCAACGTAAGTTGAATTGAGGCGAGGGAAGCTCAGTGGAGCTTTGATACCCAAGGATTCACCGCTATCACAAGGTGGCGCAGTCACGCATTCAACTCACAGAAATCATCATGAACTTCGAGGTGTGCTTAAGAAAGTAACCAATATCCTTCGAAAATTTTTCCTGATAAGCGCGATACCCTATCGGTCTCGTTCTAGTCAAGTTTTAAGCTTGGGTTCGCGTTAGGTTTCGTTTTCCTACGGCGAGCAAGAAGGGAGCGGTGATGAAATCCGAACCCTTATCTTGTGTTGGCCAGGCCTTGCCCTTTACTAGGAATTTAAAAACAGTCCAAATTCGTCCTCAATCAATGAATCACCTTAAGGAATACAGTAAACCCGCTGACAGGAGATTCGCGAGTGTCTCGATGGACTTACCTCCCGTACCAGAAGGGGGATGAACCTTTGAAGTCGACTCGGGCCACGACTCCTATGTCATGTACGAACCCGAGGGGCCAAGACGATATAGTAATCGTCGTCCTTCCCTGCACACAGTTTATATAAATATATATTTTTTTTTTTAATAATAATACCCTTCCGTAGGGTTAAAAAAAAGAATAAAGTCCAATTGTCCAGAATAAAGTCCAAATAAAAAGTCCAAAAATTATGAAAAATAAAGCCTATTTACAAATCCTAAAAAAAAATTATGTCTTTTTTTTCTTCTCTTTTAGCTTTAAGCTTTTTGTTCCCAAGTCCTTAGTATTCCACTTCGAACCTGTAAATCAAAGACACAAAAAGAAACGTAAAAAGGAACAAATAATAGTAAAAAAAAACAATAAAAACCTAAAAATTCTACCTAAGCACAAATCCGCGTCGGCGGCGCCAAAATGATTAATGATTTTTCGTGGGTTGTAGTAATGAGGTTCAAACTCTCGGACTTGTGAAGATTAAATTTAAAGGTTTAATAAAATTATATACAAAATTATTAACAATGGGTGCGAGAGGTAACCAAGACACTAGATTCCACTATTATGCAAAATTGAATGATAAATATTTCAAAACTCTATTCAATTCTTAAGTCCACTTTTATCTTTAATTCACTATCAATCATACAGATTCTCAAACGTTATTTGTAAACCTTAAGCATAGATTATCAAGAGATTAAACCAAGCATAACCTATCAAACTGAATAACAAATAATTAAGACAATCATTCAAACAATTTAAAACTCTGCAAAAGCAGCGATTAGGTGAATTATATAATTAAATGAAATAGTTACCCATTTATGTTGCGTGCATAGCTTCCTCCAGTGCATTGGTTACGAGGGAATTAACTCATCATAGTAAAAATACTCTCAAAATAATTTATTATGGCTCAAAAATGGTTCACAATGATGAAACGGAGAGGAAATGGTGAAAATCAGGTGTTTGCAACGTTTATAATCGTTGCATAACCCGTTACAAAGAACGATATCTCTTAAGTGTTGTAGTCGTTGGAAAACTACGACCCACGTTCCGCTGTCGCTGTTATAGTTGAAGAACGACTGCTCTGGAAGGTCCGTTCTTCGTGTTCTTCAAGTTCTTCATCATCATCAGCAGCAGCAGAGTTCTGAAAACTCGTGATTTCTGCTTCTCTGGCCCTCCTATCGACTCCCAAAACTCTCGACCCCCCGGCTCACTTCAATTGTACGTGTATTTATAGTGAATTGAGGCCAAAAATCCGACCATTGATTGCGTATATACTCTCTTTAATTCGATTATTCCTCGCTGCCAAAAATAGAATAATTGCCATTTAAAGAATTTTCTCACGTCAACTTGCTTCCTGCACGCTCCCATTCGAATTATTCACGCCTCAACACTCTTCCAACGCCAGCAGAACTCCCCCATGCACACAAGAACTTCAGTTTTACTCGTGTTACAGTACACGTGCTCTGTTTTGGGTGTGTGAATCATACCGAAAATTCCAGCCAAATTTGATCGATCATGTCATCCATACTATGTTCCTTAACCTATATCACATCTCTACACCAAATTTCAGCCATTGAATCGACCCATAACCCCTTCATTTAACGATCGAAATTCTGCCAGAACTGTTTAGAAATTTCCCGCCAAAATCGTTTCAAATGGGGAAGAAACTGGTAGTCCCCTATCCAGAGTAGGGGTGCGAATAGCAGCTTCCTTGGGGGTGACCTGGGGGTGCCCCTTATTAATTAGGTTATCCCTTATCCAAAAGCGAGAGTCCAAATAACACTTGTCCTCCGGGTTCCAAAATCAACTTTTTGAGCCGAATTTTCCAAAAATGTTTATTTCCTAAAAATACATAAAAACACAATATTAGTACAAAAATAGAGTTCCAACAATACGGACATTGAGGAAAAATTAGACACAAAAATGTGTTTATCACGTCATTATGACCGTTAGCACATTCATTGAACCGATCAGCATGCTTACGTAAGAATTATCAGGGTACTTTTTTTCTTTCTATGTGTCATGTTCCACGGCAGAACCCTTAATATTGATTGACATCACATGTGCAAAACCCTAAAATTCTCATGTTACCGCGCCAAGGAATGCCAACCATGCCAACCGCACCACTGTGCCAATGGAGAACCGTGGCTGCCACATTTCCGCGCCAAGGCATGCCAACCATGCCAGCCGCACCATTGTGCCAATGGAAAGCCGTGCCAGCCACATCTCCACGCCAAGGCATGCCAACCATGCCAGCCTCACCACTGTGCCAATGGTAAACCATGCCAGCCACATCTCCACGCCAAGGCATGCCAACCATGCCAGCCGCACCACTGTGCCAATGGAAAAACGTGCCAGCCACATCTCCGCGCCAAGGCATGCCAACCATGCCAGCCGCACCACTCTGCCAATGCCAAACCGTCACTACAAGAAAATGAGTGTATTCCAACATATAAATTGTGTTGCAAGAACCCCATTTTGATGTAGCAAAATGTTTTTGCCTCACCAATATCTTATGCCACACCGTGTGGAAACAAACTGTGTGACAAAAAGTTATTGCCACACCTATTGGATAATGTGGCAGAACATGGGATTTTTTCCATAGTAGATGGTGTGGAAATAATGTGAGGCAAAATATTTTTCTTTTTCACTTAATTTAATTTAATTTAACTAATTTATTATTATTTTAAAAATATTTTGCCACACCAATTAGCTGCTGCAAAAGACTTCTTTTTGCAACATCATGGTTGTTGCCAGAAATTTTATTACACAACTATTACGGGACATAAACCATATGCATTATCATTGTACTTGTAGCATTTGTAAACAAATATACAAAATTGAATAAAAAGCCCGAAGTCGGATTTTTTTGATAAAGCCCAGTGTTTTACAAAGTACACAACCTTAATGAGAGAAATAAGAACATAAACAAATAATTTTACAGGTTCTCAGATTCACTCTCGAATTCACATCCAGGTTCCCTTACAAATTGACATTGTTACTATGTAGAGTTTCAATTACTTCTGTGGCATCTCCTGCAAAAGGGACGAAGATTCACTTAGAACTCATTACTTATGAACCAAATCCACTGTTAGCTAGAGAGGCTTCAAGCCCTACAAACTAATTTATAAACAACCAGTAGTCACTTTAAGCTTTTTGGTTGAAAGTTTTTAGATTAATTTAACAAATCTAAGATATTCCTTCTCCCATAGCAGCAACATCATATAGTCTAGAAATGAGAACTTCTCTCTCCTGTGAGCAGACCGATGTTTTCGGACATAATCTCTGACATGTATGTCAGCTGGTACTCCGGGTAAGAGTACCTTGAGTTCCAGACGGCCTTCAAGACAATAAACAGATTTTAAGAAAAACCAATAAACTGCTCTTAAACTGCTTATGAATTACTCATGCTTTAGCCTGCAGCAGAGGTGTATTAAGAAAAACAAGAAAGAGACTCATACCCTTAACTCTTGCTCCAGAAAGCAGGTAAATGATAATTTAGCATGGAGAGCATTTTCTTTATTGCCTAATGAGAACAAAACATATCAGTACAACTACATTGATCAGCTTGCCAAGAAGATTGCGGAGAGATTCACCAGTTTCACTTTTAAATTTGAACGAATTAATGCGTAATAAGCAAGTAGGGTAGCACAATACTGCTCATGTTGTACACTGGGAAGGTTGAGAAGAACTCGGTAGGCCAGTATTCAACAACCAAATTGGACTCCACTCTGCCAGAAAAAGAATCACTTACTCTATCTTCTTCTTAACACAACAGACACATTGCCAATCACCGAGTAGCACATCCGTAAGAGGGATCTTTTTGTAAACAATTGCAGTACCTATAATTAAGCATATGAAAAAAATTTAGAATCATGACATAAGCATGTCTAACATTAATCTTTACAGACAAACCAGTGGACATGGTTCACCTATGAAGAAAAGAACAATATCTATGAAGCTGTGGCTAGATTCATTTGGGTATACATGCTTAAATCAAATGTCTGACTTTAAAAAATTCAATGAAGATGAAGAAAGCAACGACTACGTGCCCACAAGAGCATTCCACCCCCGCCTAACCAGCAGATCCACCAAACTTTTTTCTATAAGATCCCTCCATCCAAATGCAAAGTAAAAATGAAATTATATGCAAATAACCAAAATTAGACCTGAAATGACCAAATCCTAAAATAAAGTTTTAAATGGAAGAAAAGAGAGAATATACCAAATAGATCTCTCATCTCTTCATATAAGCAAACTGGATTGATATAATTTCTCCAGATCAAAAGACCTCCAATTCATTTCTAGGCTTCATAAGAAATCTGTGCAATTCTTGAAATAATAAACACAAAATCCATATCAGAAATGAACAATCATAATAATATAAGCATATATCAAAGATAACAGGTTGAGACCTTGTTAACAATGTGTCCATTCGCCAAATACCTCGTGGCACTAATTTTTGTACCTACTAATCAAACAAACAAGAAATCGATTAGATAAACAAACCAACATGATCTTCCATGTATACCACCTAAACAATTAGAAACCAAAACAAAAACCAAAAGTAAAATCTGAAAAAACCCTAATTTCAAAATAATAACTAAAATCTAATGTTTCAACACCAATAAAGCGTGGAAATAAATGTTTGTATTCCAGATTCGTTATTTTTTACACATGTTGGAGATGAGGCTCGAGATTTGCAGCGATCGATAGAATCGAAATCTTTTATCAAGATATTTGTATGGGCGACCGATATATTTTTCTGTTTTCTTTTGGATAGATTAGAAGAGATCGAACCGAAACCCTAGATTTCTAATGAGGTGTAGATAGAGGTGAAGAGGGGGATGATGACGAAGTTCTTTCGGCAGTTTTGGGTTCAGTTCTTTTGCAGATGAGGATCCGCTTGTTTCGGTGGTTGCTTAAGAGAAAAAGGGTTGGTTGCGGATTCTTCTAGGTGAAAAAAATTGGATTTTCATTTTTGCGAAAAAATTGGCGCCTGCATTTTCCGTGAAACAATTTATTATTCATTTTTTTGTCCATTTAATATATAGAAGGAAATAAATGAATTTTTTGCTACACCAATGTAGCAAAAGTTCCCCTTTTGCAGCACTAAAATATTAGGTGTGGCAACAAGATTTCTTTTGCCTCACCAGATTTTGGGTGTGGCAAAAAAACATTATTATTAGCTGCACTTCAGTGGCGGTGCGGCAAAAAACTACTTTTTGCCGCATATATTGCCAGGATGTGGCAGATTGGTGTTGTAATAAATGGTTTTTCTTGTAAAGCGTGTCAGCCACATCTCCGCGCCAAGGCATGCCAACCATGCCAGCCGCACCATTGTGCCAATGGAAAGCCGTGCCAGCCACATCTCCACGCCAAGGCATGCCAACCATGCCAGCCTCACCACTGTGCCAATGGTAAACCATGCCAGCCACATCTCCACGCCAAGGCATGCCAACCATGCCAGCCGCACCACTGTGCCAATGGAAAAACGTGCCAGCCACATCTCCGCGCCAAGGCATGCCAACCATGCCAGCCGCACCACTCTGCCAATGCCAAACCGTCACTACAAGAAAATGAGTGTATTCCAACATATAAATTGTGTTGCAAGAACCCCATTTTGATGTAGCAAAATGTTTTTGCCTCACCAATATCTTATGCCACACCGTGTGGAAACAAACTGTGTGACAAAAAGTTATTGCCACACCTATTGGATAATGTGGCAGAACATGGGATTTTTTCCATAGTAGATGGTGTGGAAATAATGTGAGGCAAAATATTTTTCTTTTTCACTTAATTTAATTTAATTTAACTAATTTATTATTATTTTAAAAATATTTTGCCACACCAATTAGCTGCTGCAAAAGACTTCTTTTTGCAACATCATGGTTGTTGCCAGAAATTTTATTACACAACTATTACGGGACATAAACCATATGCATTATCATTGTACTTGTAGCATTTGTAAACAAATATACAAAATTGAATAAAAAGCCCGAAGTCGGATTTTTTTGATAAAGCCCAGTGTTTTACAAAGTACACAACCTTAATGAGAGAAATAAGAACATAAACAAATAATTTTACAGGTTCTCAGATTCACTCTCGAATTCACATCCAGGTTCCCTTACAAATTGACATTGTTACTATGTAGAGTTTCAATTACTTCTGTGGCATCTCCTGCAAAAGGGACGAAGATTCACTTAGAACTCATTACTTATGAACCAAATCCACTGTTAGCTAGAGAGGCTTCAAGCCCTACAAACTAATTTATAAACAACCAGTAGTCACTTTAAGCTTTTTGGTTGAAAGTTTTTAGATTAATTTAACAAATCTAAGATATTCCTTCTCCCATAGCAGCAACATCATATAGTCTAGAAATGAGAACTTCTCTCTCCTGTGAGCAGACCGATGTTTTCGGACATAATCTCTGACATGTATGTCAGCTGGTACTCCGGGTAAGAGTACCTTGAGTTCCAGACGGCCTTCAAGACAATAAACAGATTTTAAGAAAAACCAATAAACTGCTCTTAAACTGCTTATGAATTACTCATGCTTTAGCCTGCAGCAGAGGTGTATTAAGAAAAACAAGAAAGAGACTCATACCCTTAACTCTTGCTCCAGAAAGCAGGTAAATGATAATTTAGCATGGAGAGCATTTTCTTTATTGCCTAATGAGAACAAAACATATCAGTACAACTACATTGATCAGCTTGCCAAGAAGATTGCGGAGAGATTCACCAGTTTCACTTTTAAATTTGAACGAATTAATGCGTAATAAGCAAGTAGGGTAGCACAATACTGCTCATGTTGTACACTGGGAAGGTTGAGAAGAACTCGGTAGGCCAGTATTCAACAACCAAATTGGACTCCACTCTGCCAGAAAAAGAATCACTTACTCTATCTTCTTCTTAACACAACAGACACATTGCCAATCACCGAGTAGCACATCCGTAAGAGGGATCTTTTTGTAAACAATTGCAGTACCTATAATTAAGCATATGAAAAAAATTTAGAATCATGACATAAGCATGTCTAACATTAATCTTTACAGACAAACCAGTGGACATGGTTCACCTATGAAGAAAAGAACAATATCTATGAAGCTGTGGCTAGATTCATTTGGGTATACATGCTTAAATCAAATGTCTGACTTTAAAAAATTCAATGAAGATGAAGAAAGCAACGACTACGTGCCCACAAGAGCATTCCACCCCCGCCTAACCAGCAGATCCACCAAACTTTTTTCTATAAGATCCCTCCATCCAAATGCAAAGTAAAAATGAAATTATATGCAAATAACCAAAATTAGACCTGAAATGACCAAATCCTAAAATAAAGTTTTAAATGGAAGAAAAGAGAGAATATACCAAATAGATCTCTCATCTCTTCATATAAGCAAACTGGATTGATATAATTTCTCCAGATCAAAAGACCTCCAATTCATTTCTAGGCTTCATAAGAAATCTGTGCAATTCTTGAAATAATAAACACAAAATCCATATCAGAAATGAACAATCATAATAATATAAGCATATATCAAAGATAACAGGTTGAGACCTTGTTAACAATGTGTCCATTCGCCAAATACCTCGTGGCACTAATTTTTGTACCTACTAATCAAACAAACAAGAAATCGATTAGATAAACAAACCAACATGATCTTCCATGTATACCACCTAAACAATTAGAAACCAAAACAAAAACCAAAAGTAAAATCTGAAAAAACCCTAATTTCAAAATAATAACTAAAATCTAATGTTTCAACACCAATAAAGCGTGGAAATAAATGTTTGTATTCCAGATTCGTTATTTTTTACACATGTTGGAGATGAGGCTCGAGATTTGCAGCGATCGATAGAATCGAAATCTTTTATCAAGATATTTGTATGGGCGACCGATATATTTTTCTGTTTTCTTTTGGATAGATTAGAAGAGATCGAACCGAAACCCTAGATTTCTAATGAGGTGTAGATAGAGGTGAAGAGGGGGATGATGACGAAGTTCTTTCGGCAGTTTTGGGTTCAGTTCTTTTGCAGATGAGGATCCGCTTGTTTCGGTGGTTGCTTAAGAGAAAAAGGGTTGGTTGCGGATTCTTCTAGGTGAAAAAAATTGGATTTTCATTTTTGCGAAAAAATTGGCGCCTGCATTTTCCGTGAAACAATTTGTTATTCATTTTTTTGTCCATTTAATATATAGAAGGAAATAAATGAATTTTTTGCTACACCAATGTAGCAAAAGTTCCCCTTTTGCAGCACTAAAATATTAGGTGTGGCAACAAGATTTCTTTTGCCTCACCAGATTTTGGGTGTGGCAAAAAAACATTATTATTAGCTGCACTTCAGTGGCGGTGCGGCAAAAAACTACTTTTTGCCGCATATATTGCCAGGATGTGGCAGATTGGTGTTGTAATAAATGGTTTTTCTTGTAAAGCGTGTCAGCCACATCTCCGCGCCAAGGCATGCCAACCATGCCAGCCGCACCATTGTGCCAATGGAAAGCCGTGCCAGCCACATCTCCACGCCAAGGCATGCCAACCATGCCAGCCTCACCACTGTGCCAATGGTAAACCATGCCAGCCACATATCCACGCCAAGGCATGCCAACCATGCCAGCCGCACCACTGTGCCAATGGCAAAACGTGCCAGCCACATCTCCGCGCCAAGGCATGCCAACCATGCCAGCCGCACCACTCTGCCAATGCCAAACCGTCACTACAAGAAAATGAGTGTATTGCAACATATAAATTGTGTTGCAAGAACCCCATTTTGATGTAGCAAAATGTTTTTGCCTCACCAAAATCTTATGCCACACCGTGTGGAAACAAACTGTGTGAGAAAAAGTTATTGCCACACCTATTGGATAATGTGGCAGAACATGGGATTTTTGCCATAGTAGATGGTGTGGAAATAATGTGAGGCAAAATATTTTTTTTTTCACTTAATTTAATTTAATTTAACTAATTTATTATTATTTTAAAAATATTTTGCCACACCAATTAGCTGCTGCAAAAGACTTCTTTTTGCAACATCATGGTTGTTGCCAGAAATTTTATTACACAACTATTACGGGACATAAACCATATGCATTATCATTGTACTTGTAGCATTTGTAAACAAATATACAAAATTGAATAAAAAGCCCGAAGTCGGATTTTTTTGATAAAGCCCAGTGTTTTACAAAGTACACAACCTTAATGAGAGAAATAAGAACATAAACAAATAATTTTACAGGTTCTCAGATTCACTCTCGAATTCACATCCAGGTTCCCTTACAAATTGACATTGTTACTATGTAGAGTTTCAATTACTTCTGTGGCATCTCCTGCAAAAGGGACGAAGATTCACTTAGAACTCATTACTTATGAACCAAATCCACTGTTAGCTAGAGAGGCTTCAAGCCCTACAAACTAATTTATAAACAACCAGTAGTCACTTTAAGCTTTTTGGTTGAAAGTTTTTAGATTAATTTAACAAATCTAAGATATTCCTTCTCCCATAGCAGCAACATCATATAGTCTAGAAATGAGAACTTCTCTCTCCTGTGAGCAGACCGATGTTTTCGGACATAATCTCTGACATGTATGTCAGCTGGTACTCCGGGTAAGAGTACCTTGAGTTCCAGACGGCCTTCAAGACAATAAACAGATTTTAAGAAAAACCAATAAACTGCTCTTAAACTGCTTATGAATTACTCATGCTTTAGCCTGCAGCAGAGGTGTATTAAGAAAAACAAGAAAGAGACTCATACCCTTAACTCTTGCTCCAGAAAGCAGGTAAATGATAATTTAGCATGGAGAGCATTTTCTTTATTGCCTAATGAGAACAAAACATATCAGTACAACTACATTGATCAGCTTGCCAAGAAGATTGCGGAGAGATTCACCAGTTTCACTTTTAAATTTGAACGAATTAATGCGTAATAAGCAAGTAGGGTAGCACAATACTGCTCATGTTGTACACTGGGAAGGTTGAGAAGAACTCGGTAGGCCAGTATTCAACAACCAAATTGGACTCCACTCTGCCAGAAAAAGAATCACTTACTCTATCTTCTTCTTAACACAACAGACACATTGCCAATCACCGAGTAGCACATCCGTAAGAGGGATCTTTTTGTAAACAATTGCAGTACCTATAATTAAGCATATGAAAAAAATTTAGAATCATGACATAAGCATGTCTAACATTAATCTTTACAGACAAACCAGTGGACATGGTTCACCTATGAAGAAAAGAACAATATCTATGAAGCTGTGGCTAGATTCATTTGGGTATACATGCTTAAATCAAATGTCTGACTTTAAAAAATTCAATGAAGATGAAGAAAGCAACGACTACGTGCCCACAAGAGCATTCCACCCCCGCCTAACCAGCAGATCCACCAAACTTTTTTCTATAAGATCCCTCCATCCAAATGCAAAGTAAAAATGAAATTATATGCAAATAACCAAAATTAGACCTGAAATGACCAAATCCTAAAATAAAGTTTTAAATGGAAGAAAAGAGAGAATATACCAAATAGATCTCTCATCTCTTCATATAAGCAAACTGGATTGATATAATTTCTCCAGATCAAAAGACCTCCAATTCATTTCTAGGCTTCATAAGAAATCTGTGCAATTCTTGAAATAATAAACACAAAATCCATATCAGAAATGAACAATCATAATAATATAAGCATATATCAAAGATAACAGGTTGAGACCTTGTTAACAATGTGTCCATTCGCCAAATACCTCGTGGCACTAATTTTTGTACCTACTAATCAAACAAACAAGAAATCGATTAGATAAACAAACCAACATGATCTTCCATGTATACCACCTAAACAATTAGAAACCAAAACAAAAACCAAAAGTAAAATCTGAAAAAACCCTAATTTCAAAATAATAACTAAAATCTAATGTTTCAACACCAATAAAGCGTGGAAATAAATGTTTGTATTCCAGATTCGTTATTTTTTACACATGTTGGAGATGAGGCTCGAGATTTGCAGCGATCGATAGAATCGAAATCTTTTATCAAGATATTTGTATGGGCGACCGATATATTTTTCTGTTTTCTTTTGGATAGATTAGAAGAGATCGAACCGAAACCCTAGATTTCTAATGAGGTGTAGATAGAGGTGAAGAGGGGGATGATGACGAAGTTCTTTCGGCAGTTTTGGGTTCAGTTCTTTTGCAGATGAGGATCCGCTTGTTTCGGTGGTTGCTTAAGAGAAAAAGGGTTGGTTGCGGATTCTTCTAGGTGAAAAAAATTGGATTTTCATTTTTGCGAAAAAATTGGCGCCTGCATTTTCCGTGAAACAATTTGTTATTCATTTTTTTGTCCATTTAATATATAGAAGGAAATAAATGAATTTTTTGCTACACCAATGTAGCAAAAGTTCCCCTTTTGCAGCACTAAAATATTAGGTGTGGCAACAAGATTTCTTTTGCCTCACCAGATTTTGGGTGTGGCAAAAAAACATTATTATTAGCTGCACTTCAGTGGCGGTGCGGCAAAAAACTACTTTTTGCCGCATATATTGCCAGGATGTGGCAGATTGGTGTTGTAATAAATGGTTTTTCTTGTAAAGCGTGTCAGCCACATCTCCGCGCCAAGGCATGCCAACCATGCCAGCCGCACCATTGTGCCAATGGAAAGCCGTGCCAGCCACATCTCCACGCCAAGGCATGCCAACCATGCCAGCCTCACCACTGTGCCAATGGTAAACCATGCCAGCCACATCTCCACGCCAAGGCATGCCAACCATGCCAGCCGCACCACTGTGCCAATGGAAAAACGTGCCAGCCACATCTCCGCGCCAAGGCATGCCAACCATGCCAGCCGCACCACTCTGCCAATGCCAAACCGTCACTACAAGAAAATGAGTGTATTCCAACATATAAATTGTGTTGCAAGAACCCCATTTTGATGTAGCAAAATGTTTTTGCCTCACCAATATCTTATGCCACACCGTGTGGAAACAAACTGTGTGACAAAAAGTTATTGCCACACCTATTGGATAATGTGGCAGAACATGGGATTTTTTCCATAGTAGATGGTGTGGAAATAATGTGAGGCAAAATATTTTTCTTTTTCACTTAATTTAATTTAATTTAACTAATTTATTATTATTTTAAAAATATTTTGCCACACCAATTAGCTGCTGCAAAAGACTTCTTTTTGCAACATCATGGTTGTTGCCAGAAATTTTATTACACAACTATTACGGGACATAAACCATATGCATTATCATTGTACTTGTAGCATTTGTAAACAAATATACAAAATTGAATAAAAAGCCCGAAGTCGGATTTTTTTGATAAAGCCCAGTGTTTTACAAAGTACACAACCTTAATGAGAGAAATAAGAACATAAACAAATAATTTTACAGGTTCTCTGATTCACTCTCGAATTCACATCCAGGTTCCCTTACAAATTGACATTGTTACTATGTAGAGTTTCAATTACTTCTGTGGCATCTCCTGCAAAAGGGACGAAGATTCACTTAGAACTCATTACTTATGAACCAAATCCACTGTTAGCTAGAGAGGCTTCAAGCCCTACAAACTAATTTATAAACAACCAGTAGTCACTTTAAGCTTTTTGGTTGAAAGTTTTTAGATTAATTTAACAAATCTAAGATATTCCTTCTCCCATAGCAGCAACATCATATAGTCTAGAAATGAGAACTTCTCTCTCCTGTGAGCAGACCGATGTTTTCGGACATAATCTCTGACATGTATGTCAGCTGGTACTCCGGGTAAGAGTACCTTGAGTTCCAGACGGCCTTCAAGACAATAAACAGATTTTAAGAAAAACCAATAAACTGCTCTTAAACTGCTTATGAATTACTCATGCTTTAGCCTGCAGCAGAGGTGTATTAAGAAAAACAAGAAAGAGACTCATACCCTTAACTCTTGCTCCAGAAAGCAGGTAAATGATAATTTAGCATGGAGAGCATTTTCTTTATTGCCTAATGAGAACAAAACATATCAGTACAACTACATTGATCAGCTTGCCAAGAAGATTGCGGAGAGATTCACCAGTTTCACTTTTAAATTTGAACGAATTAATGCGTAATAAGCAAGTAGGGTAGCACAATACTGCTCATGTTGTACACTGGGAAGGTTGAGAAGAACTCGGTAGGCCAGTATTCAACAACCAAATTGGACTCCACTCTGCCAGAAAAAGAATCACTTACTCTATCTTCTTCTTAACACAACAGACACATTGCCAATCACCGAGTAGCACATCCGTAAGAGGGATCTTTTTGTAAACAATTGCAGTACCTATAATTAAGCATATGAAAAAAATTTAGAATCATGACATAAGCATGTCTAACATTAATCTTTACAGACAAACCAGTGGACATGGTTCACCTATGAAGAAAAGAACAATATCTATGAAGCTGTGGCTAGATTCATTTGGGTATACATGCTTAAATCAAATGTCTGACTTTAAAAAATTCAATGAAGATGAAGAAAGCAACGACTACGTGCCCACAAGAGCATTCCACCCCCGCCTAACCAGCAGATCCACCAAACTTTTTTCTATAAGATCCCTCCATCCAAATGCAAAGTAAAAATGAAATTATATGCAAATAACCAAAATTAGACCTGAAATGACCAAATCCTAAAATAAAGTTTTAAATGGAAGAAAAGAGAGAATATACCAAATAGATCTCTCATCTCTTCATATAAGCAAACTGGATTGATATAATTTCTCCAGATCAAAAGACCTCCAATTCATTTCTAGGCTTCATAAGAAATCTGTGCAATTCTTGAAATAATAAACACAAAATCCATATCAGAAATGAACAATCATAATAATATAAGCATATATCAAAGATAACAGGTTGAGACCTTGTTAACAATGTGTCCATTCGCCAAATACCTCGTGGCACTAATTTTTGTACCTACTAATCAAACAAACAAGAAATCGATTAGATAAACAAACCAACATGATCTTCCATGTATACCACCTAAACAATTAGAAACCAAAACAAAAACCAAAAGTAAAATCTGAAAAAACCCTAATTTCAAAATAATAACTAAAATCTAATGTTTCAACACCAATAAAGCGTGGAAATAAATGTTTGTATTCCAGATTCGTTATTTTTTACACATGTTGGAGATGAGGCTCGAGATTTGCAGCGATCGATAGAATCGAAATCTTTTATCAAGATATTTGTATGGGCGACCGATATATTTTTCTGTTTTCTTTTGGATAGATTAGAAGAGATCGAACCGAAACCCTAGATTTCTAATGAGGTGTAGATAGAGGTGAAGAGGGGATGACGAAGTTCTTTCGGCAGTTTTGGGTTCAGTTCTTTGCAGATGAGGATCCGCTTGTTTCGGTGGTTGCTTAAGAGAAAAAGGGTTGGTTGCGGATTCTTCTAGGTGAAAAAAATTGGATTTTCATTTTTGCGAAAAAATTGGCGCCTGCATTTTCCGTGAAACAATTTATTATTCATTTTTTTGTCCATTTAATATATAGAAGGAAATAAATGAATTTTTTGCTACACAATGTAGCAAAAGTTCCCCTTTTGCAGCACTAAAATATTAGGTGTGGCAACAAGATTTCTTTTGCCTCACCAGATTTTGGGTGTGGCAAAAAAACAGTATTATTAGCTGCACTTCAGTGGCGGTGCGGCAAAAAACTACTTTTTGCCGCATATTGCCAGGATGTGGCAGATTGGTGTTGTAATAAATGGTTTTTCTTGTAAAGTGTCAGCCACATCTCCGCGCCAGGCATGCCAACCATGCCAGCCGCACCATTGTGCCAATGGAAAGCCGTGCCAGCCACATCTCCACGCCAAGGCATGCCAACCATGCCAGCCTCACCACTGTGCCAATGGTAAACCATGCCAGCCACATATCCACGCCAAGGCATGCCAACCATGCCAGCCGCACCACTGTGCCAATGGCAAAACGTGCCAGCCACATCTCCGCGCCAAGGCATGCCAACCATGCCAGCCGCACCACTCTGCCAATGCCAAACCGTCACTACAAGAAAATGAGTGTATTGCAACATATAAATTGTGTTGCAAGAACCCCATTTTGATGTAGCAAAATGTTTTTGCCTCACCAAAATCTTATGCCACACCGTGTGGAAACAAACTGTGTGAGAAAAAGTTATTGCCACACCTATTGGATAATGTGGCAGAACATGGGATTTTTGCCATAGTAGATGGTGTGGAAATAATGTGAGGCAAAATATTTTTTTTTCACTTAATTTAATTTAATTTAACTAATTTATTATTATTTAAAAATATTTTGCCACACCAATTAGCTGCTGCAAAAGACTCTTTTTGCAACATCATGGTTTGCCAGAAATTTTATTACACAACTATTACGGGACATAAACCATATGCATATCATTGTACTTGTAGCATTTGTAAACAAATATACAAAATTGAATAAAAAGCCCGAAGTCGGATTTTTTTGATAAAGCCCAGTGTTTTACAAAGTACACAACCTTAATGAGAGAAATAAGAACATAAACAAATAATTTTACAGGTTCTCTGATTCACTCTCGAATTCACATCCAGGTTCCCTTACAAATTGACATTGTTACTATGTAGAGTTTCAATTACTTCTGTGGCATCTCCTGCAAAAGGGACGAAGATTCACTTAGAACTCATTACTTATGAACCAAATCCACTGTTAGCTAGAGAGGCTTCAAGCCCTACAAACTAATTTAAACAAACCAGTAGTCACTTTAAGCTTTTTGGTTGAAAGTTTTTAGATTAATTTAACAAATCTAAGATATTCCTTCTCCATAGCAGCAACATCATATAGTCTAGAAATGAGAACTTCTCTCTGTGAGCAGACCGATGTTTTCGGACATAATCTCTGACATGTATGTCAGCTGGTACTCCGGGTAAGAGTACCTTGAGTTCCAGACGGCCTTCAAGACAATAAACAGATTTTAAGAAAAACCAATAAACTGCTCTTAAACGCTTATGAATTACTCATGCTTTAGCCTGCAGCAGAGGTGTATTAAGAAAAACAAGAAAGAGACTCATACCCTTAACTCTTGCTCCAGAAAGCAGGGTAAATGATAATTTAGCATGGAGAGCATTTTCTTTATTGCCTAATGAGAACAAAACATATCAGTACAACTACATTGATCAGCTTGCCAAGAAGATTGCGGAGAGATTCACCAGTTTCACTTTTAAATTTGAACGAATTAATGCGTAAAAGCAAGTAGGGTAGCACAATACTGCTCATGTTGTACACTGGGAAGGTTGAGAAGAACTCGGTAGGCCAGTATTCAACAACCAAATTGGACCACTCTGCCAGAAAAAGAATCACTTACTCTATCTTCTTCTTAACACAACAGACACATTGCCAATCACCGAGTAGCACATCCGTAAGGGATCTTTTTGTAAACAATTGCAGTACATATACCTATATTAAGCATATGAAAAAATTTAGAATCATGACATAAGCATGTCTAACATTAATCTTTACAGACAAACCAGTGGACATGGTTCACCTATGAAGAAAAGAACAATATCTATGAAGCTGTGGCTAGATTCATTTGGGTATCATGCTTAAATCAAATGTCTGACTTTAAAAATTCAATGAAGATGAAGAAAGCAACGACTACGTGCCCACAAGAGCATTCCACCCCCGCCTAACCAGCAGATCCACCAAACTTTTTTCTATAAGATCCCTCCATCCAAATGCAAAGTAAAAATGAAATTATATGCAAATAACCAAAATTAGACCTGAAATGACCAAATCCTAAAATAAAGTTTTAAATGGAAGAAAAGAGAGAATATACCAAATAGATCTCTCATCTCTTCATATAAGCAAACTGGATTGATATAATTTCTCCAGATCAAAAGACCTCCAATTCATTTCTAGGCTTCATAAGAAATCTGTGCAATTCTTGAAATAATAAACACAAAATCCATATCAGAAATGAACAATCATAAAATATAAGCATATATCAAAGATAACAGGTTGAGACCTTGTTAACAATGTGTCCATTCGCCAAATACCTCGTGGCACTAATTTTTGTACCTACTAATCAAACAAACAAGAAATCGATTAGATAAACAAACCAACATGATCTTCCATGTATACCACCTAAACAATTAGAAACCAAAACAAAAACCAAAAGTAAAATCTGAAAAAACCCTAATTTCAAAATAATAACTAAAATCTATGTTTCAACACCAATAAAGCGTGGAAATAAATGTTTGTATTCCAGATTCGTTATTTTTTACACATGTTGGAGATGAGGCTCGAGATTTGCAGCGATCGATAGAATCTAAATCTTTTATCAAGATATTTGTATGGGCGACCGATATATTTTTCTGTTTTCTTTGGATAGATTAGAAGAGATCGAACCGAAACCCTAGATTTCTAATGAGGTGTAGATAGAGGTGAAGAGGGGGATGATGACGAAGTTCTTTCGGCAGTTTTGGGTTCAGTTCTTTTGCAGATGAGGATCCGCTTGTTTCGGTGGTTGCTTAAGAGAAAAAGGGTTGGTTGCGGATTCTTCTAGGTGAAAAAAATTGGATTTTCATTTTTGCAAAAATTGGCGCCTGCATTTTCCGTGAAACAATTTGTTATTCATTTTTTTGTCCATTTAATATATAGAAGGAAATAAATGAATTTTTTGCTACACCAATGTAGCAAAAGTTCCCCTTTTGCAGCACTAAAATATTAGGTGTGGCAACAAGATTTCTTTTGCCTCACCAGATTTTGGGTGTGGCAAAAAAACATTATTATTAGCTGCACTTCAGTGGCGGTGCGGCAAAAAACTACTTTTTGCCGCATATATTGCCAGGATGTGGCAGATTGGTGTTGTAATAAATGGTTTTTCTTGTAATGCGTGTCAGCCACATCTCCGCGCCAAGGCATGCCAACTATGCCAGCCGCACCACTGTGCCAATGGCAAACCGTGCCAGTCACGTCTCCGCGCCAAGGCATGCCAACCATGCCAGACGCACCACTATGCCAATGGCAAACCTCCGCGCCAAGGCATACCAACCATGCCAGCCGCACCACTGTACCAATGGAAAACCGAGCCAGCCACATCTCCGCGTCAAGACATGCCAACTATGCCAGCCGCACCACTGTGCCAATGGCAAACCTCCGCCCCAAGGCATACCAACCATGCCAGATGCACCACTGTGCCAATGGAAAACCGTGCCAGCCACATCTCCGCGCCAAGACATGCCAACCATGCCAGCCGCACCACTGTGCCAATGGCAAACCTCCGCGCCAAGGCATACCAACCATGCCAGATGCACCACTGTGCCAATGGCAAACCGTGCCAGCCACATCTCCGCGCCAAGGCATGCCAACCATGCCAGCCGCACCACTGTGCTAATGGCAAGCCGTGTCAGCCACATTTTCGCGCCAAGGCATGCCAACCATGCCATCCTCACTACTGTGCCAATGGAAAACCGTGCCAGCCACATCTATGCGCCAAGGCATGCCAACCATGCCAGCCGCACCACTGTGCCAATGGCAAACCTCCGCGCCAAGGAATACCAACCATGCCAGCCGCACCACTGTGCCAATGGCAAACCGTGCCAGCTACATCTCCGCGCCTAGGCATGCCAACCATGCCAGTTGCACCACTGTTCGAATGGCAAACCGTGCCAGACACATCTTCGCGTCAAGGCATGCCAACCATGCAAGCCGCACCATATGACAAACGACATGCCAAGCCAATGGCCCCACATCGCCAAGCCAAACGTACCTTGCCTTGGCCCAATCCATGCTAGCCGCACCAAGTGCCAAACGGCGTGCCAAGCCCCATGGTGGGCCCGGAGATGTGTATAATTGAAGCGATAAAAACGGGGGCCTACAGTAATACCGCAAGTGCACGGTCGTCAGTTGTAGCTCGTGCAAGTACGGGTCGATCCACAGAGATCGGGTGTGTTTTGGAAGTGATTTAGCTAATTGGGTTCCTAGATTTGCTTTGGGCTTAGAAGCCTTTTGGCTTAAATTGGGCTTGAGTACTAATGGGTTTGTTCACAATAAAATGAACTGAGCTTGGGCTCAGTTAGTCTTTGAAATGCAAATGGGCTTAGGCCTTAAACTTAGGCTTTTGATTAAGCCTGAATTGGATTGGGCCTTAATAATGAACTTGGGCTTTGGTTTTGGTCTTCTGATGAGCCCAAGTTGTGCTCTGGGCTTTTGGTTTTAGAAACTGGGCTTGGTTACTGAGGACTGGGCCTTAGGCTTCACTGAAGTGAATTGGGCTCAGTTGGATTGGCCTTTGCTTGGCTGCAGGAGCAGCAAGTCTGCACAGCAGCTGCAGAGAGAAGAAGTGGCAGCAGCTTGGCAGCAGGCTTGGCAGAGGCAAAGAAGCAGCAGGCACCAGTAGCAGCAGTAGGGCAGCTGCACAGCAGGTAGTAGCAGCAGCAGGAGCAAGAGCTGCACAGCAAGGCCAACAGCAACAGCAAAAGGAGAAGTGCTGCAGGGCAAGTGCAACAGCAACAGCAGCACAAGGAGTGGTAAACAGTGGCTCTAGGCCAAATTGGAAGCAAACCAGAGAAGCAACAGAGTTGCAGGGCAGGGGAAGAAACAACAAGGCAAAAGCAATGGAAGAACTAAACAGCAAAAACAAAACAAAAGCAAAACAAAACAAGAATGAACCAAGGCCTAAGGCCAAGGGCAGGGTTGTGGTGAAGCTAACAGAACAAACATAGAAAAGAAATTGTGGATGGGAAGTGCAGGGAGATGGATGAGAGTTTCCTTTACCTAGCCAGTTCACCTAGGTTAAGTTCTTGTCAAATATCTAGTTAACCAACCTTACAGCCTTAGCTAACCCCTAGTATTGGCTGTCTGTTTAAGGCACAACCAATCACAGACTAACTAGGCAGTGGTTTACTAACTAATGTAGCTAATTAATTCCTTAGAGCCACCACTGACCCCTAGCATTAGTGGTCTTCTTACAGCACCACTAATCACAAATCAGTTGGGCACTTAGGAGTCTAACTAGCCTAAGCTATTTTAAGCTCAAAAAACCATCCTAATAGCTAACCATCATGGTTCAGTTGTTCTCTCACCCTAGTGGGGAATTAGAACATGTTGCAGTTAAGAGTCCTCATGGTTGTCAAGCATCAAAACTCAGAATAAGAACATGTGAGTTAAACAGGGGACTTACAAGCTCATGTGTAGAAACAAACACACAAACTAATTAAGACAAACATAACATGGATAATACAATCACACACAGAACACAACAGGATATAGCATAACATAACAAACATAACAGGAGCATAACAATTAACAGGAAACAATATTAAGCAGAACACATTATCATTTAACAGGACATGAAAGTCCTGGATGTTGGCTACTCCAAGCATGTCTTACAAAAACACCCACAATTCCCTTTTATACCCAATACATCAAATTAGGGTTATCACCCATTTTCCCAAAATGCCACAATATAACAGTACAATTAGGTTTACTGCTTATCTAATGTCATGGGTCTAATTTGAGCCCATTCCCCTACTCTAATTCTCTCCTGGTACGGTTCCAACATGAATTAGGGTTTCTAGAAAAAACCCCCAAATTACAGAGAAATTAGGAATTGAAATTGAACTCACCTAACATGTGATTTGACGAGTCTTCTTTCGACCCATTCTTCTCCTCAGTCTCCTGCTCCATTCCCATGCTTCAATTACGTCTTTCCAACTCGTCCTATTTTATTGATTTCTTCCCTAGGTTTTTAGAGAGAAATTAGGGGAGAAAACTATATAATAGGAGGCTAGAACAAAGGGGGTAATGATGGTGGAGGATAGGGGTGATGATGGTGGAAGTGTGGTGGTGAAGCGGCAGTGGCAGAGGTGGTGTTCTGGTGGTGGCAGGACATGGTGTCTCTGCAGAGGGGGTGAGGTCGATGGAGAGGAAGGAGGAGATGTTTGGTTGAGGTTAAATGATTCGGTTGCTAGGGTGTTAGGCGGGCGTATCGAGTCTTGATGTTCTGTGACTCTGAGCTGCGAGATGCGAAGATGGTAGGTAGATCGGACGGTGATGCGGAGGCAAGCGAGGAGCGACCGTCGGATGAATGGATACAACGAAACGAACGGTACTTGATGGAGTTAGGTACTGTAGTGTAAGGCGGAGATATCAATCTTCGATGCACAGCAAGGAAGCGACCGTTGGATTCAACTACCATCTAATCTGAAGGCTTGGAATTTCAGCGCTGTGGTGCTTGGCAGAGACTTCAGATTTTGATGCTCTATGAAGGAGCGACCGTCGGATGCTCCTGAGAACCGATCTGATGGCTGAGAACGGAGGCGCTTTTGTGTGTAGAAAATGAGGTTGTGCGCACCATTCTTCGCGGCTTCCTTGCGTAATTTCTCCCGGCTTTTCACTACTTTTCTGCTCTTTTCGCTTCGCGACTCATCCGAACTTTATTTATTACCTAAAAATGCAAAATTAATTAATAAAATATTTATTCTTGAAAACAATGAAAATACAGAATATGGGATAAAATGTAGAATTAATGCCCAAAAGATGAGTTAAAATGCCAACAAAAAGGGATAAATATATACAATATTTGGCACTCATCAAATACCCCCAAACCTGAATTTTACTTGTCCTCAAGTAAAACAAAACTAAGGAAATCCTAACTATACCACTGTCGCTGGTCTCTCGAATGCATTTAGCGTATGCACTAAGCCTTTTAAACCACTAAGTGTCCCTAGTGGACGAGTTGAAGTCTCGTGAAGGTTTACCAGAGGTGTGCCTACAAAACCTAAGGACAAATATAAGCTCAGATTCCATCAAACGTGACATGTGCAAAACAGTTTAAGCTCACAGCAAAATGGAGATGTCAATCTAGCTATCGAAGGCACAATCCTAGCACTGATAATAAATAAGGACATGTGATAAGAGTGTAAAGTGTATCTACACATGTGTAAAGAAAGATCTGAAGTCATGACTACTAATCACCAAGAGATAGTTTCTCAGGCTAAGAACTGAGGTCGAAATCTAGCTAGCTGTCCGGACTTTACGAGAATTGTGAATGAGTTGGAGGTATTTCACAATTTCTCGCGTTGTACATCAATGGCATACACCCTCCTTGCTTATTACAACGAAACAACAAAAGATGACTATTTACATGACTCTTATTTACATTGACTACTCTCTTTTTTTTGGAACAAGAGATGATGGAATTGACAATACTTGATTTTTGTATTTTTTTTTTTTCTGATATTTTTTTTTTTCTGAATATACATCGATTTTTTTTTTTTTTTTTTTTTTTTTTTAAGCACTGATACACTTTTGATACATATACAAAAGGAAACAAAAGATTACATGACACTTTGCAAGAGGTAGCCCTTTTTGATGCACCCAGTTAAATTCGATGGTTGTTTCTTAATGTAACCTCCACCTTCTATCCCAACCAACCAAAGAACAAGCTAGTCAAGTTTCGTTCAGTATTCTAAAGTGATTGGCAATCGTAACTTCCTATCAAACACCTTGAAGATCGAGGCCATACATGTATTGGTAGATCGTGCGCGTGCAAATTTCTTATCACTATGTGAATTGTGCTAGAATCAGGGTGCCTAAATATCTAGACTAAGACTCCTAAAATACATATTTGCACAAGAGTCAACATTTCAAGGTAAATGAGCTCCATTTTTATGATATTTTTTTTTTTAATTTTTTTTTGAATTTTGATTTTTTTTTTTTGGAATTTTTCAATTTTTTCAAAAAGAAGAAGGAGTTCGTTTTAATTATGGCAAATTATCATGGTATCTACTCTATACCCCCAAACCTAAACTAAACATTGTCCTCAATGTTTCAAAATATGGAAAGAATTAAAATGCAACATATGGAAAGGGACATGCTGAGTAGAGTAAAAGGAGAGAGAATACCCGATTTCGGCGAAAGCAGAATTAAAACTCCGTTTATTCAAGGCAAAAATCCAACATATTTCAGCCGAGATCATATTGGATTAGCAAAATATATACAAAAGGAACAAAAGGGTTTTTAAAATTTTATCTACTGGATTATATACAAAAAATTCACCATACACTAACAATCTAAAGAGTTGAGGATCAACCCAAAAGACAAAGTGTAGACATTTCAACAGCTTCACACATATATAGGAAAGAAACGCAAGTGAAACTGTGAACAAAATGAGCTACCCCCAAACCTGGATTTTACAGAAGATATAATTTTGAAAACAAAATCGCGCAGTTTCGGGGGTTCATCATGCAAAAGGTCTAGCTCGAAATGAACTGTGCTAGGGACGGGCAAACATGCTAATTCCAACTGTGGTTCCTCAGATGTATTATACTTAGAAGCAAAATAGTCCAAGAGGACTTGGGAAGCACACAGTTCCAAACCTAGGTTGGGCATTTCAGAAAAATTGGTTTTACAATTGTGTACAAACCAAATCTAGGTTGGGTGGAAGGCCATCAGATTGTGACTCGTGTAGGAGGATAGGCACATCATTACTAATCACATCAACATCTCCTAAGTCTTCTACAAGTGTCACAACATGCTCACAATCATCAAACAGTTTAGCAAGTTCACACTCAGAATCATCAACATCATCAATAAATTCATTCTCATGCATTGGCAAATCAGGAGAAATATCACAATGTGACCTAGGTAGAGAATCATACACATCAAATATATTTTCATGCATATTAGTGTCTACAGAAGATTCAACTATTCCTATGTCATGTTCATCTTCACAGAATAATTGTACGAATCCCATGTCAATATCAAAATCATATGAATTACAATGAGTATTAGAAAAAACAACATTCATGAAGGTCGAGGGCGAGAAGCCATATGTTTTTGAACCAACAGGTTCCACAATATTTTCATGTTCTTCTAACATCATCATAATCATCATAATCATCATCATGGTAGCATGCATATTGGTCCTCATTAACAGTGGTGGTGTCGTTAGTCAATTCATGTTCCTCTAAATTAGGTTCATATTCAACATCATTTACATGAATGGGACTAGACACTTCATTAGGGACAACATACATTTCCTCATGAATTTCCTCCTTTTGTAGGTGAAGCAAAATCTGATCTAAATATGCCTGAATTCGTGATGTAGATCTATCGAAGTTTTGCTCACTAAGTCTTAAAGCTTCTGTGGTGGAGTCTAAATTCATGGGAGTACAAAATTCTTCATGTTCAAATTGTGGTGAATGGTACATGTACATGGTCATTAGGGTCTAAAATATTGATCGCAACCCTCAAAGGATTGATTATGGTCCCAATGACTACCATTCTCACAATTCATGGGCATTTCATACATTGGATTTTCTCTGATGGCCTAAAATTATGCAAAATATGACAATGCTCAACAGGGTGGTCTAAACTACCACATGCGGGACATGCATAGATTTCAGGTTGCCTAAGAAAATTAGATGTGACAGATTCCTCATGTGATTGCATTTCTAAAGCTGCGATTCGAGCTTCTAATTGATCCATCAGAGATGATTGTGTGAGTGAGGCACTAGCAAAATGTTCATTTTCACGTTGCAAATGATGCATGTATGAATAGTCATTAGGGTTCATGTATTGCGGCTCGGGACTTTGAAAATGTCCATAATAATTCCTATAACTATTGACATCATGGTCTATGGGAGGTTCATAACGTGAAGTTTGTCCATACGCAAGTTCTCTAAGGGATTCGTTGTATTCCCCAACAGTAAAAAGATCTATACATGATTGGGCTCTAAGCTCAAAATTTGGTTTTTAAGGGATTGGACTTTTTGGAAAAATTTGGTTTTGTTGGGAAAAATTTGGTTTTGGCGGGAGACATTTGGTTTTAATGGGAAAAAGAAAAATTTTGGTTTTTAATGTGGGAGCAGAATAAAATTTGGTTTTTAAAATCTGGGAGCAAGTAAATTTTTTTTTTTTTTTTTTTTTTTTTTTAAATAAAAAAGAAGAAAATAAAAATTTGGTTTTTGAAATGGGAGCAAGCCCACTGTGCAAGCCTCTAATGAAATGAAGGCTGCGGCCTACGAAAATCCAAGTTTTAATTTTTGAAAGTTTAATTTGGCCCAGTTGGTTAAGGCCCGACGTTTGTTTTAAAACTTTGGTTTCGAGGTCCACTTACAAGTCCACAACCAGTTATAAGCTCAGCTGGGTTCAAACCCAGAGTCCAAAATACAAGTCCAATGGAAGAATTTAAACAAGCCCACACAAAATAAATACAAGCCCCCAAATTAAACAAACAAGCCCACAAATAAATTATTACAAACCCAAAATAGAAAAATAAAAAGCCCAAAAAATTGGGTTAATTATTACAAGCCCACAATTAAAAATTTGGAAGCCCACAGGTTGGGTTCTCTCAATGGAATGGGTTTAGGCTTACCTTTTTAGCACAGCCCAGCTGCTCTGATATTGTTGCAAAAACCCAGTTGGGTTTTGGTTCTTTTCCTTGGTGGCGTCCCAGCAGAGGAAAAACAGGTTCAGAACGGCAGGTCCAACAGCAAATGAAATGAAGCAGATGCAGATGCAAATGCTATGCAATGAAATACAAAATAGCTAAAAAACACAGATAAAACACAGCACCAATCCCCGGCAGCGGCGCCAAAAACTTGGTAGGCCCGGAGATGTGTATAATTGAAGCGATAAAAACGGGGGCCTACAGTAATACCGCAAGTGCACGGTCGTCAGTTGTAGATCGTGCAAGTACGGGTCGATCCACAGAGATCGGGTGTGTTTTGGAAGTGATTTAGCTAATTGGGTTCCTAGATTTGCTTTGGGCTTAGAAGCCTTTTGGCTTAAATTGGGCTTGAGTACTAATGGGTTTGTTCACAATAAAATGAACTGAGCTTGGGCTCAGTTAGTCTTTGAAATGCAAATGGGCTTAGGCCTTAAACTTAGGCTTTTGATTAAGCCTGAATTGGATTGGGCCTTAATAATGAACTTGGGCTTTGGTTTTGGTCTTCTGATGAGCCCAAGTTGTGCTCTGGGCTTTTGGTTTTAGAAACTGGGCTTGGTTACTGAGGACTGGGCCTTAGGCTTCACTGAAGTGAATTGGGCTCAGTTGGATTGGCCTTTGCTTGGCTGCAGGAGCAGCAAGTCTGCACAGCAGCTGCAGGAGAAGAAGTGGCAGCAGCTTGGCAGCAGGCTTGGCAGAGGCAAAGAAGCAGCAGGCACCAGTAGCAGCAGTAGGGCAGCTGCACAGCAGGTAGTAGCAGCAGCAGGAGCAAGAGCTGCACAGCAAGGCCAACAGCAACAGCAAAAGGAGAAGTGCTGCAGGGCAAGTGCAACAGCAACAGCAGCACAAGGAGTGGTAAACAGTGGCTCTAGGCCAAATTGGAAGCAAACCAGAGAAGCAACAGAGTTGCAGGGCAGGGAAGAAACAACAAGGCAAAAGCAATGGAAGAACTAAACAGCAAAAACAAAACAAAAGCAAAACAAAACAAGAATGAACCAAGGCCTAAGGCCAAGGGCAGGGTTGTGGTGAAGCTAACAGAACAAACATAGAAAAGAAATTGTGGATGGGAAGTGCAGGGAGATGGATGAGAGTTTCCTTTACCTAGCCAGTTCACCTAGGTTAAGTTCTTGTCAAATATCTAGTTAACCAACCTTACAGCCTTAGCTAACCCCTAGTATTGGCTGTCTGTTTAAGGCACAACCAATCACAGACTAACTAGGCAGTGGTTTACTAACTAATGTAGCTAATTAATTCCTTAGAGCCACCACTGACCCCTAGCATTAGTGGTCTTCTTACAGCACCACTAATCACAAATCAGTTGGGCACTTAGGAGTCTAACTAGCCTAAGCTATTTTAAGCTCAGCAAAAACCATCCTAATAGCTAACCATCATGGTTCAGTTGTTCTCTCACCCTAGTGGGGAATTAGAACATGTTGCAGTTAAGAGTCCTCATGGTTGTCAAGCATCAAAACTCAGAATAAGAACATGTGAGTTAAACAGGGGACTTACAAGCTCATGTGTAGAAACAAACACACAAACTAATTAAGACAAACATAACATGGATAATACAATCACACACAGAACACAACAGGATATAGCATAACATAACAAACATAACAGGAGCATAACAATTAACAGGAAACAATATTAAGCAGAACACATTATCATTTAACAGGACATGAAAGTCCTGGATGTTGGCTACTCCAAGCATGTCTTACAAAAACACCCACAATTCCCTTTTATACCCAATACATCAAATTAGGGTTATCACCCATTTTCCCAAAATGCCACAATATAACAGTACAATTAGGTTTACTGCTTATCTAATGTCATGGGTCTAATTTGAGCCCATTCCCCTACTCTAATTCTCTCCTGGTACGGTTCCAACATGAATTAGGGTTTCTAGAAAAAAAAACCCCCAAATTACAGAGAAATTAGGAATTGAAATTGAACTCACCTAACATGTGATTTGACGAGTCTTCTTTCGACCCATTCTTCTCCTCAGTCTCCTGCTCCATTCCCATGCTTCAATTACGTCTTTCCAACTCGTCCTATTTTATTGATTTCTTCCCTAGGTTTTTAGAGAGAAATTAGGGGAGAAAACTATATAATAGGAGGCTAGAACAAAGGGGGTAATGATGGTGGAGGATAGGGGTGATGATGGTGGAAGTGTGGTGGTGTGAAGCGGCAGTGGCGGAGGTGGTGTTCTGGTGGTGGCAGGACATGGTGTCTCTGCAGAGGGGGTGAGGTCGATGGAGAGGAAGGAGGAGATGTTTGGTTGAGGTTAAATGATTCGGTTGCTAGGGTGTTAGGCGGGCGTATCGAGTCTTGATGTTCTGTGACTCTGAGCTGCGAGATGCGAAGATGGTAGGTAGATCGGACGGTGACGCGGAGGCAAGCGAGGAGCGACCGTCGGATGAATGGATACAACGAAACGAACGGTACTTGATGGAGTTAGGTACTGTAGTGTAAGGCGGAGATATCAATCTTCGATGCACAACAAGGAAGCGACCGTTGGATTCAACTACCATCTAATCTGAAGGCTTGGAATTTCAGCGCTGTGGTGCTTGGCAGAGACTTCAGATTTGATGCTCTATGAAGGAGCGACCGTCGGATGCTCCTGAGAACCGATCTGATGGCTGAGAACGGAGGCGCTTTTGTGTGTAGAAAATGAGGTTGTGCGCACCATTCTTCGCGGCTTCCTTGCGTAATTTCTCCCGGCTTTTCACTACTTTTCTGCTCTTTTCGCTTCGCGACTCATCCGAACTTTATTTATTACCTAAAAATGCAAAATTAATTAATAAAAATATTTATTCTTGAAAACAATGAAAATACAGAATATGGGATAAAATGTAGAATTAATGCCCAAAAGATGAGTTAAAATGCCAACAAAAAGGGATAAAAATATACAATATTTGGCACTCATCACCCCACCATGCCAAAACGCACCTAGCCATGCTAGACGCACCATGTGCCAAACGGCATGGTAAGCCATTGGCCCCACCTCGCCAATCCAAACGCACCTTGCCTTGTACCTAGCCATGCTAGCCGCACCATGTGCCAAACGACATGCCAAGCCATTGGCCCCACCTCGCCAAGCCAAACGCACCTTGCCTTGGCCCTACCATGCTAGCCGCACCTAGTACCAAACGGCATGCCAAACCCTTGGCCCCACCATGCCAAAACGCACCTAGCCATGCTTGCCACACCATGTGCTAAACGGCATGCCAAGCCCTTGGCCCCACCATGCCGAACGCATCTTTCCCTAGCCATGTTAGACGCTCCACATGCTGTCCTTCCCTATGCGGCTACTAAAACGAAGGCGTGCGACAATCAACGGTCGCCCTTCAATCCCAGGAGCAAATCCTAGCCATCCAAGGTTACCAAACAACGCATGGTAACATTTGGCCCGAAACCCTAGTTTGGCCACGCCAAGGCACGCCATGGCAATGGCATGCCAACCTAGACGCGCCACCGTGCTGGCCTTTCCCATGCGGCTTCCGAAACGAAGGCGTGCGACAATCAACGGTCGCCCTTCAATCCCAGGAGCAAATCCTAGCCATCCAAGGTTACCAGACAACGCATGGTAACATTTGGCCCGTAACCCTAGTTTGGCCACGCCAAGGCACGCCATGGCAATGGCATGCTACGCGCCACCATGCTGGCCTTTCCTATGCGGCTTCCGAAACGAAGGCGTGCGACAATCAACGGTCGCCCTTCAATCCCAGGAGCAAATCCTAGCCGTCAAGGTTACCAGACAACGCATGGTAACCTTTGGCCCGAAACCCTAGTTTGGACACGCCAAATGGCGCCAAGGCATGCGATGCCAATGGAATGACAATTTTGTTGCACTTCCATACTAGCCTTCCCTATGCGACTACCAAATAACGGAAACGTGCGACGATCGACGACTACCTTTCCTCTTAAGATGCAAAATCTCGACCGTCGAAGGTCACCAAGCCAGCAAGTCCCCCAAGCTCGACTTTCTAGGAAAATAACAACATGCTACATATTTTCCACAAAAACATTTGAGACATCAACACATATCACAAACTGGGGGATCCTATTTGGGTGTTGGTTTGGCGGTTTACAGCGTGCGGCGTACACTACGCCCGTTATGAGAAAGTGTAATAAGAATGAGGCGTTTAGTAAACATGGAAGTAATGGTGAAACACTTTCTTTTATTGAATATAAATTCCAAGCGTGACCGGTCATCACCTCCTCCGATTTACTCACTCATTTACCATTCCTTAATGAGACCAGAGTACGTTTCACTTCGACTTGTATAAATAGGTCTTACCTATTTCCACCGAACGACAAGTTTAGTCAGGAGCAATACAACACTCAGAAACATTCGCTAGCTTTCCATTCGTGAGCTTCCCATTTTCTGATACAAGTCGTGAAATAACTACTTTTCCAGAATCAACCTGGTCTCAACACTTTCTTCGCTTCCCTCCCCAAAACCAACCCATTCTCCTTTACTTTATGACCGAAGCAAGTATGGAACGTACATTTCTTGGTTTAGGACGGATTTGTAGGGATTGATCTCTCGAATCTAAAGTACTCCCTTGCAGTACATTGTTTAGGGTTTAAACTCGTTTCTCACCCACACACCCGAAATTACCGAAATCATCAGAAATCGTTTTCACCCACAAACACTTGGCGAACACAGTGGGAGGTTGATCTTTCGGTCATGATGTCAATTTTCAATCCTCGATCTCGTACCTCGACCCAGACGTCAACATAGTAGGATCAAACAATCCGCTTAGGAAACGACGACTCAGTTACCTAGCGTCTCAATTACCAGTCGTTACACGACAAAGGACGGATGGGGACTTCCGAGGGGTTTAGAAGCGAACGATCCACCCAGGGATCGGCAACACGACAAAGATTGACTGGGGACTTTCCGCAGTCATGGTGACGTTTCCCACAAGACTCGGTCTAACACCCGGAGGATTCCTTTTCATTAGGGAGATCTGAAAAACCGAGTAAGTCTTACCTAGAAAAAATACATGGTTTGATATTTCAAGTTTTCACGAGAATGATAAAACCGATAGTCATGTTATGTTTCATCCCATGACATCTACCAACACACGGTCCCATGGTTTTTTGAGATGTCTGCGTCACTTGCAATTGTAACCAAAACAATTCATTGCAAAATAATAATCCAAACCATCAATGTAACATTTGTCTATCAACCCAAAAATCCAGAAAATCAAAACCATAAACTAGGCGTTTCATTCGCCTTTCAAAAAAAAAAACTAAAATAAGAATTTCAGAAAGACAGAATTCAAGGAAAGCTTTACAACAACGGCTTGCTCTTCTTGGCGAGAGCCTCCTTTGCGCTTTGAAGAGCCGCCCTCTTCAACTTTAGTTTCCTGGACAGCTTTTCGACTTCCACTTCCTGCTTTTTCACCATATCCGCATAAGGACCTTCGACTATTTCGGCCAGCAAATTTTCAACCTCAAAGAGACCTTCTACGAACCAAGGAACATTGAACTCGAAGTTTACACACACGTCACGATGGAACCTCCATATCGAGACTACATCCTCAGAAACAGTGTGACCTGTAACGTTGCACATGTCGTCAATTGAAGACAAAGCTTCCTCCACACGCTTAACCAACACAAATCGACTAGTAATTTTCTTGGTCGTGGCTATATGTCCGTAGATTTCCCATATCTTAGTGTATAGTGCCGAATGTTTGGCTGGCTCGCTAAATCCCCCGATCAATACATGATCCGGATGAGGAACCAGGTATGGAGGATTGAAAGTGGCGCCCGCGACTGCATCAGCGACCGGCAAGGGATTCCTAAAGAAAATTGCACCTGCGGACATTGGAGTACTCTCCATTGTCTGAGTCACAATGGCGTTTGCATCTTGATCAACATCCATTTCAAGGTCACCCGGTGCGGCTGCCACAGTTGGAGACAAAGTTGTATCTCCGCCAGTCTCCATCTCAGGGACGTCTTCAGAAACGGCTTCCCCCTGTGATATCATGGATTAGATATTTTCCCAAAAGAAGAAAAAAAACATGCGGGAGACTCACTGATTCTCTTTCAGACCGACTAGAGGAAGATTCATCACTGTTGTCGGAATAACTACTCTCGCCATCGCTGGACTCTGAACTTTCATCCTTCTCGGGTTCCCCATCACCATGAACAGGCTCAGCACCGCCGCCCTCCGTCTCGAGAAACGATGTTTTCTGACTACTTGCAAGTTTAGTAAAGGCGTTCACGCTGCTTAGACCCTAGGCAAGATACAAAGATGGATACTCATAAAAGAGAACAAGGATATACGCGATCCAACTAAAATCAAGAGGAAAATCATACGTACCCGTATATTAGACGAACTGAAAGTCGGTAGGGTTGTCGAATCTGAATAGGAACCATCTACAGGACTTTTAGATCTTTGCTCCTTCACTTGGGGACTATTTGCATTCAGGCTAACGGATTTCCGCTTGAGAAAAGAAGGATCCCTCAACAGTGAATGCTCCGCTAAAACCGCAGGAGAAGGCTTACCGCGACGGTTTTCTACCACATCATTCACGAATCCATGGAAAACGAGAAACTCATCCTGCGAAAACATGTTATATTTGGAGAGTTTTGATGGATTTCGTTCCGCAAGCAGGAAAGGGAGATTTTTACCCGACACAAGAACAGTAGCATCGAGAACAGTTGACAACGAGACTTCTGGAACAACCGACTGACGAACAAGTGGGACCCCTTGGTCAAAACCCATATGCCGAGCCTCCCTATCAATATTGTAAGAGACTACTTTGCAAGATCGTCGAAAAAAAGACGACGCATAACCGGGCGTGCAGCTTCGCATGAACACCATCTCTCCAACACTCATATCCTCTTTATCAGAAGACAAAGACATGCTCGGAGCAGGATCAAATGTACTAATATGAGTTATAAACGCATGCACCAGAGCCCATGGACGAAAATTTAACGTGTTCGAGTTGTCAAGGAATCTAACCAGGTTCGAACCAGTCTTTGGGCGCCTGTTCAACCAGCGCAGTATCCTAGAACCACCCCAAGACTAAGGAAGCATGGCCAACGGTTTTGGATCATACCTATCGAAGTGCTCCCACAACCACGCTTGGAGAAAGGCGGCATGAATATATGAATCCACTTCCATGTAACCATTCAAAGCGCACATATCCGCGACCAGCTGATCCAAGTGTGTGTACAAATAACCAAGAAACTAGCCGCCGAGAGGGAGAACGACGCCTTTTGCCAATTTTATGGCAAACTTGATCAGTTTCAGTCTTATCTCCTTCTTACCTGAGCCGTCATCGAAAACATCCCTGGATAACTAAAGGGACATGAATGTCGCGACATGAAGCGTGATGTTCTTCTTATTAGGCTCCAATTCGTCAGGAAACCACTGAGACACCCACCATCCATAGAAGCACCTCGTCTCGTTTTCCTTCCAAACGAACCCTTTTGATTTCGCAACCAGGACGGCGTTCATTTCTTCTTCATCTGCAGACAATTTAACATCGAGGTTTCCTATTACGGGAAGGTTCGACAACACGGCCACACTCTCTAAGGAGATAGTCATTTCACCCCACCTGCATATAGCCGTGTGAGTTTCTGGACACCATCGGGAAATAAAAGCAACCAAGCCCGAAATATCTTTCCTAATCTGAAGCACTATGGAAGCCGCGACAGCATCAATAATTTGCGCCTTGGTCAAACTAGCTTTTACACACTCCTGGCTCATCATGAATCGCATCCATTTCTCAAAGGGACGCAATGGACTCACAGATATTTAAAGTCAATAGGAGCATGATACTCTTTCCTCTGAAGACAAAACCTTATCACACATCCTGGCCGAACCGACCGGGCCTCTCCTTCACTTTCCAGACCAGTCAGAAGAACCGACACATACTTGGGATGATTTTTCCTAATTGTGGAGGACGTTGTGAAGAACTCATCATCTATATTTTTCTTGGAATTGCAAACATATTTTGGTACGGCAGAACTCTCCTCAAGTGACATCCTAACGAAGATTTTCTCACGCTACTTCCACCCTCCAGACAACTATAATGGAACATCACGAAGAAAAATTATTACGGAAAGTACATGGAAACAATTTTATCACACAGAAGAACCATCCTGGACGCAAGCCGGTTTGTTTGGAAGTTATAATGAGCATAGGCAAAGAAACGGGGACCGACAGACCCTGCATTACCACCTCATGCCAAGGCCGCATCTCGCAGCGAGAAATATGCGCCCGTCCGAGGAGACACGCCCCACCATGGGAGTCGTACGCACGGCCATACAAAGGGGGAAACCCTAGAAGCTAAATTTTCGCGGGAAGGGGATAACGGTTACTAGCACACGCACGCCTACTTTACGCGGTAATTAAGGCGGTCAACATTACTACAATATTCACGCCTAAATGTTACTACAAGCTCATGCAAAGCATATCTACGGCTAAGATTCATACCAACTCAGAAGAACAATATTTCTACAAGTTCATGAAAACATACGCCTATGGCTAGGGTTTTGCACCAACACAAGAACACAAGAAAAACTAGTTAAAGAGGAAGCGCTGGAAGACATACCTGGGATTCGTTCGCTTTACTACTACAACATGGCCAGAATGAAATAAAAATGAAGGTGTGAAGAAGGAGAGGCCGGCCCCCTTTTTATATAGGCGTGATACATGGGAGTTTGAACAAGGAAATGATTTCCTATTTTGATCCAAATAAGGAAAAGAGGAAACCGGTCCCGCAAAGACCAATTACCACGCCAAAGCCGTCCGCATGCTTTGCTTCTCCAAGTCCGTGCCATGTCTTGGCCCCACATGCCAAAGTCGTCTGCACGCTTCGCCTCTCCAAGTCCGCGCCATGCCTTGGCCCCATATACCAAGGGCATCCGCGCATGCTTTGCCTCTCCAAGACGTTCGCGCATGCTTTGCCTCCCCATTGCCTTGGCCCCTGCATGTCGAGCCGTCCGCGTCGTGACTTGCCAATACCAACAAACTCGCCGAGCAGCATCACGATGTCCCCTAAACCCAGCCAAGGAGATGCAAAACCAGATCAGGCCAACAGTTTTCATCTCACCACATCAAGGTCTGCGTTACCAGTACAATTTATGCAAGGCCGCCAACATCGGAAACACAAACTCTCTTTACCTCTCGAAAAAGGTTAGTCGGACTTTCCTGACCATCTTATCGTGACTTGTTGTTTCGATTTCTTGTCCTAGCCTGACACCATCTTATGCTTACCTCGCAACGATGCTCCCGTTCCGAGCTAAGCAGGGGACTTAATGTTGATGGTGGTTTTTTAGCCTAGGGTTAAAATCGTAAAAACGCACATCTGACATGACGTCATTATGACCGTTAGCACATTTATTGATCCGATCATCATGCTTACTAAGAAATATCAGGGTACCTTTTTTCTTTCTATGTGTCATGTTCCACGACAGAACCCTTAACATTGATTGACATCACCTGTGCAAAACCCTAAAATTCGCATGTTACCGCGCCAAGGCATGCCAACCATGCCAGCCGCACCACTGTGCCAAAGGCAAGACGTGCCATCCACATCTCCGCGCCAAGGCATGCCAACCATGCCAGCCTCACCACTGTGCCAATGGCAAGCCGTGCCAGCCACATCTCCGCGCCAAGGCATGCCAACCATGCCAGCCGCACCACTATGCCAATGGAAAACCGTGCCAGCCGCATCTCCGCGCCAAGGCATGCCAACCATGCCAGACGCACCACTGTGCCAATGAAAAACCGTCCCAGACACATCTTCGCGCCAAGGCATGCCAACCATGTCAGCCGTACCACTGTGCCAATAGAAAACCGTGCCAGCCACATCTCCGCGCCAAGGCATACCAACCATGCCAGCCGCACCATTGTGCCAATGGAAAACCGTGTCATCCACATCTCCGCGCCAAGGCATGTCAACCATGCCAGCCGCACCACTGTGCCAATAGCAAACCGTGCCAGCAACATCTCCGCGCCAAGGCATGACAACCATGCCATCCGCACCATGTGTCAAACGACATGCCAAGCCATTGGCCCTACCTCTCCAAGCCAAACGCACCTTTCCTTGGCCCTAGCCATGCTAGTCGCACCAAGTTCCAAACGGCGTGCCAAGCCCTTGGCCCCACTATGCCAAAACGCACCTAGCCATGCTAGCCGCACCATGTGCCTAACGACATGCCAAGCCATTGGCCCCACCTTGCCAAGCCAAACGCACCTTGCCTTGGACTTATCCATGCTAGCCGCACCATGTGCCAAACGACATTCCAAGTCATTGTCCCTACCTCGCCAAGCCAAACACACCTTTCCTTGGCCCTAGCCATGCTAGCCGCACCAAGTGCCAAACGGCATGCCAAACCCTTGGCCCCACCATGCCGAACGCACCTTTCCCTATCCATGTTAGCCACGCCACCATGCTGTCCTTCCCTATGCGGTTACTAAAACGAAGGCGTGCGACAATCAACGGTCGCCCTTCAATCCCAGGAGCAAATCCTAGCCATCCAAGGTTACCAGACAACGTATGGTAACCTTTGTCCAAAACCCTAATTTGGCCGCGCCAAACCGCGCCAAGGCATGCCATGCCAATGTCATGCCAACCTAGCCGCGCGACCATGCTGGCCTTCCCTATGCGGCTACTAAAACGAAGGCGTGCGACAATCAACGGTAGACCTTCCCAGGACCAAATCCTAGCCCTCCAAGGTTACCAGACAACGCATGGTAACCTTTGGCCCGAAACCCTAATTTGGTCGCGCCAAACCGCGCCAAGGCATGCCATGCCAATGGAATGCCAACCTAGCCGCTCCACTATGTTGTCTTTCCCTATGCGGATACTAAAACGAAGGCGTGCGACAATCAACGATCGCCCTTAAATACCAATAGAAAATCCTAGCCATCCAAGGTTACCAAACAACGCATGGTAACCTTTGGCCCGAAACCCTAGTTTGGCCACTCCAAACCACGCCATGCCAATGGCATGCCAACCTAGCCGTGCCACCATGCTGGCCTTCCCTATGTGGCTACCGAAACGAAGGTGTGCGACAATCAACGGTCGCCCTTCAATCCCAGGAGCAAATCCTAGCCATCCAAGGTTACCAGACAACGCATGGTAACCTTTGTCCCGAAACCCTAGTTTGGCCACGCCAAACTGCTCCATGGCATGCCAACTTTTCCTCGCCTCCATATTATCCTTCCCTATGCGACTACCAAAGAACGGAAGCGTGCGATGATCAACGACTACCTTTCCTCATAAGATGCGAAATCTCGACCGTCGAAGGTCACCAAGCTAGCAAGTCCCCAAAGCTCGACTTGCCAGGCAAACAACAACATGCTACATATTTTCCACGAAAACATTCGAGACATCAACACATATCACAAACTGGGGGATCCTATTTGGGTATTGGTTTGGCGGTTTACAGCATGCCGCGTACACTAGACCCGTTATGAGAAAGTGTAATAAGAATGAGGCGGTTAGTAAACATGGAAGTAATGGTGAAACGCTTTCTTTTATGGAACATGAATTCCAAGCGTGACCGGTCATCACCTCCTCCCATTTACTCACTCATTTACCATTCTTTAATGAGACCAGAGTACGTTTCACTTCGACTTGTATAAATAGGTTTTACCTATTTCCACCGAATAACAAGTTCAGTCAGGAGCAATACAACACTCGGAAACATTCGCTATCTTTCCATACGTGAGCTTCCCATTTTTTTATACAAGTCGTGAAATAACTACTCTTCCAGAATCAACCTGGTCTCAACACTTTCTTCGCTTCCCTCCCCAAAACCAACCCATTCTCCTTCATTTTGTGACCGAAGCAAGTCTGGAACGACCATTTCTTGGTTTAGGCCGGATATGTACAGATTGATCTCTCGAATCTAAAGTACTCCCTTGAAGTACATTGTTGAGGGTTTAAACTCGTTTCTCACCCACACACCCGAAATTACCGAAATCAGCAGAAATCGTTTTCACCCATGAACAGTACTCCACCTCCAGTAAAGGGGGAGACACCAGTTACATCTAGACAAATGTCACGACCATTATCCCAATTATAAAATAGAATATCCGAAGGTCTCAAGGAAAACCATTGTCAGAAAGGAAACCCATGTCCACTTCTTTTCTAACCGACACGCCTGCACAATAGCATATGTCAGCAAGGGTGTCGCGTACTAAATCACTTTTATTATATATATATATATATATATATATATATATTTTCTTTTAATATTTTTTATTAACTTTAGTTTGACGAGGTGTTTTAATTTTTTTTAGCCGATTTCGACTAGTTACATTTATGTTCTAGACTAATTTAATGAGTTGAACAACATACAAATTGGACTACGTTTCTTTTCTTTTTTTTCTCCAAGGCGAAACCAATACAATTGGTTTTTCTTCTTCCTTTTTTTGGAAATGTAAAAAGTAAAAAATAAAAACAAAAAAATAGACAAGATGTTCCTCTTGGTTTCCTGACAGATGAAGACAAAGGTTTGAAGCCTGCTGATATTTTCGTGCTCAATTGGGAGAATGGACAAGATGTTTGTATGGATGTCACAGGAGTATCACCCTTTATCGGCGAAGGGGTTAGATCTTTTGTCCAGGAAAGGAAATATCAAGTGTTGTTTCACGTAAACATAAATATTTGGAGAAGTGTGTTTCACATGGCCATGTTTTTGGTGTCCTAACTTTTACTATTTTAGGGGAACTTGGTGAAGATACTTTGTTTTTTTCAAGCGTCTGAAAAATTGTTTAGTTAGCAATGATGCTAGTAGTGGTTTTGGCAATTTTATTTTTCATAAATTAGGAGTTGCTATTCAAAGAGGTGTTGGAGCCCAACTTGTTACTAGGTTACCAACCAATAGCTTTGTTTAATCATCCTACTAATATAATATCAAAAGTAATAAAAAAATATATAGAAATATAAATATTTATTTAATCAAAAGGTAACTTAATCATTTGCTAAATCTAAGACACCACTTATAAGTGGAGGGCAGATGGCCTAAGCACGTTCCCCATAAACATGAGGGGTGCCTCCAAAAGGGACTAGCTGGTTTCCTTGTCTTGGCCAAGCCCACTGTCCATATATAAATGGGCCATAACAAACATAGATATGTGTAACGTTTGTATCGACTGTCATTATCATCCGTGCGGCTAACTTGCTCGTAATGGCCAATTATCATCAATAATACATACAGGAACTTCGCATCAGTTTGTATTATTGCAGGAACCACAACCATGGTTATTACAAGGATACTACAAGAATACAAACAGAACATCTGAGAAAATATAACAAGAAAGTTTAGCGTCCACAGTAATAGTAATTCTTTGAAAATCAAGATTTACTTGAGAATTATACTCAACGAAAATCAATAGGAACCTAGGAAAGATCATCCACAGTAATACTGTGAAGAATCAATACTGTTGGAAACAAGATACTAAGTACTTGCAACCAAATCTGTGAAGAAGATCTGAAAAATTCAGATCAAATCCAACAGATTTGGAAGGAAATATTTGGAGATCAGGAATTGGAAAAAACGGTTACGAAACCAAGAAAGGAGAAGAGTATAAAAAAAATTTTCACTGGATTTTGCTTTGGCTCTATAAAGTTCATTTGCTTTTTATGTGATACATGAATCACGATTAAAAGAAATTGGTATATCATGTGATAATTAGATAGAAATATAATCTAGGCTTCCCAGTTTGATCATTTTTGATGATGGATATGTAACTTAATTCCACCCTGTAATTTTTGATGATGGATATGTAACTTACCCATTGAGTACTCACGCTTATAAATGTTATTAAGTTGTTACAAACGCTGTTACAAAACTATCACATAAAACCAGCACCCTGTAATTCCACCGGAGCGCTCCACCCACCCACACCGCATTGCGGTCATCTAGTAAATAGAGTAAAATCTTGTTAAGAAACAAAACAGAAAGCAAACATGATAACAAGGCAAACCCAAAACTGAAATCTTTTTGAAATGGATTCCAAGTTGGCAACTGAAATGTAATCAAATAATTGATATGTAGTCATATTTTTGAACTGCTAAGCAGCCGACACAACAAATTATATTAAATAATTGATATGTAAGCACATTTGAACTGCAACCCAACCCACTATCTTTTGTCTTCACTGGAACAATGGGAGAGTTGTTTTCCGTATCATAGTAGTATGTAAAGATTTTGTCTTAAGATTATTGGACTTTTTTTTTCTATGCAACCAATGTAGACTGAATTACGACAATCAAAAGATCTGAGAATGTTAAATCCTCTGTCCTTAGAGAAGAAAACAAGGAAACCGACGTAGGCTGATTTGTGACAGGAGTTCATTTGTCGGAGGCGGCGAAAATGGTGGCTTATTGAACATTGATTTTCTTTTGCCTAAAAAGCAATAATAGAATTAATCTTCAATCGATTGTATTTATTTGCAATCCAATCGATTACATCAGTGATCACAAAAATATAAAAAAAATACAAAAGTTGAAGTCTCGAATTCAAAGAACTACAAACGGAAAAGATACTTCACGTGTTTTAATACCCCAGTTAATTCGTCATACAATGAACAATTCGTAGAAAACAACTAAAAACCGAACTATACAGGGTAATTTATACTCTATTTGACCAGTTGGTACGACCGATGGTCGTAGAGGATCAATATATCAAAGAAATTGATAATTAATAATGAAAATCCTTGATATCTACGTAATTGTCCGATTCCATCCACCACGCCTTATAAAACAAGCAACGAAAACACCATTGATTCACAACAAAATATGAGCATCATGGAGCTTCTTCTTCCTTATTGTAATTTCTTTCTGCTTCTTCCTCTACTTCTCCTCCTAGCTCTATATTTTCTCAAAACCAGAAAGAATGGTCATCATCCTCCAGGTCCACCTAGACTTCCCATCATTGGTAACTTGCATCAACTAGGAAAACCGATGCATCAAGTACTAGACGAACTATCTAAAAAATATGGTCCAGTCATGCTTCTACAACTTGGTCGCGTGCCAACACTCGTAATCTCCTCCCCTGAAGCTGCCAAACAAATCTTGAAAACGTACGATCTTCAGTTTTGCAATAGGCCTTCGCTTGCTGCATCTAAACGTTTATCGTATAATCACTTGGATATTGCTTCTGGAACTTATGGAGAGTATTATAGGGAGATTCGAAAAATATGCCTACTTGAACTTTTTAGTACAAAAAGGGTGCAGTCTTTTAAGACGGTCAGGGCAGAGGAAATGGAGTTGTTGATTGATTCCTTATCGTCTTCTTCTGCAAATTCTACCCCTGTTGATGTTATTAAAAAGTTAACAAATTTTACACATAGAACAGTTTTTAGGATTGCTTTTGGAAGCAAAAAGACTGGTGATCATAGTAGGAATGAACTGGCTGATTCCAGGCTTATGGAAATCCTTGACGAGCTCATGGTAGGTTTAACTGGATTCTCTGCGTCCGATTTCTTTCCCAAAGTAGGCTGGATTATTGATAGGATTACTGGAAGTCATGCTACAATTGAAAAATGCTTTCATGATTTGGATGAATTTTTTCAACAAATGATAGACCAACATCTCGACCCCGAGAGACTCAAACCAGACCGGGATGATATTATAGACGTCTTGCTGAAACTAGATAAAGATCATCAAGCGAGTAAAATTCGTTTTACGAATAACCATATCAAAGCAATTCTTATGGTATGTATAGCTAATATTCTTCTATATTTGGCTTCCTATCATTCTACTTGTGCTTATATAATGATTTGATTGATTATTTTGAGCATGAACTAATATTATGAATAAAAAATGCAATCAGAATGTTTTTGTTGCTGGAATAGATGCACCAACCGTAACAATGAATTGGGCGATGACAGAACTGGCTAGAAATCCAGAAGCAATGAAGAAAGTTCAAGAAGAGATACGAAACTATGTGGGATCGAAAGGAAAAGTAGAAGAATCAGACCTTGATAATTTCCACTACTTAAAAATGGTAGTCAAAGAGGCTCTACGGATGCACGCACCAGCCCCACTGCTATCTCCAAGAGAATGCATTAAACACAGTAAGATTGATGGATACGACGTATACCCGAAAACAAGGGTCCTAATTAATGCATGGGCAATGGGGAGGAATCCTAAGTATTGGAAGAATCCAGAGGAATTCATGCCGGAGAGGTTTAAAGATAGCTTCAATATGGATTTTGCAGGTACTCAAAATTTTGAATACGTACCATTTGGGGCAGGTCGAAGGATTTGTCCTGGAATGAACATGGGAATTGTGTTGACAGAGTTCGTCCTTGCCAATATATTGTATGCTTTCGATTGGAAATTACCAAATGGACTCAAGAAGGAAGACATAAACATGGAGGAATCATCAGGGATTAGTATCCATAAGAAATATCCACTTGAGCTTGTACCCGTCAAGCAGATGCAAAGTTAGGAAATTTGACTAGGAAAAAATAAAATTGTGTGCTCTATGTTATGTAATGTATGCTTTTGGAATCACCAAACAATCTTTTATTTTGTGTGAAATGTAATGTAATAAATGCTTTTGCGATCACCAAGGTATCTTTTATTTTGAGCGAAATGTTTGGCTAATCACAAGCAAACTATTATCGGTTGGTCTTCAAACAATGATATGCTCCATGGCTACTCAACTTCGCAAATTATTTTCAACCAGTGGGGGCAAGTTTATTTTTCTGATTTTGTATGTTGATGATATCATACTTGCTACTAATAATCTTTATATGCTACATGATACGATGAAGTTTCTATCAACTAATTTTGAGATAAAACACTTTGGAGAAGCACCCTGAGTCCTAGATATTAAGATAAGCCCTGACAGAAAGAGATGTTTATTAGGCTTATCTCAAGAAGCTTATGTAAAGAAGATTCTGAAAAGGTTTAAAATGCATAATTACGCGGCGGATGAAGCACCTATTCTTAAAAGTCGCAATAATAATAAACTGCATTGTCCAGGATCAGAACTGGAAAGGAGTCGAATCGACTTAAAACGGTGTGCATTAGCAATCAGTAGCTTAATGTATGCCATGATTTGCACCCTTCCACATTTAAGTTTTGATGTTGGGATGACGCGACGCTGTCAGCATAATCCAGATGAATCTCATTAGAAGGAAGTAAAGAAAGTATTTCGATACTAACAGCGAACAAAGTATTTTCAGCTTGTTTACGGAAAAGTTTCTCTGATTCTGATTTTCTGGGTCCGGATAGTCTGAAATCTACTTCAGCATATGTTTTTATGTTCGCTAGTGGTGCTATTTCATGGAAAAGTGTGAGTATCTTGCTTGTTACTAGGCATCTACTCAAGTTGTTTGGTTAAAGAACCTTATGAGGGATCTTCAAGTTATAAATTTTGTATCTAGACCAATGAAGTTTTGTTGTGACAACCGAGCTGCAACAAGTTTAGAAAAAGATAATCAAGGAACACGAAGAGCAACAAAATGTTGTTGTGAAGTATCTCATGGTAAAGCAAAAATCAAGAATTATTTAAATCTGTAAACCAAGATAGGCCTCCAATTAAAGTTTGAAAAAGAGGGAAAGAGATGATAAAAATATTTTCCATACTAGTTTTTAACTAAGTACGCCTTAAGTTGTGCACGCGACAGGGAATTCAAAGCTTTTTAAGATGCAAGAAAGCTATAATATGACGTAGAATTCAGAATAACACCATTTATGCTCCATATCCATAACATCTTGATGGTTCAGGATCATCCATTATGTATGAAGCATCTCACATAGTCATAACCATGACAATGTTAGTTATAGAAGATAGGGGTAGGGATGACTTTACATTCATGAGGCTCCAGGTTTCGAAAGTCTTACTAATAACTGAAAAATGAGTTGCACTACGTATTAGATAGGGCTGGGAAATTTTCACATTTTACATTCATGAGGCTCCAGTCAGGTTTTGAAGTTCTACTAATAACAGAAAAATGAGTTATACTATGTTATTAGATAATACCACGATGATTGCACAACAGAAGACAGATATGCTAACTCCAACCCAGGGAAACAAAAATGAAATTTCGACCTAAAATACAAAGGCATGACGATTCAGTGACCAACGTGTAAACCATGGATTTCTGTAAATTACATTGAACAGAGAATCCCCATGCATATTATTCAGGATTACGTTTGTTCAACGGTACCTAATATCGTGCGGCAAAATATCCAAACAACATACCAAACTGGAAACAGAAAACTCATATTTGAGATATCAATGCCAGTCAACATTCATCCCTAGCTGAACACGTCAAACCAGAAACTGAAAACTCATATTTGAGACAACAGTGTCAGTCTACACCCATCCCCTAGCTGAGATAGGTCCCCCACCCTACCCAACCAAGCCCAAAACGAACATCTTCCTCCTGAAAGGCCTCGACAAAATAAGCTCTCACGCTGAGCGAAGATGGAACCATCACTTCCTATTGGTCGAAATAAATCTTTTTTAATGCAGAAGTTATGGTGAGGACACTTGGCATAACTCTACTGGTCAGGATATTAAAAATAGGGTTACACTTTGTTTACATCAAGTATTTAACCGTCAGTTAGTAACGCCGTCAATAAGGAGGAAGGTGGACAACATTTTTATGAGAGTTTTAATCTAATTAATTTACTTACATCGTGTTTACACCGAACATTTAACTGTACGTTACTAACACCGTCTCGGGCGGACAATACCTCCATCATACCATCGAAAAATTTAGGCAGCCGACAAAACAAAACAATAAAGAACAAAACAAGATTGAGTTAGGAAAGCTAATACAATTTTGGTTATTCGAGAACACCGATTCCCTTATTGGGAATTCAATACAAATTTAATTGCATGGAAGCACTGTTTTTCTTAACAAAGGCTTCTCTGAAACCTATATACAAGACACACGATCGCACAGTTGTGTTGCTATTGAGCCGAAAACCAGGAAAGAAAGTGACAGACGTTTGCTGCCATCGATTGTGGATGATTAACAGAGCCAAAAGAGCGAGTCTGTGGAAAGATCACGAAGGATGGGTTGGCCTTGAATTCGAGTTTGATAGGTTTTTGGTGAACTATTGCCATGAGACCAAACCAAGTTTGCTGCCATCAAAATTAATGGTTGTTTTTGAGAATTTGTGAATGTTTAGAAATGTGGATTGTGTACGAATTCGTATTTTCAGGGAAGGAGAACAAATAAGGAACAAGAAGAGGACCTACAGTGTCTTCTCAATCAACCTCTCGAAATGCAAATAAGCTGTTTGTTTAAATGCCTGAACGACCAGATTAGCAGCAGCTTTTGTTTTTCACTGAACCGAGCTGTTACTGACAGTTAACTAAGGTACGTAGGCTGTTTACCAATAGTTAAAAGAAGGCTTTTAGGAAATTTGTGTTTATCTCCAATTTTAATTTTTCAATTGTGTATGTTTGTCACGGTTGCAGGAGTTTACCAATTCTGTCTTAATGTAAACTCACTGGAAACCTGCAATGCGTGAATATGGTGCAGGATACCTGTTTGGTGATTGATTGTCTTGCTTCCAACAGCAGTGGTGATCATGCTCTTATAGGGTGTATAGGGCTATCAACGAGTTCATAACATTATCTTTCAATGTTAATTATATTTAAATTACAAGCACACATGTGTAAATTTTGTCAATGTCTACGTGTATGTTTCTTTTTACAGCATGAGTAGACCAGTGATGGCCGATTTGGAGAGCGAGAAAGACCTGTTCGAGGTAAAAAGCTTGCAAATTTTAACCTCTGAATTGGTCTTGCGAATTTGCATGAGATGCATACATGGTCTGGTTTGTATTTCAAAACCTACTATATTCTTTTCTTCCTTTTCCTTTTAAGTTTCATATATATATTTGGGTCTACTTTTCCTCTGAGGAACACAAGATTTTACTTACTAAGATATTTTTTCTTTGGTTTCGAAAAATGAGGATATTTTTTCATTACTAAGGTTTTACTGTTTTTTTGGTTTAAATGGGATTCTCTTTTAAACTGTTTTTTTCTTCTTTGGCATGGTTGAGGAGGAGTGGATTCCTTGAAACATCATGCAGGTAGACCTTTAGGAAGTACGGCGGATCCTTTTGCATTATTAATATGTTGGATAAATGGGAAAATGTAATTTCAGAAGCAGAGTTATCAGTGTCTTGCATTGTGATAGCTAGAGGGAATCCCTTTTAAGCAATTGTTTGCAGATATGAAGTTCTTAATTAAGCAAACAAATGATTGATTAACCAGGAAATAACACTAATTTCTCAAATTATGTAGCTTTGGATGGCAGTGAAGCCACCCCTATAACACTCCATAGAAGTCCTAGGATAATTGTGTAAGCTCGCCATCGAGGAACTATACATGTGCAGAATCTACTAGGTAGGATCTTCTTTTAAAAAAATAAATTAATTGTATATGTATCCTTTTGTTTCTTGGTTTGTTGATTGTCTAGAAGTTGACGTTCAGGCACCCTCTAATTTTTGTCGCACCCTGCTTATGCTTTGTCTTTGGGTTGCATGATTTTTAACCATATGATTGTTTGCAAAGTAGGATTTTGCACACTACTTTAGCAGGGATTGAGATGACTCTCGGGATAAAGTAGGATCTTCTTTTCCTTTTTATTTGGTGATGAATGTGATAAACTTCAGAATAGAGCTAAGTCATAGTTCCAGAACTGAATCCTCTGTTAGAAGCTGTGGAATGTAGTTTTATATTTTTTGCGCAGCTGAGCGATGAGTTTTTATTACTGTTTCTACCTATTATTTGTAGGACTGTAAATGCCCGACACTAAATACCACACTAAATACCGGTAAAATACGGGTAAACTGTCTGACCTAATCGCGTAACTGTTTACAGTTTACAATAAATTGTGATCCCCTCTTCTGGAATTGTTTTCCATATATGCGGAGTGACAAACTAACTAGACAGTGACTTCCTACTCGAATTCTTTTTTTTTTTAATGTGGATTGAGAAACTAGCAAATTACACATTCTGGGTATTATTTCTATTTGTTTCATTCGAAGCCTGTGAACTAAATAAATGGAAGGGAAAAGAATTAGTACATTTTAGAATAAAGGGTGATTAATTCTTTTATGATTCGTGGAATTTAGCATTGATGTGATTTGATTCAGATGGACTAATCAGAAATTCCTTTTTTCTCCAGCATCTCAATCTACCAGAAGTTTTAACAGACGACGGACAATGCAGTCAAGGTTTTGTGGAGTTTCTGACGAGGTACTTCATAGATTGATTGGTGGCCTTGCACAAGGTGATTTTGGTTTCTTGATCATGTGGGTCATAAAATATATTAGTAACCTTTTCTTCCTAGATCATGAAAAATACATTGACACTGGGCGGGGGAAGCTCCACGCACACCAATGCATCGCCACGGGGCGGGGCTAAGCCCCGCACATGTCAAGTTAAAAGAAAGAGAATGCCCGGTACGTAGCACGGGCACTAATCTAGTAAATAAGGACACCATTATCACGGCATGAACACAAGTGAAGAATGAATGCCAAGGTCATTGCATTAGAAAGATGTGTATATTTTGAAATTGAAGCTAACCAATGGTATAATAATGAAGCAATAAATCTATGTAAGAGCACTAATTCCAGAAACAATAGAAAACCCTAACTAATAGATCTGATTCGGTGAAACTTGTTAAACCTAGAAATACCGACCCCAAAGAGACAGAAAATTTCTGAACTACACCAATAATCGTCTGAGTCACAACCAAAACTCTACGTACCAAACCTAAATAACGAGAATTTTGGTTGCCTGAACGAAAACCCTACCTAATCGACTTCACGACAAGGTTAGATAAAACAAGGAGATCAATCCATTCTTAGCTACATACCTTCCGTCCCTAGGTGATGCACGGGTAAGGAAGATGGATTTGTTTGATGGATTTGGTAAAGACAGCGTCTATCGTCTTTCTTCCGAGTTCAGAAAGTGTGTTTAGATAATAAAAAAAGTGGAAATTGAATAGTTGCCCCTCCTTCTTATGGGCCTTCACAAATATCCCTAACAAACTTTACAAATATCCCTCATGATATAATTGAAAATTTATTTAAAATCATATTTTCCCTAGTTTCCATTTTTAACCTTTATGTGATATATACTTCAATTCTGATAAAAACACGTACCACATCATCTCAGTCTCCGTTACCACCACAACAATCTCCGTCGCCACCACAACCAACACCACCAGTACCATAACCACCACCACCACCTCTTTATTCACCGTCTCCATCTTTATAACAGATTCAGGAACCAATATATTATATTTGAGATTGATAAGATTTGAAATTGAGAGAGATCTGTGATTCAAAATCAAACCAAACCAATCCCACCGCCACCATCTTCATCGTCACCGAACCTACAACTATCACCACCTTCGCCGTCGCCAACTAATTCAGGATGTTGAAGATTAATTTTAAATAGTAAATCTCATCCAAGGATTCAATTTCTGGTAATTCGATTTTCTTTGAGATTCGGATCTACAAATTTAGGTCTAAATTCATAAAATCATGCTTAGATTTAAAACTATATAGAGATTGTTGAAATTTGATTTCATTTGTTTTTGCTGTAAATGCAGTTGCATGTGTGGTACTAATACTGTTGATTTGTGAGGAAGATTTGGAGTCGGATGTGTTGTTGGTGGTGACAAAGTTGGAGGTGGTGCTGGTGGAAGTGGAGGATTAGGTTTGGAGAAGGAGATGCTTCTGTGTTGGTGATGGAATTGGTGGACTTGGTAGTGGTGGCAGTGGACTTGGTATGGTGGATTTTGGGACCGATTATGTACAACACTCAGAGTCATGTTAGGAATTTTTCACTTTGTGTGCTTTCACAATAGTAATTGTTAGTGTTACTGTCAAGAGTGGTGTTACTGAAATCTACGTTGAGATTGTATATCATTATTCAGGATTGAGCAAATGCTTAGTATTCAACCTGAACAGTAGTGTAGAATCTTATCCCACTTCTTTCTTTTTTATTTATACATTATCTCCCATTTGAAACAGGAAGATCAGTATAATGGATGTCTCAAGAAAGTACAGTCTGGAGTATAGTATGCTTCATGTTATTACCAATGGGCATCCTTGGTATAGTGGACGGGGTTATGAGTTTGGTGCTGGAAGCTTTGCACTCACAGCTGATACTTATAAAAAATTAGTAGCAACGTTGGTGTTAATGTATTAGCATTTTAGGTATTATGTATAGTAGTGAGCATTTTATTTTTGGTTGATTTCTCATTTGTTATTATGTGTAGTAGAGACGGAACATAAGTATGATGTGCATGAACTTGAATTTTTATTGTTGGTTGCGATTTTAGATGACACTTACATTTTGTATTTATTGTTGCAGCCGTTACATATATTGACTCCAGCGTTGTTCAAGCAATAAGAGACCTGCACATTTATTTTGGTTGCATTTGTTGATGGTATTCCAGCAATTTTTCTTTCAGTAAACCTATTTACTTCAGTTTTTACAGGATCAACTATTGTTGTTGATCCAATTTATGGGATCAACTATTAGTGTTGATCCAATTTATGGGATCAACTGTTATTGTTGACCCAATTTTTTATGGGATCAACTGCGGTTGTTAATCCATTTATGGGATCAACTCCTGTTGTTGACCCAATTTTTTATAGGATCAGCTATTGTTGTTGATCCTTTCAACTCATACTGTGGCATTATTTCCTTGGATAAGTATAATTATGCTTGTAGTTTAAATCATGATTGTAGTTTAAATCATGATTGTAGTTTAAATCATGCTTGTAGTTTAAATCATGTAATTTTCTTCCAATGTTAAACTTGTGGTGCAATGGTAGCATGACTGACTCCATGTCAGATGATGCGTGTTCGACTCATGCCAAGTTCACTCCATTTACATGGATCAACATCATTGTTGATCCAATTTAGTGGATCAACTACCATTGTCGATCCTGAAAAAGCGGGGGTCTAACAACAACACCCAATATTTCTCTTAGCAATCTGTATGGACTAACTCCGAAATACTTTGTTGGAGAATCAACTAGACAGTCAGACTCAATCTAGATAAAAGTATCTCAAGGAGTTAATATCTCTTTCTTGATTTGATTTTTACTCAAGCTAAAAACAATAGCGAGTCTTTATCAAATACAAGGAATACTTAGACGGTACCAAAGACCAATGTCCAAGGATCAATCGATATCAATCAACAACCAAAGGTTGGATTTCCAATTGAGCACAAGACAGTACCAAAGACGAATGCACAACCTATATTATTTAAATTATATAAAATATAATGCGGAAAAAAAATAACACAGACACCAGAGATTTTGTTAACGAGGAAACCGCAAATGCAGAAAAACCCCGATACCTAGTCCAGATTGAATACACATTGTATTAAGCCGCTATAGACACTAGCCTACTGCAAACTAATTTTGGACTGGACTATAATTGAATCCAATCAGTCTCCCACCGATCCAAGGTACAGTTGTACTCCTACGCCTCTGATCCCAGCAGGATACTGCGCACTTGATTCCCTTAGTTGATCTCACCCACAACCAAGAGTTGATGTAACCCAAAATCACAGACTTGATAATAAACAGATCTGTCTCACACAGAAAAGTATATAAAAGGATAAATCTGTCTCCCACATATAAACCCTAGGTTTTATTCCGTCTTAAGATATAAAATCAAGGCGAACATGAACCAATTGATAATCCGGTCTTATATTCTCGAAGAACGGCCTAGATTAATCAATCACCTCTCTACAATCCTTCCTGACTACACAAGCGGATTGTCGAGGTATCACAAACAGTGAGACGAAGATGTTTGTGAATTCTTTATCTTGCCTATCGGAGAACTCTCACGATCTCAAGCAATCAATCGATTGTACTCGTACGATAGAAGATGCAAGATCAGATCACACAACTACGATAAAGTAGTATCGGTCTGGCTTCACAATCCCAATGAAGTCTTTAAGTCGTTAACCTGATTTTAGAGAAGAAAATCAAAGGTTAATGGAGATCGACTCTAGCGGGCGCACTAGTAGCACACAGACGTGTGGGGATTAGTTTTGCACAATGCTAGATGTCTCCTTTATATAGCCTTCAAATCAGGGTTTTGCCTTAGTTACAAAGCAATCCTTATTCACCGTTAGATGAAAACCTGATTTAGATTCAAGCTAATATTTCTCAACCGTTAGATCGAAAACTTAGCTTGTCACACACACTTGGGTAGACGTTTACTGGGTTCGTGAAAACCATGCCCAAACGTGTACGTGTATGTTGGTTCAACATAGTAACCCAAAAGGTTAACCATATGAGCATTTCATATTAACCTTGTTCTTCTTCACCATAACTAGTTCAATTGACTCAAATGAACTAGTTAAAGAGTTGTTCAATTGCTATGAGATCTTATGTAACTACACAAGACACAATTGAAACAAAGATGATTCGATTCGATTGAATCGGCTCATGAACATTATAGCCACGGTTTGCATAAAGCATTCCTTAGTAATTTAATGTTTCATGTTCAGAGCACATCTTTAGATCATAACCTCTTAAGTTCACAAACAAGTTCGCGGACTTAAGTTAATCGGTTGAGTTTTCCAAACTCAGCAGAAATTCTGAAAGAGAACTTCCGCCAGTTCGCGGACTGGGTTCGCGACTTAGCACACAAACGAGTTTTGGAAAATCCAGCAGAAATTCTCGGTCGAGAACTTCCGACAGTTCGCGAGTCGGACTGGGTTCGCGACTTGGCAAGCCAATTCCACAATCCTCCCGATTTCTCTTGATCAACAAAGTTCGAAAACTTCGGTTCAAGGAATACATGGTTATGTAATCTAAACTCTCATTTCAATCATTGAGACATTCTCAGAGGACGCTATGTAGCCGTTATTCACAGACCGATTCACGTCAGAGCAATTCTCAAAGTGATTGAAACTTTTCATGACTTTCGTCACTAGGTGAAGATAAACTTGATCAAAGCGAAACGCTTTACCAACACACGATTTCGAGATAAAAGATAAGCAATGAATGCTCAGCTCGAAATGTCAAATGTGTATGATCTAGTCTATATAGCATACGACTTTTGTCTCATAAGAAGTAGGAGATAGAAGAGATAGACTTTTGAGTGATAGATAAGTTCAAGTCTCCACATACCTTTTTGTTGATGAAGTTCCACGGTTCCTTGTATAGATCTTCGTCGTTGTATGATGAATCGCCATGAAGTCCTTGAGCTCAACTACACTTTTCTATCCTAGTCCGAGACTTAGCTATGTAGGCTAGAAATCAAGACTTATAGTTTTGATCACTAACATTGACAAACATGCTTGAGATAGCAACGCATGCGAGGTTGACCGAGCTATGCTCTAACAAATCCCCCTTTGTCAATTTTAGTGACAAAACTATTAATACATATGGAATACAAAAAAGATAAACTTTAGTGGCTCCTATTCCATAGTCTAATCTTCAACGTTCCTTGAAATCTTCGTCCTTCCAAGTACTCCAATGATCCCAAAGGTTGTAAGTTTAGCACCATCGTTGTTGAAGATCCGTAGCTATAACAATGAGAGAAATCGAGATTCTCGATCATTATTATAGTGTCATAGTATTATTATATACATCAAAGTCCAATTGTATCACGACTTTAACAATAATACTACGGTGATATGTATCACTCCCCCTTAGTCAATACTCCATCTCGATCATGGAAACCACTCCCCCTTACACAATGATCCGAAAACCATATGTATTTGTAGTGTGAACTACAATATTCTCCCCCTTTTTGTCAATAAAATTGGCAAAGGTACAAGAATGGGATCATAATGAAATTTCCACAAGAGACATTTCATGACCAAAAGAAAAATACATACCAACTTAATTTAGATGCAATCTAATGGCCGAAGCTGACAGCATTCGTCAAGGAGTTTTAAGATACAAGATAACCCTTATAAAATTCCACAGCCGCACTCCCTGCAAGATATTACCATTAAGCACAAGTTCAAAAAACTCTCCCCCATTTGATGTCATTCCCGAGAGAAAAACAAGAGCGACCTTAATTTCGAAAGAAAAGAATGATTTTTATTGGACACCAAGAACCATAGGAATGATTTTCTATATCCAAAGCTCAACCAAACTAACCACAAGTAAACCCATGATTAATTCAATTAGAATGCGCAACTAAATCAAACCACAAAAGTGATCAATTTAATTGAAAGTGCTCAACATAAGTAAACTCACGGAGCTACGACTAAGTCAATCACACGGAGGTGACTAATTTAACTGTTCAAATACTCAACATAAGGAAAACCTTACGGAATATATGACTACATTAACCAAAGAACATGATAGTGTATCCTTTCATATACTCAACACAATAACTTGTGGAATATATGAAAACTCAACTAGATTAATTACAAGAGAACCAATAATTAATTTAATTGGAATACAAACAACCAAACTAATCACCGAAGTAATCAATTTAATTATTTTGGGCTCAACATAAGAGAACTTATGGAACCCCGACTAAGTTCATCATAGAATATGACAACCTTAACCGTACATCTACTCGACATAAAAAAAATTATGGAGTACTAACTAAATAACCAAACTAGTTGATTAATTTAGTTTCTAATGCTCGACATATAGCATCTTATGGAACAACCAACAAAGCCAAGGTAAATCGACTTAGTTGTAAGGTGCTCAACATAAGACACACAATGGAGCCTTCATGGTAAAACATAATAAAATGGATCAATGAAAATCAATATCGTGGATAACATACAAGGATTTATTCTATTATCCATCATAACGACATAATAGACTTTATCCTTGTCGAACAAAAGATTTTATCCTATTTTCCATCAAATACATGACTGCATAGGTATAAATTTTGTATATGTCAAAAGTCCATTCGTCTTTTCATCCATACGAATACCGATTCATGAACGACTTTACTTTTAACTGCAATATGGGACCTTCAAGTTCACGGACGTAAACAATACATATCCCATAAAAATATTGCAATATCACAAACCATTAAAATACTGCAATAAACATCATCCTCCAAATATTTTTAGAATTTAATACCAATAATTCTAAAAAATAACATAAGAAGCTGAAAACAAAAATAGCTATGTATAGTCACAATCATCGCTATTCAAAGCACTAGTTATTCTTCCAACTAATCCAAAAAGAAGACATCCTAGGCGACAATGCCTTTGAGAAATTCAGCATCATTCCCAAACTCCTTGTTGTTAACAACCATTGGAACATACGGTTCACGAAGATAGGAGTTTATATCAACGAAGTGTCTTGGTTGATTATGTCGTACCAAGGCTCTCTGAATTTCTAAGGACTTTGACACAAAAGCCTTTATTTCACGAATCTCCTTTCTTACTTCCTTCAACTCATCAAGAACATCGGAAAACATCTGAGAGTTAGAAGGCACAGCCCTGGGATTTCTTGTATTCCTTCTTTTTCTTTTCAGGGACTTAGAAACATGAGATTTTTCTTTTTCCTTGATTGAAGATTTAACAATCATGTTGACATCCTTTCCATCTGACATGGTGCTTTGAAAACAGTTATAAACAACTGGATTTGTTTGATTGAATCACTTAAATCAACAAGTAATCTTATATAGGATGTTAAAAAGGAAAAAGGAATTTAGGGTTCGAAACCTATTGACAGGTTCGTATACGCCCAACTCTAAAACCCTACAAAGGGTAAAATTGTCGATAATAATCCTTAATTTTATTTGATAGACAGAAAATAACAAATCTAAGAAAGGAAGGAAAAACTTTACTGAAGCTCGAATCAACACTCAATCTTGTCTATTTTCGATCAGGCACATGAGACAAGATTTTCCAACAACACAATCAAGTTGTGTTGCGATGAACAACGATTTGTCCATCTTTTTCCTCAAGGTAGGAATCTTCAGACTTCTGTCTATCAAAACGATTCGACCATACTTTCTTTTCAAATGGTCTTAGTCTATCCCTGGAAACCAACTTCTTATACGAAGATAAGATCCTATATACCTCGGCGGTCTTCTGAGCAAGTTTCAGCTTCCTTGCTAATCGATCTGCTCTTCGTTGAAGTTTGCTGGCATGCCTTATTTGGTACTTGTACTTGTAACACCTTGATAGTTCTTGTCCCTTCATTGAACAAAACGATCACGTCAAACTTGGATAGTATTCAGGCATTTGAGATGTGCAAGCAGCTAGACATACAGTAGGTCCTGAAACATTACTGACATGGTTTCCAATTAGAGAATCTTCCAGCTTGATTGGGTTTCCTTCTTCTTCGAACCCATTGAGGTTGATATATGTATTTCTACAAGTATCAAAATCGATGTTTCACCAAGGAGCCCTACACTTGATTTCCTATCTTCATCGGAATCATAGGTTTCACACAGTTCATCAAGTGTTACAGCTAGACCTTTGTTCCCAGTGTATTTTCTACGATTTGGGAATTCGTTAGCGAAATGGCCAAAACCCTTATACTTAAAGAACCGAGGCATGTCCTCGTCATCAGCCTCGTCAGCATCCCTATTTTTGGCAGGTACGCGACCGTGAGGTTTGTCTGATGACCTAGGTTTGTCTCTTGAAAACCGTTTACTTCTCTTCAACAGAAGATCCCTAAACTGTCTTGTGATCAAGGAGACCGACTTGTCAAGGTCTTCATCTGAAAAATCATTCTCAGAGACATGAACACTTTTACCTTTGGCAAGTAATTTAGTGCTCTTCTGTTCTTTAAAGGCAACATCCTTACCGACTTTGGATGTATGCTCATGGTCAAAGATCTTTAGCTTTCCAACCAAGGTGTTTCTGGTAAGATTATTGAGGTTATTTCCCTCAACGATGGCATGCTTCCTAGACTCGTATCTAGACGGCAGCGATCTGTCACAATGTCCTTTTCAGGAATAGTCTTACCCAATGCAAAAGATGCATTAACAATTTCAGACACTTTGTGATTAAACTCATCAAATGTTTCTTCATCTGTCATACGAAGATTCTCCCAATCGGAATTAAGGTTTTGAAGCCTAGCTTCCTTTTCACTGGAGTTTCCTTCAAATACAGTTTCTAAGATATCCCAAGCATCTTTAGACCTAGTGCAACTAGTCACATGGTGTTGAAGACTTGTGGCAATGGCATGTATGATAACATTTAACCCTTCAGAATTCTACTTTGCAACAAGAATCTCGGCAGCATTATATTCACCAATATTCTTGGGAACAATTCCGTCTCCGGCTGCAACAACGGGCGCATCATAACCATTCAGCACATATACCCATGAATGAAAATTACGCGATTGAAGAAAAGATCGCAGAGCAATTTTCCACCATAAGTAATTGGAGCCATCGAAGACTGGTGGTACGTTAATAGAGATAGCACCTCTGTCCATAGAGTCAGATCGCTGCAAAAACGGACTTGTTAGGTCTTAAACGTGTTTGCCTCCTATGATACCAATTGAAAAGGCCGGGGTCTAACAACATCACCCAATATTTCGCTTAGCAATCTGTATGGACTAACTCCGAAATACTTTGCTAGAGCATCAACTAGACAGTCAGGCTCCATCTAGATAAAAGTATCTCAAGGAGTTAATATCTCTCTCTTGATTTGATTTTTACTCAAGCTAAAAACAATAGCGAGTCTTTATCAAATACAAGGAATACTTGGAGGATACCAAAGACCAATGTCTAAGGATCAATCAATATCAATCAACAACCAAAGTTTGGATTTCCAATTGATGATCACGAACGCACAACCTGTATTATTTCAATTATATAAAATATAATGCGTAAAAGAAATAACACAGACACCAGAGATTTTGTTAACGAGGAAACCACAAATGCAGAAAAACCTCGGTACCTAGTCCATATTGAATACACACTGTATTAATCCGCTACAGACACTAGCCTACTGCAAACTAACTTCAGACTGGACTATAGTTGAACCCCAATCAGTCTCCCACCGATCCAAGGTACATTTGTACTCCTACGCCTCTGATCCCAGCAGGATACTGCGCACTTGATTCCCTTAGCTGATCTCACCCACAACCAGGAGTTGATGTAACCCAAAATCACAGACTTGATAATTAACAGATCTGTCCCACACAGAAAATTCTATAAAAGGATAAATCTGTCTCCCACAGATAAACTCTAGGTTTTGTTCCGTCTTAAGATATAAAATCAAGGTGAACAGGAACCGATTGATAATCCGGTCTTATATTCTCGAAGAACATCCTAGTTTAATCAATCACCTCTCTACAATACTTCCTGACTACACAAGCGGATTGTGGAGGAATCACAAATAGTGAGACGAAGATGTTTGTGACTTCTTTATCTTGCCTATCGGAAAACTCTCACGATCTCAAGTCAATCAATCGATTGTACTCGTACGATAGAAGATGCAAGATCATATCACACAACTACGATAAAGTAGTATCGGTCAAGATTCACAATCCCAATGAAGTCTTTAAGTCGTTAACCTGATTCTAGAGAAGAAAATCAAAGATTAATGGAAATCCACTCTAGAGGGCGCACTAGTAGCACACAGACGTGTGCGGATTAGTTTTGCACAATGCTAGATGTCTCCTTTGTATAGCCTTCAAATCAGGGTTTTTCCTTAGTTACAAAGCAATCCTTATTCACCGTTAAATTAAAACCTGATTTAGATTCAAGCTAATATTTCTCAACCGTTAGATCGAAAACTTAGCTTGTCACACACACTTGGGTAGACGTTTACTGGGTTCGTGAAAACCATGCCCAAACGTGTACGTGTATGTTGGTTCAACATAGTAACCCAAAAGGTTAACCATATGAGCATTTCATATTAACCTTGTTCTTCTTCACCATAACTAGTTCAATTGACTCATATGAACTAGTTAAAGAGTTATTCAATTTCTATGAGATCTTATATAACTACGCAAGATACAATTGAAACAAAGATGATTCGGTTCGGTTGAATCAGCTCATGAACATTATAGCCACGGTTTGCATAAAACATTTCTTAGTAATTTAATGTTTCATGTTCAGAGCACATCTTTAGATCATAACCTCTTAAGTTCACAAAAAAGTTCGCAGACTTAAGTTAATCAGTTGAGTTTTCCAAACTCAACAGAAATTCTCGGAAAGAGAACTTCCGCCAGTTCGCGGACTGAGTTCGCGTACTTAGCACACAAACGAGTTTTGGAAAATCCAGCAGAAATTCTCGGTCGAGAACTTCCGACAGTTCGCGGACTGAGTCTGCGGACTGGGTTCGCGGACTTGGCAAGCCAATTCCACAATCCTCCCGATTTCGGTTTGAAAACTTTGGTTCAAGGAATACATGGTTATGTAATCTAAACTCTCATTTCAATCATTGAGACATTATCCGAGGATGCTATGTAGCCGTTATTCACAGACCGATTCACGTCAGAGCAATTCTCAAAGTGATTGAAACTCTTCATGACTTTCGTCACTAGGTGAAGATAAACTTGATCAAAGCGAAACACTTTACCAACACACGATTTCGATATAAAAGATAAGCAATGAATGCGCAGCTCGAAATGTCAAATGTGTATGATCTAGTCTACATAGCATACAACTTTTGTCTCACAAGAAGTAGGAGATAGAAGAGATAGACTTTTGAGTGATAGATAATTTCAAGTCTCCACATACCTTTTTGTTGATGAAGTTCCACGGTTCCTTGTATAGATCTTCGTCGTTGTATGATGAATCGTCATGAAGTCCTTGAGCTCAACTACACTTTTCTATCCTAGTCCGATACTTAGCTATGTAGGCTAGTAATCAAGACTTATAGTTTTGATCACTAACATTGACAAACATGCTTGAGACAGCAACGCATGCGAGGTTGACCGAGCTATGCTCTAACAGATCCCCTAAATTGGATCAACTTCTACTGTTGATCCTTTTTTTGGATCAACTACCGTTGTTGATCCCCTAAATTGGATCAACTTATACTGTTGGTTCTTTTTTTATTTGGATCAACTATTGTTGTTGATCCAAAAACATCTGAACTAGTGGTGGGGGCGGTGGTGACGGTGGCGGCGGCGATGGACTAGTAGTGGTGGAGGATTGTTGGTGGTGTAATGGTGGTGGTGGAATATTAGTGGTGATGGTGATTGGTAGGTGGTGGTCGTTGAACGGTGGTGGTGGAATGGTAGTTGAATGTTGGTGGTTGTGGTGCTAGTGGTGGTGATGAAGTGGTAAATGAAGAAATTTGTTCCATTTTGAAATAAAGAAAAATATTATATAGGTGAGGGTATTAAGGTAATCTAATTTTAAATGGATAAGGTTATTAAATAGTAGGGACATATTTATTGTTGTATAAGGATATATTTATTGAGTGTCAAAAGTAGGGACATATAAATAATGTACCAAAAAAAAAGGGTTAATAGTGAATGTAGTCACAAAACGGTTGGGGTTTTTGCACTCTAGTCCCCTCTTCAAAGCCTCTTCCGCAGTGGCCCAAGTTGTACGATTTTGTCCGAATAATTACGATTTGGGGCGTGTGAATTTTTTCACTAGTACTAGGTGTGACGCCCGTGCTCTGCACGGCCCAGATATTTGCAGAAAAATATGTATGTCGACATCATATCTTGGATCCTCGCCTGATGTCGGCATCTCCCCCTGATTACTTTCAGAGTTGTTCCAGACAAGGGCCGAGCCTTCCCATTACAAGGGTGTGCAGTTGCACCACATGCCCAGCTGGTTCCAAAGCCCATTTTAAGCCCTTTAAGATTTTTTTTTTTATAGTTAAGCTTGTTTTAGCATTTTGCACTCCCTAAAATTTTTGGTTGCACCCACACCAAATTTTTGCACCCCCTTCCCATGATTCTAGGCTCCGCCCCTGGTTCCAGACAGTTCCTTTAGTCTACCATATCTCCCCTGATTACTTTCGTTGGAGAAGAGATTATTGTTCCTTCATAATCAACAACTTTTGGATTGTACTTTCATTAGCATTCCTTTTTATGTCTTTGCAGGGATAAAACAAATTTATCTCAATGGTTACTGTTAATTACATGATTACATTCACTGTACCATTCCAATGACGTTGTGTTGGCGCTAAGCTATATCTAGTTAACAAGTTCCCTGAGAATGTAAAAATTTAATCGAGTACATTATTATACTAAGTACAACAATGCGTCTATTGTACTTAGCTATGGGAATTTCATCTCCCAATACGTCTTCATCATCTTCCTTTAGACGAAATGGTCACTTACTTACATTTGAACCTCAACTAATCATGGGAGTGCTATCAGGATGCATGTCTTTGTTAAATTGCCTGACAACTTTAGACATATGCAAATTGGTGGAATAATATACCACAAGCTCAGTCTTCGATCAAGCTTTCTCCATATTTTTATCTCAATTTTCGGATTTCAAATAGCTTTTAAGGTGTCTTATTACATCAAGAGTATCCATCATGTCTGTACCATCGACATAGATAGCTACAATTTCAAATCAGGAACTTTCTTTAAAGAAGACGAGTTCGACAGAGCATTGAGTCGACATCGCCCACAAATAAAATGAAGACACGTGTCCTTAATTAGTAGTGTTTCCTTTATTAATTGTGTTTCCTTAATTTGATAGAACTGTAAACACCCGTTGTAATTCAAGAAGGAAGATCAAATAAAAGTTGATGATGTCTGCCGACGAAGTTAGCTCTGAAGGAAGCAGCGGGAATACTTCTGATTCAGAAGGATATGCCTCCTCTATCAACTATTGTTACTCAGAGGAAGAGACATATTATGTCCCGGAAAATGATGATACATGTGATGAAAATCGTGCGAAGTCCCAAGATGAACATGTAGATAAGACTGAACGTCTACAGATGTCAGTTTACGAAGATTACCAGGTTTAAAAGGGGATGATAAGTCACCTCTTGTTTATCTAAATGCCGAAGAATCCACTTTAATGTTAAGAAAGACTCCCTCTAGGGCTAATTGGATAAGGACTTGGCCAACGACAACCAAGCAAGCTTTGGTCAGCAATTGAATAGCCAAATCTGTAAAACATGGAACTTCAGTGATGAAAATAGTATGGGATATGTCGTCTTCATTATATGCCAAGGGGCGATAAAAAGGCAGTTCTTAAAACTGGGTCGAAAGATACATGTAAACTTCACAAAGTTACTTTAGAGAAGATGTAAATACTATATAGATTTAGAAGGTAGAAACCCATGAACAAACAAGAAGAATGTTTTCACCATGATAAGCTTTGAAACAGCGGTAATGATGGTATACTGACATGCAAAGAAAGCGAGAAATCTCCAGACATCATCAACTTTTAAGTGGAAAAAAATAAATGAAAATCATGAAAATGGAGGTTCATGTAGCCTTTCCACCAATAAGATTTGGACGGTCCTTATCTCTTAGTTAAATCAGCTCTTAAGTGTGAGTACGACTCAATTGTTCTCTTCAGGCCCTCCTACATTCGTCAGTCAAATACATTGAAATAAGCAATGGACTGAATATCAGCTATATCACAACTTTATTAACCAAGTCCAAAAGAGCACACTCAACAACTACCAAGTCAAGATTCTTGTTTCCTATTTGTAAAATGTCAGATGCATGTGTGAATGTTCTGTTCTGTATGTGAAAAGAAAATTAAGGAACAGAATTTTAAGAACGCTTCCAGAGACATACCTGAAGTGAGACAATAGGTGTATAAGAGATCCGGTCCTCGGCTTTCGAACAACTGAAAGTTCTGTTGCATGTGAGCAGACTAATCCTTGAAGGTGTCAGTTGTGGAACAGGCATCCCGTAGGGCCCTAATACCTTATACGCCAAAGCTACCAACTGCGCTATCGGCTTCATGACAGGGGCTGGAATCTTGATACTTGGTCTGTTAGGGTAAAAAGAATTATAAATAGAGAAGCTAACAATATGGAAATAATTACCTAATTAAATCCTACGAACTCCTCCATTCTTTACTTCAAGAAAGCTGTAGCTCAATAAGTAACTCAAGGTATACCTCTCATAGCCAAGACCATCAAGGATAACTGCGACAAATTCCCAAAACTTCATTGGTTCCATATTCGTGATAAAGTAGGCCTATGAGCAAGCATCAGAGTTTAAAGTTTAAAGATTATATCCCAGAACATGGACTGATCCGAACTAGCATTTATATGGATTTAATGATTAATGCAGAAAACACATGTGTAGTGCCCCAGAATTGGGTACATTTTGACAAGTTATAAATGAGATAATGACACGTTGAACTATCTAGTGCTTTATCTGTGTGGACATTGACAGCTGACCCGTCCCAACTCCCAATTCATTAATATATCCAGTGAGAATATAAGTACCTGACCAGCTGCTCTTTCCGCAGTTTCCCCACCTGAGGATAGAGCTTTCTCAGCACATATATGGGCATGAGCCACGTTTTCGACATACGTGAAATCGTAAAAGTTATTGCCATCACCGATGATGAACTGATGAAAAATTTAAACAAGAAAAAAAGATATAAGAGAAAGCAGATATTCAAAAGAGTAAAATTATCCGACTGCTATAAGCAAATAAGCTACTATGCGATTGATGTATCCTTACTTTAGACTTTCCGGCTCTTGCAGCCGTAACTAAGGATGGAACGAACAGCCTATCACCAGGACCAAAAATGCTACTGGGGCGTATGCAGCATGTTAGGAGCCCATTTTTACCATTTGCCTTTAAAGCTAACACCTCTCCTTCAGTTTTAGTTGCTGAATAGGAATCATTATGCTGAAAAACAAGTAAAAATCTGACTGAATAAAAAGAGATAGGCTGCGAGTTTGAGGATGCACTTAAAAATTGTGAAATATCCATTAGCGGTCTAAGGAAAAAAAAGATTTTTTTATAAGATGGCTTAATACGAGAATGTCTTGAACATATATCTATCAGCACATAACCAGGTGTGTACAGTATAAAATGCTTGTAGAAAACCTTAGATGGGTATGGCATTGTTTCATCTGCATTATCTGTACCATGAACCCCATCAAAGACGACACTAGGAGAGCTAGTATGGATGAGTCTCTTCACTTTGCACTCAAAACAGGCATCAATAACGTTCTTGGTTCCTGAAAACCCACTTGAAGCAGATAAGAAAATAAACATCGAAAAGTGAACTCTTAAACATTTGACCACTAGGTTCACGCATGAAAGCACCACTCTTTACCTTCTACATTGACTGAGTAATGCAGCTTGTGATTGTTGATCGATGAATCTGGAGCAGCCATGTGAAAAACAGCCTCTGCCCCTTCCAAGGCTGCAGAGACAAACAGTAGGCTCATAAGATTAAATAACAAAGGAGAAGGTTCTATTAGAGCCAGTATAGTAAAATGTCCAATCACTGCTCTAGACCACCTATCTTCTCATATGCTTTAATCAATGGACGCATAAATTTTTCATATGGTCTCAGAAATGAAGAAAGTCACTTAATGATCAACAGATAGTCAGATAGCCAGTAAGTACAAATCTACCAGCTTAATAAATTCATATTAATTTAAATAGAGAATGTCAATGACCTTTAATCACTTGGGCTTTGTCTCGAAGATCCGCAGAGACATACTGAGCACCGCCTGATCGAAGAGCTTCACCAAGAACTTCTTCCTCATATGGTTCAAGCATAATATCGGGCCCTAAATCAGCAACTCTAACTAACCATTCCCCTGATTTAATGAGCATTGTCACCAAATGACGGGCAGCAAAACCCCTCCCACCTGTCACAACACAATATCTCTCCACCCCAACCATCTTGTATTTAATCCTTCTTCCACTCTGTAAAATCATAACATTACTGTTGGATATATATTCTTTAAAACAAATTTATTCCGGTTTACCAAAATTGTTTTTAATAGTCATAATTATTTTTATTAAAGAAATTTATTTAGTTATTAATTTCTTGATCGTTTTATTTAGGGAAGTTAATGGTGTTAATTCGGTGATAAATAAGAGTGATTAATTATTGAAATTCTTGAATACAAGAAAACATATTTTTGTTTGAAAACATAAGGAAGAGAGTTTTCATCTTAACGTTTTTGGAGTTCTAAAACAAAAATAAGAATTTTTTGAGAGAAAGAGAACTAGTGTGTGATCATCACTTGTTTTCGACAAGTTTGATTTTGAGCAAGAATAAAAGTCTACAAGTATCACATACTCTCAGAGTGCAAGAGTGATTGTGAAAGAGATTTACTCGGCTGTTTTATCCTGGGGACAACGCGAAATGGAAAAACTGTTTGCACAATTTTGGGCATAGCCACGAAACGTCTTAAAGAGAGCAACCTGGTCGTGACTCAGCCATAACATTTTTTTTTATTTGTTTGGTTCATGATTGTTTTGCGGGCGGATTTCGACAATTGTTCTAACAACTACTAGTTTCAAAAAAAAAAATCATAACGCAAGCAGAAGAACTGAACAGAGATTTAAAATAAAATCTTAGAAATTCGGAAACAGTGTCCACTTGAAACTGTATTCAAGATTCGAATAAACGACCAGATAACTGAAATGGCTATAACCAAGTTTTTTAGCGAAGTTCAAGTATACAGTTGTTATGGCCAAGAGAGACATACAATTACATATAAGCATAGACCGAATATAGATTTTTGAGATCGAATCATAGATCAAAATGTCACACGACATGCCTAAAATGTGTTCTACTACATCAATTAGTTTAGGGATCATAAAGAAAACTCAGAGAACAGCTTTCAAAAACTACAAACACTTCAAAAAAATTCAACAAGTCAACTATGAATTACACGCATCTGCTTCGACATTTCTATTATGAAATTACTGATAAACAAATCAATGTAGCTTCAATTAGTGGTGATGCTTACCTCTTTCAAAGGGCAATGATACGAGTTCTAATTGCAGAAGCTATTTCCTTGTGTTGAGAGATCGAACAAGAAGGGAGAGACTACATAGACATTAGAAAGTGAATTATTCGTGCTTATTTTATTATTAATGTATTGTCAACTTGTGCGGCGCCTCTGTCGTAGTTATTATAAAATTGAAATATTGCAAAATAGTTTCTATAGAATTATTAGATTAACATTATTGCAAATCACCAAAATCCCCATTATAATATATCAGCAGATTTGAATTTTATGAGTTGACAGATTTGTCCATATACTAATTAACAAATAAACTAATGAAGACAATTGAGGTGAAAGGAAGGACGAAAGCCAGACCCGACTCCATTACCTTGTGATAAAGATGACTTGATATAACTTCAATATAAGTCTTCTTCAGAAAACTGAAACAATTCTTCTGATAATTTCTGATAATTTTCAAAATGTTGTTATGAGTGAACTTTACCTCTGAAGCATTATTAGTTCTGGTAGTACTACTGTTGGTTTCACCGTACCATGTTGTTGTATTTGCTTCTGAACAAGAAGTGAAGGCACTTTTGAAAAGGAAATCAACCCTTAGGAGTACAACGAATCCATGCAAATGGCATGGAATATCTTGCAACAACGGAAGCGTCGCGGAATTGATAAACACTACGCAAACTGGCCAAGAAGAGCCTGAAAATTTATTTGGTTCAACAATATATTTTCCTAACACGCACAGTCTTTGGCCGATATCCTCTTATGCTTTGGTTTCAAACTCCCCCTTGCGCATTTTTTCTAGTATCTGAGCTGTTTCTTTCAAATCGTCGAGGTCATCCATCATATCTTCAAGGTTTAAGGACATCGATGTTGCGAAATCACCTATTTCATTCTCGCCCCATTTTTCCCTTAACAACAATAATTTCTGTAACATAATCTTTACAGCAGCATTAGCACTTTGCGTTTTACGCTCAAGATCTGGCCACATTATAGGACGCCCTATGGATTCTTTAGCCAAGTCTATTTTATCCCTGGCATCACCATACAAATGATCTACTTCTTCCTTAAGGTGTGACCATAATAAAGGATCAGCTAGAACTACTTAGGTTTAGGTTTAGATTATCTTAGAAGAAGAGAAGAGAAGATAGATTTAAACTGAACTTTATTATTGATTTCAACTGTACAAAGAATACATACAGACTCGACAATATATATACATGGGTTTCTTGAAGTTCAGGAAACCGTATTTCCAAACTAAAGACTATTTCCTAATATACAAAGAATACCAAAAATAGACCAACTCTTATTAGAGAACCTTCCGTGTACATTGTTGAGTCACAATGTTCACGTACTGGATGTTGTGTTAACAGGATCATCACATTCTTTTAATTCTTCTTTTGAAAATCCTGCATTATTATTATCACAAGCTTGAAAATACAAGCGATCCACTTCATCATCCATCTTTCTGTTTTTACCATCAATTTTTTTCGTTTGGGGTAAGAAAATGTTTTTAACCTCTGTGGGTAATCCATTAACAAACTCGACCTTTCGTTTCAACCATTCAACATCTTTTCTCATATTATCAAGATATAAGCTCATAGAACTCACCAAATCTTCTCCTTGTTTGTTCTTCTCATGACCCAGCTGTTTTTCCTTCAAAACCTCAAATTTCTCTAGCACAATCTTTACAACATCATCAGACTTAGTCTTATGGGCTAAATTGGAGGTGCTAGATTAGCACTTAAGTGTTCCAATTCAAATACTTAGCACTTAATCTAGCTGCCAGACTAGCACCCCATAAGACTTAGACTCACCACGTTGCGTTTCATCCTGATGAAATGTCCATAGAGGGAACTCGCTTCACATCATTGCTTTTTTATCTTATCACAAGCTTGAGAATACAAACAATCTACTTCATCTTTGAGATATAACCATGATTTAGGACACTCTTTTTCTTCAAGCGAATTTCTCTTTTTTGTTCGTCTATTAGTTCTTTCACGTAATCATTAGAAGTTTTTGCGTCGGCATCAGATGTTCTTAAATCATAATGTGGAGTGCTGGAATATGATTCCTGCTGCTATAATGTGGGTGATTTGGGGAGAAAGGAACGCCCGTACTTTTGAAAATAAGCACATCTTCAAAACAGATTTTGATTTAATCATGGAAGCTAAATCTCTAGTTATTGCTTGGGCTACAGTTTTTGGGCATCATATTATCTGGACAGAGGACAATTGAGATGCAATTTTTTCCTAATTCCTTTTCTTTTTCTGTTTTATTTTTCTTTCTTTGCTATTACTTGTAGCTCTTTTGTACATTCTTTCTTTCAATAAAATCTATCACTTCCAATCAAAAAAAAAGTTTTTGCGTCGGCTCCAGTAGTGTATTCACTAACTTGAAAATGGTTTTTCTTACGGTTTGATGAAAAGAAGATTTGACAAGTACGGTGGAATCCTTTTGAGATTAAGGAAGAATATTTGATCTTAGATTGTGATTTACTCAAAGAAATTCTTAAGAGAACCTTATTCATCTTCGGAAACCTAATACCTAGCCGTATTTTTGTTTAGTCAAGTTTGACCAGCATTGTAACCGAGTGGCTGAGCCAAAAAACTTGCTATCGGAATGGAAACTCTTGCTGGGAATGCAATTAAGAAAAATGGGCTTGAAGCCCAAATTCTGAAAAATGCTTAGGTTTGGGAGCTAGCAGTGTGTTACTAGTAGTGGTGAGCAAAAAATACGGAATCGCGGATTTCACTCGTATCCGTCCGCAAAATTGCGGGTGAAACTCAATCCGCAAGATATATGAGCCGGACACGGATGGAATTTTCAAATCCGCACTTTTAACGGTTTGGTTGCGGTTGGACTTTGTAATCCGCGAATTAATCCGCATCACATGGCAATAAAGGAAATTATAGATCTCACGTTATAATCAGAACGTTAAAGCACAAACTACTCTTGTAATATGGAAACAAAGTTTAGTTTAGTACGCCTCCTTAGCTAAACGGGAGTGCATCAAAACCTCAGTCAGTCACACTTTCGCATGAGGTGACCAATCCGTGCTAAATATAGTGGGAAAAGGACGAAAGTACATGTATATAGCTCTTCTATTTTGCTTTGGATTTCGACATCCCAAAGTTGCGCGTGTCATCTCTACAAAACCTAGACGAAACAACAACTAATGATTCAAAGAGCCAACACATCATTCGTACAGGCTAACGCAAATAAATATTTATGGACGTACAAGGCAACATGGTACTTTGGTTAAATTAAAGATAACTTGCCCATAAGATTTTAGGCTTCAGAAGTTTTTTCTTTTTTTCTGATTAAATCCGATTAATCTGTATCCGGTCCGTATTATCTGTGGATCCGTGGATGTTAAATCCGCGGGTGATTTGGCCGGACACAGTTGGATTTTCCAAATCCGCAATTTTGACGGTTTGGAGGCGGTGACTCCTAATCCGCAACCGTCCGTCCGTTGCACACCCCTAGTTACTACACTCCGAAGTCTCCCATGCTTCAGGAGGATCTGCGCTTGTTGTAATATGAAGATATTGGGGATATGCCCGAAAATCAACTGTCATCTTGGGAATATGCTCCAGGATTCTAGTTTTCGGGAATATACCCCGACCGTCCATAATTCCATCCAAAACCGTTAAGTAGTCAATATTCACACACACTTGGGATTACATATGCGAATTAAAAAACAGATATACTACATACTAACACCTTTACAAGGTTCAGGAACATATTCAGACAAAAAGAAAGTTCAAACACATTTACGATAAATTGACTATTTAATGGTTCCTTGGCGAAAACAGTTACTTTGGGGCATATTCCCAAAAATTGGAATCCTGAGGTATATCTCCATGATGACAGTCGATTTTGGGACATACCCCCAATTTTCCCTTGTTTTATTACTAAATTGTACGATCAGACCCCATGGGTATCGTGGTGTTTCTTAGATTTTAAAGTCAACTTCTGATAAATATTTTAAAAAAAATCGCCAAAGCTAAATGCTAATTACTATTACTTTTGTTTTTAAAAAAGAAAAGAGATAATAGACAAAATTGAAAAGTGAAAGTGTATATTTTTTAAAAACCGAAGGAGTATTTTTTTTCTAGCCGGCTCTATAGGAAAAGATCAGAGATGGATTAAATTACTATTACAAGCCGATCGTTACCAATCTTACGTACAAGATAAAAGAATCTATACTACCGTTGAGATAACTGGTTTTCACTTTGAAAATCACTGGATTAGGTTTCTATGGATGACAGAAAGATTACTACGGCAAGAACAAATTCATTTCTTTTTTTTTCCTCTTAGAGAATCTTCCAATTTAACAAAGTTTTGGTCAATGAAATCTGAATCGGGGTATTTAGAAAAAACATATATGTGTCCACTAATGACCGGTGGGGATAGGGGGCCAGGGGTCTTTCCTGGACAGACGATCTGGAGCCGCTTTTGTTTGATAAGACAAATTTGTTTGCTTAGAGTTTTTACTAAAGAGTGATGATAGACCCACTGAAGAACAGCACCGTGATGTGTACCGAGAGGGGATCGGACGACCTCAATGTCATTCTCTCTGCATTGGGATAGGGGTAGGGCATGAGTGATCCCCACTACACTCTCACACGGTGCAGTCTCGGTGAAAATGTTTTCGATGTACGAATCATTTTCCTTTACTAAAAGCACACATCACAAACAAGTTTGGTTTTTTTTTTAGATTGGTAGAGAATTTGATGCTATGAAGTTTCGTGTTCAAGTCACTCGTGTCATCAACCAATGATTTTACTATTGTATTATTGTAACATTAGGCTTTGTTTGATATCTTTAATTTCCTATAATATTATATATTGCATAGGGAACGGATAAGGTGTGCAGTACTTTGAAGATTACTTCGAGATTTCCCACAGTGCAATTATTGAAAAACTACATCTGTTCAATTATACAAGACCAGACAGTACTAAAACAAGAGAAAAGAAACAACCCACACTCTCAAGTCTCATCTAAATTATTGCTTCCGGCCGGGCAGCAGAGCAGAATCTCAGGGCCAGCATTTATCTAAAACACTACAACTGAACTTGTTGATATCTTGCTTTTTATTCATGCAGTTGAGTACACTGGCTACACTACTATTGACCTTGACTGAAGAAAAACTTGAAGCTCCTTCGCAAATGTCGCTAAAGAATTAATAACAAATGTTGCTAGCATATTTCAACGCCATCTATCATGCATCAGATTCACACCATTCCTGTAACGTTGGTGTGGCTACTCCGATATTCTTCATGTCGACCATATTGGCTAGTGTATCATGAAAGAAATTAAGTGCGTGCAAAAGGGGAAAATTAGTAGAAGTCCAGGGAATTAGAATTTAGAAGTACAACTTTTTGCTTTACTTAAAGTTTTCACCGTTCTTATTCTGAAAATTGATGTACCAAATCGATCGTAATTAACATACCTTCATGTACTGCAGATGTAGAAGCAGCCGTGGCATCACTAATGACCGTAACGGATTTATAATCCAATGATACCGCATCAAAAACAGTCTGCCTAATACAATTTGGGGTCTGAACACCTAAACAGCAAAAATAATTACTTCAGCAAAGAAATCATTAAAACAGGAACTATTAGAGCTTTGAAATTGCCATAACTTACCGACAACAACTAATTTCTCAATTCCCGAACTTTGAAGAAATGAATGGAGGTTTGTTGCGAAGAAGGCACTAAACCGTGTCTTCACTAATTTATAATCATCTCCGGTAATCTCAAGGCCGTCCACTAATTCTGCACCCTTGCTTCCCTTAACAACTGGGCCAGTTTTGTTGTCACCATACATATGTCTGCGGAAGCGTTCTATATCTCGTCCCAGACGGTCATGTTCCCGGACAACCTAATTTGTATCAAAACCCCACAAAATAATCATAAAATTAGTAAAAAGAAGATTGCAGAAAAGGGAAGAACAAACACGGAAGAATATGAATACCCAAACTACAAGAACACCACGCTGTCTTGCAATATCCACTGCTTTTATCACTGAAGGAATAATTGCTTGACCAAAATCTGGAGTTCCTGGACCAACAAAATCTTTCTGCGAAACATCATATAGAAAGTTTAGAGACCATATTACCAAAATATGAAATGAATGGAAAATCTATAAAGAGGCGGGATAAACCTGCATATCTAGGACTAGCAGAGCTGTGTTAGTCAAAACCATGTTGGCGAAAATATATAGCTCGATTATTGATCTTTACTGTAACTTTTTGTGATGGTTTTCATTATTGTATCACTCCTCACTCTTTGGTGTATATGTATACCAGTAAACCCAACAACTACCTTTAATAAGTGCCAATCAATGTGTTGCTGATTTGTGTCGAGTTGTAAAGTTACTTTAAGTACGAAAAAAGGAAGGAAAAAAAGAGTTGGTAACACATAATAATCTCAATTATTGTTGATGAACTAAGCAATAGTTAGCTAGTGGGCTCTCGTCGTAGGTTCTTGTGATTAGGTATTTAATTGGGAAAATTAGGGGCAGATAAAAAAAATAAATAATATTTTTTTGTGAGACCCACAATTAAATTTAGGTATTGTGACATTTATAATTATTTCCGTGACACTCATAATTATATGAAATTATTAAAAATGCATGCATGACGGATTATGCATCCGCATGACGGGTTATGCATCAGGGGTATAATTGACAACGCAACTTGGACATAACATATCTAAAAATCCGCGTCTTGAAATTTTACATATTTTATATCGTTAGAAATCTTTTTAAGAGAGCTACGCAACGAGTACAAACAACAATATAAAATTTAAATTTTGCGAAATAAATTAGAGGCGATTGTTCTTTTAAGCAAAATTTCAAAAATTAGGTACATAACCATTATGCAACCACCAAAAACGATGTATAACACATTATGCAGACACAACAAAAGATGCATAAAACGTTATGCAACCATATTTTGGTTCATGCATCTATTAATTTATGCATAACATGTCATGCAACCATTTCCTTGGATGCATAAAAAATTATTCATCAATTTTTTTAATTCAATGCTTACAAAAATATGGTTGCATAATGCTTTATGGATCCATTTTCTCGACAGCATAACATGTTAGTTATGTTATGCATGAAAAGTTATGCAGTTTTTTTTTGTTGGTTTCAATACTAACAAAAAAGTAGCGGCATAACGTGTTATGCAACCATTCTCTAGACTGCATAACAAATTATGCAACAATAATTGTAGGTGCATGACAAGTTATGTAGCCTTTTTTTTGTTGGTTTCAATGCTAACAAAAATGTTGTTGCATAACGTGTTATGCAATCATTTTCGGGACTGCATAACAAGTTATGCAACAAATTTTACAGATACATGATAGGTTATGCAACCATTTTCATAGCTGCATAACAGATTATTCAATCATTATGACCAAATTAACATCAACACCAATATGACCAAATACATCTGCAGAATATGAAACAACATGAGTAAACTAAAGAGCAAGAATTTAGGAGCAAGGGGATGATCAATGCATTATGGTTATTGTCTAAGAAAATGACATACAGGATTAGGACTTAATTAGTGGCTAATGACTAGAACCGATCTCATTGATCAACCATGCTAGATTAAGATTGCACATTATGGTAAATTCTCAACAAACTTTCATCTGGAAGAAGACAACAAACATATAAACATAAAAAAATAAATGAGTGGCCAGTCATTTTTTAATTCAATAGGTGCAGATGTGACACAATATCCTGATCCCCAACCACAATTCATAAGTAGGTGTCTCCTGACTGTTACATATAGACATGTATTGTCATTCAATATTTGAGATGATACTGCATAGTGCATATTATATAAGCTGATAAACGTTCTTCTTTTTCAGCTTTGAAGGAAGCTTTGAAGATGATACGGTATCGCCCTTTCATAGAGGATAACCGCATACATTAGAATGAACCTTTCAGTCACAACATCTTCATAATCCTTTTTAGAAATCAAAGACCCAGCTGCAAACAGCTTGTTCTCATCTTGTATACCCTGAACCTGAAGAAGTGCAAGTTGTAGCTTACGTATGGCGTTTTTTGTAAAGTCTAATTCAGCTACAGCCATAATAGAAAAAACTCCAGTGTAACTTGTATCCAATTGAAACCTAGATTTAAGTTAATGCAAATCAAAGTTGAGATTTTTAACAATGCACACCAACAAATCCTAAATTGAAGTTTCAAAAAAATTACATAGATTAATCAAGTATATGAGAAGTGGGACGATACTTGCCTGATAAAACAAGAAGAACTAAATCTTTTGGATATGGATCAGAAACAAAATGATTAAGGATGAGCGGAAGAGGAGGGACTACACCAAATTCACTAATCTGCAACATACATAAACTGATAAACATTCTTCTTTGACTGTTAAACTGTGTACACATATATCTCACTATCAGACACGTGTATATAAAAAGGTACGTGGAAAGCATGCAGGCCAAAACATCAAAACATGATGCACCACGAAACACCAAATAAACTCCGAGGAGTTACTTTATCTCATCCCCAAAAGAGGAGCTAAGATCAACGGTGGAGAGGAAGTTAGCTGACACGGACTGACAGGGGCAGAAGACACTTGTCTGACACGAGCAGACCCCTCAACTACCCACATTAAACACTCTGAACAGTGTACGTGTCGACCAACCTGTGGAATGAGCGAGGATGCCTCTGCGGGATCAAGGGGCAAACGCAGACCTCCGCGTGATGGACGCAAGGACACAAGAAGATAAGGTTCCAACGGTCTTCAGAGATGGGTTCCACGTTCTAACCTTATAAATACCCAATCTCCACCAAGAGGAAGGGGGATCGAAAATATCAGGAAGGGAATGAGAGAGAGAGAAATAGTAAGGGTAAGTTAATCCCTTAGAGGAGAGAAACATGTAAACCCCAAAAGTCATTCAACTATTTGTGTAACCATGAAGAACATAGTAAAACAACAAACCCCGTGGATGTAGGCCTTAGTGCTGAACCACGTAAACCTTGATCTTATTTACATTTCAGCACTTTACATTCATTTAGCTCCGTGCATGTTTACTTGTATGTTTTGTTTTCCTTAATACTTTTATCCCATGCACAAACGCCACGCATGGAGCTGTTGGATGAGGCCATGATAAACCCGAAGGTTTTGAGCCAATGAATCAACACCCGGGTATCTTCATCGTAATCTCTTTAGATGATAATGATTGATTGTGAGCGTTCGGACCCCCTCGTGGTTTGTGTGCTCACAATTTGGCGCTAGAAACAGGGATGAACGAAGAACAGGCGACCGAAAATTCGAAGATCAAGTTTACACGAAACTCAATGCTAGCTATGCTCGTATCCTACGAGAGATCAAAGGGAGGGAAAACTTAGAGTGGCCATGGTCTAAGGGAAAGCATCCCCCGAGATCCGAGAAGTCTAAAGATTACTGTGAGTATCACTGTTTCAACGGACACCAGACCGAAAAATGCAAGAACCTTAAAATAATGATCCAAAAATTAATTGATGCGGGAGAGCTCAAACATTACATACGAAAGGATGCTACCGAGGACAGATCCAAACGAACCAAACCATTCCAACTTCCGGAAGAAAACCGAACAATCAACACCATCTCGTGTTCCGAAGCCACAGGACCCTCACTCACAGCACAGATTGGAAAAAGGTTACGGAAGCAATTCGAAGACCGCTGCGAGTTATATAAGGTCGATGGGATAGCGGTGGACGAACGCGAAGAATGGATGGAATCTCCCATCATCTTCGATGCCGAGGATATCGAAGAAGATATGGAAGACCATAACGATCCCTTGGTCCTAACATTACCAGTAGATGGATGTAACCTCAAAAAGATCCTCATAGACGGGGGAAGCTCTGTAAATGTCCTATTCTATGATGCATTCAAATGAATGAAGCTCCATGATGAACAGCTGATGACCTCTTATCACACCATCTACGGATTCAATGGAGCAGCCACGAAGCCCTTGGGAGACATCGTGTTACAGGTTAACGCAGGGCCCATGAAACTGGATACCCGATTCAGTGTGGTGGATACCCCTTCCCCCTACAACGCCATTATTGGACGAAAATGGGTACACAAGCTCAAAGGAGTTGCGGCAACATATCACCAATACCTCAGATTTCCAACACCTGAGGGAATAATGGAGATCAAGGGAGATCGAATCGCTACGCGAGAGTGCCAGGCCACTCAGGATCATATCAACAATGAGCAAGAAGAGCAGCGAAAAATCCGAAGAGTAAGAAATCAAGAAACCGCGAAAGAGAAAGCCGTAGACCTATTCCTTAAGGAAACTACAGGAAAAGGCTTGACAAAAGATGGTAATGTCCAAGGCTCGGAAACAAGTACCTCAACAACCAGCGAAGAGCGGAAACACGCTAAATAGCAATTAAAGAGCGCCCCAGTCCTCGGAAACCCGAAGCCTGTGTTCACACCAGTAGAACCCGTAAAGGAAATCAACATAGGAACGGAAGAAGACCCGAAGATGGTCAAAATTGGGACCATCATGGACGAAGGAAGAGAACATTCCTTAACCAGATTACTTAAGGAATATGCGGATGTGTTCGCCTGGAAGTTAGGAGATATGCCGGGGATTGACCCAAAAGTAATCCAACATGAACTACGCATCAAACCGGGCACGCCCCCGTTCAGGCAGAAAATACGAAAAGTGGCTCCAGAATATCATGAGGCAGTAGAAACAGAACTTCGGAAGCTACTAGACGCAGGATTTATCAAGGAAGTCAAGTACCCAACCTGGATCTCCAACATGGTCATTGTTCCTAAGAAAAATGGAGGGGTTAGAATATGCATCAACTTTACTAATCTCAACAAGGCATGTCCAAAGGACAGCTATCCCCTACCGAGCATAGACCAGCTGGTAGAAGCAGTAGAAGGATACGAAGAACTATCATTCATGGATGGACATTCTGGTTACAACCAAGTAGCCCTGGCAGAAGAAGATCAGCCACACACAGCGTTCTATACACACAGCGTTCTATACCCCTACCCACAGACAAGTGTCTTGCTATACCAGAATGCCTTTCGGGCTCCGAAACGCAGGGGAAACATACCAAAGGATGGTCGATGCTATCTTCAAGCCATGGATTACGTCAGCAAGACACTCAATTCCGCGGAAAGAAATTATACTAAGATTGAACAACTCATCCTCGCACTAGTATGGGCTACCCAAAAACTGAGAACCTACTTCCTAACTCACCTCGTCAGGGTACCATGCAAAGCACCATTGGAAGCAGTCCTCAAAAGCACGGGAAAAGTGGGCCGAATAGCCAAATGGAACACCCATCTGGACCAATTCAACATCATTCATGAAATTCAACATTCTCAGAAGTCCCAAGTGCTGACAGATTTCTTAGCATACCTCCCCCTTGACAACGACGAAGAGATTAAGGGAATACCAGAAGCCGAGGAAGAAATCAAGGATCCAATGGATATCCTCGAACCTGCGAGTCATAGACAATGGGAAGTCTTTGTCGACGGATCTAAAAATAAGGAAGGAGCAGGAATAGGTATTGTCATTATCACCCCAACTGGAGAAAGGATTATACAGGCACTTAGATTGGAATTCAAAGAGCATACCAATAACATTGTTGAATACGAAGCTGTCGTACATGCCCTACGTATAATAATAGAGATGGGGGTAACCGATGTAAGGCTGACAAGTGATTCGCAGCTTGTCATACGGCAAATAGGGCTCGAGTATAATGTGTACGATGACACCCTTTCAGCTTACATGGCCTTGGTCCAAACATTGGCATCACAAATCCCGAACATTAAGTTCCGGCACTTATGCAGAAGGGACCTCAGGCACGCGGATGCCCTAGCATATATATCATCCATGCTGAGGGATAAAAATGCCGAAGGTATTAAAATAGCAAGGGTATACGAGCCTTCGATTGCATCTCAATTCTCCTTCGCTACCAATCAAGATGTGATGGAAGAAAATATCGAAGACCAGGTAGGAGAAGACATCCATAATGACTTTGATGAAGGACATCCTGTCAAGAGCAAATCAAGACGAAGACTTCAGCAACGAAGATGACTGGAGGGTGACAATACATGCCTTTCTCGAAAAAGGAAGCTTACCTGCGGATCGGAAACAAGCTAGGAAGATACTCTCCAAAGTGGGAAGATATGATCTTCGGGAGGGGGTCCTGTATAGAAATCCTTCCTTGGACCATTACTACGCTGCTTGTCCCGGAAAGAGGGGCATCGAATTCTAAATGATATCCATTATGGTGACGGGGAATCATAGCGGCATGAGATCACTAGCTGACAAGCAAAAACGCAAGGATATTACTGGCCGACATGATACAAGATGCGCGAGGATGTCCCGACGATGTGAAGAATGTCAGCGCTTCGCGAAAAAAATCCACGCGCCGGCAACAATGTTAAACTCTGTCGATAGCCCGTGGCCATTTGCAAAATGGGGCGTAGACATCGTCGGGCCTTTCATCGAAGGATCAGGGAAGAGACGATTTTTGATAGTAGCCACGGACTACTTCAGTAAATGGGTGGAGGCTAAGGCCTTGGCCAGGATCAGAGACGCGGATGTGTTCACTTTCATATTCCAGAACATCATTTGCAGATTTGGTATACCTGCTGAAATTGTATCTGATAACGGCAAGCAATTACAGGGAAAAAATATAGACATGCTCTTCGACACTTTCAAAATAAGAAAGAACAAGTCCACCCCCTTATACCCTCAAAGCAACGGACAAGCGGAAGCTACCAACAAGACCCTCGCCCTTATACTCAAAAAACAATTAGACGAGCATAAGGGAAGATGGTGCGAACAACTGCACAATGTCTTATGGGCATACAGGACAACACGAAGATCCGCTACCGGGGAATCCCCGTTTCTTCTAACTTATGGAGCTGAAGCAGTCATACCTACGGAAATCCTCATGCCAACCACGAAGACCGAAGCTTGGGAGAAAAACCTCACAACAGATATGATGTTAGAAAGGTTGGACGACTTGGAAGGAAGAAGGGAAGTAGCATTGCAAAAGATGGAAAATTATCAACGAAGACTAGCAAGGGAGTACAACAAAAAGGTAAAGCTACGGAATTTTGTAGAGGGACAGTATGTGTTGAGAACAATCCCACGGTATCAGCAAGAAAAGAAATGGGGAAAGTTAGCACCTACATGGGGAGGACCTTTTATGATCCACGACATTGCGGGTAACGGTTCCTACTACCTTCGTAATCTAAAAGGCGAGGTCCTCCGGCATCCTTGGAATGCTAAATGGCTCAAACCATACTTCCCATAGAAGCAACGCAGATTTGAATCTGCTTGGAGTGTACCAGAAGAAGGGAGCCTGACCGCTCCACATGTTTCTATCTCTGGAAGAGGAATTGCAGACCTCAACTTATCAATCAAACAAGCTTTCAAATTATCAAGTCAGTGGAATCTACCTACAATATTGGGGAAAGTAGTTAATCTACAATCTCTCAGGGCTCCCCCATCAGTGTCCATAAGTGTAGGACCAGGGGGAAGGCACCCAGCAGAAAGAGATACCCAACCAATCTTAAGGCAACGGGTCGACGGAATGGGTGCGTAAATATTTTAATCCCATATCCTAGAACGTTGCCCCGGCCCCCACCGTCTGGGAATCCTCTGGCCCAGGATTCGCCAGCGGGGTGACAGGTCTCAAGACGATCACGAAGGTACCTTCCTTCAGTATCGCACTCAAAAACACTTAAAAACTTTTGTTTTGTTTTTCACAAATACTTAAAAAAAACAAAACAACATTGTAGGTATATCAAGAAGAGGATTCATTTCATAAAGGGTGATTACAAGAAGTGAAAGGCCAAAGTCAAGGATACACAATCAAAAAATATTCCTTTTACAGGATCATCAGCAAAAAATATCCTTGTTACATGATTACAAAAAAGTATAATGATCCGCGGATCCTACAAACGCTGCGATCTCTACCTAGTGGCGGCCCCATCGGGGATTATTCCGAAGACTTGATGGGACGCTCCCACCAGAAGAGGGCCCGAGGAGCTGGGCAAGGCAGAAGGAACGGGACGACGAGGATAGTTCTTCACGAGACCATGTTCATTCCTTAGGCCAAGTTCTATCCTCTCCAGCATCTTGTTCGTCTCCTCAGCCAATTGACAACGAGCCTTGTGTTTAATAACTGTTGTCCGCTGTTGGGCTTGGGATAATAACGAAGATAGCCGATTCACTTCTCTAGAAGCAGCACCAACGGCCTCCTCGCGGGTTGCTGCTAAATTCTTGAAGTGATTGGTCTGTTCTTCCTGCTGCGCTAAGGAAGATTGAGCCTTTTCAAGTTTTTCATTTGTGACGCGAAGGCGTCCCTCGAGCTCTGAAAAAGACAACACCACGGAGTTAGCGTAGAAAAAACAAGGTCACACTCGATGAAATGGGATTATACCTTCGACACAAGCCGAAGCCTCTTCATACTCATTAACAACCGCATCTCGCGCTTCATCAAGATGATCATATTCCGCGGATAATTTCTTATAGTCTAGTTGAAGGTTGGTGAGAGTAAATTGACAGGCATCTAATTCTACCTGCTTCATCGAGTCCATGACGAAGGTGGTCGACCTCTTTATTTATCTCTGAGACCCCTTTGCTGAGTCTGTACATGCACACTTCAAGATTCCTCTCAGACTCAGCATGACGAGCTACGTCGGCACGAGACGCGGAAAGAGCATTGCTGAGAGCGTAGACTTCAGCACGAGCATCATCTCTTTCCTGGCAAGACAGAGCATATTATCCTGGACCCCTGAAAGAGGAATGGATCGAGCCGTCTGTAATTCTTCTTCCAACAGCTGAATCCTAGATTCCAACAAGGAAGTGCGCTCACGGGCTTCCCGCAGATTATCACGGGTCCACAGCAGTGTGCCATTAAATAAAGCACGATCATGGTTGTACAGATTTTGCATGTCGACCATCTGAACATGCCGCGCGCGCCATACCTCAGCCCGAGCATCCCATTTCTTAGCTTCACTCTTAATTTTCTCAACCAAATCTCTAATACGAGATTTTTGCCGAGCTCTTTCGTTTCGAAGCCATATCAGCTCGGGGACGCCACCCACTGGAGATAGGGTGGGGAGACTCAGACAGAACAACTAAGAGATAAAAGAATGACGACATACGGCGAGGGAAAAGAACCAAACCTGTGAAAGTGGAAACTTGGCTACGAGTTTGCTCTAACTCAGCGCGCACTGCAACAAGTTCTGAACGAAGATCAGCCTCTGCTTCACCCAGCTTTTCTTTCTCCTTAAGGCTTTTCTTCAGCTCTTCTATTTCCACCTCAGCCGCAGATAATTCCTTTTCTCGTGACGAAGCTTAGCCTCGAGCTTCAGAGATTTCGCTTTGAAGAACTGATACAGCACGTGGTTACAATGCTCGCTCCTCATCATCTACACATCAAGATGACAAAACATTATTTCACCGAAGCGTCTGATCGTCACGTAGAAGTATGTACGAAAATTTACCTCCAGCACACGCTGCTGCGGAAAGCCATATTGATACCCGTCGGCGATGGCCATCATATCGGCAACGGAAGTAGGAGGCTCCGGCACGAGGGTAGCTTCGGGAACAGTCAACCTTTTTCCCCAGGCTTCAGACACCTGCGCCTTGAAGACATCTCCATCATGCGACGGGTATACGCGGTTGATTCCTTTTCCCCAGCAACAACAGGAGCGGGATGAGAGACAAACAGAAGATTCTTTTCCTTAAACCAATCCATGATGGCGTCCTCACCCTCAGACGTCGGCGACTGGGGAAGACTATCGGCGGGCGCATCAACGACAGATTTTCCTTTCTCTGACGACCCCCTCAGCACGAATGTTGGCATGCTCCTCCGCGCCTACATGCACAGCAGGCTCCTCCGCACCAACATCTTCTACAGTAGCATCCCATTACCATCACCACCAAGAACATCCCAATCATCATTGGGGGAAAGTAGAGATAAGTCCTCGGGAAAATCAAGGGCTTCGTCAAAGAACTCCCCCGTGGAATACATCCGATCAAAAGAAAATTCTTGATAAGTGGGAAGGGTATCCGCGACATCACCAGCAGAGACGGAAACATCCCCGATAACAACGTCATCAGCCACCACAGCTTTGTTCCTTCCTTCATCACCAGCGTGACCAGCGAAGACCTATTCTTAGACATTGATGGGGGAGGTACCAGTACGTTCCTCCCCATCTGTAATCTCGTCCTCAGCAAACTCTTCGTTCACTGGACTAGTAACTTCTTCTTGGGCTTCAACCTCGCCCATCACCATAGTAGAAGACTGCTTCGGCCTAATCTTTTTCTTCTTCAATACCTGAAACCAACACCACAAAAAGAATTATTTTTCCCGTCTAATGGAAGTTCAAAAAAAATATAAACGCAGCTAGAATATGCGTACCTGAGCAGCTGAGATATTCTTCGGTGGGAGTATAGCACCGGAACCATCCTCCTCGTCTCCCTCTACGACGTCCAGGGCATAAGGAAAATTCATGCCCGCAAAGTTCAGACGCCAGGGGCAGAAATCTCCATAGCGAACAGGAGGAGACTCGCGCGGATTACTATTCTCGGTAGGCCGCCAACCGCGAGGACCAGGAATCCAACCGTAAGCCCACGGACCAACTATCTCGATAACGGTGGCGTGCCACTCGTAATCATGATCGCGCTTGATCCTCTCTCGTGCGGGGAAGAGTTTCCGACGACTGGACGCCTCCGTGCCAGGAACATACTTCAGCTTGGCGTCGCTGACCTCATTTAACAGACGAATTTCGCCTCGAGGAGCAGGGAGATTCCGAAGACTGACACTCCACGGCTTCCGATTCCTACTATTGACGTAATCACCGAAGGAGTTATTGAAATTCTCAGGAGTATACCATTCCTTCTCCATGGGATTGGGGACGTAACAAGTCATCGACGTTTCCCCCTTACTCCGCAGATAGCATTCCTTCAGGGCGCGGAGATAATTCCCCGATAGTTGGGATACGGAACGGCTGTGAGTATTGGTGGAAGAACCCTCACGACTAGCGAGCACGTCGTAGTAGAAGAAATCACCTGATTTGTACAACGGCAGCATGAGACCAGCTTCGAACGCCCCAACCGTCGTTAACAAATGAAATTCATCGAACTCATATTTGGAGATAAGCTCATACGTAATATCATCCTCAGGGGCATAGAAACGAACCCCGAAGGCTTGAAGCTCATGCTTTTCCTTGAATATTTCAAGATCGATATGCTTGAAGGTTACCTTTTTCCTGCTAACAGAGACACTGCGTATCAAGGGAGCAGCCTCATCCTCCTCGGCGGGGCCGGATGAACTAACGAACGCTTCCGAAGCTTTTCTCTTCACGGGGGGATTCTTTGAAGATTCAACCCTAGGAGCTACACCCTTCGTATTCTTCCCTTTAAAAGTTGGAGAAGACCGTAGATGATGCTCGGGCACTAACGAACGTAGAGGAGGAATGTCAAAAGCAACAGCGCGGGGCGGAGCCTGCGTACTCCTAGTATCATCACGAGGACGAGCCACTGAGCGATCAAAGACTCTTCGAGAACCAGACGGAATTATCGGAGGAATCTCTTCCCTAGAGGACGAGGCTTTCGCTCCAGAAGAAACTCGACTCCGACGAACATCATCTTGAGACTCTCGCCGCGGAGGAGATCTCGATAACCCAGAATCAGGAGTCTGATAAGTAGGCCGCGGACGGTCAGACATAGCTGCGGAAAGAATAAAATCAAGAACAAGTTACACACAATCAAAAAAAAAACATTACCAAAAATCAAAAAACACATCCATAGCAATACAACCACGATAACGTAGCAACCCTAGAATTAGTATACATGCTCAAAATTTCACCCTCGAAGTAACGGCTTCCTTAATTTAAGATGAAGAACAGGGGCAAACTAGTATACAAGCATCAGAAGAAGTTCTTCATCATAAACAAGGAACAACAGTAGCAGAGAATTCACAAATCAACACAGCATAAAACGGTGGAAATAAAGAAAAGAAAAACTTACCGGCAAAAACAGCAGTAGAAGGAACAAACAGGAGAAGCGGGCGTGATTAATGCTAAGGTGGAGAGAATTTAAGATCAAAGGTGCAATGAAGACTGACAGAGAATTTAAGGTCACAGGTTCAATGAAGACAGACAGAAAATTTAAAGGCTGAAAAAAGAATGAAAACTGAGAGAGTGTTTAGGAAGAATGAAATTAAATTTTCTTTCTATCCTTAAAATACCCGAAAGAAAGAGAAGGAAATTAAGGGAGGAATGGGAAACGTTCCCATTACATAAGCAGTTAATGCACGAATAAAAGACGTGCCGAAGTATCTAGGAGAAGTTATTAGGAGTGAGAAGAATATGCGACGATAGTTTTTCTTCAAGGCACCCACTAGTCATTCAAGCCCGAAGAAAAGGGGCAAATTGTGTACACATATATCTCACTATCAGACACGTGTATATATAAAGGTACGTGGAAAGCATGCAGGCCAAAACATCAAAACATGATGCACCACGAAACACCAAATAAACCCCGAGGAGTTACTTTATCTCATCCCCAAAAGAGGAGCTAAGATCAACGGTGGAGAGGAAGTTAGCTGACACGGACTGACAGGGGCAGAAGACACTTGTCTGACACGAGCAGACCCCTCAACTACCCACATTAAACACTCTGAACAGTGTACGTGTCGACCAACCTGTGGAACGAGCGAGGATGCCTCTGCGGGATCAAGGGGCAAACGCAGACCTCCGCGTGATGGACGCAAGGACACAAGAAGATAAGGTTCCAACGGTCTTCAGAGATGGGTCCCACGTTCTAACCTTATAAATACCCAATCTCCACCAAGAGGAAGGGGGATCGAAAATATCAGGAAGGGAAGGATAGAGAGAGAGAGAAATAGTAAGGGTAAGTTAATCCCTTAGAGGAGAGAAACATGTAAACCCCAAAAGTCATTCAACTATTTGTGTAACCATGAAGAACATAGTAAAACAACAAACCCCGTGGATGTAGGCCTTAGTGCTGAACCACGTAAACCTTGATCTTATTTACATTTCAGCACTTTACATTCATTTAGCTCCGTGCATGTTTACTTGTATGTTTTATTTTCCTTAATACTTTTATCCCATGCACAAACGCCACGCATGGAGCTGTTGGATGAGGCCATGATAAACCCGAAGGTTTTGAGCCAATGAATCAACACCCGGGTATCTTCATCGTAATCTCTTTAGATGATAATGATTGATTGTGAGCGTTCGGACCCCCTCGTGGTTTGTGTGCTCACATATACTAAGCAAAACCCATTCACATCTCATCTATCAACAAAAAAACTTCATCTGAATCGTCACCAGATGCAACAAATTCATCTCCGAACCCTTCTTCTCAGATCTCGAATCCACCTCAATCAATCTCCGGTTCACAGTAACAGTAGCAATCTTCATTCTATTTAGCAGTGTTTGTCATCTCCTGTCCGTCTATTTCAGCTTGAAATCACAAGCAACAGCGCAACCATCTCCAGATCTAAAATGAGTTTTATCAAATTGAAGAAAACAAACACGTCCGCAATCAAATTATTAAAATCTGAAAAGCTACAAAAGAAATATTGAATTCTATTCAGGTTATGTCTTCTAGGGTTTTGATTGAATTAGATAGAAGGATATCAAAAGAAAGATGTTGTGAATGGTGTTCTCGTTTCTCTGTGTATAATTTGATCACCGAAAATGGGTGCAACCATGAAGGTTTTTTTGCCGTGGGCTGATGATAGTGTAGAAATCTGAGAAAATGGGTCTCACATTAGTTTTCACTATTTAATTTAATTTTCCTTCTTAAAACTACTAATTACAATAATATACTAATAAGCTAATAATTACAAATTGTATGCACGTATACATTCTTACGTGGATACTTTAATCACCATCGAGCAAAAAGTTTGTTGAGAAAAACGCAACTCTCTACGAGTATAGAGGATCTATCCACGCGAGCAGTTTTTTGGTTTAATAGGCCTTGGAATTGAATTCCTAGGTTTAAAAGACGATCAAAATATGACTAAGGCTTAAAATAACCAAGATTCTTTATTATACTTTTCTAATAGCCCTGGTGGATATTTCGCCCGAATATTTTTCTACCGGTATACTAATGTGCCCTCATATTTTCTGTTTTCTATTTTGCTATACAGAGCAATTGAGATTTGACTTTCTAAAAGATTAAAGTCGCCATTGCTTCCACCTTATGAATCTTCATAGCCAGCTGCTGATGGTAATGTTGAAATACAATTTGATAAACAATTTAACAAACCCACATCTGTAATTCATGAATGGTTGTTCTGTTCTAAATCTCAAATCTCTGTTTGAAATCTACGATTCTGATGCCGAAAACAATAGAGGATGAGTGTGATGTTGCCATTGGGTTGGTATAGATGGATGTGATTTTGAAGCTAACAAGTTTATGGAAGAGGTTGATTGAGTTTATGGAGATTCAGATAAGGAATTTTGGCCGATAAAATAGGGAAGAAATAGTCCATTAATCAAAGATGGCTAACCAAGATTCATGTGGTTGTGATAATTGGGTTGTGTGGATTCCATATGTCAGGAAAGAAAAGAGGTGTTGCTTGTGGTGAAGTATACACATTTTCGAATTTCAGTGAGATTACAAGGAAGAAATTGTAATTGTTGTTGGGTATTGGCAATGAAAGAAGAAGATTATGAAGAAAAAAGGTGAGTTGTATCATTGATGGTGACAACTAAAGGGGTTTTGTTACAACACCGACACCTTTTCCTGTTTCCTTAAATTACTATTACGTATTTTAGCTTGTTAGTTTCTTGGTTTGGTTAGACTTATTTTATTAACTTAGCGTGTTTAAGTTTCCTAGTTTACATTGCTTGCTACTCAAGCCTCTTGAGCTATAAATACTTAGCAATTTTGGATTCATTAAGAAAAACTCAGTTTATTTTTATCCTTTACTCTCGTATTTGGTTGCTCACCCCAAAGAAAAAGTATTTTTATCTGGTTCTATTGTATTCCTTGTTTGACATCCTGTGTTAGAGGTCTAGTACCCTAACATCTGGTTCAGAACCGTTCCGATCAAAAACCTAAGAAAACACCAATTTTTTTTTTAAGATGACATATAGAAGATTTGTTGGCACTCCAACAGAGTATTACATGTATTGGTGATAAGTTAGACACCCTTACTGAGACTATCACCAACTTCCATGTTTTCGATGAAGATAAGCATACTAAGAAGGCAGCAACCAAGCTTTTGCAAAGAGAGCAAGCAACCACTGCTCTTGCTGACAGGCTTACGAAAACTCTCAACACTTCCTTAGAAGCTTCTTTACGTACTGTATTCACATAATTTCTTCCTCGACTTCGCCAGAATAATGGAGCTTCCCCTCCACCACCACCTCCGCCACCACCTCCTCTTAATGGTGAACATCCTCGTCCTCCTCATAACAACATCAAGTTTCCTACTTTCAATGGTAAGGAACCTGATGGTTGTATATTCAATGCTAACCAGTACTTTAGCGTATATAACAACTCTGATGCTCTCAAACTAATTGTTGCTGATGCACAACTCAAGGGAGAGGCCAATATTTGGTATAGATGGAAGAGAAACATAGTTGCTATAACAACATTACAGGACTTTTGTACCTTACTTCGTGCACGATTTAATCCCGACAAGTTTGTGGATGCTCTCCAAGCTATTAGCACCATTGAACAAAAAGGTACAGTTCATCAACATATCTCTGAGTTTGAAAAATTACTCAATTTTGTTGATTTCCCGGAAGATTACTTGATTAGTTGTTTCATCCGTTCCCTTAAACCGCATATTGGGTATGTGGTAAAAATGCTTGCACCACAAACTTTGGAGGAGGTCTCACTAAAGCAATGCATCAAGAAGAAGCCTATGCAGCCACCAGAATTATCCCAAGACAACCATATCGACCACCTCCATTTAGAAATCCAATTAATACTCACCAGGCTCCACAGCAGCAGCCAACTTTTCCCCCTGGATACAGAAGATTATCACCTGAAGAACAAAGAGAACGAAGAGCTAAGGGTATGTGCTTCAACTGCGAATAACCCTTCAGACCAAATCATCTATGTGTTAATCCTCAACTAACTCTATTAAATATTGATGACACTACAATGGAGAATTCCACGCAAGCTGAATATTTTACTCCTGACACTGATATTGTTGAATCAGTGGTTGTGGATTCTACGGTATACGTTGCTCTCAGTATCTCACGGAATTCACTTATGGGTTCTCCCTTTCCTACCACAATGTGTATTACAGGTTCCTTGAAAGCTCAACCAATTATTGTTCTCGCAGACTCTGGTTCTACTCACAAATTTCTTAGCCCATCATTCGCAAAGCAAGGTGGTTATCACATTCACTCCAAAGATACTTCTCTTCGTGTTACAGTAGGTGATGGTGGCCATATACACACTCAAGGGACATGTTTAAACGTACCAGTTCAGCTGCAAAATCACATGTTTACAATTGATTTCCATGTATTGGATGTGATACTTTTTTAGGGGTCCAGTGGTTGCGCAAGTTAGGACCTATTGAATGGGATTTCGACAAACTGTTGATGAGGTTCAAATATAATGGTGAAGACATTCAATTATTGGGTAATAACTCTTCAACATTGCTGGGCTTGGATACTGCTCCCATGCAGAAGTTGTTACGTAGAGAAAATTATGGAATTCTTCTTCAATTATCTCCAGTACACACTTCTGCATTAACTGCTCCTTTAATTGAAGACCCTACAATTAAGAATTTGATATCTACTTTTAAAGATGTGCTTGATACACCAACTTCTCTTCCTTCTGAAAGGGTACATGACCATCATATTCCATTACTACCAGACTCGGCTCCTGTTAATGTTCGTCCAATATAGATACCCACATTTTCAGAAAGACGAAATTGAAAAGATCATTGAAGAACTTCGGCAAGCAGGTTTTATACGACCAAGTTCCAGTCCATTTTCTTTACCTATATTAATGGTTCGAAAGAAAGATGGATCCTCGAGAATGTGTGTTGATTACAGGGCTTTAAACAAGTTGACAATCAAAGATCGATATCCTATTCCTATGGTGGATGAGTTGTTAGATGAACTGCATGGTGCCATTATTTTCACGAAGATTGATTTAAGTTATGTCTATTGTCAAATACGCTTACATGGATCAGATATTCATAAAACGACATTTAGAACTCACAATGGTCATTATGAGTTTCTTGTCATTCCTTTTTGACTATCCAATGCGCCAACTACCTTCCAAAGCTTGATGAATCATATATTCAGGCCATATTTGAGGAAATTTATGCTCGTTTTTTTTGACGATATATTGGTGTGTAGCAAAAACATGACAGAGCACGTTCAACATTTAACTTTAGTATTTGAAATTCTTCGTCAGCATCAGCTATTTGTCAAGGAATCGAAGTGCACTTTGCACAGCCATCAGTGGGTTATCTTGGGCATGTTATCTCCTCTGAAGGTGTAGCGGTTGAGAAAGATAAGATTGATAGTGTTCTTTCTTGGCCTATACCTACTACAGTTAAAAGTTTACGAGGGTTTTTGGGTTTGGCTGGTTATTACCAGAAGTTTGTAAGGAACTTTGGAAAGATTTGTGTTCCTTTGACCCAATTGCTAAAAAAGGATTCATTTTCATGGACTGATGAATCTACTTCCGCCTTTCAAGATTTACAAAAGGCATTAACAACTACACCTGTTTTGATTCTTCCAGACTTTACGAAAGAATTTTATATTGACGCATCAGGGAATGGTTTGGGAGCTGTTCTAATGAAAGATGGTCGGCCAATTGCTTATTATAGCAAAGCATTGGCAGGTAAGAATCTTAATCTTTCTATTTATGATAAGGAGATGCTTGCAATCATTTGAGCAGTTCAAAAGTGGAGACCCTATTTGTTGGGCAGGCACATTAAAATTTACACTAATCACAATAGTTTGAAGTACTTTTTGGATCAGCGTATATCCTCAATTGAGCAACAGAAATGGGTTTCTAAACTTCTAGGATATGATTATGAAATAATTTTTCGCAAAGGAAAAGAAAATATTGCATCTGATGCTCTTTCTCGAAATCCTGGTTTAGCATTCAATGCTATGACTTCTCCAGTATTCGCGGGAGTTAATGAGATCATTCAGGAGACCAATGGCGATCAAGAATTTGGAGCCTTAATTGATCAGTTACGACGCAATTCTACATGTAAGCCCAATTACTCTCTTCTTAATGATGTAAGATACAAGGGACGCATTGTAGTTAAACCAACATCTTCTTTGTGTTCTAAACTCCTTCATGAGTTTCATTCAACTCAATTAGGCGTTCACTCTGGATTCCTTCGAACATACAAAAGAATTCAGCACAATTTTTATTGGAGAAGATTAAAAAAATCAGTTAAGGATTTTATTTCTCAATGCGATGTTTGTCAGAGAAGCAAAGCCGAAGCCGTATCACCTCCAGGATTGTTGCAGCCTTTGCCTATTCCTACTGATATTTGGTTAGATTTGTCAAAGGATTTAATTGATAGCTTTCCTTCTGCCAACCGTAAAACTTCAATATTAGTGGTGGTTGATAGATCGTCAAAATATGCACATTTCATTTCTCTTGTGCATCCATATACAACTGCTGATATTGCAACCATTTTTGTTCGAGAAATTGTTCGTCTACACGGAATGCCGAGAAGTATTGTTAGTGGTCGTGATCCCATATTCATGAGTAATTTTTGGGAAGCCTATTTTGCAATGCACAATAAATAATTATGCCGCAACACTACCTACCATGCCCAATCAGATGGTCAAACTAAGGTAACTAATCGAACTCTACAATGTTATCTTAGGTGTTTTGCAAGTGTCAAACCCTCTGAGTGGGTTAAGTGGTTACCATGGGCCGAATGGTGGTACAATACCAGTCACCATTCTGCCATTAATATGTCTCCATACCAAGCTGTGTATAGCAGACCTCCACCAACAATCTCTAGTTATCTTCCTGGTTCTACAACTATGCATGATGTTGACGTAATGTAACGAGCTAGAGATCGTACAATGAAGATACTTAAGTTTCATCTTCAAGCTGCTCAAACTCGGATGAAGACTTATGCCGATGCTCATCGCATCGAAAGGAGTTTCAACATCAATGATTGGGTATTTTTACGTTTACATCCGTATAGACAATCATCAGTGGATGCTCAACCATTCACCAAGCTTTCCCCTAAGTATTATGGTCCTTTTCGTGTCATCGAACGCATAGGAGAAGTTGCTTATAAATTGCAATTGCCGGCAGAAAGCCGTATTCATCCAGTCTTTCATGTTTCACAACTGAAATTAAAGCTTGGCTCTTCTGTTAATGTTGAGACTATTTTACCTACTATTATTGGTTATGATAAATGGGAACCTGCAGCTGTTTTGGATCGAAAGATGTTTAAGAAAGGCAACAAGGCTGGTACTCAAATGTTAATTCATCGGAAAGATCGTGCTGTGGAAGATGCTACTTGGGAAGATGCAGATGAGTTACTCATGCGTTTTCCAGACTTTGTGTCTTGAGGACAAGCCATTTTTCAGGCGCGGTGAGATGTTACAACACCAACACCTTTTCTTGTTTCCTTAAATTGCTATTACCTATTTTAGCTTGTTAGTTTCATGGTTTGGCTAGACTTCTTTTATTAATTAACTAAGCGTGTTTAAGTTTTCTAGTTTACATTGCTTGCTACTCAAGCCTCTTGAGCTATAAATACTTAGCAGACGATTGTATTTTGGATTCATTAAGAAAAACTCAGTTTATTTTTATCCTTTACTCTCGTAATTGGTTACTCATCCCAAAAAAAAGGGTTTTTATCTGGTTCTATTGTATTCCTTACTTGATATCCTGTGTTAGAGGTCTAGTACCCTAACAGTTTTATGTTGAATTTGTTTCTTGCAGCGAAGGAGAACTAATGAGGGAAACAGAAAAATCCATAAGAGTTTATTTCCATTACCTTTTTGTGAAACGCATACGGCCTGTTCGGTAAAAAGTATGCGATAAAGCTCTTGTCAACCATAATGAACCACCACCAATTGAGTTTCACTACGGGGTTGTTGGTGCCTTAGTGACCAACTCTACAAAGTATTCATCATGTGTCTATTTGTCCTGTACGGTAGGTTGTCTTTTCTTCTTTTTTCCGAATTTATGACATGAACAACGTTACCATCTTGTGCTTAGTGATACAATAAAGATCACTTTTGTTATAGAGAGGGGGATTTTGGATCAAGGGAGTGAGAAACTCGCACTCAACTCACCTGTTATGGCCTGTTCAAGATTTTCTTACGAGTTGGACAGAACTACCCTCGCATAACCCCCCGTTTCAAATCAAAAGTTAACCTTCCTTCTTTACTTCTTCTTCGTATTAACTGTGAAGAACTCTCATAAACCCTAAAATCTTAATTTCATGTATGATTCAGCTAATGCAAAACTATGAAGATTCCACACCATTCATTACCGAAACTATATCTTCCAAAAAGGTGAGACCGCAATGATGGGTGAATATCTAGACAGGTAAGAACAAATTTTGAAAGATAAGGAAGTCAACTGAAACATATTGTGAATCCTTGGTTCCGTAGTACCAGTTGAAGAGAAGCGAAACATTCTCGTCCACAAGATGAAACATGAATACCAAATTTTACAACCATGTAGGTTATGGTGATATGCAACATTTCACTGCCACTTGACTGCCGGTGAAATAGAACACTTCACTGCCATACTAGTGACGGTGAGCATACTAGTTCCGAACAACATAAATCAATCAAGAAATATGAGGTAAGAGTATAACTAAAGCAAATTTTAAGTTTTTATAAGCACAAGTCACTTAATAAAACTGGAATAAATTGTCCACATCTATCTTTGTCTTTGTTTTCGGCTGCTAGAATTTGACGGTTCTTTTTCCCCCAGCTTATCCATAATCGTCACAATTTTGTCAACATGATCACGGAAAGATGTCTCTTGTGGTAGCATTTCACCCTTAACATGATCTTTCATAATTTGCTTCTTTGACATAACACATTGTGCACTTTCAGTAATTCCGGCTCTTCAACGTTGCTGGTGCTAGCTTGGATATGCAACTGGCATTGGATGGGTTTATTTATTGCGAGAGAGAGAGAGAGCTGCAAATGGGAGAAACTTGACATTCAAAGTGTAAGCAAGACTAAACAATCAAAACTAAAAGAAACAATGGAAATGAAATATTCTATTTCACCATAACTTGGCTGGAAGTGACATGTTGTGTTTCCCTGTAACTTGGCTGGAAGTGAACTGCTGGTTTCACCGTCACTCATATAGTAGAAAAATCAGGTATTCACGTTTTGCAATGTGGACGTGAATGCTTCTTTTTACTGCCTCTGATCCGAAAGAACCAAGGTCCTCAAACTGATTTCAATTCATCTGTAGTTCTATACAGACTATACTACATAAAAACAAGAGAATCATGCTCTTATGGAACGGGAGATTCTATGTTTACAGCTCACGTACTTTTGGGGATAAATTAACAAATTGTTTCAACTAAATCTCTTAGCTTTTCGAATTGAAGATTAGCTTTTCGGACTGGAGATGGGAGTATTAAGGATCGAGTGTCACCATTCCAACCTTCAAAATCTTGATATTATTCTGTGGCTTTGCTGAATCGTGTAATATGTTTTATGTGGTAGTCCAGGGCAAATTTATCTGATTCAATGGAGAGTTTAGACTCGGTTCCATTTAACGAGTCGAGCACGATTTTTTCCCTCCCGTGATCCCAAAACCTCCTCCCTATAACGAAACTGATAAAGATAATGCCAAATTTAAGCGGTTGCTTATCAATTGTAAAATGAAAACTATATTAATATATAACAGACTTTAATATTTGACATATAACAGTGACTTGTTATAAACCTAGATTTATCCACGAAACCCACAAAATGCACATGAGTGCATAATGCATATTCTGACGAAAAAAATATATTTTTGGCCAGGTTGCACCGAGTGCATAATGTGATTTTCTTTTATTTATTTTTTGTTGTTCTTATTTCTTTCTCGAAGTACACAAGATGTACCTGAGTGCATAATGTATAATTCTGACGGGAAATAGGTTTTGGATAGTTGCACCCGAGTGCATAATGTATATTTTCTTGATTCTTCTTATAAGAAAAATGTTTTGTCCAGGTTCCACCTAGGTGCATAATGCATATTCTTATAGAAAATAAATTTTGGCCACGTTACACCTAGGTACATAATGCATAATTTATATGAAATAAATTTTGGCAAGTTGCACCTGGGTGCATAATGCATATTCTTATTGGAAATTAGTTTTGGTCAAGTTGCACCTTGTGCATAATGTTCATCGACGTGGTTTTTTTTTTCGAATTTCATATCAACAATGGATCTTGTTTTGTAGAGAATTTCGAACCATATCCAAAAATATAAATTTTATTAAAATCCGACTTATATTTCGAAAATTAAGACCATTTTTATGATTAATTTTAAATTAGAGATAGAAAATAAATAGGAGAAAGAAAATGATATGATAAAGAATAAAGTTTAAAGTAGGGGTATATATGCCTAAATTTTATTGTGTCTTTTTAACCAGACCTATATTTTACAAGTCCATTGCTCCCGCACTTTATGGATTTTTGGACAAATGACTCATTTTTCGTCCACGTTGAGTGGGGTGTATTGTAACATTTTTGCAACGGCAAGTGGATTTCATAGCCTAGGACAGGACTAGGAACTTGTGTCCTACATCTTATCTTACTTATAAAGAAATGAGGTATTTTTGATAGGTGACCCCTTAAATTACTTAGTTGTCCTTATTTTTTACATATCTACGGCAATGTCATTGTTTTAAAAATATCACAATTCTTAAAAACTTAATATCTTTCAAAATATACACCGGATTTTTATATTTTTGAAAAGCTCTTTCAATTATCTACTTAACGAGTACAAATAAGAATAATAAATTTTTATTTACGCAAAAACTTTCATTGCTTTCAAATTTAGTATGGTTGGATGAGTAAAATTCAAGCATGTACATCGCACATGTGTTCTTACTAGTCTTACTTAAACATAACCCGTGTATTCCCGTCCTTTATGTAACCGAGACAAAAACACAGCTATTTGATTCCCTTCTTCCAGAAAAGTATCCTCAATAATTTCATTGTACATTTGTACTCGGTACCTTATTATTATTATTGCATCAATTATTTACCTTCCACCTCCAAGGTCCTTACTATTCACGCACCGACGATAATTTAACCTCGCGTTTTTAGGGGCCATCCGAAAGGATTTAGGGGCCATCAATTTATATCCAGCCAAAGACTCTAGTTAAGGGGTACCCTATATGATATTGAAGTTACATAAATGCCCTTCTGGTAAAACTGTATAAAAACCAAATCAAAAAAAATTCTACTCATTTCAACTATTCTTCTTCCAGTTTCATATTATCTTCCGATTGTGGAAGAAAAAAACTTTCCCTCGTTCAACCGAAACATCGCCGCGAATCGTAAAATCAAAACATCGTCGATTCGTTTATGAAACCCACAGACCTAGAACCAAAAATGTTGCTCGGGGTATCGATCCGAAGATTGGGATTTTAGAAAGAAATAAAGAAATTGTTGCTGCAAATGAAGAAGAACGCGAAGAAGAAGTACCCGACAATGTAGTCGGTGGTGGCGATTCCGATAGTCAAACACTTCGTCAACTTCAAATGACCCCAATTAGGTAAGAATATATCATTTTTGGGATTTATTTCGCTTTAATTCGACGAATCGAGAAAAAATTTTCTAGGGTTTTCGGTTATTTATCCAGATTCGGGCGATATTCATGCTTATTTACTTTCGAATGTAGTCGTGTTCTTCATTTCTCAAGAACATCGACAGTATTCGGGAGAAATATTTGTTGGTTATCTGCCGAATATTGTTGGCCATATCTTCCTGGATACAAACTGGTAATAATCGGTAGTTTAATGAATTTTTTGGCTCCCGAATATATTTAAGTAGACACACAGTATTCAGAAGTACACTCACTACCGAATATATATATATTGAAAAAATCTCAAAATTTCTGATATAGGAAAAATCCCATTTTGGGGCCAGTATTTATTCGGAAGACAATATAATGTTTTATACCTCCGATTGTGTAGGATAAAATTTTAGAGTTTCTGAACTCCAGTTGATGAATATTCGGTTGTAAACATGTTTAGTTATATTCCGATTGTTTTTTATTCGGGAAAAATATGGGTCTTCTTACTTCCGAATTTGTTCATTCGGGTTATAGTTGTGTACTTTGTCTTCCGATTGTGTAGGATGAAAAATTTAGAGCTTCTGAACTCCAATTGATGCATATTCGGTTGTAAATATGTTTAGTTAGCTTTCGATTGTTTTGTATTCGGGAACAGTATGTGTCTTCTTACGTCCGAATGTGTACATTCGGGTTATATTTCCATACTTTGTCTTCCGATTGTATAGTTTGTAAATATTGTTCCTTTCTTTGTTGTTTAGACAAAGTCGAGAAAGGAGGAAGAAAGTGACAGCTAGTGCTAGGAGGGAAAGGAGTGCCAAAGATAATTCAAGTGCTCAACAAAGCTTACAAGAACAAAGCAGTCAACAAGGAGTGCAACCAAGTGCTGAACAAAGTGTAGAACAACAAGGCAGTGAACAAGGGGTGCAACCAAATGTTGAACCACACGCTCAACAAAGTGCAGAACCAACTTATCCACAAGTTACACCCCACCATGAAATTGAACCAGTTGATCCAGTTCCAAGAGTAGAAGAAGAAGGACAACCAAGTGGTACCCAAAAATCCAAAAAAGGAAAAGATGGTGTAAAGAAGGATATTGCTAAGAAAGCATCACATCTTGTCCCTCAGCACTTGAAGAAGAAGGGTATTCCAGCAGGCACAATCCTTGGGATACCGGCGGATGGAGGAAAATTGCTATTTGGATACAAAGACTCATGGGCCAGAGAAATATACGAAATCGAGGTAATAAAATTACTATTTTTTTATTAATGTATTGTCTATGTGTTATATCGTAATATTTGTATTAAGGATTTTTTATGTACTTTAATAGGATCATCAAGATGCGGTCCGCCTACTCAAACCTACCGCCACTCCAACAAAAATGCTTGCGTGGCCTTTATCAGGTGAATGTGAAAGGTTCAAGTCAATTGTTGCCAACTCGGGGTTAGCTAATGCCGCCGAGAATTCATTGTTGGAACATGATCGTGTGGCCATATCAGCGCTCGTGGAGAGAATGTATCCTGAGACCGATACTTTCCATATGCCGTTTAGGGAGATGACGATTACCCCGGATGATGTTGTGCAGATTCTTAACCTTCCCGACCAAGGCACAACTGTGAAGTTTAACTACACAAAGCAGTTAAGTTGGGCACAACTTTATGCTCTAACTAAAAAGTGCTTAGGTTGGGATGAAGAGACAACAACAGCAGATTTTAGGAGGCATGCAAGTTACAGAACAAGACAGATCAACATTACATCTTTGATGAATATGTTCTGAGGCACCTTGGAGAAGGAAAAGAATGGAACGTTAACTGATGAGCAAGTGAACCACGCTGCCACCGCATATCTCCTTTGTGTGTTGGGATGTGTCATATTCCCCAATACTTCTGGAAACCGGATAGACGCCAATCTTATACAACTTTTGGATCCTCTCCATGAAGTCGGTGACTATTCTAAGGGCACGGCATGCCTATCATTCTTGATGGAAGAGTTGAGAAAGGCTTCGAGGCTAGGAACCTGCCAAGTTTCCGGGAACGTGGCTCTATTGCAGGTTTTTTCTTTAACTCTATAACTCACTCTATAGTTATTCGGTAGACAATACATATGATGCATATTCATAACTCCAAATGACGCATATTCGGTAGGAAATGATCCATCTCTTTTTCCGAATGTTGGTTATTCGGTGGCTAGGTACTTATTTGTTTTTCCGATTATATATAATCGGAAATATTCTTTTGATATTAGAACCGAATATACAGGCCATAAAAACTATAGGTTACTGAACTCCAAATGACGCATATTCGGTAGGAAATGATCCATCTCTGTTTCCGAATGTTAGTTATTCGGTGGATAGGTACTTACTTTGTTTTCCGATTATATATAATCGGAAATATTCATTTGATATTAGAACCGAATATACATGCCAGAAAAACTATAGGTTACTGAACTCCAAATGACGCATATTCGGTAGGAAATGACTCATCTCTCTTTCCGAATGTTGGTTATTCGGTGGATAGGTACTCAGTTTTATTTCCGATTATATATAATCGGAAATAATGTTTGGAAATTACTACCGAATATACACAATCTATTTACTAAAACTTGGTTTCTTATGTATATAGGCATGGATCTATGACCACTTCCCTATCCTGAAGTTGGCCGGAGAGAACCCGGGGTGGTGCAAAGGTACTCTTAGAGGAACAAAGTATATATTTGAAGACAACCGTTCTAGGACAAAAGAGCAGCAGTTGATTCGCATGAGGGAGATTTTGGACCAATTGAAGGCCTCAGACGTATGCTTTGATCCATACAAGGAAGATCGATCCAATGGGCATATAAATGTTCGGTCGGACTTTTCCCTTTATTTTGGACCATTGTGGCACCCCACAGGATATGTGATGTATAACCCCTCTAGGGTGATGCGACAACACGGGTATATACAACATTAACCTGTGGAGAAAATGGGGGATTACTACAAATTGGAGTTTGAGTTGTGCTCTTCTAGTGGTGATAATCTCACGATTGTTCACACAGGCCCACCTACTATTCTTGATAACTGGGATAAGAGGAATGACTTCATTATCGACACTGGTAGACGAACCACCCGAGGTGATGAAAATTCTCCAGACTATATGAGTTGGTATAACAAGGTATCACATCCTTTGGTTATCCGTGAAATCAAATCCAACACTACTGCGGCGGGTTCAAGTTATAATTGTATCATCAAAGACAAACCAGCTGGTTATGATAGACTGGTGCGTGTTCTTATATTTTTGTTCATTTTATATTATTCCTATAAATCTTAGGTAATTACCGTTTGATGTTATGTCATTACGTATAAAAAACAGGTGAATAGGTTCAAGCGTGTTTCCAAAATGTTAACTGCATGCCTGAAGAGCGGAGATCCCATGCCAGCTGAGAAGATCAAATAGGCTAGAGATCTAGTTGATAATATGGATAACGAAGATTATGCTCCCCAGTTTGGGGAGAAAGTCACGAAGAGGCATCCGTCCAAGGTGGCAGTATCAAAGACGGGTAAAAGAACTCGAGCTTCATCGAGCGCTGAAGGTGCTCAAACCCGTGGTCGTGCAGGACTGGGAGGTAGTCACGGTCGTAAAGTAAAGAAGAGCAGATAAATGACAATGATTTTTGTTGTACATTCGGAAATTTGGGTAACTAAGTTAGACAAGTTCAAATGACAATGATTTGTGTGGTACATTCGGAAGTTTTGGTAACTAAGTTAACTTCCGATTATTTCAAGTTCAAAATTTGAAAAGTATCAGTTTTTCCCAAATTCTAATTTTTGGGCCATCGTACATTCGGGACTTTATCAAAAAAAATTATCCTCCGAATATTACAATTTCAAAACAAACCATGCCATGGCTCTAGGTGGTTCCAAGGGACAATATAGAAGGTTAAAAAACCCATATTCGGAAGTTTTGGTAACTAAGTTAACTTCCGATTATTTCAAGTTCAAAATTTGAAAAGTATCAGTTTTTCCCAAATTCTGATTTTTGGGCCATCGTACATTCGGGACTTTACCAAAAAAATTATCCTCCGAATATTACAAGTTCAAAACAAACCATGCCATGGCTCTAGGTGGTTCCAAGGGCCAATATAGAAGGTTAGACAACCCATATTCGTAAGTTTTGGTGACTAAGTTAACTTCCGATTATTTCAAGTTCAAAATTTGAAAAGTATCAGTTTTTCCCAAATTCTGATTTTTTGGGCCATCGTACATTCAGGACTTTACCAAAAAAAATTATCCTCCGAATATTACAAGTTCAAAACAAACCATGCCATGGCTCTAGGTGGTTCCAAGGGCCAATATAGAAGGTTAGACAACCCATATTCGGAAGTTTTGGTAACTAAGTTAACTTCCGATTATTTCAAGTTCAAAATTTGAAAAGTATCAGTTTTTCCCAAATTCTGATTTTTGGGCCATCGTACATTCGGGACTTTACCAAAAAAAATTATCCTCCGAATATTACAAGTTCAAAACAAACCATGCCATGGCTCTAGGTGGTTCCAAGGGACAATATAGAAGGTTAGACAACCCATATTTGGAAGTTTTGGTAACTAAGTTAACTTCCGATTATTTCAAGTTCAAAATTTGAAAAGTATCAGTTTTTCCCAAATTCTGATTTTTTGGCCATCGTACATTCGGGACTTTACCAAAAAAAATTATCCTCCGAATATTACAAGTTCAAACAAACCATGCCATGGCTCTAGGTGGTTCCAAGGGCCAATATATAAGGTTAGACAACCCATATTCGGAAGTTTTAGTAACTAAGTTAACTTCCGATTATTTCAAGTTCAAAATTTGAAAAGGATCAGTTTTTCCCAAATTCTGATTTTTGGGCCATCGTACATTCGGGACTTTACAAAAAAAAATTATCCTCCGAATAATATAGTCGTGTTTAGAAATACCAACTTAATCGGTAGATAAAAATTTAAGTTCGATACCGAATATCTTATTCGGAGGGAATACGTGTATCGTTAGCAACCGATTGTAGTGCATCATTGATATGAAACCTCAACGGCCATATTTTCAGAAACCTCAACGGCCATATTTTCAAAAATTAGATCCGTTGGAACTCTAATCTATATAAGGAGGGTAACCCCTCTCAGTTATTATTGAGTAAAAAATCAGAATGAAAAACCTTTTCAATGTCAAGTCCATCATCAATCGAAAACATACTTCGAAGATGCAAGCGAACAACTACATCAATTGCAGCAATGGAAGAAGAAATACAAAAAAGGAACAAACAACCCAAAAAAAATTAAACCATCGTTAGTGGCAACGAAGGAGGAGGAAGAGGAAATCAAGGCTAAGAAGCGTGGTCAAGAACAATTCCATCATGGAGAAAGATTAAAACAAGTTGAGGAAGAGACCAAATGGATAAAAAATTATTACATTGTGAAAGATCTACCCAAAGAACAGCAGGACGATCGTATATTTTGGATTAACGTTTCATTGGGTCCTTTTGTTGGTAAGTAAAATAAGCCACGCTAAAATTATGAACCATCCCATGTTTCTTCAAGGTTGCACCATGTTATAAAATTGTGCACCGAGTACAACCGTATTCTTGGTAGGCACATAGACGACAGGTTTGCGGCATAAGATGCTTATTCCAAGTGGAGAGGAGAGTCGTTTCTACATTTCGAAGCCGCGTTGATTGTTGCATCTCGGACTGGGAAAAAAGAATAGCATGTGATGTTTGAGTGCTGTAAATTCAAATTTTTAATATTAATCGGCGGTTTGATAAAATATGGAATTCCCGAATATGATTAATCGGATTGAAGTGTTATAATACTGTTGTTCCGATTACATAGTTTCAAAAAAAAAAATATAGCCGTGCCTCGAAATATCCACCAAATCGGTAGATAGATATTTAAGAGTTCTACCGATTATAATATTCAGAATCAAAACGTGTATCATTACCAACCGATTATAATATTCGGAATCAAAACGTGTATCAAAGAGCCCGATTCCTACATTCGGGAGACAACATTGTATTTTTTGCGACCGATTAAATCATATATCTTCACAAAAAAGTTTCCAAAAAACTTGTACAAATTACATGTTCGAAAAAAAAACGATCAAACATCGTCATCATCCGAGGGGATCAATTCAAGTAACTCAGCGGGAAAGTTGTTGTCCATAACGCGATCCCAATCAACCATGTTGGACTCATATTGTTTCACCCAATCCTTGCAATGGTTCATCGGGAAGTAAACCGTGCCACTTACTCAACGGAGGTAACGGACAATCTTTCTTTACTCTTAAACCGATAAAATGCATTTCATTCACAAATGCCATTATGATTCTTCTATCTTTAACCGACTCGTCGCAAGCCGTACTTGTGGGTGCAAACGTCATGCTAAGTCCATACATAGGAGGAACAAATAAATGTACCACGCAATTCAAAACGTCCGCTAGGAGATATCCAAATTTAGGCATTGTCATCCAAAACTTGGATCTGATTGTCTTCAATCCCTTTCGGCACTTCACACGCGCAACTAAGTCTTTGAACTCTTGTTCTTTGTCGTATATATCTCCTCGCCTCATCATCTCCATATAAAAACCCTTGTCCTTCACTAGTTGTACCGCCATCTTATTTCTTAAATATTGGCATTGGGTGACATCTTCGATATCCGCCTCTCTAAAGTAACCCATTTGTTCCGTAGCAACGTGAAACCCACAATTTCCATCCCCATCAACCTCGTCGGTCGACAAAACAAATGGAATGATAAGTGGAGGGAGTTGTTCCAAATACTCTTTGTATATTGTATATGTGGATCGATTTGGTCTTCCATTAAGATCTCTAGGGCAACGAAGAGTACCTTTTCCTCTTTTATAGTAAGAATTTCCATTGGTTGGGTTTGTTGCGTGGCGTTCATTTGCTCAACAACTTCTTCGACAACATTGGGTTGACTTACTTGAGAAGGCTCTGTAGAGATCTTTGGCCTTACTTGTCGGGTGGTTGGTCCACTTTGATCATTTCTTGGACGACCTCTTTTCTTAGGTTCCGGCTCATCTTCAAATTCGGCTTCCGAACGCTCGTGCCTAGACAATATTCTTTTATTAGACAAATACTCCTTCAACTCTTTTCTTTGGATGGTCCTCGACACTTCGGTGTTCGGCCTACCGGTGTTCTTTTGCTTAATAGGTTCATCAACCTCCCTTAAACAAGGGTGAAGGGCTTCCTCCAAATTATGCATCAATATTTGCTTTTTGGTGCCGTTTGATGTAGCGTAACGCTCGGCTATTCGTGCACACAATTCCGACTCCAAGAAAGACGGACCATCAACTACCGGGGTGTTCGGAGTGAAATTTAATTGCTTCCAAAATGGGTGAATATCATCGATGTCAATCACTTCAACATACCTACCCAACTTATGACGACACGGGAGTCCAATACCTATCATATCCTTGCAAACACAAACCGTATTCTCGTCATCATAAGTTTTATATAACTTCAATTGTTTCATCATGCGATTTATTGCCCATCTTGAAACTTTATGAACAACTCCCCTTAGAAGCAATTTTTCCTTAATATGTTCCATCGGGAATTGGTGTACACTAAATTGCATACATTTCCTAATCTTTACGAGATCACGATTGGTGAATTCATGGATTGCTTCTTGGATCGACACAACTCCATTTTGACTACCAATTAGTATTTTCTTTAGTCGACCATGAGACCCCTCCGCAATGCTTGTCGCCTCGTTCTTGAAGTTACGATATTCATATGTCCATGCAAACACAAACCTCTCCTTAATCGTTAACCATTGTTTTTTACAATACTCAACCGGTTTTGGGTAGTCCGTGCCGTATTCATCCTCAAATTTCTTCAAGTTACATTCGTAAATTTCCTCGGTCATCGACCAAACGATTTTGTCCCATGCTTTCATGAACATTTTCCAAATAATTCCATCCTCCTTCCACTTTTCTTCAAACCTATCCTCTTCCTTACGTTCTTCCACGGTTAATTTACTAATGCGCTCATCCTCTTCCTTTGACCTCTTGGTACCCTTCCTTGGTCTTTTAGCTTGGAAATGATGATGGCAATTGGTTTTGAGATTGCATTGAATGTGCCACGTACATTGCAAGTTTTGGGCTTCCGGAAACACTACCGCTATTGCATGCATTAAGGCTTGATCGTTATCCGTTACAATAACCCTTGGAAAATTATCACCGTTATAAATGGACCTCAACGTCTCCAACATCCAAATGAAACTCACATTGTTCTCATGATCCATTAAACCCGATGCAATCGTAAACGTGTTTTTGTCCGAAGTATGGCAAGCAATGTTCAACAACGGCATGTTATACTTTTTTGTCTTATAAGTAGCATCTATCAACAAAATTTGATGAAAGCATTGAGACAATTGGATCATTTCGGGATGTGCCAAGAAAATACGAACCACTATACCATCCTTTTCTTCCCTTCTCAAGGTGTAGCCGTGTAACTCCGCTAACCACTCCGATTGTTGCATCACCGTTTTACCATCCCATTCAGTCCTTTTGATCGTATATAGGGCCGACTTAATTGTAGACAAAGAAGACAAGTTGTCGGGGTCGTCCGCCTTTATTTTACTCAAGATCGCACTCGCTTTTTGGATCCGCATAGACCTCACCGTCTGCATTTGATGTGGTTTTAACTTGGCAACCATTACATGTCCAATTAAATCCAACGGATCATCATGGTTGTGACAACCGTTATCAACTTTATACATTTTATACTCTTTACCTTTAATACCATCGGGATTATAGAAGACAATCTTAAATGGGCATCCTATTTTCTTGGTATTGCTTCGGTATTTCCTATTCGTCTTCCTTACGTACTTAATATTCTTTCCCTCGTGACTCTTTCGCGTCCCACCTCGCTCACAAATCATTTCAAATCGAGTGTCACTAACATGATTATTTTGAACTACCACTCACATGTTATCTTTTGCCTTGTTCATAAGCCATTCCTTTGCCTCCTTCTTACTTCCAAATGTCTAAACGTGCATAAAACAAAAAAAATCTAATAAGCATAACCATTTAACATATAAATTTTGAAAAAAAAAGTAGTAATGAGTATACCAAATCGTTTGCATAGTATAGGGAAGTGTCGGGCCTCAAATAGAAATCATCAACAAACTATTCAACGGCCTGCATATGAAAGCAACAAATTATTATACAATAATCTGAGGTTATTAAATAAGTCAAACTGCCGAATATACTATATTCGGAATCCTATCGGTTACCCAAAACACCCGATTTATGCAAATGAATGTACACAGTTTACTGAGTGCAAAAAATGATATAATCGGAAGCTAAAATATATAGTAAAACAGCCGAATATAAATAACCGAGAGATAACTTTAATCGATAAACATCTGATTTTCAAGTTTTCGAAAATTTTATTTTGAGGCCACTGTTATATTCGGCAGTCAAATAATGTTAAAATATTACCGATTGTAAAGGATAAGAATACTGAGTTTTGAAATTTTTTGAGGAATTCGTTTTTGGGGCCATTCGGGGGTAAATAACTCTACATAACTACCGAATGTAGATTTTTTGGAAAACCAGTTTGGGGTTTTTTCTCATATTCGACAGTAAACTACTATCTTGGAACTACCAAGTATACATATTTGGTACTCAGTGTGTTATATTCGTAAGTTTAATCGAGAAATTATCTACCGAATCTGGGTAGTTCATGGCATTCAATTCATGCAATAATCGGTTTTTCTTGTTTACAAAAGCACACAAACGCATGCAAATCGAGTATTTGAGTTTCTTAACACAAGACCTGTGTTTTACATGCATCGTTAGCTTCAATATCAGACGATTCTCCATTTTCTTCCATGAAAGGGTCGTCTAGGTTTTCCTCTCCACAAAAGCTTGGATCATTCAACATATACCCCAAATCGTCTTCTCTAAACGGTCGTGAACCTCAACATTTTGTTCTTCGCCATGATTCTCACCTTCTTCTTCATATCCATCCTTTTTTGTAGTGATAAAATGGGTTTTCCCTTTTTTCCTTCACCTTCTTCTCTATAACTCTAACAACTCAAAAATGAAAAAGAAATGGAAAAAATGAAACAAAAATCATTCTAATACTGCACTGACTACAATCGGAAGTCTGGGTAATATTTTGGCTTCCGATTGCAGTCGGAGGATAACAATGTTATCATATCCTCCGAATATATAAGGGTAATTTCGCCATTACGAATTACGTGAGATAAGGGCTGATTACATTTTCCCTTTGGGTGACCTTTTTTGTTTTATTGATGGCCCCTAAATCCTTTTGAGTGGCCCCTAAAAACGCGAGGTAATTTAAGTGAAACACAAAAGAAAAAAGAAACGGTTGTTATAAGGTCCTTACTGTTTCAAGCGTATATAAGCCTATAAATATTTGAAACACAAAAGAAAAAAGAAACGGTTGTTATAAGATTAGGCATCTCCTTAAATAGCACCGAGGCCTTTTAGATTAAAACCCCACACCTGCTGCAACAGGTGGTCAAGTGGGGACAGTATCAGTGTTATGTGGTCGGGCCCAGAAGTAGGGTCCGACGGTCCGTGAAGATCCTAACAACTGGTATCAGAGCGTATGGTTGAGGCTACTCTCCGAACGGAGAAGTGGTTGTGTATGTCACCCGGTTTAGGGCGCAAGTGGAGTCAAACTCAAGGTGGAGCAGGCATGGCCCAAAGTAGAGTTGGCGCTCAAGGTGGAGTTAGTGCCACACCCCATTAACTCAGGTGGAGCAGGATTCTATGGTGGGCAAGGTTCTGCTCAAGGTGGAGTTAGTGCTAGCCTTCCCATTAACTCAAGGTGGAGTAGGATTCTAGGGCGCGTAGTCACAATAATCATGTTCGATGGGTAGTTATACGGACGGTGATCATACGGTGGAGTATGATTGGATTGGTGAGGTGGTTTAATCTCGCCAAGGTGGAGATTAAACCAGTATGTGGCTCGATAAACACCACATATGTATAGCTAGGATAGTCTCACATGGAATAAGAGGAGTACATGTGGCGCTTAATAAGCTTGGGCATCTCCTTACATAGCACCGAGGCCTTTTAGATTAAAACTCCACACCTGCTGCAACAGGTGGTCAAGTGAGGACAATATCGGTGCTATGTGGTCGGGCCCAGAAATAAGGTCCCATGGTCCGTAAAGATCCTAACACGATTTTGGGGTTTGTTTTTTCTCCTGCTTCTCAAAAAAGAAAAATGGTGGTTGGGATATCCGAGAATTATTGATTCCATTGTGATAACAAAATGCAGTTGTATCCAGAAAAACTGATAAGAATAATGTAAAAGCACCCTTGCTTTTTTTATTTTGGTTATAATTTGTTCTGGTATTAGTGACTTTTGTATTCCATTCGAATGATACATTAGTAGATGTACAATTTGCCGTGTAATTCTTATGTTCATGACAATCTGGAACACAATCCCCGACCTTTTCTTACTAATAATTAAGTAATAATACAATATGTCGTGATCTTGCAAGAATTTAGTGTGTAGTACTAACGGAGGTCATTGTCCCTCTTGTTGTCCTTACAGAGGGTGAATAATTTGATTCCCACTAGGAAAAATGTTATTAGGTGGAATTCTCGTAATCCCTTCAATAGGAAGGAAATTCCCTTTGATTCCCACTAGTAAAAATCTCGTTTCTTTGGTCAGCAATGATTTCTCGTTATAAATTCGCCTCGCCTGCATGATCATGTAGCAGAGCATGCTAGAGATTGTGCCTTTCCAGCTGCAGATGCAGGGTCCAACGTCCATTATCAACTTCATTGGCGGTTTGAATTAAGGTAACTGTTTATTAATTAATGTCTGAAATTAGTGGGTTGCTTGTACCATTTGCAATCCATTTTCAGTTCCTTTGATTGGTGGTGATAATTCTTGTCTTAGTACTATTAACGCGTTTTTCTTCTCGGCAGTAGTCCCTAGTCAATAAAAGAGGCCAAAAGGGAAAGGTGAAAGTTGTGAGGCAACTTTTATCTCCTGATCATATTAGACCCTAGATACTCGACCGCAGACCCTAGATACTTGACCACAATTAGGCTTGTCGTCCGAGTGGAAAATAAATAAAGCAAGATGCTCGACTTGGACTCAAACTTTAGTCATTTCATACGAAATCACTAAGTGCGAATTCGTGCACACTCTTTAACGAGTGTATATTTCACATTTTAATATCTATTTTTGATTCAATTTATGGAGTTATGTAACGAGGATTGTGATTTTAAACATGAAGAGTAATGGGGTCATCAGTAAAATAACCAACCGATCATAAAAATACGTGAAATATACACTCGTTAAAGAAGTGTGAACAAATTTGGACTCGAAATCACTTTATACTATATAACACCTTATATAATGAAATCATCACTTGAAATCAAAAGAAATATATTGCTCAGATTAATCATTAAAAATGTTGCTAACGGTAACCTAAGTTTATTTTGGGCAACACACTTGTGATAGGATACTTATTGAACAGATAAGACCCTAATTATATACTCCACCACAAAAAAACCTTATCGTCTGTGTCTATGGACAAAAATGAAGCATATATCTCCCATCCAAAACCTCTCGCTGGGTGACGTTGCATATTTTTTCCAAAAATAATAATATTCAGTTGACTGGAAATTAACTAAGTCTTCTAAATCAAACTGTAGAATCAAAATATCGCACAATATATTTGTTAGTGTGCGAGATGTAATCATTTCCTTAGCATGCAAGAATGTAACACAAGTGCGAGAGAACTTAGCACAGGTATAAGGCAGAAGTTAGCACAAGAATGAGACAATATAAACTGTCATTCACTATGTAAACACATATATAAAGAGAAAAGCAGGAGAGAGGGAACACAATTTAGGGAGGACACACACTTTAGGGAGGACACATTAGTAGAGAGATAAAATAAAATTTGTATATTTGTTATTATTTCCTTATTCTTCATTCATCAACTTAGAGCTCCAAATACTCATTAGTGGAGTCTCAATATAATCCATATGTAATTCAATAATCATAGTGAAACCTAACCCGTGGATGTAGATCAAATTGATAGAACTAAGTAAATCTTGTGTCATATTTTATATTTCCGTTATCTTTATCTTTATTTTCATATTAAATAAGTTTAGATTTAGAAATCATAATCATGATAGTACAAAAGATGTGTTGTAGGAATCCTGCAACTACATTTTTGGCGCTAGGAACACTACCTGCTGCTTGTTGGATCCAAGGAAATCAAAGAAATCGACTAATGTGGAGTGTGGATCTATAAAGTTAATGGGCGAAAATGGGAATTTCAGCTAAGGATTTTCTTCTCCAACAACAAACACCATCAGCCGTTCAGAAATCACATGCCGAGATGTATTACGAAAGAAAGCTGCAATCAGAACTTCCATCAATGATTAAATCCAACAAGACGACATCAAAAATCAATTCAAAAGGATATTTCGTCCTCTCAATCCTTTAATTTTATCTTTAATAATCAGATCTGATGGCTTAATACATAAAAATTTTGAAAAAAGTTTTCATAAAAACCCAACCTGTTCTTCATCAAAAAAACGAATTTTCTCTTGAAAACAATATCCAAAACAAGTTTTTCTTAAAAGATTTACAAAAATCAAAAGTTTTAGCTAATTTGAGGATTTTTTCCGTGAGCGAAGTTTACAAATTACTAGGAAAATTAATTGTGTACACTTTTTAGATTTTAGGGCATGTTAAGAGACAGGAGAAGAAGAAGGGACGAAGAAAAAGCTAAAACAAAGAGCGAAGATAAAAGAAGAGGATGGATGAAACTGCACAACCAACAGTACGGAGAAGAGAAGAAGTTGATGAGAGATACAAAGGACGACAACAAGGAGTAAGTTATGCGAAGCCTACTGCATCAACACAAACAGGAACTGGAACAGATGGTCATAAGCGAAGGCAAGGAGTTTGGTGCCATGAGAACGATTCTCACCCAAATCCTATTTTTTACATATTTTTTCAGAACATCAAAGAGAGAATATAAGTTAACTTTCAGTATTGTGTAAGGGTGCACACGGTACGGTTCGGCTCGGTTCTTGCCGAGACCGAGTACCTGTATCTTACACCCTTCGGTACCAAAAAAATGGACCGGTCCCGGTACCGAGTACCTCGGTTCCGGTCAGTACCGGTACCGGTTCCGGTTCCATTTCAGGGGAAAAAAAAAACAGAAATCTATTGCCCTGTTTTTTACTTTTTTACCTGTTTTTTTACCTATTTTTCAATATCTCAAAGCAACAACTAATAAGTAGCAATATTAATAGCAAACCAAACAAACAATGTCTTGAAAATCTTAAAAAAGAAGTAGCAGTAGTCACAGACACACACTAAGTCTTGAAAATGAGAAAATATGATAAAAGAACAACTAGCAGTGCTGCAGTAGCCTTGAATATTGATCTTCTAATCCATGTCAGCAGCACTTGTGGTGTCATCATTGTTGATAGGACCAAGTAACGCTGCAAAAAAATAATAATAGCAGTTAGTAACCATTAGACTATATCTATTACTGCCAAACACAAGTAATAATGTAATATGTTACCTTCTTCAGTTTCAACATCATCATCTGATATGTAATCAGATAGAAGATCAAGTTGTATTGGCTTCCTTAGCCAGCTTTGTGTGCAAAGCAATGCCTCAACTGTCCTTGTAGATAAAGAGCTTCTACAAGGACTTAAGACTCGCTTTCCTGTGCTAAAAGCAGACTCAGAGGCAACAGAAGACACAGGAATGGCTAATATGATTCCCATTCTATAGAAGAAGATAAAAATGTTCTACTGTTATGAAATTGTAAAGTTCAGGATTTTTCTACCTTGTGCAATTGATGCAGTCCTGCGGCTCCTGCCTTTGATAATGTACCTTGATTTTACTTGTCAGGCAATTGCTCTCAATTGGTCTCAATCTTTGGCCTGTAGAGTGGGGTAATGTAGCTTATGATCAGCAAAATCTGGCAACTCATTGCTTATAAATTGCCACTCTTAACAATGACTGACCCAATCTTATACAGTCAATTAAAAACTCGTATAGGAACACTAAATTTGGTGGTTAAGCTCAAAATTATAAAAAGATGCATTGAAATTGTATGATAAAATGCCTGTTCTACTTCGATTTCCCAGAATTAAAATTAAAAGCTAATGAAACACAATTAGCCAGGAATTCAACAAACCCAAAATAGAGACACGGAAACAAAAGGCAAGAATACTTACAGAGGTAAGAGTGGGTATATATAAACACATAATCATTGCATGTATATTATGTGTTTATATATACTTGAGAAGAGTTGATTTGATCAAAATGTTAAAGAAATTGACTAAAAATTTTGGCAACTCATCGCTTATAAATTCATGATAGTTCCAAAACTTCCAATTGAAAGATCAAAAAGCAAGATGTTTGAGGAAACTGGGCTACACAAGGTTCTGTGAACTGGTTATCTAATTACTTGTGAAAATCCATACAAATACCTCTGGAAGTGAACAATTTAGCTTTCTATTGTTAAATGTTAACATTTTATCGGCATTCACAAAACTAAAAAACAACTATTAGTCTATTACAGAAATTTTTAGGTAACCCTAGCTTTAGAATAGCATTTCCATCTTCACGGCTAAACTACTGCTCATGAATCAAAGATCTAAAAGCAAAAGAAATCATCCAAAAATGTGACAGAACACTAAAAGCCTAGATTTAGTTTCAGAAGTGTAAAAGAAACAACATCCATATGAAGAAGAAAAAGATCTTACGGTGATTGCAGTGAATCCTTTAAGCTGCTACTCGCTATGAAGGTTTGGTGGGAGATGAAGAAAATCCTTTAAGCCGCTACTCGCTAGAGAAAACAAAAATCCGTTAATGTCAATCACAGATTCACAGACATGCATACAAAAATTAAAATCAAAAAATTAAAAATTACTTACCACCGGAATTGTTCTTCTAATTTTCTTCACACCGGAATTAAAAACGAAGAGACAGACGAAGTAATACGGTTTGATTAAATTTTTAATCGTTTGATTGAAGGTTAACAGAGAAGATGAAGATTAGAAGAAGGGGAGAATTTCTTCTCCTTCTCAGAGAGAAGTACTGAGAAGAGGCGAGAAAAAACTAAGGGAACTGAAACCCTAATCTAATAATGTGAGCTTATATACCCCCTATTAATCCAATGGCTGAGACAGATCCCTTATCCCCTAAATCTAACGGTCAGAATTATTCGGGACTTCGGTCCGGTACGGGACGGTTCATGTGTTGGACCGTGTACCTGTACCCCCATAGCTCGTTTCCTATTTTTGGGACCGGTACTTGTACCTTGTACCTCGGTTCGGTCCAAAATCAGGTACGGTTCCATCGATTCCGGTTCGGTCCGTCAGTCCGGCTCGGTTCCTGTGCACCCTTGGTATTGTGCGTTAGTTTCGCACTGAAGAAGAAACGAAGATGGTTCACATACAGGAGTATGAGTTTGATGTCACAAGATTAATTCTCATCGCACGCGTGTTTTTCTCATACATTTTTTACCACTACCAAAGGAGAAGATAAGGGTTAAAACATCAGCTATGTGCGTTCATTTCGCACAAAAGGAGTCTGCACAGTTGGCTCAGAGCGAAGAATATGAGTTTGCATTAATTTCGCACAAAAAATGTCAACTTTCGATAAGATGGTCAGTCAAGGAATACGCAAGCCACAAATTCAGAGTTCAAATTCTATCTCCTACACATATTTTTGCAGAATTTTTCTAAAAAGAGGTTATCATCGCAACAAAACATACTAAGAAGAAAAGGCAACAAGACCTTATAATAAGACCTTAATAAAAGGCATCATAAATGATATTTATTATCAGATTGGCTAGGAATCCGAATGTGGCATGCAACCTAGTTCGCATACATGCAAGAGGCACAAGAATATATACAAGTAAGACCTATCGCACGTCATAGTCGGAGAATCTAGAAGGCATGACTCAAGAGAAGGCTACACCGACCCAGAAACTTGAGTCATGGAGATTTGGGGTGAGAAAAACGATGATGCCCATCCGGAAGAGGCACCTTAAAATTTCAGTCTATGATAATAATCTTAGATTGAGTGCCTAAGGTGAGAAAGTCTCTTCCAAGGAATGCTATTACATAACCCCCTTTTAGGACTTGGTAAATTATCACTCTGAAAACTAAACCTGTTCTTGATAAGCATAAAATAAGTTGTTACAAATGAAGATTGCTACTGCGACGTTATTAGTGTTTGCAATATTATTTGTTTCATCTATTGCATTTGCTTCACTTACTCATAAAAAACAATTACAGGTAGTAGTAGAAGAAGAAATTGATGCACTCTTAAAGAAGGAATGCATTTGTTTCATCTATTGCATTTGAATTAAGCTAACCGTTATCATTGGTGTTTATTATTCTATTCATTCCCTACAAGAAACTCAATATATCGCAACACTCTATAGTTATGGCATAAATCTCTACTAGTGTCGCGATAACCTATGTAGCAAGAAGTCTTTTTTGCAACATCAATCTTATTGTTGAAGCAAGAGATTATACTTTTTTGCCACACATTTTTCATATTATTGCTACAGTTGTGCGACAAAAGTTTCATTTTACAACAGTAAATTATAGCTTTTAGCTGCGGCTGAAAAGTACTGCGATTAGAAATTTACTTTTACAACACCTATATTGAAGGTGTGACAATATATGGTGTAGCAATAGGTATATTTTCTCGTAGTGATATTAATGTCTAGAATTAGTGGGATGTTGATACCATTTGCATCCATTTTCAGTTCCGTTGATTGGTGGCGATAGATCTTGATGTTCTATTAACGCGTTTTTCCGGGACAAAGTAAAAACAAAAGAGGAAAAGGAAAAGTCAGAGTTGTGACATTGAACCACACATTTCCAAAGTAGCAGATCTTTCAAAGATTATCAGTTGACTGAAAATTAACCAAGTCTTCCAAATCAAACAAAACAATATTTTATTATAAGAACCCGTTCTACTTGATTAGTCAATCATCAGCCAAAAACACAAAACTCTTCTTCTTTCAATATGTTTCAACGAATAAGGGTTTCCACTGATACTTCACTAGTGTTGTTGGTGTTACTAATAATTTCATCTTACAATGCTGTTGTTCATTTTGCATATGGTTCTTCAATATCTTCAACTCGTGATAGACAACATTTTCAAGCAGTAGAACTAGAAGTAGATGCTCTTTTGAAATGGAAATCAAGCCTTGTGAATCAAACTACTTCTCCCTTCTCTTCTTGGAAGATGAATTCTACTACAAATGCAACGAGTCCATGCGAGTGGTATGGAATCACTTGTAACAATGATGGGAGTGTCACGAAATTGAGCATTATTGGTTGGGGTTTACAAGGTACGCTCCATAGTTTCAATTTCTCATCCTTCTACAGCTTAGTTAGTCTTGACTTGAGCCAGAATGATCTTTATGGAACTATTCCCTCCCAAATTAGTAATCTTTTAAAACTCACCTATCTCGATCTTTCCAACAATAAATTTTCTGGACATATTCCACTAGAAATTGGTTTTCTAAGAAATCTGAAGTTATTAAATCTTTCCAACAATCAAATTAGTGGATTTATCCCTCAAGAAATCGGCAATTTATATCTTCTAACTGATTTATGGTTGTACATGAACAGTCTGACTGGCTCAATCCCTATTTCTATATTCAATCTGACCAACTTGGCCTATTTATCATTTTTTTGGAACAGCCTTTCTGGCATCATACCTCAAGATATTGGTAAACTAAGGTCTCTTACCTACTTGTCCCTCGATTTAAACAATTTCACTGGTTCAATCCCTACTTCTTTAACCAATTTAACTGGCCTAAACACTCTTTACCTAGGGGATAACCACCTTTCTGGCATCATTCCTCAAGATATAGGAAGGTTACACTCTCTTTCATCCTTAGATTTCTTCGGAAACAATCTCACAGGTTCCATCCCTACTTCGATATGCAATTTAACCAACTTAAGCAATTTATACATGCACGATAATATGCTTTCCGGCACCATACCTCAAAATATAGGAAATTTAAGGTCTCTTACCATCTTCGCATCCGGTATGAATAATCTCATTGGTTCAGTCCCTGCATCTGTAGGTAATCTGAGAAATTTGATTGTTTTAAGTCTTTTCCAAAATCAATTAACCGGTTCATTGCCAATGGGATTCAACAATCTAACACAATTGAAAATATTGTTTTTGAGTGAGAATGAGTTTTCTGGTTATTTACCTCAAAATATATGTCAAAGCGGAACACTTGAAACATTTGATGCAAGTGATAACCATTTCACGGGTCCTATACCAAGAAGCCTTAGAAATTGCACCAGCCTGAGAGAACTCGATCTTGGATTTAATAAATTGGTTGATAATGTAACAGAGGCGTTTGACGTGTATCAGAATCTAGATACGTTAGTTTTGAATAAAAATATGTTGTATGGTGAACTCTCAAAAGACTGGGGAAAATGTCAAAATTTGGTAGTCCTATCTTTCGGAGGGAACAATATCACTGGAAGAATACCATCTGAAATAGGGAAATTGAAGATTTTAAGTGCATTTAATCTTGGTTCCAACAACTTAGTAGGAAAAATTCCTGAGGGGTTGTTGAGATTGTCTTCATTAATCATATTATATTTGAATAATAACCAACTTTCTGGTAGGTTGTCTTCCCCAGTTGGAATGTTATCCAACCTGACACATCTCGATTTATCATCAAACAAACTAATCGGGTCGATACCAAAACAACTAGGGGAGTGCTCAAAGTTACTATCTCTGAATTTGAGAAACAACAATTTTAACGGAAGCATCCCAACCCAGATTGGAAACTTGGATTCGTTGCAGATTTTCTTAGATCTTAGTTACAATGAGTTGAGTGGAGAGATACCATCATCTTTCGGAAAACTAAGTACACTAGAGACACTAAATTTATCCCACAACAATTTTTCCGGCTCAATTCCATCTTCATTTGTTCAAATGGTTAGCTTGACTATCATTGATGTTTCGTACAATCAATTGAGTGGTCCTCTTCCAAACACCAAGGCCTTTAAGGATGCTCCTGTTGATGCGTTGAAGAACAACAAAGGTTTGTGTGGTGATAGCTCAAGAGGCTTAAAACCATGTAATACAAATCCTACAATTGAAGTCGGAGAAGATGGTGTTAAAGAGGATGCAATTGAGAGAATATTGTTTTATGGTGTTATTGCGTTGGGGTTCGGAGTTGGGTTTTGGGGTTTGTTCTTGGTTCTGCTTCTCAACAAAGAGAAATGGTGGTTTGGGTATTGGAGAATTATCGATTCCATTGTGATTAGAATAATCCGTTGTTGTATTGACGAAAATTGATTGTAATATTTTTTTTTTGTATTGTGTTTGAATTGATAAATGTACTTCTAAAAAAATGCGTCTTGTTCCTGGAGGAAATAATCAAAGAGATTCTAAGCATGAATCTAGAATTAATATTATTCGGTGTGCCCTTAGTAAAACCCCTTCTTGAGTGGGTTATAATCACACCAATAAAACATGTAGAAATTGGGCTTTAGACACTGAGAATGTTGGAACATGTAATTTGTAATGACAACTGACAAGAAAGTTGTAGGATTGTGTAGATTTGGAATATTCCCCCAAATCTGAACCTGGGATGGTCAAATCTGATAATGTTCATCTTCAGTTCACCCGAATGAGAAACTCAGGTCCAACTCTAGTAATCTTTGAACCTGGGATGTTCAAATCTGATAAGTTTCATCTTCAGTTCACCCGAATGAGAAAGTCAGGTCCAACTCTAGTAATCTTTGAACCTGAGATGTTCAAATATGATAAGTTTCATCTTTAGTTCACCTGAATGAGAAACTCAGGTCCAACTTTAGTAATCTTTGAACCTGGGATGTTTAAATATGATAACTTTCATCTTCAATTCATCTGAATGATAAACTCAGGTCCAACTCTAGTAATCTTTGAACCTGGGATTAGGGTTGAACATGGTTTCGGTTTTCCGCTGGAACCGACCGAACCAGACCAATTAGGTAGAAACCAAACCGAACCATTTACTAATGGATTGGTTATGGTGTAGAAAGTGGAAAACCGATAATGTTGGTTTTGGTTTGGTTTGACCTCTAAAACCGAACCAAAAACCATTGGAAAACCGATTAATTTTTAAACTTAGTTTCTACCTTGATTTACAAGTATTAGATTCTATCCATTGATTTAGAGGATAAATAGAAACCCTAAATCTAAAATTTCATTATGATACTCTCCCTCTTTCTCTTTCTCCTTCTCTCAGTCGCCTCCCTTCTCCACCCCTAACTACAGCAGCCACTGCTGCTACTATCGGCAGTAACTAAATTAAAATATATTATATATCTTCTTTTGATCTCTAGATTTAGAGTAAACTTTAACTATTCTTGATTTTTTTTTGTCTGTAAATTTGTGTAAACCAGTATTATCAGCAGCTACGATTTTTTTTATCTGTAAGTTTGTGTATTTTTTTTTGTTTGAGTCGTTTGACATAATTATTGGTTAACCAAAAACCACTGGGACAAACCGAAACCGGCTGGAACCATTTGGAAACCGAACCAATGGTTAATTGATTGCTTTGGTTTAGATTTTTATAAACCGATAGTATTGGTTTCGGTTTTGGTTTGGCTAGAAACCGAACCAAAATCGACCATAAACAGCCCTACCTGGGATGGTCAAATCTGATAAATTTCATCTTCAATTCATCTGAATGATAAACTCAGGTCAAACTCTAGTAATCTTTGAACCTGTGATGGTCAAATCTGATAAATTTCATCTTCAGTTCACCCGAATGAGAAACTCAGGTCCAACTCTAGTAATCATTGAATCGGGATGGTCAAATCTAATAAATTTCATCTTCAGTTCACCCGAAGTAGCTTGTGACAGTAATAATTAAATTCAATTATATCGTTTATTAACTTCGACAAGCACATTTACACATGAAAAAAATCTCACTGAAAAAAACGAGGACAAATTATAACTCGAACTTATTAAAATAGGCAATTTGGATTTTCTGAAAATCCATGCACATAATTATCCCTGATTCTCCAAGGAAATGTTGTTAGTAAAGTAATAAAGCATAATGTAGTTAAATTTTGTTGAAGGTTGCGTATTGAGGATATATAAAAGAACGGGCATAATAACTTTGTACCGATAATAATATCAAATTGGACGAAAACTTTTTCCATCCTAAATTCAATTTCCATGCTGGTGTCACAATATCATAGTAGTAAAATTACTTGGTGATGATATCAGTAATGTGAGTACGAAATTTGTTGGCACCAAAATTTTTTATCGATAAAATAAAATCGGTTTCTATTCGTTAAAAGTTTAGTGAATTTTATTGAGATTGGAAAGAAAATAATTCCAGTTTTCTTTTATTTTATGAGGCGCCAAATTGTACGATTATTGAAATTAAAATATTAGTATCAACTATCAAATGTAATCAAATTCAAGAGAATGGCACTAGTGCTTCCACGAATTTTATGTTAAGAATTTTAGTACTATTAAATTTGTAGGTTCCTTCAAAAAAATATTAAATTTTTAGGGTTTGGCGGCTTTGGCTAGAACGATGCCGGTCAACGAAGACCAAAAAAAAAAAAGGCACACCCAACTATAAACTATCAAGTACTTCATATGCATTTAAACCTTCACATGGTCTCAAGATTGGAGACACAGATTGTAGAAAATCTTAGTCAAACTTATCAGCATCCGTACGTGTTTAATGATTAGTAAATAAATATCAAAAATAGATGTAATTTATATAACACAAAATTAAGATATAAAACATTCATACCCACCGAACCCTATTCTTGAGTGTCTAACTCAATCCGCCTCCTCTTCCCTTCTTCTCTAGAAATGCCTTCTTCTTTCTCTGCAACTCTTTCTCTCTCTTAAAATCAAATCATATTAATGAATCTGTGATGATAATTGGAGGGTGTAGATTCTGATTTTCTTTTCTTTCATTTTCACTTTAATCATATCATTAAATCTGCGATGATAATTGGAGGGTGTAGATTCTGATTTTTTTTCATCTTTTACTTTAATCATTCAATTCTATTTACATGAAATTAGTTCTCAGATCTAGTGATTTTTCATAAGATTTTGTATTTTAAACCCAATAATGGGTATTTTTTATTTCTGTAATTTGTTTGTTGTTGCTAAAGAAATACAAGGTTTAGATCTTGAGTTTTGGTTTTATTTATCGGTTGGGTTTCCTCAAAACTTGTTATCCTGGTTTAAGATGTTTCTGGTAGTAACCTTATTCATGGATTAAGGAGCTATTTTGACCAATCTTTGGACGGTAACTGAAATTTGTTTATATCTGGTCTTTTTCTGTGATGATAATACAAGGATTAAAGTTATGATTGCTTTTCATTTTCACTGTATTTATTCAATTCTATTTACTTGAAATTAGCATTCAGTTCTCTTTACATAAAATTAGTATTCAGATTTTGGGATTTTTCAATAAATCTTGTTTTTCAACTCAATAATGGCTGTTTCTGATCTCTTTAATTTGTTTGTTGTTACCAAAACTAATACAAATGATTCAGAATTTCATATCTTGAATGTTGGCTTTATTTATCCGGTTGGGTTTCCTCAAAACTTTCTTGGTTTGCAATGATTGTGGTAGTAACCTTATTCATGGATTAAGACGTTATTTTTGGCCAAAATTCGGAAGCAATTGAAGATTATATCGATTTTCTGAAGATCTTTTTTTTTGGTCAGATTGTATAAATTCTTGTATTTCTTTGATTTCTGTAAAGGGTCTGAAAATTTATGTTATCTTGATCTGGTTTGAAGAATGTGTTTGAAAATTGTCAAATATCTGGTATTGTTGTTTTGTTTGTTGATTCTTTTGTTAATATTACTCGAGTATCCGTTTCTAGGTTTAATGCTATTTTTGTTTTAATTTGATTTTCTTATTCTTCATAGCAATAATCTTCTGTGTTTATTTGGGTGTTTTTGTAAATGCAGGACCCGATTTTTATCATTTTAGGGAGGGAGGAACGAGATCCCAATGATGAGAAAAGAAATTTAAACGCATTGATGGGTGATTCAAAGTAGAAAGCGTTCTTTATCTTTTGTTTTAAAACTGCGGAGATTGTAATTTTTTTTTAAGGAATTGATTAGATTTGTATTTTTGTTCTTTTTTTTTTCTTTTCTGTAAAGACTATAATTTATTTAAGAAATGATGTAAAATAAATTCTCTGATATAATAAAATTTATTTATTTTCTTAATTTGGTTCATCATTTGTTATACTTATTAATTTTAAATAAATAATTACAATTTTGGATTGTAAAATCATCATCGGCGTTTAGGGAGGCAAAAATTTGCTAGCTTAGATACTTAAGCAACCAACTTCAAGCCAGTGGCTTCATGTATCTATGGACTCGGTATTCTAATTGCTCGTTGGGTGGTTGGTCTAGCTTTTAAGCGATGGGTAGTCTACTTGCTCTAGGATGGTTGGTCTAACTATGGAGGCATTGGTGTTCAACTTGCTCTAGAACGGTTGGTCTAGCTTTAAAGTGATGGTTATTTTGCTTACTCTAAGTAGGTCGGTCTAACTATGAAGCGATGAACAAGGAAGACGCTACATGATAGTTGGTTGATTATTAAAGCAATTACCTAGCTGCTCTAGACCTATAGAGATCCCACCTTTTGCAACTCAAGAGCGAGAGCCAAATTAAGTCGCTCTAAGGGTTAGAGCGACTCAATATGGGCTTTTGCAACCAAAACTGCCGGGTTGCTTAATCCAGTTTTTCTTGTAGTGATATCATTGTAAATTTCATCCAAGCTTTTATTTATGGCTCGGATTTTACCGGCCATCTTAAACAGAAAAACAAGTGGATTGGAGGTTTTACTAATGAAATCTAGTACTTTGTGCTTGAGCTGACTTCCTCTACCTTGACTACGCATGGTTTGGTAACAGAATTCATCCATAACATCATCGGCATCGTAAACGACGACTTTGAGCCTTCTCAACCAAAGTTTGACAGTAGGATCAGTTATTTGTTTCTCCTCGGCATCAGAAATTAAAGCTTGAATCGACTCCAAGGTTCTCGCAAGTTTCTTAAGATCATCCCTAACACCCCATGCGTGAGTAATCTGTTGAGAAACAACTGGGAGCAGTTTCTTCAAGATTTCAGTCACACCGTTAACCAAAATCCCTGACATTGCCATTACGAAAAAATATAAAATTGATGAAATAGTATCACGAGGAAGCTTGTATATATCAAGTAACAGTAGTAACAGTATAGAAAAGATAACGAAGATATGAAAATTAGTTATCAGAGGAAAAATAATGTAATGACTTCTGTCTCTTTCACACAGGTAGAGAAAGATATAGTGAAGATGTATGAAGATGATGATATAGTAGAGAGAAAGATAAGTTTTTCTTAGATGGATTATTTGTGTTATTATGGATGTCGAGTTTTTGTACATGTAACTGTAAAATGACTCTTCTCTATAATTATTTCCAGAAGTCTTGGTTCACTTAGGTTTTTCACCGAAGTTTCCATTGGGGAGACACAATTGATGGGCCCACTCCTGCCCCATTCCTATCGAGTGTAGCCTAGGTGGTTTCCGTTCAATCCCTTTCGATGGAAAACGGAGTGAAAGATAGTTGTGTCTAGCAAAACAGTAATTATTTCTCAAATTCTCCTAGACGCAACGAAACAAAAAGAACCATAAATGCACTTTAGGAAAATCCGACGGTCCTGATGTGATTCTCAATATTAAGATAGGAAACGGGGCAGGAATGGACCCCACCCTCCTCACACACGGTGCTCAACTCGGTCCTCTTCTATTTTTTCACAACTTTGTTCTCTATAATGATTTCTCTACTTCATGAGTCTTCTCTATAATTATTTCTCTACTTTATCAATTATCAAATGCCAGTGAGTGCCAGAGTGATGAATAGATAGCACATGGGCCAATAATAATATAGTACTCCTCTCATGAGGTCAGTATATGTAGTCTGGTCATATCCTTACTTTAATTGATTCACTGTAAACCAATTTGTCAAATATCACTGCTACTGTATCACATTCAAGCTGCTCTACACCTTGGTCATCATATACTATGCGACCGCGTGGGTGGGAGGACGACCAAGAAAGAAATTGACATGCATACATCACTTTCATCGCCAGCACATTTCTGTACGCGAATTCTAGAATAAGATAACCTTGTAATGAAAGCCAGAAGTTTTGGTGACTCGCCTGAGAACACCAAATACAAGTGGAAAAAGTTTTGAGCAGCACGAGTTCAAAAATGAATTCACATTTTTATATCCGTTGGATGATGGAGATGTGACATCATCAAACGAGGACTTAACTACAGTTTGGATTTTAAGTACGCCGTATTTTTAGAGGATATATTTCATGGATTACCAAGAATTTCCCACGAAATACTTAAGGTGGCAAGAGTGAACCTTTATCTTTTATTTTTTTTTGGAATACCTAGAATTTTAGTCCATAATATATCTTGATTCCAAGCGATCTTTTTTTTCTTTAGTATTTTAGATTAATGATTGTATACAAGTACATAGGGTATTGAATCACTAAGATGCATATATACACACTACAACTAATTGTATGTTTCTATCAAGAACGCGACAATCAAAGACAAACGAAAAACATAAAAGAATACAATTGGGAAGGATGACTCATGTTTTATCTTAGTTTTTTTTCTTATTTTATTATCTTAGTTGTTGATCTCTTATTCTATCAAACTGCTGTCAATTGTACAAAGAAGTGAACTATCAATATATAGACGGAAATAGTTTGGCCAGCATCAATCTAATTTGTTGATAGCTTTTACCTTAATCTAACGTGATAATTTTAGATTAACTTCTTGAATTTTATTTGTTTTCGATTTAGAATCGATAACCTTTGCTTTCTGAATTCTCTGTATAATGAACTTATATGAGAACAAATATGCTAACTTGCGGGGCAATAGTCATTGCTGAATCAGGTCATGGTTTTAACTTCTTACTGAAAGCTATTCTTTTCCTGAAGAAGACGGAGATACATCTCTAAAAATACGGTGTACTTAAAATCCAAACTGTAATTAAGTCCCTAGTTTGATGATGTCACATCTCCATCATCTAACGGATATAAAGCCGCGAATTCATTTTTGAACTAGCACTGCGAGTTCAATTTTTTCTTCCAAATACAAACAAGAAATTCATTAAGTCTCGTATGGGAAATGAAAAACTTATTTACGACCAGCTATCCTTCAAAATCAGTTCTAGACTAAGTCGTCAAGGCTGCTAATAGGGATACCAAATTACTTGGGACTGTACCAAAACATATAAAAGACAAAAAATCCTTCGTATTGGTACACCCCCCAATCAATTTGGTATCCCTATAAGCAATCTTCCTTGTCATGAGCACTTCCGTAAGTCAATGTATCAAGAATATTTTTCAACTGTTCACCTCTTCTATGTCTTTTTTCTTTCCGAACAGGATTTTAGACACCATTTAACATGTTTTTTCCTTGAACTCATGTAGTGTTTAAATAAAGACATCTATAGGAAAGAAAACACAGGAACAATGGTGCTAGTGTAAACTCACATTTCTTCATCTTTTGTTGTTTTCATTCCTTAAGAGCTAGCACTGTGGTGCCCTCCATCCTTGACTTTACTATCCCTCAAAAACTCAACAAGTACTATGGTCTTCCATATCACTACATATGTAGGAATATCCCTCCCTTTCCCTATTAGGAGGATTATATTTGATCCCGCTTGTAGGGAAGGGAAATTACATGGCTACTCAGTAGCCGTAGCTTTTTACACGGCTATTGAGTAGCCTTTTCGGGAAAATTATTTGTTTGACCTTTTTTCGTTTACACCTCTCTCACACCCGATCCTAACCATCCATCATTAATAACGGCTCTATCTTCTCCACCGTCGGATCCCAACGGTCATTTTTTCAAAATCCTCTATAAATATCACTCTAATTCTCTACTCAAATCACATCAAATCAATTTCTTCGTCTTACATCAATTGATTTCTTATTTCTCTTCTTATTATTATACCTCTTTGATTTTTATATTTATCTTCTACTACTCAAGTTTTTATATTTTATTTTCATTCAAAATGGTTAATAATTTTGTTCAACGGGAAGAGATTGATCTTACTGCTTCCTTTATTTAAGTGAGTATGGACGAAATTGTGGGGTCGGGACAAAAAACCGTTATATTTTGGATACATATTCACCAAATTTTTGTCGAACGCAATGGCAATCCAAATGGAAGATATTGGGGAGCCTTAAAAACCAAGATGAAAAATATAAAAAAAGATGTCAAAGAATTCGTGTCCATTCTTAACGCTATATATCGGCAAACCAAAAGCGGTGCGAACCACGAAGATTTGGTAAGTTCTATTGATTTGTTAAGTTTTCCATATAGTGGTGATAATAGTAATAAACATAATTTTTCTTACATAAATTTTCAGACGAAAGATGGTCGGGAGCAATTTCAGGAAAAAACAGGACAACCATATCAAGTATGATGCATGTTATGAAATGTTTAGAGAAAAGGTCCCTGTATATAATTATGAACTCACTGTGAGCCAAAACAGTGAGTCGTTCAATAATCATCGTAACTTTGTATCACTCGAAGATGGTACTGAAGTTCTTCCTAATGGAAATACTCGTTGTAATTACAGGTATAATGCACGTCCTATAGGAACAAAAAAAGCCAAAATGCAAGCTAGACAGAAGAAAGATCGTGAGCAAGGTATATTTGGAGAAGGTGATGAAGGAACATCTTCGGTTAAGATGGAAGAAGATAGGATGCATCAACAAAGTGCTAGTATTTTGGAATATCTTAAGGAAACACGATCAAGGAAGGAAGAAATGAGAGTGGAACAAGAATCCCAATACCAAACAATTTGGGGGTATACTCAACAATCGAGTTATGAAATGGAAGAACAACTCAATTTGCAAAACCTTCAACAACAGACTAATCAAATGCATCAACAGCAAATGCATTTACATCAAGACAATGCAATAATATCTATGGACCTTAGTCGGTTAGCTCCCAACGGAAAAAAATATTATCGACGCAAGCAAAAGAAGACTTTGAAGGGGATGAATATAACCAACATTGAAGATTCAGAAGATGATAATGTAATCCATCTCTAATTGTTTTATCTTTTATTAGTTTAGTTTTGTAATTTCTAGTCTAGGTTTAAATTAAAAGTGTTGTCCTAAATTTCTACTTAGTATTGGTGTTAACTTAATTTTAAAAGTGTTGTCTAAATTAATTTAAATTGTTGTTTGAATTAATAAAAGATTTGAATGTGTTAACGATTTTCATATTCAAATTAATAGCTTCATTATCACCTCTATTACTTGTAGTTTTAAATTAATATTTTTTATAAATTAAACTATTGTTCATTAATGACTTAAAAAAGGAATTACAATAGATCATTCTATTAAAAGCGTGTATTAGTATGCCCTCGTTTCTTAACATGGTGAACGATAGGTCTCAACACATTAAATGTTATTATTTTTCTTGGTGTGAGATTCAACGATCAATGCCACTTCGAAATGATAAAACTACTCTCCTCTCCAAGCTTTATATGCATCTTGTGCAGCGAACCTGTCCCCTCTGTACCTATCGAAAAACTCATTGTACTTGATGCATAATTTCATAACATGATTCGTCCTTCTACAAATGTAGGATGGTTCATAATCAAAGCGTGGTTTTTTTCCTGTCTATTTAACGAAAGGACCCCAACCAACATCAATCCAAAATGTAGTATGATCGTTAGGATCTTCGGAAAAATCATCCTTTAGAAGGTAAAAGTTTCTAATCCATTCGGTCTCTTCTTCAACATCCTTTAACCTTGCCCTCAGTTGGAATTGTTCTTGACCTCGTTCCTTTGCCTTGAGTTTTTCTTCGTATTCTTTCGCAGCCGATGATGAATCTTTGGTTTGTTTTATGGATTTTCGTTTTCTTAACACTTCAGCCATCACATTAGTTAATTTGGTAGGTGATGAAGACGTTGTTGCATTTGTAATAGCTTTATTTCCTCTTTTGGATATCTCTTTTTCTATTGCAGCAATTAATTGAGTGGTTCGCTTGCATTTTCTAAGAATCTCTTCGACTGAGTTGGTAGTTTCTGATTGATTTTCCATTGAATAGATGTTTAGCTTTGAATTTCACCTCAAATATTGATAATGCAAAGAAGAATGGGTTATCTTCCTTATATAGGATTTGTTCCCAACGGAAATATTTCTTAGAACTCGTGTCCAACGACTCTATATCTTAGAACTCGTGTCCAACGACTCTATTTCTTAGAAATCCTTCCCAACGGCTATATATTTCTTTTTATAAATAGCAAACATTTTTTCTAACCAACAACAATCTCAATTCATTCTCAAATATAAACCTCAATCATGTATTCTAACAGTTCGAGTAGAAATGGAAAACAAATAGTATGTGTGGAAGCAAAAGAGGTTTGTCCATGTTGTTTCTTGGATAATCATAGTCTGCGTCAATGCCCATGGCTATATACAAAATGTCCACAACGAGGTTGCACTGGAACTAGGAAGGTAAAAGAGTTGATACCAGAGAAGATAAGGTATTTGTAATGTGAGTATGCTAAATGTCCGGGAGAAGCACAATGTTTGGAGGATGCAATGAAAAATGCAATCAAACAAGAAAAAGTTGACGAACTCTGCAAGAACTTCAAACTAAGAGGAAAGGTGGAGTTTGAATGCACCAAGGGTATTCCCTGTGAAACTGAGGGTTGTAATTTCTTTATGGAAATTCACCGGTCAAGTGCAAAGAAAACATATGGAAAACGTTACTGGAAATGCCTAGACTATGAAACGGTAGCATGGGCTGAATAAGTGTTGTTATGAATTAGTTTAATCAAGAGTTTGAATATCGATTCATGTAATGTTCTTTTTTATAATTAGTATGTGTTGTTGTAAGAGTTTAAATGTTATGAACATGATGTAATATGCTTCTACAATAAAAAATAATAGTTATTTTCATATTCATATGATTAACGATTACATTAAGCACGTGCAACCAGCCTTTAAACCAATAGGCGACCCTATTGGACGAGTTATGTCTCGTGAGGGTTTACAGAGAGATATACCCACAAAACCTATCATTATTTAAATTCTTTACTCTTCATCTGATGATTCAGAGGATGAATCCTCAAATGGAGAGGGTTATACTCTGCGAAATTGTTTTCCAAAATCACATAGCAGTTAAAAAAATGAAAAGGTTTCCCCTTCTTTTTTTAGTAGCTCCCCAAAGCCAATTGCTCCTACAACAAAAGAAAACAATATCAATTTATAATTAAATTACTCAACAATTCAGTACACATACACAAATAAATTGTTGGATAGGTAACCGATAAGTTTCTTATGATTTCCGAAGGTACCGAAGCCCTCCATAAATATAAAGATCTCTGTTTCGATACATATTCTTTCAGGTCTGAAGTGATGACGTTTAACCTTGTTTTCAGATACTTAACCGTTCGTTCATTCAGATTCCCGTTATGTAGAGTCAACCTTTGCAGCAATTGCTCCAAAAGGGTTGTGTTATTTAGTTGTTCATCTTCTTCTTCATTATGTAGATGAACATCAACCCATAAACTAACTATTAATTCGTCTTCCTCCGGATTATAACACACCATAATTAAGAAAGAATACTGTTGTAGATAATAACTTGACCAAAATAAGTGTTTATTTTTGAAATTGGAAAACAGAGTTGGTCGAACTAATGTGTTTATTGGTAAAGAGAATGTGAATCCTTTATACATGGTCAGTATACATATCCATACACTGTATATAGAGATTTCACGGATAAGTATACTAATCCACATATTGTACATAGAGATTTCAAGGATATGTATACATATCCATATATTGTATAAAGAGATTTCACGGATATGTATACATATCCATATACTGTACAAGGATATTTAAATGGTTTCACGGATTATCCTCATTGTAAACCATATTCCATCAAATATAAACGTATTGATTTGGATACATGATTGAAGCCCAAAAATAATTTAAAGTCTGTAATACATATGCATGTAACATTCAAATTCTTAAAACACAACAGTGAAATACATCCTATGCCTCAACATCATCATTGTCAGACATACCCACATCACCGTACGCAACATCATCATCTTCTTCAGAATCGTCATCATCATCGTCTTCCTCATCGTCATCGTTCTCATCATCTTCATAATCCTCATCATCATCAGAATCCTCATCGTTATCTCCATCATGGTCATATTCGTCTCCCCCACATGTTTGTCTCCATATACATGTTCAATTGCATGTTCAAAGTCATCTGGGATTTGATCATTGTAATTTCCATAATAATCAAATGCTTCATCCTCGTTTTGACCAGGAACTACTTCTTATTCTAAGTCTGTATCTTCATAATCTCCTTCTGATGATGGAAGTACCATGTATTGCATATCTGAACCCTCCAAACTAGAAAAGTCCCCTGCCTGGGCTCCTCTACTAGGACGCGCAACAATATGCTTGACAAGATCATTTCTTAGTTGTAGGTGCATTTCTAGGTTTTTCAGAGATGACATAAATACACGACCATTAATGGTAGGTTCCATAATCGGAACAGGATCAACTCTTCTTCAATCTGTATCCCGACGTTCATGCTTGGTCCTGTTGATTATCATCTACTTGCATGTTTTCTTCAATGGCTTCCATGCGTTGTATTCGCCTAGTATCTTCTTGATTAGATCGAATTTGTCTTGATGAACTCCTGCTTGATCTCGACCTTGATCGTGTAGCGCTTCTAGATCTCTATTCGTGCAATCTAAGATTCTCTTCTCTTAAGTCATCATTCTGACGTATCAAATTCGCACGCTCTTCACCTTCTCTTTGTCGTTCTTCAATCAATCTTTGTCTAAGTTCTACAATTGTCATATTCTCATCATTCCCCTCAATCCTTCCTGCATTCCCAGTTCTTTATGTTTCCTCTTCAGTTGAACTTGTTTGCGAAGTATGAACGCTCACTCTATCATAATCAATATCATTGTTCCACTCTTGTTCACGCTGAGGTTCAATTTTGATTTTCGGTTCCTTGATTTTCTCTTACTCTTTCTTCTTATTGGTCAAGATTTGTAATTCTTCTTCTTTCAGCAATTTTATTGCTTCTTCTAGCTGTTGTTCCCTGTTCAATAGTAGATCCAAGTCTCTCCATCTTCAATTTCCAGATCTTACTTTTTCCAAAATTTTATGAATTTACTATCAGGATTTATCACCCAAGCCTGTTTCTGGCGCCAAAAATGTAGTTGCAGGAAAACCTACAACCACACCCCAATGTATCTAAACAATAACCTAAGTAATCATAATGAATTCTATTATTAATTTATCAAGGTTTATAATTGGATACAAAGGATTACAATGACTTTACTTGCTCTCCAAATAAAATTTCTCTCTCCTAGTTTCTTGTCTAACACACATTGAAAGATCTCTCTTCTATGTGATGACCTCTTTCCTTTATATAGGATTCCTCATAGTGGATGACAGCTAAGAGATCCACTATTTTCGGAATCATTATGCGATACATTCTCTCATGTATACTCACTCATTCTCGCACAGCTTATACTTCCCATAGATCATCACACTTTACTCGTGACTTTGCTGACATCATCCAATACGTCACTTCAACTTTGCCGTGTGCGATAGTCTTCGCTTACATCGGATAATCCTTACTTCGCATACTTATTCATATGTACGATATTTCATTCCTACAAAAAGATTCCTAACTTACTTATGTTTCGATCTTGGGATTCTCTTCCATTAGATATTAAGGAATAACTTTGAACAATTAAAGAAATAAACATTCATATCACGTGTTCAAAGTATGTCGACATCCTTACTTTGTAAATTCTCTTTCACACTTACAACCTTGAAACCGATTTCTACACTTCCAAACAAATTTAGAATTGGTTCATCTGACTTTCAAGAACTATGCGATTGATCAGACAAATATTCAATCACAATCATGGGTTTAACAGTTCTACCAAAATAAGTTTCGGTTCTACCTTCCACGTGAGTACTGTGCATAGTCACACTAGCTTTCCAAAATTCGGTTGACTAGGTACTAAGATCGGTTCCCCACATATATATGGTATCTAACTTATATGTGTTGCACATGTCCATAGGATCGGTTCCCCTTTGCCTAAATACGTGTTGCACATGTTCATAGGATCGGTTCCCCTTTCTGCTATAAACCTTGCTGCACCCCATACAAGGATCGGTTCCCCTTTGTGAGGTACTGCACCTCTTACTAGGATCGGTTTCCCTTTCCCATATTTTGTCAGACATAAAATCACAAACCCGATCATACCATCTCAGGTGATTACTTAAGATCGGTTTCACTAATAAAAGTCATACCAATACATAAGTCAGGCCTTTGTGAATAGTTCTACCAAGAACACAAACAAGTTGTGAGCAGTTATACTCAATAACACATATTGGTTGTTCATAAGATATGCAACAAATAACAAAACCAATAACACCTGGAAATTTCCTTTTAGGTTCATAAACAAGTTTATGAACTTACTTCCTTAGAACACATGTAGAACATTTTTCCATAGGATGAAATCCTCATCTCATACCCATACATAATTACAATAGCATTCAAATGATTATGGTGATGTCTTATCTACAAAGTTTAATGGTTAAGCAATAAACCTCGTATTGTATTCCTTAATACTATGTCTATTTTAATGGATGAGTAAAAAATTAGTATGAATGAAATGGACACAAAAGAAATAACAAGAATGAAATTGGATTCATCCTGGCTTAAACTTAAAAAAGAGCGAGGATGAAACTGGATTCATCCTGATGTAAATTAAAATTAAGAAAAAATATTTGAAAATGGATAGGATGAAACTGTTTACATCCTGGCTATTTTTACATTCTCGTCCATTTAAACAGTATCAAATTTTACATGTCCATTTCACCCAGGAATTGTTGATTTTGGTTTTTTTAACCAATTTTTTGTTGTTTTTTTTGGTAAATTAACAATTTCAATTTATTCATATCAAAATCGTGATTATGTGATCGCTTACAAGAATAACAAAAACATCAAAATACAGATAATCAAAACCCTAATAGAAATAAAGATATCAATTACAAGTAAATCGCGAAGAGAAAGAGCCATAAAACGCAACGATATACAATTTCTGTATATGTAATAGGGAATAATGATGGTATAATCCGGAATCGATTCCGGCCATTTATTCTGATTTTCTTCTTCTTCGATAAGAGATGCTCCTAAAAGAAAGGAGTAATTTGCCCATAATATTGTAGATCCAAACATACCTGGATGCCCTAAATCCCATTGATTGAATATGGATTCAAAGCAATACCGTGTTGAAACATCGATGTTTTTGAATCGAGAATAGCAAGCCACGAACCAGCGATCAAGGTTTGAATAAATCGCTCTTAAAACGAAGAGAAAATCCCCCCAAATGGCGAAGAAAATCCGCTCCAAATAGCGAAGAAATATGTCGAAAAACATAAAAAATAATAAAAAAGCTAGATTTATTCAAAATCTAGTTACTAAAACTTAAAAAGAGAAGAACTCTTGCTCATATCTAATCCAAAAAAGACCAAATCTGAGGAAGATGAAGGTGTGATCTTTGAGTATCAAAATAGAGAATAAAGTAAAAAAAATGTGATGTCCGTGTGTGAGATGGATGTTAACTATCTTAGCAAGAGAATGATTAAGATATGGAATGGCTTATAATTTTTTTTGACTTACCAATAAATAACGAAAATAATCCTGAACCAGTAGCAGGCTTTTTACCAGCAATCACCATAAACAATACTCCCTCCGTTTCAAAAAGACTATCCGCTTTGATTTTGTCAAAATATTAAGGAGACCATAATATCTTACTTGACTACCCTTAGTTATTTACCTATTTTATTTTAATAAAATTGCTAGCAATAAAAACTGCCTAAAATTGTTAGGGGATTATAAATACGAAATATAAAAAGAAAATTAAAAAATATTTAATTTATGGTGTATGTTATAAGCGTTTATTTATGTTAGTAATATCTAGGGTAAATCTCATTTATTACCGGGATGCCCTTGTGTCTAGGCTATATAAATAGAGGTTGTATTCTCCCTTTTCTACACACACATTAATAAGAATTCTCCTTCTCTCTATTTTCTCTGTCTTTTACTTTGTGTCACACTACGTAATGAGCTACCAAGCTCCACCAACTGAGTTGTACATATATTTTTTCTTTCTAAATCTATTTTTTTTCGTTTGATGTTGATTGTTGAGCAGTTCACCTTTATTTTTTTTATTTTTTTTTTAAGTTCTCTGTGCCCTGTTGGTCTGTCTTTTCCGATAGACAAAACAGTAAAGTATGATTGAGAGTCTTATTTGATTATTATTATTCATTTTTTCTATTATTTATGTTTTCACAACTGGATGCCTAATCCTCGAGGGGTCCTCTTAACTTGTATACCCGTATACATGTTAAGGTGCATTAAATTAACATTTTTTTGCATTGGAAACAAGATTTATTTGTTTTATTGTAATGCAAACAACAATTCTTTGCATTGGGAACATGATTTGTTGTTTTTAGTGGAAGAATTATCAATTTCTAGTAGAATAAGACAAAAAACACAATTCCCAATAGCATTAAACAATTATTTATTAAACCTTAACATGTATACCCGTATACAAGTTAACAAAATCCATCTTCCAGACATGTGAAGGTTCTACTTTCGAGCCGCTTTTTTTTCTTCCTTCCCTTTAATTATCATTGTTGGGATCCGTGAAAATATAATACCATTAATGTATTAGTGTTTTCATACCTATCTCGAGTCAAAAACGTATTATGCCTACATGAAAAGCACATCTTCTTTTTCATGTTTTTCTCTGACCCCTATGTTGGCCTAGTTTGTTGATTAAATAAAGAGCATAAAAAAAAATAAAAAAAAATCGTGATTCGTGAAAGTTCTACAGCATAAGTGTTGTTCCTGTTTCCGTTTCGGTAGTAGTACCATAGAGACATTTTTTTTAACAGAGCTATTGTTATATATCGTCCGGTCCCGGTCCCTCACATATGTCTATATATGTTTCTTTATTAATTATTACTAGCTATACCTCTAGTTTATTAATCATGGCTGGCTATGCTGTAGCTTAGCTACAAGTTAGGCACCAATACCTTTCTGAATAACCAAACCTAATCTATAAAAAAGGAAACTACCATGACTAGTACTAGCATCCAGGTTAACTAAGCAGTTCTTAAGCCTTTTTAAAAGAGCTACAAAATCCTCAGCAAGTTCCCCTAAGGAAGTGAAAACCAAAACCTCCAAACTGTATCCAGAAGAAGTGCATACATCCAAGTCTTTGGACCGTTTACGAGAAACAGCATTGGAAATGGCTTGGCCTGGTACGAAAGCATCCCTAGCTCCGGTATTGAAAGGTGAAACACCAGTAACATCAAACACATCCTACCCGTTCTCCCAACCGTAGACAAGGACGTCCGCAGGCTTCATGGCTTTGCCGTTCGAAACAAGCCCCAAAGACACTTCTTTCCTAGCATGCACACACAGCTTTATAACACATGTCAGCAACAACATCCCTAACGAGATCATGGCGATGCTTAAGCCCAACCTCACTGGCGCAATGAATTGCATGATCACCAAAAATATTCATATCTCGCTTACAATATGAACACAAGCCAACTTTGGGGAAAGAGGGGGATACCGAGTCGACAACAAAAAATAACTCTAAACTTCCTTGGCACAATACTCTGTTGAAGCCCACTAATAGGTACCGCCAAAAGGTAATTTTGTGCATGTTTCATACGGTTAGACTGCCAAAACACCGAATCTCTTGCAGACATGATGAATTGGATTGGAATTTTCTTCTTCACAACATCAAAGTATGTAACTTCCAGAGTATGCATGGAAGGGGGGGCAGTTCCTTCAATGCAAGGAAGAAGGTAAATCACAAACCTGAATGAAAGACTGTAAAGATTGTTGGTATGTGAGGTCATTCTCACGACATGCAGAGTACAAGTTGTTGAGTATAACATTCTGCACAGACCCGGTCTGATTTTGAGAGGCGAGAAAGCAATAATTGCTTGTATTTGACATCGTATAGATCCCCAACCCACCATCTTTAACGGGTAAGGTAGAGATACGTTGCTGCAAAGGGCCAAAACCAGCTCTATCTCCAGTAACAAGGTGCCTCAGAAATAACATAAGGTGATTATCATAAATGTCAATACCTTGTTGAAGCGCCAAAGGCCAGGTGGTGCGCATAGTGAAGTATAACTTAGAAATCGGCGCAATTACGCAAAAGGAGCAATTCGCATTGGGGATCTTTAAGTTTCTTAATAGAAGTCGTAAGTTGTATGGTTTTGTCAACCCGAGTAACAACCATATCACTGCAAAACTGCAGATCAAGACTAACAAGACCTCCAAGAAGATTCTACCAATGTCGACAGGAAACATACCTTCAATGAAGCTCTTAAAAACCTCTGTCTTTTTGATGTTGAGATGCAAGCCCCTGAGCACACTTTCAGACTGCATGAGCTTTAAGGCCTTGGCCACCTCCTCTGTGTCCCCAATAATAGTGTCATCGTCTAGGTACCAAGCATGTATATCTAACTTGCATTGCGAATCTATGTTTTTCACCAAGGGATAGAGCGTGAGAGCAAAAAGGAGAGGACCAAGTGGGTCTCCTTGTTGAACACATTGCGCAGAAGATAAGATGAAGCTGTCATAGTAAAGTCGCGCAGGTTTTGCATAGCAAAACTCAACCCATCTAGAGATGGAAGGACATTTCTCTCTAACTTCATGAATAAGAATATACCTATCAACCATGTTAAAAGCATTGACGAAGTCTATAAGAAGCATTGTCATATTAGAAGAAGTACCTTTCAACTCCAGCAAATTGTTAAAAACATGCAAAATACCTTCACTGCCACAAGGAACACCAACCCCGAATTGAAAATCACCCAAATACGATGACATTTCTTTACCCACAGAAGCAGCAGCATGTTTCGAAACCAATCTCCTCAATATAGTACCAAACAAAAATTGGTCGAAGCCCTCCACCAGGCTTCAAGAGTGGAGTTAATGGAGCGCTAGCCACATATTTACCCAAGGCAGCATGACACTTACCTCCAAGCCACAAATTAATGACCCCAGAAATGGAAGACAACAGCTCATCTGCCACAGCAGCCGCGGCACCACTCATGACATCTAAAAGTTGTTGAGCACGTAATCCGTCCCTGCCGCAAGAAGTTCCTTTCGGGAAACTCTTAATTGCACCCAAAACAGCTTTAAAGTCGACAGAAATAGCATCAACATTAATGGCATCAGTTGGAAAGGATGGGGCAGGGCGTGGGGGTGTTTTTTTGCAGCTCGGACAAGGTATCGTCATTGCAGGGAGCGACTCCGTTAAAATACAAGACACGTATAGCAGCTGTATAATGACCCTGCTCTAATTTCCTTCTACAAGCAATCAAGTTCGCAACTTCCTAGTTGTCTTTGTTATCCTTCTTGTTTGTCTGCATACGGAATTTTCCATGGCTTGGGGACTGTAAAATATTGTAGATCAAAGAACAACACACATTGTGTTCTTTACAGGTATTAAGAGCATTGTTTATAGCCGCAATCTGGAGCTTCTTCCTATTGCCGGACCTTTCTTCGGAGCTGTTCTTGGGATGGTAAAGGCGAAGAGTACATATGGGCAATAACAACAGTTCAAGCCAAGGGGTGAGATACGGTAGTCTCCGGAGGTCTGGATATGGATCTTGTTTTGCGCATGGTTTCTCAGAAAAACCATGAAAACGAAGAAACCCTCGGCGTACCAGAAAACTAGTAATGGTAGCAAAATGGGTATCACCTGAAAGGTAAAAAAAATCCAACAACGAGATGAAGAGGAAGGAAAACAAACTGTGAAGGAATCACAGATTAACTACCGGTGAATGATCCCAGTTTTTATTATTATTTTTATTTTATTTTATTTTTATATATACGTGCTTCACAAATTTATTGGTCATGTCTGGCTATGCCATCTAACCAATAATTTAACTTAATTATTTACTGTGCCATGTTTAAGTTTTTTTTATTTTTTTATATACTTAGACAATGTCCAAACTCTCTAACCTCTTTCGGATGTGTGAGATTGATTGGGGTTCAACTACAGTCCAGACCGAAGTTAGTTTGGAGTAGGCTAGTGTCTGTAGCGGCTTAATACAGTGTGTGTTCAATCTGGACTAGGTCCCGGGGTTTTTCTGCATTTACAGTTATTTCTATTCCACATTATATTTGATTATATAATTGACATATCACAGGTTGTGCGTTGTTCAATCAATTAGAATATCCGACCTTTTGGTTGTTGATTTAAATTGATTGACACTTGGATATTGGTCTTTGGTACCATCCAAGTTATGTCTCTTTGATAAATACTCGCAGATTTCTATTTGCTTGAGTAAAGATCAAATTGAGAGATTGAGATATAAACTCTTTGATATACTTTTCTCTAGATTGAGTCTGACTGTCTAGTTGATTCTCTAGAAAGTATATTGGAGTTTGTCCATACAAATTGCTAATCGAATTGTTGGGTGTGGTTGTTGTACCCCCGCTTTTTCATATATCTTTTAATTTGACCTTTTAGGTGGTCACGGTCACACTTGAATAAAATCATGGCTCAATTAGCACTATTTCCCTATTAAAACCATATTTAGTTATATTTTTTAAAGTGAAGGTCCTGGTGGATGTCTAGACTAGACATTCTTTTAGAAAATTATTCTAAAGAAGGAGGATCTATGGAAAATCTTATATGTACATTATCCATACAAGACTGAACCAATTTTTCTTTAGAGTCCAAATTACAATGAAATACGATCAAATATATCAAAAATATTATACACAAGATTAAAAATTTGGGGTCTTACTCGCACAACAAAATCCAATTAATAAAATTGTTATTTGTAAAGAAATATCTATCTCTTCTATTTTAATCCATCAAACACCAGTTTAGTAACCAAAACTCACCAGAGTTGCAGATTGAAATTCTATGGCTAAGAACATCAATAACCTCGGTAGCAATTAAAGACAGTCTTTCATACATCTCTTACAGAAAATAAGAGTGCTTTCTTATATATGATTAGAAAAAAAAGGACCTTCATAACTTCAAGTACTATTTTATTTTTTATCTCTCATCGTGTAGAACTCATGCCATACAAATGCCCTTCAAAATGATCCATATTGGGATTGCAAAGAGGACTAGGTGGGTAGAAATTAGAATACCCACATCCCTTCAAGCACACATATGAGAGTGACATTGATGCAATGATGATCAAGATATACGTTGATTATATTTGTTATTAAGTTGATGAACTTATTTAGACAAGATTACTCTCTATCTTAAAACTATTCTACTAATAAATCATACAAAACTTTTGGTTGGTATGATTTATGATTTTATGATTTTTTTTATTTTATTTTATTTTTGACTTGAAAAGGTTAGATTTTATTAAGAAAATAAAATGCACTTGCAGTACTACAAAGAAGCAATAACCAGATCTAAGAGAAAAACAAACACACTTACCGTGCTATAATAAGAAGACAACAGGTGTTCCAAGAGAACAAAGAATATAAGATCTTAATACAAACTAGTATTTCTTCCTTGAAGGGGTAGGAAGACTTTTCCCACGCCCCAGATTCTCATTGTTTGAACTCCATCCCAATACAATTTAACCACTTCCTTGTCTGATTTCGAAGATTTGAATGTGTCTATAATGTCATTACAAATGGTCCTTGCTTCGATGTGCTTACCGTCAATAGGCTTAAACGTAGTGACTTCTTTTAAAGACGTCAATTTCTCTACATCCCTCTCCTTCTTATACTCAAGACCCATACTTTCATATATTGTCTGTCTAATTTTCTGATTCACCAGAAGAATCATCACAAGTATCCATAGCAACTCCTTTATTTTGATCTTTATCTTATCATCTTATTATGTAACTTCATCTTCACTGATTCGAGCTAACCCGTTATGTTCTTTGAATGTGATTTCAGTACAGTGTAAGGGTTCACATAACAACTCGACATATTACTTTGCTTTTTTGGCTTACTCTTTTCTTTTATAGTAGCTAGACTATCCATATTTCATTGGAAGATTGAAAGATTTAAAATTCTGTTGACTGTCTACACCCAGCTTCTCCACAGTGTCCCCTGCTCTGTCTTCCGAAACTTTAGTCGAAGCAATCAGTGTAGCAACAATAGTTTATGAAGAAATATCATGTGCATTCTCCACGAGGTTGTTAGTAGTATCCTTGCATTAACCAATGCATCTTAAGTGACACTTTTGGCTTATGGGAACCCACTTTTTCTTGTATTTTGGAGCACGATTCGAGCCACATTTCTCATTAAGATGGCCAAAACTCTTACAATAAGAACAAGCAGTAGGTTTTCATTTGTATTCATCCCTAACTTCATACTTCTTATCTTCAATTTGGAAGGGAACTATAGAAGGGTAAGCGCAATTAGCATCAACTTACACACACCCTTGCATATTACATTCTAGTCTTCATAGATGTTGGAGTATCCGTAATAATTAACTTTCCTACAAGACTAGAAATCCTAAGCATGGAAAATCAAAACATCTAAGCAAGCATGACCCATCAAACGAAATTACAACTAATTAATGAAAATCATAAATCAATTGAATCAAGTGCAAAAAGTCATAAAGAATCAAATATAGGTACCAAACAATTGTGAAATAAGGCTTCCTCTGTCATCCCAGTGTTGGGGTGTATCTCATTAGGATCAAAACACTCTCAAAACATAGAAACATAGCTAAAAAGTGCTTGAGAAGAAGAAAAGAATGAAAAATAAACAAATTAGTGAATCTGCAGCGTTTATAAGCGTTACAGAAGTTACTGTTACAATATTATAAGACTGTAGAATAACGATAGTTTTCTGGTGTAGCAGAACTGCGACCGTCTTGTGAGTCCAATGTCTTTGTCTCTTTCTTTTTCAGCATCAGCATGGTACTTTCCTGTAACCCTGATTTCTCCGCCTCTGCAGCCTCCCTATGCCGTATCGACCCCAAACTCTCGATTCTGCTATGTGTCTCCCCCAAGACTTTATGTACACCACAGGTCGAAAATTTCAAGAATATCTTTCTTTTTCCCTCGGCCAAGTCACGAGAATTTCTCTTTAAACTCTCTGCGCCGCTCTGTTTCTTCCCAAAACTTCCTTTCTTATCAAGATTGCGTCCAACAGAGAGAATATATTTCCTTTATTTGTTCGATACGTAGCTTCCAAGGAAAACCCAAAATCATGAGAGTATTTCCCTGTTTTCGAATCCATACCAATCCTGTTTGGATTAAACAGGCCCAAACCGAACCTTGTTCGTGAAAATCTCCGAGTGAACCTCTGCTAAATCTGTTCCAGGAATAGAAAACCCGATAATATCTTCACTTCCCCTGTTTTAGGAAAGTTCGTGTAAACTCCTTATTTTATCGAATCTCCAACACGTATCCATCCTGTTTTATGTCTAAAAGTCATCCCCAATCGAAACTGTATAAGGATAACAAGAAAATCTCGTTATAATCAAGAACAGAGAATTATGCAGCTGACATTTCCCTGTTTGAATCCAACTCGATGACCGGCCCTATTTAGTCAATTCTAGTTGACTTACTAACCCTGTTTAGCATTAACGAACCCATTCCGACGTAATTAATTCATTAAGTCTCTCTAGAACTTGACTAGAAATTTAATCCAAAATCTGTTCGTCTGCTTCAAACTTCCCCGCCAATTCTGTATTTTTGAAATGAAAAACGAGGTGGGTGCCCCCTATCCAGAGTTAGGGTGCCAATAGCGGTTGACCTGAGGTGCCCTTAATAATATTCTGAAGTGGAAATATCACTTTTGTGGGGGCATTTCCAACATACTTCCGGGGTGCCTTTAGTTATTCTCTCCGGAGGTTCAAATGCCACTTTTCGAGCTAATTTCTTCGCACAAGTGTATTTCTTGAAAAACACCTACAAAGACACAAAAAGTCATAATAAATACAATATCGAGCACCAACAATATATATAATTGAGATCAAAATAGACACATAAATGCGTCTATCATTGACTATTCCAGTTGACTGACCCGAGCACTCAGGTACACTCTTATTAGACCCTCGAAAAACGTACTATTGATGGTTAACGAAATAGTGTCGAGTGTTGTTGACCATGAACATGAGTCCAGTTGACTAGTCAATATTTCGAACGCACTATTAGTGCATTCCAAAAAATGCTCCCACTGCATTCATCATGCAGTTGTGTGCTAGGACATGGGCGACATTTTTTTTTGTCATACTTTGCCCTTTTGGTCATGTTTGCGGTTGGAATTTAGCAGTACGATGACCATATACGCGGAATTGAGCGATTTTTAAAGTACTTTTTCGGCAAAAATCTCAGTATGGACAACCATATTTTCATAGATACACTACACTCCAAGAATAAATGGTTTAGAGTCTCTATCTGGTTCTTGCGTAGTGGGCAACGAGGATCAACAACAGGAAATATTTAGTGTTCATTTCTCCAACTGGTTGACACCCATAAATAAATTTTCAGAGGAAATAAGTATTTTTATGGAAAATTTAACTTCTAGAAATGTGTCCATTGAAAATTAGGAGCGCCATCTCAAATTTGTTGGAAATTACTGTCGGATAATTATCTTCGTTACTGATTCTGCAATAATACAACTCGTGTATTATCCACCGATCCATTACAACTCTTTGTCACACGGCTTTTATCTATGTATCACGTTTCGTAATATCAACAACGAAACAAGAAAAGAACGAAAGAAAAAGATGATCAATCACAAACTTAAACAATCTTACTTGGGGTGTATTGAGGCGAGTAATCTCTTTGCTTAATACATTTTATGCCCTGTATAAAATGTTGTTACAGGTTTAGCGGCATATGTCCCCAACATTCAACAATACCTCGATGTTTTTCGCAGCACTTCGATAACACCGAACAGCGAACGCGAATAAATGTAGCAAAACCTCTTCTTTAACTCTTGAAAACACATGCAAACTCTTAAATTTCTAGTATTACTTTTATTATGACTCTATAAAAAAAAACACATCTTTACAATAGAGAATGTGTGGGGTTTATATAGGTCTAAAAGTAACTCTTGGTGAAATCCTTTCATTAAAAGTCACGTCCCTTGGAATAAGACACTATATTTTGAAAAGTCACAAGTGAGTGGACATACTGATTCAAATTTCTATTCAAAATTTCCAACAATTACCTATACCATCAACAACTCTGTAAAAACTTTTAGCAATACATAATTGTGAGTAGCTTTCCAGACCTATCTATCTTCACCTTTAGTTGGTATTTTTTTCTTACACATTTCATCATCAGTAAAATTATCAAAAAGAACATTTCAACACCGCAAAGTTCCAAGTATTAGTATTGAAATTAACAAAGTTGATCCACAATTTTTTCATATTGTGAGACATAAACCTAGAAGACAGGGGATGGTTTATAGTCCAATTCCCATAATGTCTTTCCAGATGGAAATGCTTTTCGCATTTCCCACCTCCTATCAATAGAGGTCTTTAATAATATTTAGAGCATCCACAGTCACGACCAAATTTAGAGACTAAAACCAAATTTGGTCCAAAAGTGAGGCGTAATGGAACGGAGTAAAGCTAAATTTGGTATGATTTTCTAGGGTTTGAGACTAAATTTAGTCGCCGTCCCAGACTATAACTAAATTTAATGGGACGTAGGTATAGTAAGCGTTCTATGTTAGGCGTGGATATAATGAGCGTATAGGATTAAACGTAAGTATAGTGTGCATTTGAGTGCAGAGCGCTAACACAAACAACGTCTCAGTGGGACGTTAAAACAAAGTCCGCCAACCTTAATGTTCACAAAATGTGCGCCCCACTTTGAGCGTGAATAATACTCCCGCCTCATGTTTGTTTGTTCATGAGACTCTCAATACATCCGTCTCACAGTTGAACTCACACTTTGTTTTTTGATTGTGTCAACGCCTCACTCTAGCGATGATAATACTTACGTCCCATTTCGGGCGTGAATAATACTTGCGCCCCATATATGCGTGCACAATAACTACGCCTAACCTTCATACGTTCACTATAACTCCGTTCACTATCAGACGTTCACTATAACTACGCCAGACTAAATTTTAGTCTTTTACCGTTGCGCTTCACCTTCAAATAAGCCAAATAAATTTAGCATTTGGTCTGCCTTTTAGTATTTAGTCACGTCCATGGTTGTGGTTGCTCTTACGCCTCTTCTAGTACCATTCCACACCCATGAACCATGTGTATTAACATGGTGGAGGGATCTATTGTGATCAAGAAAGTACTTATGACTGACAATTTTGACCCAAGGAACTTCAGGTTCAATGAGCATTCTTCAAGCTAACTTAGAAAGAAGAGCTTTATTTAGCTCACCAGTTTTCTTAATATTCAATCCTCTTAAAGCTTTAGCCTTGGAATGATAAGGATCAAATATAGCAAATATATACGTTATTTATTGTTAACCAAGAAATACAGGTATCGCAATTATATCGGCACGTACATAGGGTTAGGGAAAATTTAGGTACAAACGATCTGGACCCATAAATGTTCTTAGTTAACATATATACATGTAGCTCTTTTGATGACCAAACTACTCATCAGAAGGACTACTTACTGTGTACTTTGATGGTTACAGCTTGGATGATATGGCAAGATAGATGTTCTTCGGTTTTTCAGAATACTAAGCCTAATGGAATCCATACTATTGAAAGAATTAAATTGTTAGTTAATCAGTGTTGTCTTGTTGTTTCTAACTATAAATCTAAATGACCGAATGCTTCAACAGTCTAATAATTGGGTTTCTCCTACAACTAATTGTTTGAAATTAAATTTAGATACTTCTTTAAAAAGGAAACTGGTACAACAGGTATTGGACTAATAATTAGTGATTTTACAAGATTGTTATGGAGCCAAAAGACAATACTTTGATGGAGGTTTGAATGCTTAACATAAGGTTGAGTAGCTGGAATGTAAGGCATGGAAGCAGTAGCAAGGGATGTCACAAAGAATTATGAGCAAGTTGTTTTTGAACTTTTAATAAAGTTTGTCAATAAAACGTCTCCATGTATTCATTGGACAAACCAGTCTTTCATTAGACATCAAGTTTTTATTACTGAGTAAACCGCAATAGTCTTATCGATCAGTACCTTGAATTAAGAATGGTTGTGCATACTGTATTTCCAAAAAAGCAAAAAAAAAAAAAAAAAAGGTCGTGCTAGTTTTCAGTTTGGTGATAATTTTCCTCCTGATATAAAACTATTGAATCAGTAAGGAAAAACAATGTGTAAGCAATTAATTATCTCAATAAAATTACTTTTTGAATCAAAATATATATATATATACATGATGGCTGTAACATCCCACTTATGTGGGTTGTGCAAGGTTGGCAAGCCGGCATAAAGATCGGCCAGTATCATGAGAGTTCCCGCTCTAGCGCACCCTGACTTGCTCGGGGAAAAAGGTTTGGATTTCGTATTTGGCAGTACCAAAGGTGGAGGTTTATTCTCCGTTGTTAGTGCCTAAGTTCCGGAGTCGGAGGCTAGATTTCCTCTTGCGTGCACTTATTGGCCACTCATATATTATCTCAGCAAATGGTCAACAAGAAGAAATCGTAAGTTGTGGTCACGAAACTTTTGTCTCCTGTTATAAGACCCTTAATTGCTCTCAAAACGCGAGTAGTCATTTATATGTCAGTGAGCGACAAAACTGAATCAACACAAAACTTGACTGGAAGAGATGGCGTAAGACCAAGGTAAGACCATCCTCATCGAAGAAGTTCATGGGGGTTGGCCGCTAATGCAGCACTTCTCACACGCTTCCAATTTCAGACCCTTGTGTACTCAACCACACAAAGACTTAACGCGTGACTATATACGTGTAGACCAAAATGAAGCAAGATGCCTGAGAAGAAGGGCAGAATGAGGACCATATAACCCCATCGAAGGCATTTTCCTCAGATTGCTAGTTGAAGGTTGCAGATTTTTCTAGATAAAAAATAACAGTTGACTGGAAATCAACTAACATCATTTTCTTTGTCTTTCTTTTTATTTTCTCAATCATTTTTTTTCTTGGAACCGACTGAAGTCATCTGGCTTATCTGGAACTGACACAATGTGTTGTTTTTTTGAATCAGACCTGACTCAAAAATATACGAGATAATGGCTTGGTCCAATAAATCTGGGGATTTTATTCACTTACTCAAACAGATCTGAATAATTAGATCTGAATCAGGAAACGAGTCAGATCAGACCTAAACTAAAAAACAAACGGCCTGACATCTAATTCACGTCAAGTCACGTCCATATCGCGAGTTAGATGCAACCAAATATGATCCAAGTCTGCTTCCCAATAAAACAAAACAAGGTTTTATTATAAAACCCTTCTCCCTAGCTAGTTAATCATCAGCCAATAACTAAAACTCCTCTTCTTCAAAAATGTCCCAACGAGCAAAACTTTCAAGTGATACTTTACTGTTGTTATTACTGTTGTTTTCATCTTACAGTTTCTTTCGTTTTGCATATGGTTCTTCTCTTTCTTCAACTGATAAGAAGCAACAGTTACAAGAAGTAGATGCTCTTTTGAAATGGAAATCAAGCCTTGTGAAGCAAACTCATTCTCTCCTTCCAACTTGGAAGATAAATTCTACTGCGAGCACGACGACTCCATGCAGGTGGTATGGAATCACTTGTAACAAAGACGGAGGCGTCACCGAATTGAAGATAACAGGTTTGGGTTTACAAGGTACGCTGCATGGTTTTAACTTCTCATCTTTCACCAATTTCGTTAGCCTTAACTTGAGCTACAATACACTCTTCGGTACCATCCCGTCCCAAATCAACAATATTCCAAAACTCACCTCCCTTGATCTTTCTGTCAATGAATTTTCTGGACTTATTCCACCAGAAATAGGCGCTCTCACAAGTCTGCATAAGTTACATCTCTCTAAAAATCAAATTAGTGGTTCACTGCCTATTTGTATATGCAATCTGACTAAGTTGACTAGTTTATCAGTTTATGAAAATCAAGTCTCGGGAGCTATTCCACAAGATATCGGAAGGCTAATTTTTCTTACCTTCTTAGCTTTGTCCGGCAACAAGCTCACTGGTTCAATCCCCACTTCTTTAACAAATTCGACGAGATTGGACGCTCTTTATCTGCATGATAACCAACTTTCTGACATCATTCCTCGAGATATAGGAATGCTAAGCTCTCTTACACTCTTATCAATTCATAATAACAATATGAGTGGGTCAATCCCTGTTTCTTTAACCAATTTGACTCGCTTGAACACTCTTACCCTATATCATAACCAACTTTCTGGAATAATTCCCCAAGATATTGGGAAACTACACTCTCTTACAGGCTTTGATTTGTCAGAGAACAAGATCACTGGTTTGATTCCTACTTCAGTATGCAATTTAACCAACCTGGCCTATTTATCATTTTTTAAAAATGGGCTTTCAGACATCATACCTCGAGAAATTGGTGGGCTAAGGTCTCTTACTGTGTTTTCTTTGTACAGTAACAATCTCATAGGTTCAATCCCTGCTTCTCTAACCAATTTGACTATCCTAGACACTCTTTCCTTATGGGATAACCAACTTTCTTGCATCATCCCTCAAGATATAGGAAGGCTTCGCTCTCTTACAATCTTTGATTTGTCGACAAATAATTTCACTGGTCCAATCCCTATTTCTATATGTCACTTGGCCAACCTCACACTTTTATCAGTTTTTCGGAATCAACTTACTGGTGTCATCCCTCAAGATATTGGAAAGCTAAGGTCTTTAGATACCTTATATATGTCTGTAAACAAACTCACTGGTTCAATACCTGCATCAGTGGGTAATTTGAGAAATTTAACTCTTTTATCTCTTTTTACAAATGAGTTAAATGGTTCATTACCGATAGGAATAAACAATCTAACGCTGCTGAATGAACTGAGTTTGGGCGATAACAAGTTCTCTGGTTATTTACCCCAAAATGTTTGTCAAAGCGGAATTCTTGAGCAATTTGTAGTAAATGATAACCATTTCACGGGTCCTATACCAAGAAGTCTTAGAAGTTGCACCAGTCTTAGGCATCTAGATCTTACATCTAATGAACTGGTAGATGATGTAACGGAGGCATTTCACGTGTATCCGCATCTATATAGGCTCGGTGTGGGTAACAATATGTTGTATGGTGAACTTTCAAAAGACTGGGGGAAATGTCAAAATTTGACAGCCATTTCTTTCGCAGGCAACAAAATCACTGGTAAAATACCATCAGAAATGGGAAACTTGATGATTTTAAGTCAACTTTATCTTTTTTCAAATAACTTAGTAGGAGAAATTCCTAAGGAGTTGTTGAAATTATCTTCATTGATTGAGTTAGATTTGAGTAATAATCAACTTTCCGGTAGGTTATCTTCCACAGTTGGAATGTTATCCAACCTGCAATTACTCGATTTATCCAGAAATAAACTCATCGGATCAATACCCAAACAACTAGGGCAGTGCTCAAGGTTATTATCTTTGAATTTGAGCTCAAACAATTTTAGTGAGAGCATCCCACCTTACATCGGAAACTTGGATTCGTTACAGATTTTATTAGATCTTAGTTACAATGAGTTGAGTGGAGAGATTCCATCAGCTCTGGGAAAACTAAGCAAACTGATAAAACTCAATTTATCCCATAACAAGCTTTCCGGCTCAATTCCATCCTTATTTGATCAAATGCTTAGTTTGAACATTATCGATATTTCGTTCAATGAGTTGAGTGGTCCTATTCCAAATATCAAGGCTTTTGAGGATGCTCCAATTGATTCATTGAGGAACAACAAAGAGTTATGTGGTAATAACTCTCGAGTTTTAAAACCATGTAATTCCTCGGTTGTTACTGGAAGAAAAGAGGCCAAACATAGTAAACTTGTGCTAATAATCCTTCTTCCTTTGTTTGGTACGTTGTTTCTTTTATTCGTACTCCTCGCCATCTTGTTCCGCCTTCGAAAAAAATCGGTAAGAAATGCTGCGCCGACAGATCAAGATAGAGGTACCGGTACCCAAAGAAATTTATTTTCCATTTGGAATTACGACGGTAAAATAGTTTTCGAGCATATAATAGAAGCGACCGAGAATTTTGATGCAAAATACTGCATTGGAGCGGGAGGATATGGGAGCGTTTACAAAGCAGAGTTGTCAACTGGTCAGGTTGTTGCTGTCAAGAAACTTCACTCGTCAGATGAAGAATCTGAGATATCTGATCTCAAGTCATTCGAAAGTGAAGTCCATGCATTGACAGAAATCCGACATCGGAACATTGTGAAACTTTTCGGTTTCTGTTCTAATCTTCAAAGGAGATTTTCATTTTTGGTTTATGAGTTCGTGGAAAGAGGAAGTTTGAAAAATGTTTTATGCAATGGGGAACAAGCAGTGGAGTTCGATTGGATAAAGAGGGTGGGATTTATCAAGGGAACAGCTAGTGCACTTGCTTACATGCACCATGATTGCATTCCAGCAATAATTCACAGGGATATATCTAGCAATAATATTTTGTTGGATGCTGAATATGAAGCTCGAGTTTCTGATTTTGGTACGGCCAGGATTTTGAAGCCAGATTCATCAAATTGGACTTCACTTGCAGGAACCTACGGATATGTTGCTCCAGGTATACAATCCAGATGAAACTTTTATAATTTATTACCTTTTTTTCCTAGAGTCAATAAGTAATATTCACATCAATTATAATGATGTTTGCAGAGCTTGCCTATACAATGAAGGTGACCGAGAAATGTGATGTTTATAGTTTTGGGGTGATCATATTAGAAGTACTTATGGGAACACATCCGTCTGAATTGATCACGTTGCTCTCGCAAATTCTTCTTTCATCTCCATCATTGAGTAATATGGGGCAAAACATAAGATTGAGAGACATCTTGGACCCATGCCTTGGAGCACCATCAGATATTCTGAAGAAAGAAATAATGTACATCGTGAAGGTTGGATTCTCATGCTTACGAGGTGATCCAAGTACTCGGCCAACTATGCAAGAAGTAGCAGTAGAGCTATCATTGTCGTCTGCTCAGAGCAGGGCAAGTTTAGAGAAGCCTTTTGAAATGCTTACATTAGGAGACATTTTGTTGTCATAAAAATTTGTGTAACCCAGTCATCTTCTTATTTTCTTTTCGTTTTGTTGTCATAATAAATTATTCAGTTATGAGCTTCTTTTTTTCCTTGACTTGTCCTAGGAATACTCTTTTGATATTATTGGCTGCCGGTACAATACCCCTCAATCGTAGAGTTACATAGACAATCTGCACAACTGAATTATCTCGTAGCAAATCTCACAGATATTTTAACATAGTAATCACTTTTGTGTTTATCACATCAAGAAATCATAGCCATTTAGAATGCTTATTGTACTTCAGTACTCAACAGTTTGCTTACCTCAACATGTATGTGCCCACATCTTGTATCCATCTCGTGTATTTGGAGTGTAAAGTAAAATATCTGTTACAAACAGGCATAACCTCCGACATATCCTACCCGTCCTAACTTTATGTTGCATCCGTTTTCCTTAGAGTAAATAGTTACAGCAATAGAAAAATGGATGTTGTGGCCATAGAAAGATTGGATCCATAACAAGCAAAGCAGATACAGAAAGTAAAGACCTGGTACACAGACTTTTCTGTATTTTAGGGGTTATAAACAACGATATACCAATTGGTGATGCAAGGTAGAGTCATGAAAATGTCTATCACCAAAAGTTGGGACCATCTTTGGGTAAAGGTGTTTCTCATTATACTCAAAACAGAATTAGTAATCCAAGATTTCCTGGAACGATGACTAGAAAAGGAGCTTCGCTTAAAACAAGTACACATCATGAAATTGATCCTCCAATCAACTCGCCAAGACTTTTTTTTTTTTTTTTGATGTTTCAGCTTTGTGGTGATTATTCTATCATTGGGGCTTCAGGACCCACCCGTATCCTATACATGTCTGGTAGAGATCTAGACCTTTTAACACTGGAGAAAGCTTAAACACAAGGAAAAGAACCAGATAAACCCTTTGAGTTGGGGGTTAGCCACCGGCTTTGAGAAGAAAACTAAATAAACTGAATTGTTATATTGATTTATGATAAAAATAAACAACTTATGGCCATGCTATTTATAGCATCAAAGCCTTGGTAAACAAGCAAAGTCTATAATAAGAATTCTATTCAAACTAGGAAACTAAACTAAGCTTAATTAAAGAGAACTAAGTAAACTAAATAAGAAAAAAGGTACACAAGTAGTGTTGGTGTCGTAACATCCCACCCTGCTGGAAAAATGCCTTGTCCTCAAGCCTTAAATTTTGGCTCATCAAAACGCCATTGATATTTTCCGCGTTCCATAAACCAGTTGGAAACAATCTGAACTTCCACTTCAAGTATGTGGAATCCTCCTGAGAATTGAAATTGCCCAAGCCACACTATCCGCACCACTGAGATCTGTAAAGCATAATTTTTATTTCCATTTCAAAAATTCCACCCACAACAGCAAATATTTAGCTTGGTATTCGGTTGTAACAGCACTATGGAACTGACTATCAAAATTTGGTACCAGTTTTTTCTTTTCTTGAACATTTCTTGCATTCCCAAAGTTGGTTAGGAGGGTATGAAATTTCCAGTCCAAGTAGAGTACTAATTTCCAGTCGAAAACATCACTAGACTCTGCACCCGCTAACGAAGGTGACTGCCATAATCTTGGTAAGCTTGACATTGCAAGGAAATCAATTCCAGTATAAACTTCCAATTAAGTGAGTGCCAAGGCGGCTTCCACAACTGGTCTGCAACTATGTGCCACATCCTCAAAGTCAGGGAACCAAATAAAACAACACTGCCGCTTACGTTTATGCAGGAAACAAGTGAGCCTACATTTCCAAACTAGAAGCATGATACTCCCATTCAAAAACTTTCTGATGTTTTAAGAAAAGAATAGTAGAAAGACTATCTTGTAAGTCAGCCTCTATTTTCGAGAAAAATTATTGAATCCAACCTTGCCGCGATCAAATAACAAAAAGCACATCTTATGTGGCAGTTTGTGGTGGTCAACGGTTGATGCCATATTATTGAATGTCGCTTGAAATACTTCAGAATCTTCTATCCACACAAAAGTGAATTCATGCGGAACCACGCTGGTCTTGTTAATGGCCAACACCAACGGCAATCTGATCTTGTAAAGCATGCGAGCGACATATAGCATATTACTCATAAATATAACTTGGCTTGATGAAAGAGATATATCAACTTCATAAATAATCACAGTTGGGATAGAGGAAGGAAAATCTTCAGTAGTGTTTATGGGTGAAAATCGTTTCTGCTGATTTTGGTAATTTCAGTGAGTGGGTGAGAAACAAATCTAAACCCTAAACAAATGTACTGCACGGGAGTACTTTAGATTCGAGAGATCAATCTGTACAAATCTGGCCTAAACCAAGAAATGGTCATTTCGGATTTGCTTCGGTTACAAAGAGGAGGAGAAGGGCTGGTTTAGGGAGGGAAGCGAAGAGAGTGTTGAGACCATAGCAGTTTTGGGAGAGTAGTACTTGACTTGTATCAGAAGATGAAAGCTTTGAGAAAGCTAACAAGAGTTTCCTTTCTGAGTGTTGTATTTCTCCTTGACCAAAACTTTTGTTTTGGTGGAAATAGGTAAAACCTATTTATACAAGTCTAAGTGAAACGTACTCTGGCCTCTTAAGAAAAGAAACGGATGAGCTAAATAGAAAGAGGTGGTAACGCCTGGTATTGATGGAATTTGATGGAATTGATGTCCATAATGAAAGAGAGTTTCACCATTACTTCCTGCATTTACTAACCGTTTTATTCTTATTACACCTTCTTGAAACGGGCATTTGTGTATGCCGCACGATGTAGACCGCCAAATCAAAATCCTAATGAGCATCCCCAGTTTGTGACATACGTTTTGATGTCTCGAGTGTTTTCGTGGAAATAATGTAGCATGTCGCTGTGTTTGATGAGTTGAGCTTGAGAGACTTTCCGGCTCGGTGGCGACCTTCGACGGTCGAGATTTTGTATAAGAGGAATCATGGCCTTTGATGTAGGCGCGGCATGCCAAAGTGCAAGGGTTTCACGGCATGTGCCAATGGCATGTGTGGCATGCCTTGGTCCTGGGTAGCACGTCGGGTGCAAGTGGTAATGCCAAAGTGCAAGTGTTGCACGACATGTGCCAATGGCATGTGTGGTATGCCTTGGCCTTAGGTTGCACGGCTTGGCATGCCAAGTTGCAAGGGTTGCATGGCATGTGCCAATGGCGGCTTTGGCGGCTTTGGCCCTAGGCATGCCAAGTTTCAAGGGTTGCATGACATGTGCCAATCGCGAGTGTGGCGGATTTGGCCCTAGGTTTGGCGTGCCAAGTTGCAAGGGTTGCATGGCATGTGCCAATGGCGCGTGTGGCAGCTTTGGCCCTAGGTTGCACGGCTTGGCATGCCATGTTGCAATGGTTGCACGACATGTGCTAATGGCGCGTGTGGAGGCTTTGGCCCTAGGTTGCACAACATGTGCCAATGACGCGTGTGGCGGCTTTGGCACGGTTGCCATATCATGCGTGTTTATTTGTGGTTTGGCATGGTTGCCATATTTTGCACAATGATTGCATGGTACATGCAATTGCTATGTTTTGCGTGATGAGTGCACGGTGTGTGCATTTCGGCATGTTTGCCATGCTTTTGCGCAATGATTGCACAATTCCCAATAGCATTAAACAATTATTTATTAAACCTTAACATGTATACCCGTATACAAGTTAACAAAATCCATCTTCCAGACATGTGAAGGTTCTACTTTCGAGCCGCTTTTTTTTCTTCCTTCCCTTTAATTATCATTGTTGGGATCCGTGAAAATATAATACCATTAATGTATTAGTGTTTTCATACCTATCTCGAGTCAAAAACGTATTATGCCTACATGAAAAGCACATCTTCTTTTTCATGTTTTTCTCTGACCCCTATGTTGGCCTAGTTTGTTGATTAAATAAAGAGCATAAAAAAAAATAAAAAAAAATCGTGATTCGTGAAAGTTCTACAGCATAAGTGTTGTTCCTGTTTCCGTTTCGGTAGTAGTACCATAGAGACATTTTTTTTAACAGAGCTATTGTTATATATCGTCCGGTCCCGGTCCCTCACATATGTCTATATATGTTTCTTTATTAATTATTACTAGCTATACCTCTAGTTTATTAATCATGGCTGGCTATGCTGTAGCTTAGCTACAAGTTAGGCACCAATACCTTTCTGAATAACCAAACCTAATCTATAAAAAAGGAAACTACCATGACTAGTACTAGCATCCAGGTTAACTAAGCAGTTCTTAAGCCTTTTTAAAAGAGCTACAAAATCCTCAGCAAGTTCCCCTAAGGAAGTGAAAACCAAAACCTCCAAACTGTATCCAGAAGAAGTGCATACATCCAAGTCTTTGGACCGTTTACGAGAAACAGCATTGGAAATGGCTTGGCCTGGTACGAAAGCATCCCTAGCTCCGGTATTGAAAGGTGAAACACCAGTAACATCAAAACACACATCCTACCCGTTCTCCCAACCGTAGACAAGGACGTCCGCAGGCTTCATGGCTTTGCCGTTCGAAACAAGCCCCAAAGACACTTCTTTCCTAGCATGCACACCAGCTTTATAACACATGTCAGCAACAACATCCCTAACGAGATCATGGCGATGCTTAAGCCCAACCTCACTGGCGCAATGAATTGCATGATCACCAAAAATATTCATATCTCGCTTACAATATGAACACAAGCCAACTTTGGGGAAAGAGGGGGATACCGAGTCGACAACAAAAAATAACTCTAAACTTCCTTGGCACAATACTCTGTTGAAGCCCACTAATAGGTACCGCCAAAAGGTAATTTTGTGCATGTTTCATACGGTTAGACTGCCAAAACACCGAATCTCTTGCAGACATGATGAATTGGATTGGAATTTTCTTCTTCACAACATCAAAGTATGTAACTTCCAGAGTATGCATGGAAGGGGGGGCAGTTCCTTCAATGCAAGGAAGAAGGTAAATCACAAACCTGAATGAAAGACTGTAAAGATTGTTGGTATGTGAGGTCATTCTCACGACATGCAGAGTACAAGTTGTTGAGTATAACATTCTGCACAGACCCGGTCTGATTTTGAGAGGCGAGAAAGCAATAATTGCTTGTATTTGACATCGTATAGATCCCCAACCCACCATCTTTAACGGGTAAGGTAGAGATACGTTGCTGCAAAGGGCCAAAACCAGCTCTATCTCCAGTAACAAGGTGCCTCAGAAATAACATAAGGTGATTATCATAAATGTCAATACCTTGTTGAAGCGCCAAAGGCCAGGTGGTGCGCATAGTGAAGTATAACTTAGAAATCGGCGCAATTACGCAAAAGGAGCAATTCGCATTGGGGATCTTTAAGTTTCTTAATAGAAGTCGTAAGTTGTATGGTTTTGTCAACCCGAGTAACAACCATATCACTGCAAAACTGCAGATCAAGACTAACAAGACCTCCAAGAAGATTCTACCAATGTCGACAGGAAACATACCTTCAATGAAGCTCTTAAAAACCTCTGTCTTTTTGATGTTGAGATGCAAGCCCCTGAGCACACTTTCAGACTGCATGAGCTTTAAGGCCTTGGCCACCTCCTCTGTGTCCCCAATAATAGTGTCATCGTCTAGGTACCAAGCATGTATATCTAACTTGCATTGCGAATCTATGTTTTTCACCAAGGGATAGAGCGTGAGAGCAAAAAGGAGAGGACCAAGTGGGTCTCCTTGTTGAACACATTGCGCAGAAGATAAGATGAAGCTGTCATAGTAAAGTCGCGCAGGTTTTGCATAGCAAAACTCAACCCATCTAGAGATGGAAGGACATTTCTCTCTAACTTCATGAATAAGAATATACCTATCAACCATGTTAAAAGCATTGACGAAGTCTATAAGAAGCATTGTCATATTAGAAGAAGTACCTTTCAACTCCAGCAAATTGTTAAAAACATGCAAAATACCTTCACTGCCACAAGGAACACCAACCCCGAATTGAAAATCACCCAAATACGATGACATTTCTTTACCCACAGAAGCAGCAGCATGTTTCGAAACCAATCTCCTCAATATAGTACCAAACAAAAATTGGTCGAAGCCCTCCACCAGGCTTCAAGAGTGGAGTTAATGGAGCGCTAGCCACATATTTACCCAAGGCAGCATGACACTTACCTCCAAGCCACAAATTAATGACCCCAGAAATGGAAGACAACAGCTCATCTGCCACAGCAGCCGCGGCACCACTCATGACATCTAAAAGTTGTTGAGCACGTAATCCGTCCCTGCCGCAAGAAGTTCCTTTCGGGAAACTCTTAATTGCACCCAAAACAGCTTTAAAGTCGACAGAAATAGCATCAACATTAATGGCATCAGTTGGAAAGGATGGGGCAGGGCGTGGGGGTGTTTTTGTTGCAGCTCGGACAAGGTATCGTCATTGCAGGGAGCGACTCCGTTAAAATACAAGACACGTATAGCAGCTGTATAATGACCCTGCTCTAATTTCCTTCTACAAGCAATCAAGTTCGCAACTTCCTAGTTGTCTTTGTTATCCTTCTTGTTTGTCTGCATACGGAATTTTCCATGGCTTGGGGACTGTAAAATATTGTAGATCAAAGAACAACACACATTGTGTTCTTTACAGGTATTAAGAGCATTGTTTATAGCCGCAATCTGGAGCTTCTTCCTATTGCCGGACCTTTCTTCGGAGCTGTTCTTGGGATGGTAAAGGCGAAGAGTACATATGGGCAATAACAACAGTTCAAGCCAAGGGGTGAGATACGGTAGTCTCCGGAGGTCTGGATATGGATCTTGTTTTGCGCATGGTTTCTCAGAAAAACCATGAAAACGAAGAAACCCTCGGCGTACCAGAAAACTAGTAATGGTAGCAAAATGGGTATCACCTGAAAGGTAAAAAAAATCCAACAACGAGATGAGGAGAGGAAGGAAAACAAACTGTGAAGGAATCACAGATTAACTACCGGTGAATGATCCCAGTTTTTATTATTATTTTTATTTTATTTTATTTTTTATATATACGTGCTTCACAAATTTATTGGTCATGTCTGGCTATGCCATCTAACCAATAATTTAACTTAATTATTTACTGTGCCATGTTTAAGTTTTTTTTATTTTTTTATATACTTAGACAATGTCCAAACTCTCTAACCTCTTGGATCAGTGTGAGATTGATTGGGGTTCAACTACAGTCCAGACCGAAGTTAGTTTGGAGTAGGCTAGTGTCTGTAGCGGCTTAATACAGTGTGTGTTCAATCTGGACTAGGTCCCGGGGTTTTTCTGCATTTACAGTTATTTCTATTCCACATTATATTTGATTATATAATTGACATATCACAGGTTGTGCGTTGTTCAATCAATTAGAATATCCGACCTTTTGGTTGTTGATTTAAATTGATTGACACTTGGATATTGGTCTTTGGTACCATCCAAGTTATGTCTCTTTGATAAATACTCGCAGATTTCTATTTGCTTGAGTAAAGATCAAATTGAGAGATTGAGATATAAACTCTTTGATATACTTTTCTCTAGATTGAGTCTGACTGTCTAGTTGATTCTCTAGAAAGTATATTGGAGTTTGTCCATACAAATTGCTAATCGAATTGTTGGGTGTGGTTGTTGTACCCCCGCTTTTTCATATATCTTTTAATTTGACCTTTTAGGTGGTCACGGTCACACTTGAATAAAATCATGGCTCAATTAGCACTATTTCCCTATTAAAACCATATTTAGTTATATTTTTTAAAGTGAAGGTCCTGGTGGATGTCTAGACTAGACATTCTTTTAGAAAATTATTCTAAAGAAGGAGGATCTATGGAAAATCTTATATGTACATTATCCATACAAGACTGAACCAATTTTTCTTTAGAGTCCAAATTACAATGAAATACGATCAAATATATCAAAAATATTATACACAAGATTAAAAATTTGGGGTCTTACTCGCACAACAAAATCCAATTAATAAAATTGTTATTTGTAAAGAAATATCTATCTCTTCTATTTTAATCCATCAAACACCAGTTTAGTAACCAAAACTCACCAGAGTTGCAGATTGAAATTCTATGGCTAAGAACATCAATAACCTCGGTAGCAATTAAAGACAGTCTTTCATACATCTCTTACAGAAAATAAGAGTGCTTTCTTATATATGATTAGAAAAAAAAGGACCTTCATAACTTCAAGTACTATTTTATTTTTTATCTCTCATCGTGTAGAACTCATGCCATACAAATGCCCTTCAAAATGATCCATATTGGGATTGCAAAGAGGACTAGGTGGGTAGAAATTAGAATACCCACATCCCTTCAAGCACACATATGAGAGTGACATTGATGCAATGATGATCAAGATATACGTTGATTATATTTGTTATTAAGTTGATGAACTTATTTAGACAAGATTACTCTCTATCTTAAAACTATTCTACTAATAAATCATACAAAACTTTTGGTTGGTATGATTTATGATTTTATGATTTTTTTTTATTTTATTTTATTTTTGACTTGAAAAGGTTAGATTTTATTAAGAAAATAAAATGCACTTGCAGTACTACAAAGAAGCAATAACCAGATCTAAGAGAAAAACAAACACACTTACCGTGCTATAATAAGAAGACAACAGGTGTTCCAAGAGAACAAAGAATATAAGATCTTAATACAAACTAGTATTTCTTCCTTGAAGGGGTAGGAAGACTTTTCCCACGCCCCAGATTCTCATTGTTTGAACTCCATCCCAATACAATTTAACCACTTCCTTGTCTGATTTCGAAGATTTGAATGTGTCTATAATGTCATTACAAATGGTCCTTGCTTCGATGTGCTTACCGTCAATAGGCTTAAACGTAGTGACTTCTTTTAAAGACGTCAATTTCTCTACATCCCTCTCCTTCTTATACTCAAGACCCATACTTTCATATATTGTCTGTCTAATTTTCTGATTCACCAGAAGAATCATCACAAGTATCCATAGCAACTCCTTTATTTTGATCTTTATCTTATCATCTTATTATGTAACTTCATCTTCACTGATTCGAGCTAACCCGTTATGTTCTTTGAATGTGATTTCAGTACAGTGTAAGGGTTCACATAACAACTCGACATATTACTTTGCTTTTTTGGCTTACTCTTTTCTTTTATAGTAGCTAGACTATCCATATTTCATTGGAAGATTGAAAGATTTAAAATTCTGTTGACTGTCTACACCCAGCTTCTCCACAGTGTCCCCTGCTCTGTCTTCCGAAACTTTAGTCGAAGCAATCAGTGTAGCAACAATAGTTTATGAAGAAATATCATGTGCATTCTCCACGAGGTTGTTAGTAGTATCCTTGCATTAACCAATGCATCTTAAGTGACACTTTTGGCTTATGGGAACCCACTTTTTCTTGTATTTTGGAGCACGATTCGAGCCACATTTCTCATTAAGATGGCCAAAACTCTTACAATAAGAACAAGCAGTAGGTTTTCATTTGTATTCATCCCTAACTTCATACTTCTTATCTTCAATTTGGAAGGGAACTATAGAAGGGTAAGCGCAATTAGCATCAACTTACACACACCCTTGCATATTACATTCTAGTCTTCATAGATGTTGGAGTATCCGTAATAATTAACTTTCCTACAAGACTAGAAATCCTAAGCATGGAAAATCAAAACATCTAAGCAAGCATGACCCATCAAACGAAATTACAACTAATTAATGAAAATCATAAATCAATTGAATCAAGTGCAAAAAGTCATAAAGAATCAAATATAGGTACCAAACAATTGTGAAATAAGGCTTCCTCTGTCATCCCAGTGTTGGGGTGTATCTCATTAGGATCAAAACACTCTCAAAACATAGAAACATAGCTAAAAAGTGCTTGAGAAGAAGAAGAATGAAAAATAAACAAATTAGTGAATCTGCAGCGTTTATAAGCGTTACAGAAGTTACTGTTACAATATTATAAGACTGTAGAATAACGATAGTTTTCTGGTGTAGCAGAACTGCGACCGTCTTGTGAGTCCAATGTCTTTGTCTCTTTCTTTTTCAGCATCAGCATGGTACTTTCCTGTAACCCTGATTTCTCCGCCTCTGCAGCCTCCCTATGCCGTATCGACCCCAAACTCTCGATTCTGCTATGTGTCTCCCCCAAGACTTTATGTACACCACAGGTCGAAAATTTCAAGAATATCTTTCTTTTTCCCTCGGCCAAGTCACGAGAATTTCTCTTTAAACTCTCTGCGCCGCTCTGTTTCTTCCCAAAACTTCCTTTCTTATCAAGATTGCGTCCAACAGAGAGAATATATTTCCTTTATTTGTTCGATACGTAGCTTCCAAGGAAAACCCAAAATCATGAGAGTATTTCCCTGTTTTCGAATCCATACCAATCCTGTTTGGATTAAACAGGCCCAAACCGAACCTTGTTCGTGAAAATCTCCGAGTGAACCTCTGCTAAATCTGTTCCAGGAATAGAAAACCCGATAATATCTTCACTTCCCCTGTTTTAGGAAAGTTCGTGTAAACTCCTTATTTTATCGAATCTCCAACACGTATCCATCCTGTTTTATGTCTAAAAGTCATCCCCAATCGAAACTGTATAAGGATAACAAGAAAATCTCGTTATAATCAAGAACAGAGAATTATGCAGCTGACATTTCCCTGTTTGAATCCAACTCGATGACCGGCCCTATTTAGTCAATTCTAGTTGACTTACTAACCCTGTTTAGCATTAACGAACCCATTCCGACGTAATTAATTCATTAAGTCTCTCTAGAACTTGACTAGAAATTTAATCCAAAATCTGTTCGTCTGCTTCAAACTTCCCCGCCAATTCTGTATTTTTGAAATGAAAAACGAGGTGGGTGCCCCCTATCCAGAGTTAGGGTGCCAATAGCGGTTGACCTGAGGTGCCCTTAATAATATTCTGAAGTGGAAATATCACTTTTGTGGGGGCATTTCCAACATACTTCCGGGGTGCCTTTAGTTATTCTCTCCGGAGGTTCAAATGCCACTTTTCGAGCTAATTTCTTCGCACAAGTGTATTTCTTGAAAAACACCTACAAAGACACAAAAAGTCATAATAAATACAATATCGAGCACCAACAATATTATAATTGAGATCAAAATAGACACATAAATGCGTCTATCATTGACTATTCCAGTTGACTGACCCGAGCACTCAGGTACACTCTTATTAGACCCTCGAAAAACGTACTATTGATGGTTAACGAAATAGTGTCGAGTGTTGTTGACCATGAACATGAGTCCAGTTGACTAGTCAATATTTCGAACGCACTATTAGTGCATTCCAAAAAATGCTCCCACTGCATTCATCATGCAGTTGTGTGCTAGGACATGGGCGACATTTTTTTTTGTCATACTTTGCCCTTTTGGTCATGTTTGCGGTTGGAATTTAGCAGTACGATGACCATATACGCGGAATTGAGCGATTTTTAAAGTACTTTTTCGGCAAAAATCTCAGTATGGACAACCATATTTTCATAGATACACTACACTCCAAGAATAAATGGTTTAGAGTCTCTATCTGGTTCTTGCGTAGTGGGCAACGAGGATCAACAACAGGAATATATTTAGTGTTCATTTCTCCAACTGGTTGACACCCATAAATAAATTTTCAGAGGAAATAAGTATTTTTTATGGAAAATTTAACTTCTAGAAATGTGTCCATTGAAAATTAGGAGCGCCATCTCAAATTTGTTGGAAATTACTGTCGGATAATTATCTTCGTTACTGATTCTGCAATAATACAACTCGTGTATTATCCACCGATCCATTACAACTCTTTGTCACACGGCTTTTATCTATGTATCACGTTTCGTAATATCAACAACGAAACAAGAAAAGAACGAAAGAAAAAGATGATCAATCACAAACTTAAACAATCTTACTTGGGGTGTATTGAGGCGAGTAATCTCTTTGCTTAATACATTTTATGCCCTGTATAAAATGTTGTTACAGGTTTAGCGGCATATGTCCCCAACATTCAACAATACCTCGATGTTTTTCGCAGCACTTCGATAACACCGAACAGCGAACGCGAATAAATGTAGCAAAACCTCTTCTTTAACTCTTGAAAACACATGCAAACTCTTAAATTTCTAGTATTACTTTTATTATGACTCTATAAAAAAAAACACATCTTTACAATAGAGAATGTGTGGGGTTTATATAGGTCTAAAAGTAACTCTTGGTGAAATCCTTTCATTAAAAGTCACGTCCCTTGGAATAAGACACTATATTTTGAAAAGTCACAAGTGAGTGGACATACTGATTCAAATTTCTATTCAAAATTTCCAACAATTACCTATACCATCAACAACTCTGTAAAAACTTTTAGCAATACATAATTGTGAGTAGCTTTCCAGACCTATCTATCTTCACCTTTAGTTGGTATTTTTTTCTTACACATTTCATCATCAGTAAAATTATCAAAAAGAACATTTCAACACCGCAAAGTTCCAAGTATTAGTATTGAAATTAACAAAGTTGATCCACAATTTTTTCATATTGTGAGACATAAACCTAGAAGACAGGGGATGGTTTATAGTCCAATTCCCATAATGTCTTTCCAGATGGAAATGCTTTTCGCATTTCCCACCTCCTATCAATAGAGGTCTTTAATAATATTTAGAGCATCCACAGTCACGACCAAATTTAGAGACTAAAACCAAATTTGGTCCAAAAGTGAGGCGTAATGGAACGGAGTAAAGCTAAATTTGGTATGATTTTCTAGGGTTTGAGACTAAATTTAGTCGCCGTCCCAGACTATAACTAAATTTAATGGGACGTAGGTATAGTAAGCGTTCTATGTTAGGCGTGGATATAATGAGCGTATAGGATTAAACGTAAGTATAGTGTGCATTTGAGTGCAGAGCGCTAACACAAACAACGTCTCAGTGGGACGTTAAAACAAAGTCCGCCAACCTTAATGTTCACAAAATGTGCGCCCCACTTTGAGCGTGAATAATACTCCCGCCTCATGTTTGTTTGTTCATGAGACTCTCAATACATCCGTCTCACAGTTGAACTCACACTTTGTTTTTTGATTGTGTCAACGCCTCACTCTAGCGATGATAATACTTACGTCCCATTTCGGGCGTGAATAATACTTGCGCCCCATATATGCGTGCACAATAACTACGCCTAACCTTCATACGTTCACTATAACTCCGTTCACTATCAGACGTTCACTATAACTACGCCAGACTAAATTTTAGTCTTTTACCGTTGCGCTTCACCTTCAAATAAGCCAAATAAATTTAGCATTTGGTCTGCCTTTTAGTATTTAGTCACGTCCATGGTTGTGGTTGCTCTTACGCCTCTTCTAGTACCATTCCACACCCATGAACCATGTGTATTAACATGGTGGAGGGATCTATTGTGATCAAGAAAGTACTTATGACTGACAATTTTGACCCAAGGAACTTCAGGTTCAATGAGCATTCTTCAAGCTAACTTAGAAAGAAGAGCTTTATTTAGCTCACCAGTTTTCTTAATATTCAATCCTCTTAAAGCTTTAGCCTTGGAATGATAAGGATCAAATATAGCAAATATATACGTTATTTATTGTTAACCAAGAAATACAGGTATCGCAATTATATCGGCACGTACATAGGGTTAGGGAAAATTTAGGTACAAACGATCTGGACCCATAAATGTTCTTAGTTAACATATATACATGTAGCTCTTTTGATGACCAAACTACTCATCAGAAGGACTACTTACTGTGTACTTTGATGGTTACAGCTTGGATGATATGGCAAGATAGATGTTCTTCGGTTTTTCAGAATACTAAGCCTAATGGAATCCATACTATTGAAAGAATTAAATTGTTAGTTAATCAGTGTTGTCTTGTTGTTTCTAACTATAAATCTAAATGACCGAATGCTTCAACAGTCTAATAATTGGGTTTCTCCTACAACTAATTGTTTGAAATTAAATTTAGATACTTCTTTAAAAAGGAAACTGGTACAACAGGTATTGGACTAATAATTAGTGATTTTACAAGATTGTTATGGAGCCAAAAGACAATACTTTGATGGAGGTTTGAATGCTTAACATAAGGTTGAGTAGCTGGAATGTAAGGCATGGAAGCAGTAGCAAGGGATGTCACAAAGAATTATGAGCAAGTTGTTTTTGAACTTTTAATAAAGTTTGTCAATAAAACGTCTCCATGTATTCATTGGACAAACCAGTCTTTCATTAGACATCAAGTTTTTATTACTGAGTAAACCGCAATAGTCTTATCGATCAGTACCTTGAATTAAGAATGGTTGTGCATACTGTATTTCCAAAAAAGCAAAAAAAAAAAAAAAAAAGGTCGTGCTAGTTTTCAGTTTGGTGATAATTTTCCTCCTGATATAAAACTATTGAATCAGTAAGGAAAAACAATGTGTAAGCAATTAATTATCTCAATAAAATTACTTTTTGAATCAAAATATATATATATATACATGATGGCTGTAACATCCCACTTATGTGGGTTGTGCAAGGTTGGCAAGCCGGCATAAAGATCGGCCAGTATCATGAGAGTTCCCGCTCTAGCGCACCCTGACTTGCTCGGGGAAAAAGGTTTGGATTTCGTATTTGGCAGTACCAAAGGTGGAGGTTTATTCTCCGTTGTTAGTGCCTAAGTTCTCGGAGTCGGAGGCTAGATTTCCTCTTGCGTGCACTTATTGGCCACTCATATATTATCTCAGCAAATGGTCAACAAGAAGAAATCGTAAGTTGTGGTCACGAAACTTTTGTCTCCTGTTATAAGACCCTTAATTGCTCTCAAAACGCGAGTAGTCATTTATATGTCAGTGAGCGACAAAACTGAATCAACACAAAACTTGACTGGAAGAGATGGCGTAAGACCAAGGTAAGACCATCCTCATCGAAGAAGTTCATGGGGGTTGGCCGCTAATGCAGCACTTCTCACACGCTTCCAATTTCAGACCCTTGTGTACTCAACCACACAAAGACTTAACGCGTGACTATATACGTGTAGACCAAAATGAAGCAAGATGCCTGAGAAGAAGGGCAGAATGAGGACCATATAACCCCATCGAAGGCATTTTCCTCAGATTGCTAGTTGAAGGTTGCAGATTTTTCTAGATAAAAAATAACAGTTGACTGGAAATCAACTAACATCATTTTCTTTGTCTTTCTTTTTATTTTCTCAATCATTTTTTTTCTTGGAACCGACTGAAGTCATCTGGCTTATCTGGAACTGACACAATGTGTTTGTTTTTTTGAATCAGACCTGACTCAAAAATATACGAGATAATGGCTTGGTCCAATAAATCTGGGGATTTTATTCACTTACTCAAACAGATCTGAATAATTAGATCTGAATCAGGAAACGAGTCAGATCAGACCTAAACTAAAAAACAAACGGCCTGACATCTAATTCACGTCAAGTCACGTCCATATCGCGAGTTAGATGCAACCAAATATGATCCAAGTCTGCTTCCCAATAAAACAAAACAAGGTTTTATTATAAAACCCTTCTCCCTAGCTAGTTAATCATCAGCCAATAACTAAAACTCCTCTTCTTCAAAAATGTCCCAACGAGCAAAACTTTCAAGTGATACTTTACTGTTGTTATTACTGTTGTTTTCATCTTACAGTTTCTTTCGTTTTGCATATGGTTCTTCTCTTTCTTCAACTGATAAGAAGCAACAGTTACAAGAAGTAGATGCTCTTTTGAAATGGAAATCAAGCCTTGTGAAGCAAACTCATTCTCTCCTTCCAACTTGGAAGATAAATTCTACTGCGAGCACGACGACTCCATGCAGGTGGTATGGAATCACTTGTAACAAAGACGGAGGCGTCACCGAATTGAAGATAACAGGTTTGGGTTTACAAGGTACGCTGCATGGTTTTAACTTCTCATCTTTCACCAATTTCGTTAGCCTTAACTTGAGCTACAATACACTCTTCGGTACCATCCCGTCCCAAATCAACAATATTCCAAAACTCACCTCCCTTGATCTTTCTGTCAATGAATTTTCTGGACTTATTCCACCAGAAATAGGCGCTCTCACAAGTCTGCATAAGTTACATCTCTCTAAAAATCAAATTAGTGGTTCACTGCCTATTTGTATATGCAATCTGACTAAGTTGACTAGTTTATCAGTTTATGAAAATCAAGTCTCGGGAGCTATTCCACAAGATATCGGAAGGCTAATTTTTCTTACCTTCTTAGCTTTGTCCGGCAACAAGCTCACTGGTTCAATCCCCACTTCTTTAACAAATTCGACGAGATTGGACGCTCTTTATCTGCATGATAACCAACTTTCTGACATCATTCCTCGAGATATAGGAATGCTAAGCTCTCTTACACTCTTATCAATTCATAATAACAATATGAGTGGGTCAATCCCTGTTTCTTTAACCAATTTGACTCGCTTGAACACTCTTACCCTATATCATAACCAACTTTCTGGAATAATTCCCCAAGATATTGGGAAACTACACTCTCTTACAGGCTTTGATTTGTCAGAGAACAAGATCACTGGTTTGATTCCTACTTCAGTATGCAATTTAACCAACCTGGCCTATTTATCATTTTTTAAAAATGGGCTTTCAGACATCATACCTCGAGAAATTGGTGGGCTAAGGTCTCTTACTGTGTTTTCTTTGTACAGTAACAATCTCATAGGTTCAATCCCTGCTTCTCTAACCAATTTGACTATCCTAGACACTCTTTCCTTATGGGATAACCAACTTTCTTGCATCATCCCTCAAGATATAGGAAGGCTTCGCTCTCTTACAATCTTTGATTTGTCGACAAATAATTTCACTGGTCCAATCCCTATTTCTATATGTCACTTGGCCAACCTCACACTTTTATCAGTTTTTCGGAATCAACTTACTGGTGTCATCCCTCAAGATATTGGAAAGCTAAGGTCTTTAGATACCTTATATATGTCTGTAAACAAACTCACTGGTTCAATACCTGCATCAGTGGGTAATTTGAGAAATTTAACTCTTTTATCTCTTTTTACAAATGAGTTAAATGGTTCATTACCGATAGGAATAAACAATCTAACGCTGCTGAATGAACTGAGTTTGGGCGATAACAAGTTCTCTGGTTATTTACCCCAAAATGTTTGTCAAAGCGGAATTCTTGAGCAATTTGTAGTAAATGATAACCATTTCACGGGTCCTATACCAAGAAGTCTTAGAAGTTGCACCAGTCTTAGGCATCTAGATCTTACATCTAATGAACTGGTAGATGATGTAACGGAGGCATTTCACGTGTATCCGCATCTATATAGGCTCGGTGTGGGTAACAATATGTTGTATGGTGAACTTTCAAAAGACTGGGGGAAATGTCAAAATTTGACAGCCATTTCTTTCGCAGGCAACAAAATCACTGGTAAAATACCATCAGAAATGGGAAACTTGATGATTTTAAGTCAACTTTATCTTTTTTCAAATAACTTAGTAGGAGAAATTCCTAAGGAGTTGTTGAAATTATCTTCATTGATTGAGTTAGATTTGAGTAATAATCAACTTTCCGGTAGGTTATCTTCCACAGTTGGAATGTTATCCAACCTGCAATTACTCGATTTATCCAGAAATAAACTCATCGGATCAATACCCAAACAACTAGGGCAGTGCTCAAGGTTATTATCTTTGAATTTGAGCTCAAACAATTTTAGTGAGAGCATCCCACCTTACATCGGAAACTTGGATTCGTTACAGATTTTATTAGATCTTAGTTACAATGAGTTGAGTGGAGAGATTCCATCAGCTCTGGGAAAACTAAGCAAACTGATAAAACTCAATTTATCCCATAACAAGCTTTCCGGCTCAATTCCATCCTTATTTGATCAAATGCTTAGTTTGAACATTATCGATATTTCGTTCAATGAGTTGAGTGGTCCTATTCCAAATATCAAGGCTTTTGAGGATGCTCCAATTGATTCATTGAGGAACAACAAAGAGTTATGTGGTAATAACTCTCGAGTTTTAAAACCATGTAATTCCTCGGTTGTTACTGGAAGAAAAGAGGCCAAACATAGTAAACTTGTGCTAATAATCCTTCTTCCTTTGTTTGGTACGTTGTTTCTTTTATTCGTACTCCTCGCCATCTTGTTCCGCCTTCGAAAAAAATCGGTAAGAAATGCTGCGCCGACAGATCAAGATAGAGGTACCGGTACCCAAAGAAATTTATTTTCCATTTGGAATTACGACGGTAAAATAGTTTTCGAGCATATAATAGAAGCGACCGAGAATTTTGATGCAAAATACTGCATTGGAGCGGGAGGATATGGGAGCGTTTACAAAGCAGAGTTGTCAACTGGTCAGGTTGTTGCTGTCAAGAAACTTCACTCGTCAGATGAAGAATCTGAGATATCTGATCTCAAGTCATTCGAAAGTGAAGTCCATGCATTGACAGAAATCCGACATCGGAACATTGTGAAACTTTTCGGTTTCTGTTCTAATCTTCAAAGGAGATTTTCATTTTTGGTTTATGAGTTCGTGGAAAGAGGAAGTTTGAAAATGTTTTATGCAATGGGGAACAAGCAGTGGAGTTCGATTGGATAAAGAGGGTGGGATTTATCAAGGGAACAGCTAGTGCACTTGCTTACATGCACCATGATTGCATTCCAGCAATAATTCACAGGGATATATCTAGCAATAATATTTTGTTGGATGCTGAATATGAAGCTCGAGTTTCTGATTTTGGTACGGCCAGGATTTTGAAGCCAGATTCATCAAATTGGACTTCACTTGCAGGAACCTACGGATATGTTGCTCCAGGTATACAATCCAGATGAAACTTTTATAATTTATTACCTTTTTTTCCTAGAGTCAATAAGTAATATTCACATCAATTATAATGATGTTTGCAGAGCTTGCCTATACAATGAAGGTGACCGAGAAATGTGATGTTTATAGTTTTGGGGTGATCATATTAGAAGTACTTATGGGAACACATCCGTCTGAATTGATCACGTTGCTCTCGCAAATTCTTCTTTCATCTCCATCATTGAGTAATATGGGGCAAAACATAAGATTGAGAGACATCTTGGACCCATGCCTTGGAGCACCATCAGATATTCTGAAGAAAGAAATAATGTACATCGTGAAGGTTGGATTCTCATGCTTACGAGGTGATCCAAGTACTCGGCCAACTATGCAAGAAGTAGCAGTAGAGCTATCATTGTCGTCTGCTCAGAGCAGGGCAAGTTTAGAGAAGCCTTTTGAAATGCTTACATTAGGAGACATTTTGTTGTCATAAAAATTTGTGTAACCCAGTCATCTTCTTATTTTCTTTTCGTTTTGTTGTCATAATAAATTATTCAGTTATGAGCTTCTTTTTTTTCCTTGACTTGTCCTAGGAATACTCTTTTGATATTATTGGCTGCCGGTACAATACCCCTCAATCGTAGAGTTACATAGACAATCTGCACAACTGAATTATCTCGTAGCAAATCTCACAGATATTTTAACATAGTAATCACTTTTGTGTTTATCACATCAAGAAATCATAGCCATTTAGAATGCTTATTGTACTTCAGTACTCAACAGTTTGCTTACCTCAACATGTATGTGCCCACATCTTGTATCCATCTCGTGTATTTGGAGTGTAAAGTAAAATATCTGTTACAAACAGGCATAACCTCCGACATATCCTACCCGTCCTAACTTTATGTTGCATCCGTTTTCCTTAGAGTAAATAGTTACAGCAATAGAAAAATGGATGTTGTGGCCATAGAAAGATTGGATCCATAACAAGCAAAGCAGATACAGAAAGTAAAGACCTGGTACACAGACTTTTCTGTATATTTTAGGGGTTATAAACAACGATATACCAATTGGTGATGCAAGGTAGAGTCATGAAAATGTCTATCACCAAAAGTTGGGACCATCTTTGGGTAAAGGTGTTTCTCATTATACTCAAAACAGAATTAGTAATCCAAGATTTCCTGGAACGATGACTAGAAAAGGAGCTTCGCTTAAAACAAGTACACATCATGAAATTGATCCTCCAATCAACTCGCCAAGACTTTTTTTTTTTTTTTTGATGTTTCAGCTTTGTGGTGATTATTCTATCATTGGGGCTTCAGGACCCACCCGTATCCTATACATGTCTGGTAGAGATCTAGACCTTTTAACACTGGAGAAAGCTTAAACACAAGGAAAAGAACCAGATAAACCCTTTGAGTTGGGGGTTAGCCACCGGCTTTGAGAAGAAAACTAAATAAACTGAATTGTTATATTGATTTATGATAAAAATAAACAACTTATGGCCATGCTATTTATAGCATCAAAGCCTTGGTAAACAAGCAAAGTCTATAATAAGAATTCTATTCAAACTAGGAAACTAAACTAAGCTTAATTAAAGAGAACTAAGTAAACTAAATAAGAAAAAAGGTACACAAGTAGTGTTGGTGTCGTAACATCCCACCCTGCTGGAAAAATGCCTTGTCCTCAAGCCTTAAATTTTGGCTCATCAAAACGCCATTGATATTTTCCGCGTTCCATAAACCAGTTGGAAACAATCTGAACTTCCACTTCAAGTATGTGGAATCCTCCTGAGAATTGAAATTGCCCAAGCCACACTATCCGCACCACTGAGATCTGTAAAGCATAATTTTTATTTCCATTTCAAAAATTCCACCCACAACAGCAAATATTTAGCTTGGTATTCGGTTGTAACAGCACTATGGAACTGACTATCAAAATTTGGTACCAGTTTTTTTTTTCTTGAACATTTCTTGCATTCCCAAAGTTGGTTAGGAGGGTATGAAATTTCCAGTCCAAGTAGAGTACTAATTTCCAGTCGAAAACATCACTAGACTCTGCACCCGCTAACGAAGGTGACTGCCATAATCTTGGTAAGCTTGACATGTGCAAGGAAATCAATTCCAGTATAAATACTTCCAATTAAGTGAGTGCCAAGGCGGCTTCCACAACTGGTCTGCAACTATGTGCCACATCCTCAAAGTCAGGGAACCAAATAAAACACACTGCCGCTTACGTTTATGCAGGAAACAAGTGAGCCTACATTTTCCAAACTAGAAGCATGATACTCCCATTCAAAAACTTTCTGATGTTTTAAGAAAAGAATAGTAGAAAGACTATCTTGTAAGTCAGCCTCTATTTTCGAGAAAAATTATTGAATCCAACCTTGCCGCGATCAAATAACAAAAAGCACATCTTATGTGGCAGTTTGTGGTGGTCAACGGTTGATGCCATATTATTGAATGTCGCTTGAAATACTTCAGAATCTTCTATCCACACAAAAGTGAATTCATGCGGAACCACGCTGGTCTTGTTAATGGCCAACACCAACGGCAATCTGATCTTGTAAAGCATGCGAGCGACATATAGCATATTACTCATAAATATAACTTGGCTTGATGAAAGAGATATATCAACTTCATAAATAATCACAGTTGGGATAGAGGAAGGAAAATCTTCAGTAGTGTTTATGGGTGAAAATCGTTTCTGCTGATTTTGGTAATTTCAGTGAGTGGGTGAGAAACAAATCTAAACCCTAAACAAATGTACTGCACGGGAGTACTTTAGATTCGAGAGATCAATCTGTACAAATCTGGCCTAAACCAAGAAATGGTCATTTCGGATTTGCTTCGGTTACAAAGAGGAGGAGAAGGGCTGGTTTAGGGAGGGAAGCGAAGAGAGTGTTGAGACCATAGCAGTTTTGGGAGAGTAGTACTTGACTTGTATCAGAAGATGAAAGCTTTGAGAAAGCTAACAAGAGTTTCCTTTCTGAGTGTTGTATTTCTCCTTGACCAAAACTTTTGTTTTGGTGGAAATAGGTAAAACCTATTTATACAAGTCTAAGTGAAACGTACTCTGGCCTCTTAAGAAAAGAAACGGATGAGCTAAATAGAAAGAGGTGGTAACGCCTGGTATTGATGGAATTTGATGGAATTGATGTCCATAATGAAAGAGAGTTTCACCATTACTTCCTGCATTTACTAACCGTTTTATTCTTATTACACCTTCTTGAAACGGGCATTTGTGTATGCCGCACGATGTAGACCGCCAAATCAAAATCCTAATGAGCATCCCCAGTTTGTGACATACGTTTTGATGTCTCGAGTGTTTTCGTGGAAATAATGTAGCATGTCGCTGGTGTTTGATGAGTTGAGCTTGAGAGACTTTCCGGCTCGGTGGCGACCTTCGACGGTCGAGATTTTGTATAAGAGGAATCATGGCCTTTGATGTAGGCGCGGCATGCCAAAGTGCAAGGGTTTCACGGCATGTGCCAATGGCATGTGTGGCATGCCTTGGTCCTGGGTAGCACGTCGGGTGCAAGTGGTAATGCCAAAGTGCAAGTGTTGCACGACATGTGCCAATGGCATGTGTGTGTATGCCTTGGCCTTAGGTTGCACGGCTTGGCATGCCAAGTTGCAAGGGTTGCATGGCATGTGCCAATGGCGGCTTTGGCGGCTTTGGCCCTAGGCATGCCAAGTTTCAAGGGTTGCATGACATGTGCCAATCGCGAGTGTGGCGGATTTGGCCCTAGGTTTGGCGTGCCAAGTTGCAAGGGTTGCATGGCATGTGCCAATGGCGCGTGTGGCAGCTTTGGCCCTAGGTTGCACGGCTTGGCATGCCATGTTGCAATGGTTGCACGACATGTGCTAATGGCGCGTGTGGAGGCTTTGGCCCTAGGTTGCACAACATGTGCCAATGACGCGTGTGGCGGCTTTGGCACGGTTGCCATATCATGCGTGTTTATTTGTGGTTTGGCATGGTTGCCATATTTTGCACAATGATTGCATGGTACATGCAATTGCTATGTTTTGCGTGATGAGTGCACGGTGTGTGCATTTCGGCATGTTTGCCATGCTTTTGCGCAATGATTGCACAATTCCCAATAGCATTAAACAATTATTTATTAAACCTTAACATGTATACCCGTATACAAGTTAACAAAATCCATCTTCCAGACATGTGAAGGTTCTACTTTCGAGCCGCTTTTTTTTCTTCCTTCCCTTTAATTATCATTGTTGGGATCCGTGAAAATATACCATTAATGTATTAGTGTTTTCATACCTATCTCGAGTCAAAAACGTATTATGCCTACATGAAAAGCACATCTTCTTTTTCATGTTTTTCTCTGACCCCTATGTTGGCCTAGTTTTTGATTAAATAAAGAGCATAAAAAAAAATAAAAAAAAATCGTGATTCGTGAAAGTTCTACAGCATAAGTGTTGTTCCTGTTTCCGTTTCGGTAGTAGTACCATAGAGACATTTTTTTTAACAGAGCTATTGTTATATATCGTCCGGTCCCGGTCCCTCACATATGTCTATATATGTTTCTTTATTAATTATTACTAGCTATACCTCTAGTTTATTAATCATGGCTGGCTATGCTGTAGCTTAGCTACAAGTTAGGCACCAATACCTTTCTGAATAACCAAACCTAATCTATAAAAAAGGAAACTACCATGACTAGTACTAGCATCCAGGTTAACTAAGCAGTTCTTAAGCCTTTTTAAAAGAGCTACAAAATCCTCAGCAAGTTCCCCTAAGGAAGTGAAAACCAAAACCTCCAAACTGTATCCAGAAGAAGTGCATACATCCAAGTCTTTGGACCGTTTACGAGAAACAGCATTGGAAATGGCTTGGCCTGGTACGAAAGCATCCCTAGCTCCGGTATTGAAAGGTGAAACACCAGTAACATCAAAACACATCCTACCCGTTCTCCCAACCGTAGACAAGGACGTCCGCAGGCTTCATGGCTTTGCCGTTCGAAACAAGCCCCAAAGACACTTCTTTCCTAGCATGCACACCAGCTTTATAACACATGTCAGCAACAACATCCCTAACGAGATCATGGCGATGCTTAAGCCCAACCTCACTGGCGCAATGAATTGCATGATCACCAAAAATATTCATATCTCGCTTACAATATGAACACAAGCCAACTTTGGGGAAAGAGGGGGATACCGAGTCGACAACAAAAAATAACTCTAAACTTCCTTGGCACAATACTCTGTTGAAGCCCACTAATAGGTACCGCCAAAAGGTAATTTTGTGCATGTTTCATACGGTTAGACTGCCAAAACACCGAATCTCTTGCAGACATGATGAATTGGATTGGAATTTTCTTCTTCACAACATCAAAGTATGTAACTTCCAGAGTATGCATGGAAGGGGGGGCAGTTCCTTCAATGCAAGGAAGAAGGTAAATCACAAACCTGAATGAAAGACTGTAAAGATTGTTGGTATGTGAGGTCATTCTCACGACATGCAGAGTACAAGTTGTTGAGTATAACATTCTGCACAGACCCGGTCTGATTTTGAGAGGCGAGAAAGCAATAATTGCTTGTATTTGACATCGTATAGATCCCCAACCCACCATCTTTAACGGGTAAGGTAGAGATACGTTGCTGCAAAGGGCCAAAACCAGCTCTATCTCCAGTAACAAGGTGCCTCAGAAATAACATAAGGTGATTATCATAAATGTCAATACCTTGTTGAAGCGCCAAAGGCCAGGTGGTGCGCATAGTGAAGTATAACTTAGAAATCGGCGCAATTACGCAAAAGGAGCAATTCGCATTGGGGATCTTTAAGTTTCTTAATAGAAGTCGTAAGTTGTATGGTTTTGTCAACCCGAGTAACAACCATATCACTATCACTGCAAAACTGCAGATCAAGACTAACAAGACCTCCAAGAAGATTCTACCAATGTCGACAGGAAACATACCTTCAATGAAGCTCTTAAAAACCTCTGTCTTTTTGATGTTGAGATGCAAGCCCCTGAGCACACTTTCAGACTGCATGAGCTTTAAGGCCTTGGCCACCTCCTCTGTGTCCCCAATAATAGTGTCATCGTCTAGGTACCAAGCATGTATATCTAACTTGCATTGCGAATCTATGTTTTTCACCAAGGGATAGAGCGTGAGAGCAAAAAGGAGAGGACCAAGTGGGTCTCCTTGTTGAACACATTGCGCAGAAGATAAGATGAAGCTGTCATAGTAAAGTCGCGCAGGTTTTGCATAGCAAAACTCAACCCATCTAGAGATGGAAGGACATTTCTCTCTAACTTCATGAATAAGAATATACCTATCAACCATGTTAAAAGCATTGACGAAGTCTATAAGAAGCATTGTCATATTAGAAGAAGTACCTTTCAACTCCAGCAAATTGTTAAAAACATGCAAAATACCTTCACTGCCACAAGGAACACCAACCCCGAATTGAAAATCACCCAAATACGATGACATTTCTTTACCCACAGAAGCAGCAGCATGTTTCGAAACCAATCTCCTCAATATAGTACCAAACAAAAATTGGTCGAAGCCCTCCACCAGGCTTCAAGAGTGGAGTTAATGGAGCGCTAGCCACATATTTACCCAAGGCAGCATGACACTTACCTCCAAGCCACAAATTAATGACCCCAGAAATGGAAGACAACAGCTCATCTGCCACAGCAGCCGCGGCACCACTCATGACATCTAAAAGTTGTTGAGCACGTAATCCGTCCCTGCCGCAAGAAGTTCCTTTCGGGAAACTCTTAATTGCACCCAAAACAGCTTTAAAGTCGACAGAAATAGCATCAACATTAATGGCATCAGTTGGAAAGGATGGGGCAGGGCGTGGGGGTGTTTTTGTTGCAGCTCGGACAAGGTATCGTCATTGCAGGGAGCGACTCCGTTAAAATACAAGACACGTATAGCAGCTGTATAATGACCCTGCTCTAATTTCCTTCTACAAGCAATCAAGTTCGCAACTTCCTAGTTGTCTTTGTTATCCTTCTTGTTTGTCTGCATACGGAATTTTCCATGGCTTGGGGACTGTAAAATATTGTAGATCAAAGAACAACACACATTGTGTTCTTTACAGGTATTAAGAGCATTGTTTATAGCCGCAATCTGGAGCTTCTTCCTATTGCCGGACCTTTCTTCGGAGCTGTTCTTGGGATGGTAAAGGCGAAGAGTACATATGGGCAATAACAACAGTTCAAGCCAAGGGGTGAGATACGGTAGTCTCCGGAGGTCTGGATATGGATCTTGTTTTGCGCATGGTTTCTCAGAAAAACCATGAAAACGAAGAAACCCTCGGCGTACCAGAAAACTAGTAATGGTAGCAAAATGGGTATCACCTGAAAGGTAAAAAAAATCCAACAACGAGATGAGGAGAGGAAGGAAAACAAACTGTGAAGGAATCACAGATTAACTACCGGTGAATGATCCCAGTTTTATTATTATTTTTATTTTATTTTATTTTTTTATATACGTGCTTCACAAATTTATTGGTCATGTCTGGCTATGCCATCTAACCAATAATTTAACTTAATTATTTACTGTGCCATGTTTAAGTTTTTTTTTTTTTTTATATACTTAGACAATGTCCAAACTCTCTAACCTCTTGGATCAGTGTGAGATTGATTGGGGTTCAACTACAGTCCAGACCGAAGTTAGTTTGGAGTAGGCTAGTGTCTGTAGCGGCTTAATACAGTGTGTGTTCAATCTGGACTAGGTCCCGGGGTTTTTCTGCATTTACAGTTATTTCTATTCCACATTATATTTGATTATATAATTGACATATCACAGGTTGTGCGTTGTTCAATCAATTAGAATATCCGACCTTTTGGTTGTTGATTTAAATTGATTGACACTTGGATATTGGTCTTTGGTACCATCCAAGTTATGTCTCTTTGATAAATACTCGCAGATTTCTATTTGCTTGAGTAAAGATCAAATTGAGAGATTGAGATATAAACTCTTTGATATACTTTTCTCTAGATTGAGTCTGACTGTCTAGTTGATTCTCTAGAAAGTATATTGGAGTTTGTCCATACAAATTGCTAATCGAATTGTTGGGTGTGGTTGTTGTACCCCCGCTTTTTCATATATCTTTTAATTTGACCTTTTAGGTGGTCACGGTCACACTTGAATAAAATCATGGCTCAATTAGCACTATTTCCCTATTAAAACCATATTTAGTTATATTTTTTAAAGTGAAGGTCCTGGTGGATGTCTAGACTAGACATTCTTTTAGAAAATTATTCTAAAGAAGGAGGATCTATGGAAAATCTTATATGTACATTATCCATACAAGACTGAACCAATTTTTCTTTAGAGTCCAAATTACAATGAAATACGATCAAATATATCAAAAATATTATACACAAGATTAAAAATTTGGGGTCTTACTCGCACAACAAAATCCAATTAATAAAATTGTTATTTGTAAAGAAATCTATCTCTTCTATTTTAATCCATCAAACACCAGTTTAGTAACCAAAACTCACCAGAGTTGCAGATTGAAATTCTATGGCTAAGAACATCAATAACCTCGGTAGCAATTAAAGACAGTCTTTCATACATCTCTTACAGAAAATAAGAGTGCTTTCTTATATATGATTAGAAAAAAAAAGGACCTTCATAACTTCAAGTACTATTTTATTTTTTATCTCTCATCGTGTAGAACTCATGCCATACAAATGCCCTTCAAAATGATCCATATTGGGATTGCAAAGAGGACTAGGTGGGTAGAAATTAGAATACCCACATCCCTTCAAGCACACATATGAGAGTGACATTGATGCAATGATGATCAAGATATACGTTGATTATATTTGTTATTAAGTTGATGAACTTATTTAGACAAGATTACTCTCTATCTTAAAACTATTCTACTAATAAATCATACAAAACTTTTGGTTGGTATGATTTATGATTTTATGATTTTTTTTATTTTATTTTATTTTTGACTTGAAAAGGTTAGATTTTATTAAGAAAATAAAATGCACTTGCAGTACTACAAAGAAGCAATAACCAGATCTAAGAGAAAAACAAACACACTTACCGTGCTATAATAAGAAGACAACATGTTCCAAGAGAACAAAGAATATAAGATCTTAATACAAACTAGTATTTCTTCCTTGAAGGGGTAGGAAGACTTTTCCCACGCCCCAGATTCTCATTGTTTGAACTCCATCCCAATACAATTTAACCACTTCCTTGTCTGATTTCGAAGATTTGAATGTGTCTATAATGTCATTACAAATGGTCCTTGCTTCGATGTGCTTACCGTCAATAGGCTTAAACGTAGTGACTTCTTTTAAAGACGTCAATTTCTCTACATCCCTCTCCTTCTTATACTCAAGACCCATACTTTCATATATTGTCTGTCTAATTTTCTGATTCACCAGAAGAATCATCACAAGTATCCATAGCAACTCCTTTATTTTGATCTTTATCTTATCATCTTATTATGTAACTTCATCTTCACTGATTCGAGCTAACCCGTTATGTTCTTTGAATGTGATTTCAGTACAGTGTAAGGGTTCACATAACAACTCGACATATTACTTTGCTTTTTTGGCTTACTCTTTTCTTTTATAGTAGCTAGACTATCCATATTTCATTGGAAGATTGAAAGATTTAAAATTCTGTTGACTGTCTACACCCAGCTTCTCCACAGTGTCCCCTGCTCTGTCTTCCGAAACTTTAGTCGAAGCAATCAGTGTAGCAACAATAGTTTATGAAGAAATATCATGTGCATTCTCCACGAGGTTGTTAGTAGTATCCTTGCATTAACCAATGCATCTTAAGTGACACTTTTGGCTTATGGGAACCCACTTTTTCTTGTATTTTGGAGCACGATTCGAGCCACATTTCTCATTAAGATGGCCAAAACTCTTACAATAAGAACAAGCAGTAGGTTTTCATTTGTATTCATCCCTAACTTCATACTTCTTATCTTCAATTTGGAAGGGAACTATAGAAGGGTAAGCGCAATTAGCATCAACTTACACACACCCTTGCATATTACATTCTAGTCTTCATAGATGTTGGAGTATCCGTAATAATTAACTTTCCTACAAGACTAGAAATCCTAAGCATGGAAAATCAAAACATCTAAGCAAGCATGACCCATCAAACGAAATTACAACTAATTAATGAAAATCATAAATCAATTGAATCAAGTGCAAAAAGTCATAAAGAATCAAATATAGGTACCAAACAATTGTGAAATAAGGCTTCCTCTGTCATCCCAGTGTTGGGGTGTATCTCATTAGGATCAAAACACTCTCAAAACATAGAAACATAGCTAAAAAGTGCTTGAGAAGAAGAAAAGAATGAAAAATAAACAAATTAGTGAATCTGCAGCGTTTATAAGCGTTACAGAAGTTACTGTTACAATATTATAAGACTGTAGAATAACGATAGTTTTCTGGTGTAGCAGAACTGCGACCGTCTTGTGAGTCCAATGTCTTTGTCTCTTTCTTTTTCAGCATCAGCATGGTACTTTCCTGTAACCCTGATTTCTCCGCCTCTGCAGCCTCCCTATGCCGTATCGACCCCAAACTCTCGATTCTGCTATGTGTCTCCCCCAAGACTTTATGTACACCACAGGTCGAAAATTTCAAGAATATCTTTCTTTTTCCCTCGGCCAAGTCACGAGAATTTCTCTTTAAACTCTCTGCGCCGCTCTGTTTCTTCCCAAAACTTCCTTTCTTATCAAGATTGCGTCCAACAGAGAGAATATATTTCCTTTATTTGTTCGATACGTAGCTTCCAAGGAAAACCCAAAATCATGAGAGTATTTCCCTGTTTTCGAATCCATACCAATCCTGTTTGGATTAAACAGGCCCAAACCGAACCTTGTTCGTGAAAATCTCCGAGTGAACCTCTGCTAAATCTGTTCCAGGAATAGAAAACCCGATAATATCTTCACTTCCCCTGTTTTAGGAAAGTTCGTGTAAACTCCTTATTTTATCGAATCTCCAACACGTATCCATCCTGTTTTATGTCTAAAAGTCATCCCCAATCGAAACTGTATAAGGATAACAAGAAAATCTCGTTATAATCAAGAACAGAGAATTATGCAGCTGACATTTCCCTGTTTGAATCCAACTCGATGACCGGCCCTATTTAGTCAATTCTAGTTGACTTACTAACCCTGTTTAGCATTAACGAACCCATTCCGACGTAATTAATTCATTAAGTCTCTCTAGAACTTGACTAGAAATTTAATCCAAAATCTGTTCGTCTGCTTCAAACTTCCCCGCCAATTCTGTATTTTTGAAATGAAAAACGAGGTGGGTGCCCCCTATCCAGAGTTAGGGTGCCAATAGCGGTTGACCTGAGGTGCCCTTAATAATATTCTGAAGTGGAAATATCACTTTTGTGGGGGCATTTCCAACATACTTCCGGGGTGCCTTTAGTTATTCTCTCCGGAGGTTCAAATGCCACTTTTCGAGCTAATTTCTTCGCACAAGTGTATTTCTTGAAAAACACCTACAAAGACACAAAAAGTCATAATAAATACAATATCGAGCACCAACAATATATAATTGAGATCAAAATAGACACATAAATGCGTCTATCATTGACTATTCCAGTTGACTGACCCGAGCACTCAGGTACACTCTTATTAGACCCTCGAAAAACGTACTATTGATGGTTAACGAAATAGTGTCGAGTGTTGTTGACCATGAACATGAGTCCAGTTGACTAGTCAATATTTCGAACGCACTATTAGTGCATTCCAAAAAATGCTCCCACTGCATTCATCATGCAGTTGTGTGCTAGGACATGGGCGACATTTTTTTTTGTCATACTTTGCCCTTTTGGTCATGTTTGCGGTTGGAATTTAGCAGTACGATGACCATATACGCGGAATTGAGCGATTTTTAAAGTACTTTTTCGGCAAAAATCTCAGTATGGACAACCATATTTTCATAGATACACTACACTCCAAGAATAAATGGTTTAGAGTCTCTATCTGGTTCTTGCGTAGTGGGCAACGAGGATCAACAACAGGAATATATTTAGTGTTCATTTCTCCAACTGGTTGACACCCATAAATAAATTTTCAGAGGAAATAAGTATTTTTTATGGAAAATTTAACTTCTAGAAATGTGTCCATTGAAAATTAGGAGCGCCATCTCAAATTTGTTGGAAATTACTGTCGGATAATTATCTTCGTTACTGATTCTGCAATAATACAACTCGTGTATTATCCACCGATCCATTACAACTCTTTGTCACACGGCTTTTATCTATGTATCACGTTTCGTAATATCAACAACGAAACAAGAAAAGAACGAAAGAAAAATGATCAATCACAAACTTAAACAATCTTACTTGGGGTGTATTGAGGCGAGTAATCTCTTTGCTTAATACATTTTATGCCCTGTATAAAATGTTGTTACAGGTTTAGCGGCATATGTCCCCAACATTCAACAATACCTCGATGTTTTTCGCAGCACTTCGATAACACCGAACAGCGAACGCGAATAAATGTAGCAAAACCTCTTCTTTAACTCTTGAAAACACATGCAAACTCTTAAATTTCTAGTATTACTTTTATTATGACTCTATAAAAAAAAACACATCTTTACAATAGAGAATGTGTGGGGTTTATATAGGTCTAAAAGTAACTCTTGGTGAAATCCTTTCATTAAAAGTCACGTCCCTTGGAATAAGACACTATATTTTGAAAAGTCACAAGTGAGTGGACATACTGATTCAAATTTCTATTCAAAATTTCCAACAATTACCTATACCATCAACAACTCTGTAAAAACTTTTAGCAATACATAATTGTGAGTAGCTTTCCAGACCTATCTATCTTCACCTTTAGTTGGTATTTTTTTTTTACACATTTCATCATCAGTAAAATTATCAAAAAGAACATTTCAACACCGCAAAGTTCCAAGTATTAGTATTGAAATTAACAAAGTTGATCCACAATTTTTTCATATTGTGAGACATAAACCTAGAAGACAGGGGATGGTTTATAGTCCAATTCCCATAATGTCTTTCCAGATGGAAATGCTTTTCGCATTTCCCACCTCCTATCAATAGAGGTCTTTAATAATATTTAGAGCATCCACAGTCACGACCAAATTTAGAGACTAAAACCAAATTTGGTCCAAAAGTGAGGCGTAATGGAACGGAGTAAAGCTAAATTTGGTATGATTTTCTAGGGTTTGAGACTAAATTTAGTCGCCGTCCCAGACTATAACTAAATTTAATGGGACGTAGGTATAGTAAGCGTTCTATGTTAGGCGTGGATATAATGAGCGTATAGGATTAAACGTAAGTATAGTGTGCATTTGAGTGCAGAGCGCTAACACAAACAACGTCTCAGTGGGACGTTAAAACAAAGTCCGCCAACCTTAATGTTCACAAAATGTGCGCCCCACTTTGAGCGTGAATAATACTCCCGCCTCATGTTTGTTTGTTCATGAGACTCTCAATACATCCGTCTCACAGTTGAACTCACACTTTGTTTTTTGATTGTGTCAACGCCTCACTCTAGCGATGATAATACTTACGTCCCATTTCGGGCGTGAATAATACTTGCGCCCCATATATGCGTGCACACAATAACTACGCCTAACCTTCATACGTTCACTATAACTCCGTTCACTATCAGACGTTCACTATAACTACGCCAGACTAAATTTTTTCTTTTACCGTTGCGCTTCACCTTCAAATAAGCCAAATAAATTTAGCATTTTGGTCTGCCTTTTAGTATTTAGTCACGTCCATGGTTGTGGTGCTCTTACGCCTCTTCTAGTACCATTCCACACCCATGAACCATGTGTATTAACATGGTGGAGGGATCTATTGTGATCAAGAAAGTACTTATGACTGACAATTTTGACCCAAGGAACTTCAGGTTCAATGAGCATTCTTCAAGCTAACTTAGAAAGAAGAGCTTTATTTAGCTCACCAGTTTTCTTAATATTCAATCCTCTTAAAGCTTTAGCCTTGGAATGATAAGGATCAAATATAGCAAATATATACGTTATTTATTGTTAACCAAGAAATACAGGTATCGCAATTATATCGGCACGTACATAGGGTTAGGGAAAATTTAGGTACAAACGATCTGGACCCATAAATGTTCTTAGTTAACATATATACATGTAGCTCTTTTGATGACCAAACTACTCATCAGAAGGACTACTTACTGTGTACTTTGATGGTTACAGCTTGGATGATATGGCAAGATAGATGTTCTTCGGTTTTTCAGAATACTAAGCCTAATGGAATCCATACTATTGAAAGAATTAAATTGTTAGTTAATCAGTGTTGTCTTGTTGTTTCTAACTATAAATCTAAATGACCGAATGCTTCAACAGTCTAATAATTGGGTTTCTCCTACAACTAATTGTTTGAAATTAAATTTAGATACTTCTTTAAAAAGGAAACTGGTACAACAGGTATTGGACTAATAATTAGTGATTTTACAAGATTGTTATGGAGCCAAAAGACAATACTTTGATGGAGGTTTGAATGCTTAACATAAGGTTGAGTAGCTGGAATGTAAGGCATGGAAGCAGTAGCAAGGGATGTCACAAAGAATTATGAGCAAGTTGTTTTTGAACTTTTAATAAAGTTTGTCAATAAAACGTCTCCATGTATTCATTGGACAAACCAGTCTTTCATTAGACATCAAGTTTTTATTACTGAGTAAACCGCAATAGTCTTATCGATCAGTACCTTGAATTAAGAATGGTTGTGCATACTGTATTTCCAAAAAAGCAAAAAAAAAAAAAAAAAAGGTCGTGCTAGTTTTCAGTTTGGTGATAATTTTCCTCCTGATATAAAACTATTGAATCAGTAAGGAAAAACAATGTGTAAGCAATTAATTATCTCAATAAAATTACTTTTTGAATCAAAATATATATATATATATACATGATGGCTGTAACATCCCACTTATGTGGGTTGTGCAAGGTTGGCAAGCCGGCATAAAGATCGGCCAGTATCATGAGAGTTCCCGCTCTAGCGCACCCTGACTTGCTCGGGGAAAAAGGTTTGGATTTCGTATTTGGCAGTACCAAAGGTGGAGGTTTATTCTCCGTTGTTAGTGCCTAAGTTCCCGGAGTCGGAGGCTAGATTTCCTCTTGCGTGCACTTATTGGCCACTCATATATTATCTCAGCAAATGGTCAACAAGAAGAAATCGTAAGTTGTGGTCACGAAACTTTTGTCTCCTGTTATAAGACCCTTAATTGCTCTCAAAACGCGAGTAGTCATTTATATGTCAGTGAGCGACAAAACTGAATCAACACAAAACTTGACTGGAAGAGATGGCGTAAGACCAAGGTAAGACCATCCTCATCGAAGAAGTTCATGGGGGTTGGCCGCTAATGCAGCACTTCTCACACGCTTCCAATTTCAGACCCTTGTGTACTCAACCACACAAAGACTTAACGCGTGACTATATACGTGTAGACCAAAATGAAGCAAGATGCCTGAGAAGAAGGGCAGAATGAGGACCATATAACCCCATCGAAGGCATTTTCCTCAGATTGCTAGTTGAAGGTTGCAGATTTTTCTAGATAAAAAATAACAGTTGACTGGAAATCAACTAACATCATTTTCTTTGTCTTTCTTTTTATTTTCTCAATCATTTTTTTTTCTTGGAACCGACTGAAGTCATCTGGCTTATCTGGAACTGACACAATGTGTTTGTTTTTTTGAATCAGACCTGACTCAAAAAATACGAGATAATGGCTTGGTCCAATAAATCTGGGGATTTTATTCACTTACTCAAACAGATCTGAATAATTAGATCTGAATCAGGAAACGAGTCAGATCAGACCTAAACTAAAAAACAAACGGCCTGACATCTAATTCACGTCAAGTCACGTCCATATCGCGAGTTAGATGCAACCAAATATGATCCAAGTCTGCTTCCCAATAAAACAAAACAAGGTTTTATTATAAAACCCTTCTCCCTAGCTAGTTAATCATCAGCCAATAACTAAAACTCCTCTTCTTCAAAAATGTCCCAACGAGCAAAACTTTCAAGTGATACTTTACTGTTGTTATTACTGTTGTTTTCATCTTACAGTTTCTTTCGTTTTGCATATGGTTCTTCTCTTTCTTCAACTGATAAGAAGCAACAGTTACAAGAAGTAGATGCTCTTTTGAAATGGAAATCAAGCCTTGTGAAGCAAACTCATTCTCTCCTTCCAACTTGGAAGATAAATTCTACTGCGAGCACGACGACTCCATGCAGGTGGTATGGAATCACTTGTAACAAAGACGGAGGCGTCACCGAATTGAAGATAACAGGTTTGGGTTTACAAGGTACGCTGCATGGTTTTAACTTCTCATCTTTCACCAATTTCGTTAGCCTTAACTTGAGCTACAATACACTCTTCGGTACCATCCCGTCCCAAATCAACAATATTCCAAAACTCACCTCCCTTGATCTTTCTGTCAATGAATTTTCTGGACTTATTCCACCAGAAATAGGCGCTCTCACAAGTCTGCATAAGTTACATCTCTCTAAAAATCAAATTAGTGGTTCACTGCCTATTTGTATATGCAATCTGACTAAGTTGACTAGTTTATCAGTTTATGAAAATCAAGTCTCGGGAGCTATTCCACAAGATATCGGAAGGCTAATTTTTCTTACCTTCTTAGCTTTGTCCGGCAACAAGCTCACTGGTTCAATCCCCACTTCTTTAACAAATTCGACGAGATTGGACGCTCTTTATCTGCATGATAACCAACTTTCTGACATCATTCCTCGAGATATAGGAATGCTAAGCTCTCTTACACTCTTATCAATTCATAATAACAATATGAGTGGGTCAATCCCTGTTTCTTTAACCAATTTGACTCGCTTGAACACTCTTACCCTATATCATAACCAACTTTCTGGAATAATTCCCCAAGATATTGGGAAACTACACTCTCTTACAGGCTTTGATTTGTCAGAGAACAAGATCACTGGTTTGATTCCTACTTCAGTATGCAATTTAACCAACCTGGCCTATTTATCATTTTTTAAAAATGGGCTTTCAGACATCATACCTCGAGAAATTGGTGGGCTAAGGTCTCTTACTGTGTTTTCTTTGTACAGTAACAATCTCATAGGTTCAATCCCTGCTTCTCTAACCAATTTGACTATCCTAGACACTCTTTCCTTATGGGATAACCAACTTTCTGGCATCATCCCTCAAGATATAGGAAGGCTTCGCTCTCTTACAATCTTTGATTTGTCGACAAATAATTTCACTGGTCCAATCCCTATTTCTATATGTCACTTGGCCAACCTCACACTTTTATCAGTTTTTCGGAATCAACTTACTGGTGTCATCCCTCAAGATATTGGAAAGCTAAGGTCTTTAGATACCTTATATATGTCTGTAAACAAACTCACTGGTTCAATACCTGCATCAGTGGGTAATTTGAGAAATTTAACTCTTTTATCTCTTTTTACAAATGAGTTAAATGGTTCATTACCGATAGGAATAAACAATCTAACGCTGCTGAATGAACTGAGTTTGGGCGATAACAAGTTCTCTGGTTATTTACCCCAAAATGTTTGTCAAAGCGGAATTCTTGAGCAATTTGTAGTAAATGATAACCATTTCACGGGTCCTATACCAAGAAGTCTTAGAAGTTGCACCAGTCTTAGGCATCTAGATCTTACATCTAATGAACTGGTAGATGATGTAACGGAGGCATTTCACGTGTATCCGCATCTATATAGGCTCGGTGTGGGTAACAATATGTTGTATGGTGAACTTTCAAAAGACTGGGGGAAATGTCAAAATTTGACAGCCATTTCTTTCGCAGGCAACAAAATCACTGGTAAAATACCATCAGAAATGGGAAACTTGATGATTTTAAGTCAACTTTATCTTTTTTCAAATAACTTAGTAGGAGAAATTCCTAAGGAGTTGTTGAAATTATCTTCATTGATTGAGTTAGATTTGAGTAATAATCAACTTTCCGTGTAGGTTATCTTCCACAGTTGGAATGTTATCCAACCTGCAATTACTCGATTTATCCAGAAATAAACTCATCGGATCAATACCCAAACAACTAGGGCAGTGCTCAAGGTTATTATCTTTGAATTTGAGCTCAAACAATTTTTGAGAGCATCCCACCTTACATCGGAAACTTGGATTCGTTACAGATTTTATTAGATCTTAGTTACAATGAGTTGAGTGGAGAGATTCCATCAGCTCTGGGAAAACTAAGCAAACTGATAAAACTCAATTTATCCCATAACAAGCTTTCCGGCTCAATTCCATCCTTATTTGATCAAATGCTTAGTTTGAACATTATCGATATTTCGTTCAATGAGTTGAGTGGTCCTATTCCAAATATCAAGGCTTTTGAGGATGCTCCAATTGATTCATTGAGGAACAACAAAGAGTTATGTGGTAATAACTCTCGAGTTTTAAAACCATGTAATTCCTCGGTTGTTACTGGAAGAAAAGAGGCCAAACATAGTAAACTTGTGCTAATAATCCTTCTTCCTTTGTTTGGTACGTTGTTTCTTTTATTCGTACTCCTCGCCATCTTGTTCCGCCTTCGAAAAAAATCGGTAAGAAATGCTGCGCCGACAGATCAAGATAGAGGTACCGGTACCCAAAGAAATTTATTTTCCATTTGGAATTACGACGGTAAAATAGTTTTCGAGCATATAATAGAAGCGACCGAGAATTTTGATGCAAAATACTGCATTGGAGCGGGAGGATATGGGAGCGTTTACAAAGCAGAGTTGTCAACTGGTCAGGTTGTTGCTGTCAAGAAACTTCACTCGTCAGATGAAGAATCTGAGATATCTGATCTCAAGTCATTCGAAAGTGAAGTCCATGCATTGACAGAAATCCGACATCGGAACATTGTGAAACTTTTCGGTTTCTGTTCTAATCTTCAAAGGAGATTTTCATTTTTGGTTTATGAGTTCGTGGAAAGAGGAAGTTTGAAAAATGTTTTATGCAATGGGGAACAAGCAGTGGAGTTCGATTGGATAAAGAGGGTGGGATTTATCAAGGGAACAGCTAGTGCACTTGCTTACATGCACCATGATTGCATTCCAGCAATAATTCACAGGGATATATCTAGCAATAATATTTTGTTGGATGCTGAATATGAAGCTCGAGTTTCTGATTTTGGTACGGCCAGGATTTTGAAGCCAGATTCATCAAATTGGACTTCACTTGCAGGAACCTACGGATATGTTGCTCCAGGTATACAATCCAGATGAAACTTTTATAATTTATTACCTTTTTTTTCCTAGAGTCAATAAGTAATATTCACATCAATTATAATGATGTTTGCAGAGCTTGCCTATACAATGAAGGTGACCGAGAAATGTGATGTTTATAGTTTTGGGGTGATCATATTAGAAGTACTTATGGGAACACATCCGTCTGAATTGATCACGTTGCTCTCGCAAATTCTTCTTTCATCTCCATCATTGAGTAATATGGGGCAAAACATAAGATTGAGAGACATCTTGGACCCATGCCTTGGAGCACCATCAGATATTCTGAAGAAAGAAATAATGTACATCGTGAAGGTTGGATTCTCATGCTTACGAGGTGATCCAAGTACTCGGCCAACTATGCAAGAAGTAGCAGTAGAGCTATCATTGTCGTCTGCTCAGAGCAGGGCAAGTTTAGAGAAGCCTTTTGAAATGCTTACATTAGGAGACATTTTGTTGTCATAAAAATTTGTGTAACCCAGTCATCTTCTTATTTTCTTTTCGTTTTGTTGTCATAATAAATTATTCAGTTATGAGCTTCTTTTTTTTCCTTGACTTGTCCTAGGAATACTCTTTTGATATTATTGGCTGCCGGTACAATACCCCTCAATCGTAGAGTTACATAGACAATCTGCACAACTGAATTATCTCGTAGCAAATCTCACAGATATTTTAACATAGTAATCACTTTTGTGTTTATCACATCAAGAAATCATAGCCATTTAGAATGCTTATTGTACTTCAGTACTCAACAGTTTGCTTACCTCAACATGTATGTGCCCACATCTTGTATCCATCTCGTGTATTTGGAGTGTAAAGTAAAATATCTGTTACAAACAGGCATAACCTCCGACATATCCTACCCGTCCTAACTTTATGTTGCATCCGTTTTCCTTAGAGTAAATAGTTACAGCAATAGAAAAATGGATGTTGTGGCCATAGAAAGATTGGATCCATAACAAGCAAAGCAGATACAGAAAGTAAAGACCTGGTACACAGACTTTTCTGTATATTTTAGGGGTTATAAACAACGATATACCAATTGGTGATGCAAGGTAGAGTCATGAAAATGTCTATCACCAAAAGTTGGGACCATCTTTGGGTAAAGGTGTTTCTCATTATACTCAAAACAGAATTAGTAATCCAAGATTTCCTGGAACGATGACTAGAAAAGGAGCTTCGCTTAAAACAAGTACACATCATGAAATTGATCCTCCAATCAACTCGCCAAGACTTTTTTTTTTTTTTTTGATGTTTCAGCTTTGTGGTGATTATTCTATCATTGGGGCTTCAGGACCCACCCGTATCCTATACATGTCTGGTAGAGATCTAGACCTTTTAACACTGGAGAAAGCTTAAACACAAGGAAAAGAACCAGATAAACCCTTTGAGTTGGGGGTTAGCCACCGGCTTTGAGAAGAAAACTAAATAAACTGAATTGTTATATTGATTTATGATAAAAATAAACAACTTATGGCCATGCTATTTATAGCATCAAAGCCTTGGTAAACAAGCAAAGTCTATAATAAGAATTCTATTCAAACTAGGAAACTAAACTAAGCTTAATTAAAGAGAACTAAGTAAACTAAATAAGAAAAAAGGTACACAAGTAGTGTTGGTGTCGTAACATCCCACCCTGCTGGAAAAATGCCTTGTCCTCAAGCCTTAAATTTTGGCTCATCAAAACGCCATTGATATTTTCCGCGTTCCATAAACCAGTTGGAAACAATCTGAACTTCCACTTCAAGTATGTGGAATCCTCCTGAGAATTGAAATTGCCCAAGCCACACTATCCGCACCACTGAGATCTGTAAAGCATAATTTTTATTTCCATTTCAAAAATTCCACCCACAACAGCAAATATTTAGCTTGGTATTCGGTTGTAACAGCACTATGGAACTGACTATCAAAATTTGGTACCAGTTTTTTCTTTTCTTGAACATTTCTTGCATTCCCAAAGTTGGTTAGGAGGGTATGAAATTTCCAGTCCAAGTAGAGTACTAATTTCCAGTCGAAAACATCACTAGACTCTGCACCCGCTAACGAAGGTGACTGCCATAATCTTGGTAAGCTTGACATGTGCAAGGAAATCAATTCCAGTATAAATACTTCCAATTAAGTGAGTGCCAAGGCGGCTTCCACAACTGGTCTGCAACTATGTGCCACATCCTCAAAGTCAGGGAACCAAATAAAACAACACTGCCGCTTACGTTTATGCAGGAAACAAGTGAGCCTACATTTTCCAAACTAGAAGCATGATACTCCCATTCAAAAACTTTCTGATGTTTTAAGAAAAGAATAGTAGAAAGACTATCTTGTAAGTCAGCCTCTATTTTCGAGAAAAATTATTGAATCCAACCTTGCCGCGATCAAATAACAAAAAGCACATCTTATGTGGCAGTTTGTGGTGGTCAACGGTTGATGCCATATTATTGAATGTCGCTTGAAATACTTCAGAATCTTCTATCCACACAAAAGTGAATTCATGCGGAACCACGCTGGTCTTGTTAATGGCCAACACCAACGGCAATCTGATCTTGTAAAGCATGCGAGCGACATATAGCATATTACTCATAAATATAACTTGGCTTGATGAAAGAGATATATCAACTTCATAAATAATCACAGTTGGGATAGAGGAAGGAAAATCTTCAGTAGTGTTTATGGGTGAAAATCGTTTCTGCTGATTTTGGTAATTTCAGTGAGTGGGTGAGAAACAAATCTAAACCCTAAACAAATGTACTGCACGGGAGTACTTTAGATTCGAGAGATCAATCTGTACAAATCTGGCCTAAACCAAGAAATGGTCATTTCGGATTTGCTTCGGTTACAAAGAGGAGGAGAAGGGCTGGTTTAGGGAGGGAAGCGAAGAGAGTGTTGAGACCATAGCAGTTTTGGGAGAGTAGTACTTGACTTGTATCAGAAGATGAAAGCTTTGAGAAAGCTAACAAGAGTTTCCTTTCTGAGTGTTGTATTTCTCCTTGACCAAAACTTTTGTTTTGGTGGAAATAGGTAAAACCTATTTATACAAGTCTAAGTGAAACGTACTCTGGCCTCTTAAGAAAAGAAACGGATGAGCTAAATAGAAAGAGGTGGTAACGCCTGGTATTGATGGAATTTGATGGAATTGATGTCCATAATGAAAGAGAGTTTCACCATTACTTCCTGCATTTACTAACCGTTTTATTCTTATTACACCTTCTTGAAACGGGCATTTGTGTATGCCGCACGATGTAGACCGCCAAATCAAAATCCTAATGAGCATCCCCAGTTTGTGACATACGTTTTGATGTCTCGAGTGTTTTCGTGGAAATAATGTAGCATGTCGCTGGTGTTTGATGAGTTGAGCTTGAGAGACTTTCCGGCTCGGTGGCGACCTTCGACGGTCGAGATTTTGTATAAGAGGAATCATGGCCTTTGATGTAGGCGCGGCATGCCAAAGTGCAAGGGTTTCACGGCATGTGCCAATGGCATGTGTGGCATGCCTTGGTCCTGGGTAGCACGTCGGGTGCAAGTGGTAATGCCAAAGTGCAAGTGTTGCACGACATGTGCCAATGGCATGTGTGGTATGCCTTGGCCTTAGGTTGCACGGCTTGGCATGCCAAGTTGCAAGGGTTGCATGGCATGTGCCAATGGCGGCTTTGGCGGCTTTGGCCCTAGGCATGCCAAGTTTCAAGGGTTGCATGACATGTGCCAATCGCGAGTGTGGCGGATTTGGCCCTAGGTTTGGCGTGCCAAGTTGCAAGGGTTGCATGGCATGTGCCAATGGCGCGTGTGGCAGCTTTGGCCCTAGGTTGCACGGCTTGGCATGCCATGTTGCAATGGTTGCACGACATGTGCTAATGGCGCGTGTGGAGGCTTTGGCCCTAGGTTGCACAACATGTGCCAATGACGCGTGTGGCGGCTTTGGCACGGTTGCCATATCATGCGTGTTTATTTGTGGTTTGGCATGGTTGCCATATTTTGCACAATGATTGCATGGTACATGCAATTGCTATGTTTTGCGTGATGAGTGCACGGTGTGTGCATTTCGGCATGTTTGCCATGCTTTTGCGCAATGATTGCACAATTCCCAATAGCATTAAACAATTATTTATTAAACCTTAACATGTATACCCGTATACAAGTTAACAAAATCCATCTTCCAGACATGTGAAGGTTCTACTTTCGAGCCGCTTTTTTTTCTTCCTTCCCTTTAATTATCATTGTTGGGATCCGTGAAAATAATACCATTAATGTATTAGTGTTTTCATACCTATCTCGAGTCAAAAACGTATTATGCCTACATGAAAAGCACATCTTCTTTTTCATGTTTTTCTCTGACCCCTATGTTGGCCTAGTTTGTTGATTAAATAAAGAGCATAAAAAAAAATAAAAAAAAATCGTGATTCGTGAAAGTTCTACAGCATAAGTGTTGTTCCTGTTTCCGTTTCGGTAGTAGTACCATAGAGACATTTTTTTTAACAGAGCTATTGTTATATATCGTCCGGTCCCGGTCCCTCACATATGTCTATATATGTTTCTTTATTAATTATTACTAGCTATACCTCTAGTTTATTAATCATGGCTGGCTATGCTGTAGCTTAGCTACAAGTTAGGCACCAATACCTTTCTGAATAACCAAACCTAATCTATAAAAAAGGAAACTACCATGACTAGTACTAGCATCCAGGTTAACTAAGCAGTTCTTAAGCCTTTTTAAAAGAGCTACAAAATCCTCAGCAAGTTCCCCTAAGGAAGTGAAAACCAAAACCTCCAAACTGTATCCAGAAGAAGTGCATACATCCAAGTCTTTGGACCGTTTACGAGAAACAGCATTGGAAATGGCTTGGCCTGGTACGAAAGCATCCCTAGCTCCGGTATTGAAAGGTGAAACACCAGTAACATCAAAACACACATCCTACCCGTTCTCCCAACCGTAGACAAGGACGTCCGCAGGCTTCATGGCTTTGCCGTTCGAAACAAGCCCCAAAGACACTTCTTTCCTAGCATGCACACCAGCTTTATAACACATGTCAGCAACAACATCCCTAACGAGATCATGGCGATGCTTAAGCCCAACCTCACTGGCGCAATGAATTGCATGATCACCAAAAATATTCATATCTCGCTTACAATATGAACACAAGCCAACTTTGGGGAAAGAGGGGGATACCGAGTCGACAACAAAAAATAACTCTAAACTTCCTTGGCACAATACTCTGTTGAAGCCCACTAATAGGTACCGCCAAAAGGTAATTTTGTGCATGTTTCATACGGTTAGACTGCCAAAACACCGAATCTCTTGCAGACATGATGAATTGGATTGGAATTTTCTTCTTCACAACATCAAAGTATGTAACTTCCAGAGTATGCATGGAAGGGGGGGCAGTTCCTTCAATGCAAGGAAGAAGGTAAATCACAAACCTGAATGAAAGACTGTAAAGATTGTTGGTATGTGAGGTCATTCTCACGACATGCAGAGTACAAGTTGTTGAGTATAACATTCTGCACAGACCCGGTCTGATTTTGAGAGGCGAGAAAGCAATAATTGCTTGTATTTGACATCGTATAGATCCCCAACCCACCATCTTTAACGGGTAAGGTAGAGATACGTTGCTGCAAAGGGCCAAAACCAGCTCTATCTCCAGTAACAAGGTGCCTCAGAAATAACATAAGGTGATTATCATAAATGTCAATACCTTGTTGAAGCGCCAAAGGCCAGGTGGTGCGCATAGTGAAGTATAACTTAGAAATCGGCGCAATTACGCAAAAGGAGCAATTCGCATTGGGGATCTTTAAGTTTCTTAATAGAAGTCGTAAGTTGTATGGTTTTGTCAACCCGAGTAACAACCATATCACTGCAAAACTGCAGATCAAGACTAACAAGACCTCCAAGAAGATTCTACCAATGTCGACAGGAAACATACCTTCAATGAAGCTCTTAAAAACCTCTGTCTTTTTGATGTTGAGATGCAAGCCCCTGAGCACACTTTCAGACTGCATGAGCTTTAAGGCCTTGGCCACCTCCTCTGTGTCCCCAATAATAGTGTCATCGTCTAGGTACCAAGCATGTATATCTAACTTGCATTGCGAATCTATGTTTTTCACCAAGGGATAGAGCGTGAGAGCAAAAAGGAGAGGACCAAGTGGGTCTCCTTGTTGAACACATTGCGCAGAAGATAAGATGAAGCTGTCATAGTAAAGTCGCGCAGGTTTTGCATAGCAAAACTCAACCCATCTAGAGATGGAAGGACATTTCTCTCTAACTTCATGAATAAGAATATACCTATCAACCATGTTAAAAGCATTGACGAAGTCTATAAGAAGCATTGTCATATTAGAAGAAGTACCTTTCAACTCCAGCAAATTGTTAAAAACATGCAAAATACCTTCACTGCCACAAGGAACACCAACCCCGAATTGAAAATCACCCAAATACGATGACATTTCTTTACCCACAGAAGCAGCAGCATGTTTCGAAACCAATCTCCTCAATATAGTACCAAACAAAAATTGGTCGAAGCCCTCCACCAGGCTTCAAGAGTGGAGTTAATGGAGCGCTAGCCACATATTTACCCAAGGCAGCATGACACTTACCTCCAAGCCACAAATTAATGACCCCAGAAATGGAAGACAACAGCTCATCTGCCACAGCAGCCGCGGCACCACTCATGACATCTAAAAGTTGTTGAGCACGTAATCCGTCCCTGCCGCAAGAAGTTCCTTTCGGGAAACTCTTAATTGCACCCAAAACAGCTTTAAAGTCGACAGAAATAGCATCAACATTAATGGCATCAGTTGGAAAGGATGGGGCAGGGCGTGGGGGTGTTTTTGTTGCAGCTCGGACAAGGTATCGTCATTGCAGGGAGCGACTCCGTTAAAATACAAGACACGTATAGCAGCTGTATAATGACCCTGCTCTAATTTCCTTCTACAAGCAATCAAGTTCGCAACTTCCTAGTTGTCTTTGTTATCCTTCTTGTTTGTCTGCATACGGAATTTTCCATGGCTTGGGGACTGTAAAATATTGTAGATCAAAGAACAACACACATTGTGTTCTTTACAGGTATTAAGAGCATTGTTTATAGCCGCAATCTGGAGCTTCTTCCTATTGCCGGACCTTTCTTCGGAGCTGTTCTTGGGATGGTAAAGGCGAAGAGTACATATGGGCAATAACAACAGTTCAAGCCAAGGGGTGAGATACGGTAGTCTCCGGAGGTCTGGATATGGATCTTGTTTTGCGCATGGTTTCTCAGAAAAACCATGAAAACGAAGAAACCCTCGGCGTACCAGAAAACTAGTAATGGTAGCAAAATGGGTATCACCTGAAAGGTAAAAAAAATCCAACAACGAGATGAGGAGAGGAAGGAAAACAAACTGTGAAGGAATCACAGATTAACTACCGGTGAATGATCCCAGTTTTTATTATTATTTTTATTTTATTTTATTTTTTATATACGTGCTTCACAAATTTATTGGTCATGTCTGGCTATGCCATCTAACCAATAATTTAACTTAATTATTTACTGTGCCATGTTTAAGTTTTTTTATTTTTTTATATACTTAGACAATGTCCAAACTCTCTAACCTCTTGGATCAGTGTGAGATTGATTGGGGTTCAACTACAGTCCAGACCGAAGTTAGTTTGGAGTAGGCTAGTGTCTGTAGCGGCTTAATACAGTGTGTGTTCAATCTGGACTAGGTCCCGGGGTTTTTCTGCATTTACAGTTATTTCTATTCCACATTATATTTGATTATATAATTGACATATCACAGGTTGTGCGTTGTTCAATCATTTAGAATATCCGACCTTTTGGTTGTTGATTTAAATTGATTGACACTTGGATATTGGTCTTTGGTACCATCCAAGTTATGTCTCTTTGATAAATACTCGCAGATTTCTATTTGCTTGAGTAAAGATCAAATTGAGAGATTGAGATATAAACTCTTTGATATTTTCTCTAGATTGAGTCTGACTGTCTAGTTGATTCTCTAGAAAGTATATTGGAGTTTGTCCATACAAATTGCTAATCGAATTGTTGGGTGTGGTTGTTGTACCCCCGCTTTTTCATATATCTTTTAATTTGACCTTTTAGGTGGTCACGGTCACACTTGAATAAAATCATGGCTCAATTAGCACTATTTCCCTATTAAAACCATATTTAGTTATATTTTTTAAAGTGAAGGTCCTGGTGGATGTCTAGACTAGACATTCTTTTAGAAAATTATTCTAAAGAAGGAGGATCTATGGAAAATCTTATATGTACATTATCCATACAAGACTGAACCAATTTTTCTTTAGAGTCCAAATTACAATGAAATACGATCAAATATATCAAAAATATTATACACAAGATTAAAAATTTGGGGTCTTACTCGCACAACAAAATCCAATTAATAAAATTGTTATTTGTAAAGAAATAGCTATCTCTTCTATTTTAATCCATCAAACACCAGTTTAGTAACCAAAACTCACCAGAGTTGCAGATTGAAATTCTATGGCTAAGAACATCAATAACCTCGGTAGCAATTAAAGACAGTCTTTCATACATCTCTTACAGAAAATAAGAGTGCTTTCTTATATATGATTAGAAAAAAAAGGACCTTCATAACTTCAAGTACTATTTTATTTTTTATCTCTCATCGTGTAGAACTCATGCCATACAAATGCCCTTCAAAATGATCCATATTGGGATTGCAAAGAGGACTAGGTGGGTAGAAATTAGAATACCCACATCCCTTCAAGCACACATATGAGAGTGACATTGATGCAATGATGATCAAGATATACGTTGATTATATTTGTTATTAAGTTGATGAACTTATTTAGACAAGATTACTCTCTATCTTAAAACTATTCTACTAATAAATCATACAAAACTTTTGGTTGGTATGATTTATGATTTTATGATTTTTTTTTATTTTATTTTATTTTTGACTTGAAAAGGTTAGATTTTATTAAGAAAATAAAATGCACTTGCAGTACTACAAAGAAGCAATAACCAGATCTAAGAGAAAAACAAACACACTTACCGTGCTATAATAAGAAGACAACAGGTGTTCCAAGAGAACAAAGAATATAAGATCTTAATACAAACTAGTATTTCTTCCTTGAAGGGGTAGGAAGACTTTTCCCACGCCCCAGATTCTCATTGTTTGAACTCCATCCCAATACAATTTAACCACTTCCTTGTCTGATTTCGAAGATTTGAATGTGTCTATAATGTCATTACAAATGGTCCTTGCTTCGATGTGCTTACCGTCAATAGGCTTAAACGTAGTGACTTCTTTTAAAGACGTCAATTTCTCTACATCCCTCTCCTTCTTATACTCAAGACCCATACTTTCATATATTGTCTGTCTAATTTTCTGATTCACCAGAAGAATCATCACAAGTATCCATAGCAACTCCTTTATTTTGATCTTTATCTTATCATCTTATTATGTAACTTCATCTTCACTGATTCGAGCTAACCCGTTATGTTCTTTGAATGTGATTTCAGTACAGTGTAAGGGTTCACATAACAACTCGACATATTACTTTGCTTTTTTGGCTTACTCTTTTCTTTTATAGTAGCTAGACTATCCATATTTCATTGGAAGATTGAAAGATTTAAAATTCTGTTGACTGTCTACACCCAGCTTCTCCACAGTGTCCCCTGCTCTGTCTTCCGAAACTTTAGTCGAAGCAATCAGTGTAGCAACAATAGTTTATGAAGAAATATCATGTGCATTCTCCACGAGGTTGTTAGTAGTATCCTTGCATTAACCAATGCATCTTAAGTGACACTTTTGGCTTATGGGAACCCACTTTTTCTTGTATTTTGGAGCACGATTCGAGCCACATTTCTCATTAAGATGGCCAAAACTCTTACAATAAGAACAAGCAGTAGGTTTTCATTTGTATTCATCCCTAACTTCATACTTCTTATCTTCAATTTGGAAGGGAACTATAGAAGGGTAAGCGCAATTAGCATCAACTTACACACACCCTTGCATATTACATTCTAGTCTTCATAGATGTTGGAGTATCCGTAATAATTAACTTTCCTACAAGACTAGAAATCCTAAGCATGGAAAATCAAAACATCTAAGCAAGCATGACCCATCAAACGAAATTACAACTAATTAATGAAAATCATAAATCAATTGAATCAAGTGCAAAAAGTCATAAAGAATCAAATATAGGTACCAAACAATTGTGAAAAAGGCTTCCTCTGTCATCCCAGTGTTGGGGTGTATCTCATTAGGATCAAAACACTCTCAAAACATAGAAACATAGCTAAAAAGTGCTTGAGAAGAAGAAAAGAATGAAAAATAAACAAATTAGTGAATCTGCAGCGTATAAGCGTTACAGAAGTAGTTACTGTTACAATATTATAAGACTGTAGAATAACGATAGTTTTCTGGTGTAGCAGAACTGCGACCGTCTTGTGAGTCCAATGTCTTTGTCTCTTTCTTTTTCAGCATCAGCATGGTACTTTCCTGTAACCCTGATTTCTCCGCCTCTGCAGCCTCCCTATGCCGTATCGACCCCAAACTCTCGATTCTGCTATGTGTCTCCCCCAAGACTTTATGTACACCACAGGTCGAAAATTTCAAGAATATCTTTCTTTTTCCCTCGGCCAAGTCACGAGAATTTCTCTTTAAACTCTCTGCGCCGCTCTGTTTCTTCCCAAAACTTCCTTTCTTATCAAGATTGCGTCCAACAGAGAGAATATATTTCCTTTATTTGTTCGATACGTAGCTTCCAAGGAAAACCCAAAATCATGAGAGTATTTCCCTGTTTTCGAATCCATACCAATCCTGTTTGGATTAAACAGGCCCAAACCGAACCTTGTTCGTGAAAATCTCCGAGTGAACCTCTGCTAAATCTGTTCCAGGAATAGAAAACCCGATAATATCTTCACTTCCCCTGTTTTAGGAAAGTTCGTGTAAACTCCTTATTTTATCGAATCTCCAACACGTATCCATCCTGTTTTATGTCTAAAAGTCATCCCCAATCGAAACTGTATAAGGATAACAAGAAAATCTCGTTATAATCAAGAACAGAGAATTATGCAGCTGACATTTCCCTGTTTGAATCCAACTCGATGACCGGCCCTATTTAGTCAATTCTAGTTGACTTACTAACCCTGTTTAGCATTAACGAACCCATTCCGACGTAATTAATTCATTAAGTCTCTCTAGAACTTGACTAGAAATTTAATCCAAAATCTGTTCGTCTGCTTCAAACTTCCCCGCCAATTCTGTATTTTTGAAATGAAAAACGAGGTGGGTGCCCCCTATCCAGAGTTAGGGTGCCAATAGCGGTTGACCTGAGGTGCCCTTAATAATATTCTGAAGTGGAAATATCACTTTTGTGGGGGCATTTCCAACATACTTCCGGGGTGCCTTTAGTTATTCTCTCCGGAGGTTCAAATGCCACTTTTCGAGCTAATTTCTTCGCACAAGTGTATTTCTTGAAAAACACCTACAAAGACACAAAAAGTCATAATAAATACAATATCGAGCACCAACAATATATAATTGAGATCAAAATAGACACATAAATGCGTCTATCATTGACTATTCCAGTTGACTGACCCGAGCACTCAGGTACACTCTTATTAGACCCTCGAAAAACGTACTATTGATGGTTAACGAAATAGTGTCGAGTGTTGTTGACCATGAACATGAGTCCAGTTGACTAGTCAATATTTCGAACGCACTATTAGTGCATTCCAAAAAATGCTCCCACTGCATTCATCATGCAGTTGTGTGCTAGGACATGGGCGACATTTTTTTTTGTCATACTTTGCCCTTTTGGTCATGTTTGCGGTTGGAATTTAGCAGTACGATGACCATATACGCGGAATTGAGCGATTTTTAAAGTACTTTTTCGGCAAAAATCTCAGTATGGACAACCATATTTTCATAGATACACTACACTCCAAGAATAAATGGTTTAGAGTCTCTATCTGGTTCTTGCGTAGTGGGCAACGAGGATCAACAACAGGAATATATTTAGTGTTCATTTCTCCAACTGGTTGACACCCATAAATAAATTTTCAGAGGAAATAAGTATTTTTTATGGAAAATTTAACTTCTAGAAATGTGTCCATTGAAAATTAGGAGCGCCATCTCAAATTTGTTGGAAATTACTGTCGGATAATTATCTTCGTTACTGATTCTGCAATAATACAACTCGTGTATTATCCACCGATCCATTACAACTCTTTGTCACACGGCTTTTATCTATGTATCACGTTTCGTAATATCAACAACGAAACAAGAAAAGAACGAAAGAAAAAGATGATCAATCACAAACTTAAACAATCTTACTTGGGGTGTATTGAGGCGAGTAATCTCTTTGCTTAATACATTTTATGCCCTGTATAAAATGTTGTTACAGGTTTAGCGGCATATGTCCCCAACATTCAACAATACCTCGATGTTTTTCGCAGCACTTCGATAACACCGAACAGCGAACGCGAATAAATGTAGCAAAACCTCTTCTTTAACTCTTGAAAACACATGCAAACTCTTAAATTTCTAGTATTACTTTTTTATGACTCTATAAAAAAAAACACATCTTTACAATAGAGAATGTGTGGGGTTTATATAGGTCTAAAAGTAACTCTTGGTGAAATCCTTTCATTAAAAGTCACGTCCCTTGGAATAAGACACTATATTTTGAAAAGTCACAAGTGAGTGGACATACTGATTCAAATTTCTATTCAAAATTTCCAACAATTACCTATACCATCAACAACTCTGTAAAAACTTTTAGCAATACATAATTGTGAGTAGCTTTCCAGACCTATCTATCTTCACCTTTAGTTGGTATTTTTTTCTTACACATTTCATCATCAGTAAAATTATCAAAAAGAACATTTCAACACCGCAAAGTTCCAAGTATTAGTATTGAAATTAACAAAGTTGATCCACAATTTTTTCATATTGTGAGACATAAACCTAGAAGACAGGGGATGGTTTATAGTCCAATTCCCATAATGTCTTTCCAGATGGAAATGCTTTTCGCATTTCCCACCTCCTATCAATAGAGGTCTTTAATAATATTTAGAGCATCCACAGTCACGACCAAATTTAGAGACTAAAACCAAATTTGGTCCAAAAGTGAGGCGTAATGGAACGGAGTAAAGCTAAATTTGGTATGATTTTCTAGGGTTTGAGACTAAATTTAGTCGCCGTCCCAGACTATAACTAAATTTAATGGGACGTAGGTATAGTAAGCGTTCTATGTTAGGCGTGGATATAATGAGCGTATAGGATTAAACGTAAGTATAGTGTGCATTTGAGTGCAGAGCGCTAACACAAACAACGTCTCAGTGGGACGTTAAAACAAAGTCCGCCAACCTTAATGTTCACAAAATGTGCGCCCCACTTTGAGCGTGAATAATACTCCCGCCTCATGTTTGTTTGTTCATGAGACTCTCAATACATCCGTCTCACAGTTGAACTCACACTTTGTTTTTTGATTGTGTCAACGCCTCACTCTAGCGATGATAATACTTACGTCCCATTTCGGGCGTGAATAATACTTGCGCCCCATATATGCGTGCACAATAACTACGCCTAACCTTCATACGTTCACTATAACTCCGTTCACTATCAGACGTTCACTATAACTACGCCAGACTAAATTTTAGTCTTTTACCGTTGCGCTTCACCTTCAAATAAGCCAAATAAATTTAGCATTTGGTCTGCCTTTTAGTATTTAGTCACGTCCATGGTTGTGGTTGCTCTTACGCCTCTTCTAGTACCATTCCACACCCATGAACCATGTGTATTAACATGGTGGAGGGATCTATTGTGATCAAGAAAGTACTTATGACTGACAATTTTGACCCAAGGAACTTCAGGTTCAATGAGCATTCTTCAAGCTAACTTAGAAAGAAGAGCTTTATTTAGCTCACCAGTTTTCTTAATATTCAATCCTCTTAAAGCTTTAGCCTTGGAATGATAAGGATCAAATATAGCAAATATATACGTTATTTATTGTTAACCAAGAAATACAGGTATCGCAATTATATCGGCACGTACATAGGGTTAGGGAAAATTTAGGTACAAACGATCTGGACCCATAAATGTTCTTAGTTAACATATATACATGTAGCTCTTTTGATGACCAAACTACTCATCAGAAGGACTACTTACTGTGTACTTTGATGGTTACAGCTTGGATGATATGGCAAGATAGATGTTCTTCGGTTTTTCAGAATACTAAGCCTAATGGAATCCATACTATTGAAAGAATTAAATTGTTAGTTAATCAGTGTTGTCTTGTTGTTTCTAACTATAAATCTAAATGACCGAATGCTTCAACAGTCTAATAATTGGGTTTCTCCTACAACTAATTGTTTGAAATTAAATTTAGATACTTCTTTAAAAAGGAAACTGGTACAACAGGTATTGGACTAATAATTAGTGATTTTACAAGATTGTTATGGAGCCAAAAGACAATACTTTGATGGAGGTTTGAATGCTTAACATAAGGTTGAGTAGCTGGAATGTAAGGCATGGAAGCAGTAGCAAGGGATGTCACAAAGAATTATGAGCAAGTTGTTTTTGAACTTTTAATAAAGTTTGTCAATAAAACGTCTCCATGTATTCATTGGACAAACCAGTCTTTCATTAGACATCAAGTTTTTATTACTGAGTAAACCGCAATAGTCTTATCGATCAGTACCTTGAATTAAGAATGGTTGTGCATACTGTATTTCCAAAAAAGCAAAAAAAAAAAAAAAAAAGGTCGTGCTAGTTTTCAGTTTGGTGATAATTTTCCTCCTGATATAAAACTATTGAATCAGTAAGGAAAAACAATGTGTAAGCAATTAATTATCTCAATAAAATTACTTTTTGAATCAAAATATATATATATATATACATGATGGCTGTAACATCCCACTTATGTGGGTTGTGCAAGGTTGGCAAGCCGGCATAAAGATCGGCCAGTATCATGAGAGTTCCCGCTCTAGCGCACCCTGACTTGCTCGGGGAAAAAGGTTTGGATTTCGTATTTGGCAGTACCAAAGGTGGAGGTTTATTCTCCGTTGTTAGTGCCTAAGTTCTCGGAGTCGGAGGCTAGATTTCCTCTTGCGTGCACTTATTGGCCACTCATATATTATCTCAGCAAATGGTCAACAAGAAGAAATCGTAAGTTGTGGTCACGAAACTTTTGTCTCCTGTTATAAGACCCTTAATTGCTCTCAAAACGCGAGTAGTCATTTATATGTCAGTGAGCGACAAAACTGAATCAACACAAAACTTGACTGGAAGAGATGGCGTAAGACCAAGGTAAGACCATCCTCATCGAAGAAGTTCATGGGGGTTGGCCGCTAATGCAGCACTTCTCACACGCTTCCAATTTCAGACCCTTGTGTACTCAACCACACAAAGACTTAACGCGTGACTATATACGTGTAGACCAAAATGAAGCAAGATGCCTGAGAAGAAGGGCAGAATGAGGACCATATAACCCCATCGAAGGCATTTTCCTCAGATTGCTAGTTGAAGGTTGCAGATTTTTCTAGATAAAAAATAACAGTTGACTGGAAATCAACTAACATCATTTTCTTTGTCTTTCTTTTTATTTTCTCAATCATTTTTTTTCTTGGAACCGACTGAAGTCATCTGGCTTATCTGGAACTGACACAATGTGTTTGTTTTTTTGAATCAGACCTGACTCAAAAATATACGAGATAATGGCTTGGTCCAATAAATCTGGGGATTTTATTCACTTACTCAAACAGATCTGAATAATTAGATCTGAATCAGGAAACGAGTCAGATCAGACCTAAACTAAAAAACAAACGGCCTGACATCTAATTCACGTCAAGTCACGTCCATATCGCGAGTTAGATGCAACCAAATATGATCCAAGTCTGCTTCCCAATAAAACAAAACAAGGTTTTATTATAAAACCCTTCTCCCTAGCTAGTTAATCATCAGCCAATAACTAAAACTCCTCTTCTTCAAAAATGTCCCAACGAGCAAAACTTTCAAGTGATACTTTACTGTTGTTATTACTGTTGTTTTCATCTTACAGTTTCTTTCGTTTTGCATATGGTTCTTCTCTTTCTTCAACTGATAAGAAGCAACAGTTACAAGAAGTAGATGCTCTTTTGAAATGGAAATCAAGCCTTGTGAAGCAAACTCATTCTCTCCTTCCAACTTGGAAGATAAATTCTACTGCGAGCACGACGACTCCATGCAGGTGGTATGGAATCACTTGTAACAAAGACGGAGGCGTCACCGAATTGAAGATAACAGGTTTGGGTTTACAAGGTACGCTGCATGGTTTTAACTTCTCATCTTTCACCAATTTCGTTAGCCTTAACTTGAGCTACAATACACTCTTCGGTACCATCCCGTCCCAAATCAACAATATTCCAAAACTCACCTCCCTTGATCTTTCTGTCAATGAATTTTCTGGACTTATTCCACCAGAAATAGGCGCTCTCACAAGTCTGCATAAGTTACATCTCTCTAAAAATCAAATTAGTGGTTCACTGCCTATTTGTATATGCAATCTGACTAAGTTGACTAGTTTATCAGTTTATGAAAATCAAGTCTCGGGAGCTATTCCACAAGATATCGGAAGGCTAATTTTTCTTACCTTCTTAGCTTTGTCCGGCAACAAGCTCACTGGTTCAATCCCCACTTCTTTAACAAATTCGACGAGATTGGACGCTCTTTATCTGCATGATAACCAACTTTCTGACATCATTCCTCGAGATATAGGAATGCTAAGCTCTCTTACACTCTTATCAATTCATAATAACAATATGAGTGGGTCAATCCCTGTTTCTTTAACCAATTTGACTCGCTTGAACACTCTTACCCTATATCATAACCAACTTTCTGGAATAATTCCCCAAGATATTGGGAAACTACACTCTCTTACAGGCTTTGATTTGTCAGAGAACAAGATCACTGGTTTGATTCCTACTTCAGTATGCAATTTAACCAACCTGGCCTATTTATCATTTTTTAAAAATGGGCTTTCAGACATCATACCTCGAGAAATTGGTGGGCTAAGGTCTCTTACTGTGTTTTCTTTGTACAGTAACAATCTCATAGGTTCAATCCCTGCTTCTCTAACCAATTTGACTATCCTAGACACTCTTTCCTTATGGGATAACCAACTTTCTTGCATCATCCCTCAAGATATAGGAAGGCTTCGCTCTCTTACAATCTTTGATTTGTCGACAAATAATTTCACTGGTCCAATCCCTATTTCTATATGTCACTTGGCCAACCTCACACTTTTATCAGTTTTTCGGAATCAACTTACTGGTGTCATCCCTCAAGATATTGGAAAGCTAAGGTCTTTAGATACCTTATATATGTCTGTAAACAAACTCACTGGTTCAATACCTGCATCAGTGGGTAATTTGAGAAATTTAACTCTTTTATCTCTTTTTACAAATGAGTTAAATGGTTCATTACCGATAGGAATAAACAATCTAACGCTGCTGAATGAACTGAGTTTGGGCGATAACAAGTTCTCTGGTTATTTACCCCAAAATGTTTGTCAAAGCGGAATTCTTGAGCAATTTGTAGTAAATGATAACCATTTCACGGGTCCTATACCAAGAAGTCTTAGAAGTTGCACCAGTCTTAGGCATCTAGATCTTACATCTAATGAACTGGTAGATGATGTAACGGAGGCATTTCACGTGTATCCGCATCTATATAGGCTCGGTGTGGGTAACAATATGTTGTATGGTGAACTTTCAAAAGACTGGGGGAAATGTCAAAATTTGACAGCCATTTCTTTCGCAGGCAACAAAATCACTGGTAAAATACCATCAGAAATGGGAAACTTGATGATTTTAAGTCAACTTTATCTTTTTTCAAATAACTTAGTAGGAGAAATTCCTAAGGAGTTGTTGAAATTATCTTCATTGATTGAGTTAGATTTGAGTAATAATCAACTTTCCGGTAGGTTATCTTCCACAGTTGGAATGTTATCCAACCTGCAATTACTCGATTTATCCAGAAATAAACTCATCGGATCAATACCCAAACAACTAGGGCAGTGCTCAAGGTTATTATCTTTGAATTTGAGCTCAAACAATTTTAGTGAGAGCATCCCACCTTACATCGGAAACTTGGATTCGTTACAGATTTTATTAGATCTTAGTTACAATGAGTTGAGTGGAGAGATTCCATCAGCTCTGGGAAAACTAAGCAAACTGATAAAACTCAATTTATCCCATAACAAGCTTTCCGGCTCAATTCCATCCTTATTTGATCAAATGCTTAGTTTGAACATTATCGATATTTCGTTCAATGAGTTGAGTGGTCCTATTCCAAATATCAAGGCTTTTGAGGATGCTCCAATTGATTCATTGAGGAACAACAAAGAGTATGTGGTAATAACTCTCGAGTTTTAAAACCATGTAATTCCTCGGTTGTTACTGGAAGAAAGAGGCCAAAACATAGTAAACTTGTGCTAATAATCCTTCTTCCTTTGTTTGGTACGTTGTTTCTTTTATTCGTACTCCTCGCCATCTTGTTCCGCCTTCGAAAAAAAATCGGTAAGAAATGCTGCGCCGACAGATCAAGATAGAGGTACCGGTACCCAAAGAAATTTATTTTCCATTTGGAATTACGACGGTAAAATAGTTTTCGAGCATATAATAGAAGCGACCGAGAATTTTGATGCAAAATACTGCAGGCGGGAGGATATGGGAGCGTTTACAAAGCAGAGTTGTCAACTGGTCAGGTTGTTGCTGTCAAGAAACTTCACTCGTCAGATGAAGAATCTGAGATATCTGATCTCAAGTCATTCGAAAGTGAAGTCCATGCATTGACAGAAATCCGACATCGGAACATTGTGAAACTTTTCGGTTTCTGTTCTAATCTTCAAAGGAGATTTTCATTTTTGGTTTATGAGTTCGTGGAAAGAGGAAGTTTGAAAAATGTTTTATGCAATGGGGAACAAGCAGTGGAGTTCGATTGGATAAAGAGGGTGGGATTTATCAAGGGAACAGCTAGTGCACTTGCTTACATGCACCATGATTGCATTCCAGCAATAATTCACAGGGATATATCTAGCAATAATATTTTGTTGGATGCTGAATATGAAGCTCGAGTTTCTGATTTTGGTACGGCCAGGATTTTGAAGCCAGATTCATCAAATTGGACTTCACTTGCAGGAACCTACGGATATGTTGCTCCAGGTATACAATCCAGATGAAACTTTTATAATTTATTACCTTTTTTTTCCTAGAGTCAATAAGTAATATTCACATCAATTATAATGATGTTTGCAGAGCTTGCCTATACAATGAAGGTGACCGAGAAATGTGATGTTTATAGTTTTGGGGTGATCATATTAGAAGTACTTATGGGAACACATCCGTCTGAATTGATCACGTTGCTCTCGCAAATTTTCTTTCATCTCCATCATTGAGTAATATGGGGCAAAACATAAGATTGAGAGACATCTTGGACCCATGCCTTGGAGCACCATCAGATATTCTGAAGAAAGAAATAATGTACATCGTGAAGGTTGGATTCTCATGCTTACGAGGTGATCCAAGTACTCGGCCAACTATGCAAGAAGTAGCAGTAGAGCTATCATTGTCGTCTGCTCAGAGCAGGGCAAGTTTAGAGAAGCCTTTTGAAATGCTTACATTAGGAGACATTTTGTTGTCATAAAAATTTGTGTAACCCAGTCATCTTCTTATTTTCTTTTCGTTTTGTTGTCATAATAAATTATTCAGTTATGAGCTTCTTTTTTTTCCTTGACTTGTCCTAGGAATACTCTTTTGATATTATTGGCTGCCGGTACAATACCCCTCAATCGTAGAGTTACATAGACAATCTGCACAACTGAATTATCTCGTAGCAAATCTCACAGATATTTTAACATAGTAATCACTTTTGTGTTTATCACATCAAGAAATCATAGCCATTTAGAATGCTTATTGTACTTCAGTACTCAACAGTTTGCTTACCTCAACATGTATGTGCCCACATCTTGTATCCATCTCGTGTATTTGGAGTGTAAAGTAAAATATCTGTTACAAACAGGCATAACCTCCGACATATCCTACCCGTCCTAACTTTATGTTGCATCCGTTTTCCTTAGAGTAAATAGTTACAGCAATAGAAAAATGGATGTTGTGGCCATAGAAAGATTGGATCCATAACAAGCAAAGCAGATACAGAAAGTAAAGACCTGGTACACAGACTTTTCTGTATATTTTAGGGGTTATAAACAACGATATACCAATTGGTGATGCAAGGTAGAGTCATGAAAATGTCTATCACCAAAAGTTGGGACCATCTTTGGGTAAAGGTGTTTCTCATTATACTCAAAACAGAATTAGTAATCCAAGATTTCCTGGAACGATGACTAGAAAAGGAGCTTCGCTTAAAACAAGTACACATCATGAAATTGATCCTCCAATCAACTCGCCAAGATTTTTTTTTTTTTTTTGATGTTTCAGCTTTGTGGTGATTATTCTATCATTGGGGCTTCAGGACCCACCCGTATCCTATACATGTCTGGTAGAGATCTAGACCTTTTAACACTGGAGAAAGCTTAAACACAAGGAAAAGAACCAGATAAACCCTTTGAGTTGGGGGTTAGCCACCGGCTTTGAGAAGAAAACTAAATAAACTGAATTGTTATATTGATTTATGATAAAAATAAACAACTTATGGCCATGCTATTTATAGCATCAAAGCCTTGGTAAACAAGCAAAGTCTATAATAAGAATTCTATTCAAACTAGGAAACTAAACTAAGCTTAATTAAAGAGAACTAAGTAAACTAAATAAGAAAAAAGGTACACAAGTAGTGTTGGTGTCGTAACATCCCACCCTGCTGGAAAAATGCCTTGTCCTCAAGCCTTAAATTTTGGCTCATCAAAACGCCATTGATATTTTCCGCGTTCCATAAACCAGTTGGAAACAATCTGAACTTCCACTTCAAGTATGTGGAATCCTCCTGAGAATTGAAATTGCCCAAGCCACACTATCCGCACCACTGAGATCTGTAAAGCATAATTTTTATTTCCATTTCAAAAATTCCACCCACAACAGCAAATATTTAGCTTGGTATTCGGTTGTAACAGCACTATGGAACTGACTATCAAAATTTGGTACCAGTTTTTTCTTTTCTTGAACATTTCTTGCATTCCCAAAGTTGGTTAGGAGGGTATGAAATTTCCAGTCCAAGTAGAGTACTAATTTCCAGTCGAAAACATCACTAGACTCTGCACCCGCTAACGAAGGTGACTGCCATAATCTTGGTAAGCTTGACATGTGCAAGGAAATCAATTCCAGTATAAATACTTCCAATTAAGTGAGTGCCAAGGCGGCTTCCACAACTGGTCTGCAACTATGTGCCACATCCTCAAAGTCAGGGAACCAAATAAAACAACACTGCCGCTTACGTTTATGCAGGAAACAAGTGAGCCTACATTTTCCAAACTAGAAGCATGATACTCCCATTCAAAAACTTTCTGATGTTTTAAGAAAAGAATAGTAGAAAGACTATCTTGTAAGTCAGCCTCTATTTTCGAGAAAAATTATTGAATCCAACCTTGCCGCGATCAAATAACAAAAAGCACATCTTATGTGGCAGTTTGTGGTGGTCAACGGTTGATGCCATATTATTGAATGTCGCTTGAAATACTTCAGAATCTTCTATCCACACAAAAGTGAATTCATGCGGAACCACGCTGGTCTTGTTAATGGCCAACACCAACGGCAATCTGATCTTGTAAAGCATGCGAGCGACATATAGCATATTACTCATAAATATAACTTGGCTTGATGAAAGAGATATATCAACTTCATAAATAATCACAGTTGGGATAGAGGAAGGAAAATCTTCAGTAGTGTTTATGGGTGAAAATCGTTTCTGCTGATTTTGGTAATTTCAGTGAGTGGGTGAGAAACAAATCTAAACCCTAAACAAATGTACTGCACGGGAGTACTTTAGATTCGAGAGATCAATCTGTACAAATCTGGCCTAAACCAAGAAATGGTCATTTCGGATTTGCTTCGGTTACAAAGAGGAGGAGAAGGGCTGGTTTAGGGAGGGAAGCGAAGAGAGTGTTGAGACCATAGCAGTTTTGGGAGAGTAGTACTTGACTTGTATCAGAAGATGAAAGCTTTGAGAAAGCTAACAAGAGTTTCCTTTCTGAGTGTTGTATTTCTCCTTGACCAAAACTTTTGTTTTGGTGGAAATAGGTAAAACCTATTTATACAAGTCTAAGTGAAACGTACTCTGGCCTCTTAAGAAAAAAACGGATGAGCTAAATAGAAAGAGGTGGTAACGCCTGGTATTGATGGAATTTGATGGAATTGATGTCCATAATGAAAGAGAGTTTCACCATTACTTCCTGCATTTACTAACCGTTTTATTCTTATTACACCTTCTTGAAACGGGCATTTGTGTATGCCGCACGATGTAGACCGCCAAATCAAAATCCTAATGAGCATCCCCAGTTTGTGACATACGTTTTGATGTCTCGAGTGTTTTCGTGGAAATAATGTAGCATGTCGCTGGTGTTTGATGAGTTGAGCTTGAGAGACTTTCCGGCTCGGTGGCGACCTTCGACGGTCGAGATTTTGTATAAGAGGAATCATGGCCTTTGATGTAGGCGCGGCATGCCAAAGTGCAAGGGTTTCACGGCATGTGCCAATGGCATGTGTGGCATGCCTTGGTCCTGGGTAGCACGTCGGGTGCAAGTGGTAATGCCAAAGTGCAAGTGTTGCACGACATGTGCCAATGGCATGTGTGGTATGCCTTGGCCTTAGGTTGCACGGCTTGGCATGCCAAGTTGCAAGGGTTGCATGGCATGTGCCAATGGCGGCTTTGGCGGCTTTGGCCCTAGGCATGCCAAGTTTCAAGGGTTGCATGTCATGTGCCAATCGCGAGTGTGGCGGATTTGGCCCTAGGTTTGGCGTGCCAAGTTGCAAGGGTTGCATGGCATGTGCCAATGGCGCGTGTGGCAGCTTTGGCCCTAGGTTGCACGGCTTGGCATGCCATGTTGCAATGGTTGCACGACATGTGCTAATGGCGCGTGTGGAGGCTTTGGCCCTAGGTTGCACAACATGTGCCAATGACGCGTGTGGCGGCTTTGGCACGGTTGCCATATCATGCGTGTTTATTTGTGGTTTGGCATGGTTGCCATATTTTGCACAATGATTGCATGGTACATGCAATTGCTATGTTTTGCGTGATGAGTGCACGGTGTGTGCATTTCGGCATGTTTGCCATGCTTTTGCGCAATGATTGCACAGTACGTGCAATTGCTATGTTTTGCGCGATGTTTGCACGGTACGTGCATTTGGCATGTTGCGTGACATGTGTGAGTGGCATGATTGCCATGCTTTTGCGCAGTGATTGCACGATACGTGCAATTGCTATGTTCTGCGTGATGATTGCACGGTGCGTGCATTTGGCATGTTTTCCATGCTTTTTGCGTAATGGTTGCGCGGTATGTGTGAATTTAGGGTTTCGCGCATCGAAACCCTAATTTAGTATTTGAAAAAGGGTACCCTGGTGATTTTTACATAAGCGCGTTAAATGTTTTAATAAATGTGCTAGTGTCACTGGTGACGTCATGCTATACGTGAGGTTTTATGGTTTTAAGTCCCCTGCTTAGCTTGGAACAGAGGTCTTGTTGCGAGGTAAGCATAAGATGGTGACAAACGAGGATAGAACTGAGACAGTAAGTCGTGAAAGAGGGCCGAGGAGATTTGTATGACCTTTTTCGAGATGTAAGTAAGAATCCACAATCCTCGTATCTGGGAGCTTTGCGCAAATCCCAGTATGACTAGGTGTTTTTAGGGCCAGGCTTTGGAACGCGAGGCGGAGCTGCTAGCATAGACTTGGCATGAAAGGGACTTGTTCGCATCAATGGGCTTGGAATGGGCGTGGGCCGCTTGCCCTTATTCACGCACGACTTTAATCAGGGCATCCTTTCCTGATTCAAAATATGGAAGCGTTACACCCGTCACTTCTTTTTTTCTTCTTTTAGGGTTCCCCAGTATTTATGCCCGGTGAAGTTGCGTCGTCTTCCCAATTTTACAAAAAAGGTTTCTCCTTGTGGAGTCTACCTCTCCTCATTATGTCGACCAGAAGTGAAACATCTTCGAACCGGCTAGATTCTCCGGACAAATATGTGAGGCTTGACTCTTGTAACAGTACCCCAACCAGGGTTATTAGAGTCAAGAAGATTATATTGGTATGTTTTTACTGATCAACATATGTTTCACTGTTTGCCGATAAATGACAAAAAAATTCTTCTGTGCAGAGATATCATGTCGGAGCATGCGTTACCATCATTGATGAAGATAATTTGGTCACCCCTCTTCCTTCAAACCTCATCGCATCAACTGCTGCAGATATGGAGAATGTCGATTTAGGAATTTCTTGTCACGAGTATCCCAATGCAGGTTCGTCGTTTGGGACCCGTATGAGGTGCCTTTCCTCCAACTAACGGAACGTCGGTGGGTTCCTGGTGCGGAAAGAATTCGTGAGTCTTTACACGAGGATATGGAGGATATATGGTCACATTGCCACCAGGAGCATGGTGAAGTATTGTTTATCTGCTCTAGTTTCCACAGTGAATTTCCTCTTGCCGATGGTCACATAAATGGAGAGTATGTCTATTCGCGTTGTCGTGGAATCGGCCATTCAAAAGTGGGAGAACATGGTGTCTACCTGTGAATCTATGGAGTTCAACGTCAGTTGGTTGCGATATCGTCTTGATATTATGAAAGTCGACAGAGCCGGCATTCTTGCTGGTGTGATCCCTGCTACGAAAGCTATGCTGGAAGAGGAGAAGTCTTTGGATATGGAGTCACAGAAGTTTGAAGAGTCAATCAGGAATTTGAAAAGTAGGACTGAAAGATATCAGAGTCGGTTAAAGATGATGCTTTCTAGGGATTACAATCTACTGGATGTGCTTTTCTGAATCATGTTATGAGATGTAAGGGTTTTTTTTCGTACTTTTTTTTTGAGAAATAAAGAAATTTTATTAATCTGTTGAGGTTGCATCGAAACTTGATAATTGAAAATGAAAAGAAAGCGGAAAGGGTGCCTGGATTGTCGTGCCTTGTTGTAGCATGTTGCGAGATAGTGGTTAGGCGTAGTATGCCTTGATCCACTTCCCGTTGATGACTGCCTCTAGCTTTCCTCCATCTTCCTTGATAATCTTGTAGTACCCACTGTAATACGCCTTTGTAACTATATACGGCCCTTCCCATTTGGGGGAAAAATTTGGTGCAGATATGTCTTGATGTATGTGTTTAGCAGTCTTTAGCACCAAATCTCCCACTTGGAAAACCCGGGGTTTCACAGTTCGGTTATATGCTCTGGAAACTCTATTCTTGTAAGCATGTGCGTGTTCTTATGCCGTGAATCTTCTGGAATCTATGGTGTGTAGCTCCGCTATTCTGGAATTCAGTGCTCCACAATTCTGGCTGACGGGATTTTGATTTCAGCTGGGAGGATTGCGTCTGCACCGTAGACGAGAGAGTAAGGAGAAGCGCCGGTGGAGCTTCTTGTAGACGTTCGGTATGCCCAGAGGGCCATTAGCAGTTGCTCATGCCAAGATATGGGGTTGTCATGTACCGTTCAGCTGAGAATTCGAATCAGAGTCTTGTTGGTGCTTTCGGCTTTCCCGTTTCCCTGAGGATAGTACACGGTAGAGAAGACTTGTTTAATATCGTATCTCTCGAGTGATTCCTGCACTTGTTTGTTAACAAAAGGCGTGTCGTTTCCGGTGATGATGTGTTTAGGCACGCCAAAACGGCAGATGATGTGTTCCTTGATGAACGCCGCGATTGTGGCTCCGGTGGTTCCTCGCAATGGCATAACTTCGACCCATTTGGTGAAGTACTCGGTCGCGGTTATTATGTATTCATGCTGCTTTGAAGATGGCGGATTGATCTTCCCAATGATGTCAAGTCCCCATCTATAAAAGGGCTATGGACTACTTATTGAGTGCAGGGGTGTCAGAGGCGCATGGATGAGGTTCCCGTGGACCTGGCATTCCCGGCATTTCTGAACGAAAATAGCTGCGTCATCTTCCATGGTCGGCCAGTAGTATTTCTCATGTATTTGAAGAAACAATTTTTGTTTCCCTTGGTGTTCGCTTTCGTGCATTTCTCTTAACATGATCGGGATTTCCGCCTCGTTCAAACATCGCAGTAAACTTCCTCCAAAACTTCTGCGATATAAAATCCCGTTATGGAACACAAACCTCTTGGTTCCCTATTTTATCTTGGTCGCGTTTTCTTTGTTGGTAGGGAGTACGTCATCGTGGAGGTAGCTGACATATGGCCTCTGCCAGTCCCCAGCGAAATTAATATTGATGACTTCTGACTGATATGGTGGTGTTTGGCAATTGGAACATGTTTTCTGAAGCGATCGATATTGAGCCTCCATTTCTGGCCAATAGTAACCAAGTCGTTGCAAGCGACGATAGAGGGTGACTACCGATGTTATTCCGCAGACCTCGACAGATGCTTTTCATAATATTATTTCGCATAACATTTTCAATCTCCTCTGTGCGATAACCATCACACCCTTCATTTTTGTCTTGAGAACACAACTTCTTCCTCTACATTCTTCCTCCTTCTACAGAAGTAATATTTCTGGTTCGCTTAATATCGTTATTCGCAGAAAACCCTGCTTCAGTATTCTGTTTATCTGTTTGTTCAACTTGATGTACTGCGTCCACCATTAACCTCTCAGCTCTTTGACTATCCGCAGCATGCTTTTTCCAATTCCTTCGTTTACTCTCTCTTTCTTTGCACTAATCAATATCAATTTCTTGATAATTTCTACTTTCAATTGTATCCCCTCTTATAATACCAACACCCTGGGGTAAAGGAAATTTTATGCACTGGTGAAATGTCGAAGCCACACCCAAGATACTATGCAACCATGGTCTTCCAATCAGAGCGTTATAGGGTGATTCGACATCCACAACATAGAATACAATTTTTGTTGGCATATTCTGAAGAAGAATTCTCATTGTAACCTCGCCCTTTGGTTTGTTCGCAGTTCCATTGAAGCCATAAAATTTATACGTTGAAGGAATCAATTTGTCGTCCCTTCCAGCCATGGTTTTGTATGTAGGATAAAAGAGAATGTCGACATAGCTTCCGGGATCTATAAGTATTCTATTTATTCCCTAAGTGTTTGCCTCATCTTCCTCATCATCTTCTACCTTTGCTTTCGGATTAATTCCTAATTTCACTATTATTGGACATTCATGTGATTCCCCTCCTCCTGGTGTCTCTTCCGCACTAAATGAGATAGTATGTTTTTTCCAATCCCTTAATGGTAATACTTTCGCAAGATTGAGAATTTCTCTTCCATCTGCATCTCTCGCATACACCCTGCTTAAGACATCGTCATGGAAGTCTTATATGTTTATGAATGAATGTACAATTGAATTACAATATAGGTTCTTCACTTTCGCGCCCACTTCAATTACAAATGTATTCTTTCCTTTCTCCTTTGCATATACATTTCCTCCCGGTGGTGGTGGTGGTAAATTCTTTGGTTGTTGTGCTAAGAAATGATCAAATTTTCCTTGTTCAATCATTCGCAATATGATTTTCCTCACATTTCTGCAATTACTTGTCGTGTGACCATGAAAGCGATTATATACACAAAATTCTTTGCTCCTCCTCCCTGGTGGCGGTTCATCTCCTACATTATGTAGTTCTGGGATTTCTTCCATTAGAATGACAGCTTCACATACTTTATCTACTGTTCAGCTTCGACAGGTTTATTTGTTCCCATACTATCCTTCCAGTTGCTTGTTTTTTATTATAATATGGTTGTTGACCTCCTAAACTTTCTGGTGGATTATGCATTCTTCGAATCTTATTACTACCTCCATGATTTTGAAATTGTCTGTGTCTATACTCTTTGTCAAATTCTGCTTGATCTGCACTACCCATGGCTATTAGCTTTTGTTCCATTTCTGCAATGTACTTTCCTAGATTTCCCTGCGACGTACTCGCAACATAATCTGTTAGTCTTGGGAGTAAACTTGGATTTCTACCTTTCGCATCAGGTACTGCAACTGGGTATGACTCCATATCTCTTTGTTTTTCCTCAAGTGTTATGTACTCCTCTTGAAATTCGCGCAATTTTGACATTGTTATTGTATCCTTTATCCTGAAGATATTTATATATAATAAATCTGTAGCGTAAAGAGCATTGATAAATGCAAGAATAAGGTGTCGCTCATCCACTCGTCTTCCAATTTAGCTACACATGGTTCTCCAGCGTGTTGTTAGATGACGCAAACTCGCATTTTTTCTTCTGCAAAGTCCAAATGCCGTCTCCATCCCTGGTCTTGACAAATTATTGTTGATATATTGTCCTAAAAAGACGTTCTGTAAATGGTGAAATGACCCAATTGATTCTAATGGTAATCTTTCAAACCATTTCAGAGCCTCCCCTGCCAGGCTCGCAGCAAAATATTTACACATTACTGCATCATTGTTTTCCCACTGCAATAGAGATCGGGTGTATGCTTCACGTGTTGTATTGCACAGGCGTTTCCATCAAATATTCTAGTGAACGCTGGTAAATTGCACTTAGACGGTATCACTTCCCTTTGAATCTGCTTTGTAAAGGGAGTTTTCCCTGCTTCCTCCACTTCTTCCTCTAGTTGTCTCCTTCCACCATTTATTTTCGCAGTCATCATTTCTCTTAATTCCGCCATTTCTTTAAGAATTTCTTCACTGAAGCTTTGATATATATCTTCGCGCATAAGTATTTTTAATCTTTCTTGACTCAGTGTATTCTCATGATTATTCTGACGTACTGCCTCTTGTATCTCATATTCTTCAGCTTCTTCTCTTCTTTTCCTACGCCTTTCAATGTTCGTTTCGATCTGTGGTCTATCAAGTCGTTCCTCTTCACCTGTGCGATCATGTCGATGTCTTGACATTTCTCTTTCTTGTGGTGCAACCCGTCCTTTTTCTAGATCCTCCATGCGACGAAATTCGCGCCGCCTTACTCGATTATCATGATTATTTTGACGTAATGCTTCTTGCAACTCTCTCTCTTCGATTTCTTTCCTTCTTTTTTGTCTGTCTCTTTCATTCCTCGCACGTGTAACTTCCATTTCGCGCTCGTTCTCTTCTCTAAACATTTCTCTTCCATGCAATATCATCTGTCATTTCCTCGGATCCTCTTCTTCTCTTTCAAAATTATTATGTGTGCGACGTAGAAGTTCACGCGGATGCTCATATCGATTAGTTCCCAAATCTTGAGCTACATCTCTTCTCCTTTGTTGGTCTTGTTGATTATCATCTACTTGCATGTTTTCTTCAATGGCTTCCATGCATTTTCTTCGCCTAGTATCTTCTTGATTAGATCGAATTTGTCTTGATGAACTCCTGCTTGATCGCGTAGCGCTTCTAGATCTTTGTTCGTGCAATCTAAGATTCTCTTCTCTTAAGTCATCATTCTGACGTATCAAATTCGCACGCTCTTCACCTTCTCTTTGTCGTTCTTCAATCAATCTTTGTCTAAGTTCTGCAATTGTCATATTCTCATCATTCCCCTCAATCCTTCCTGCATTCCCAGTTATTTGTGTTTCCTCTTCAGTTGAACTTGTTTGCGAAGTATGACCGCTCACTCTATCATAATCAATATCATTGTTCCGCTCTTGTTCATGCTGAGGTTCAATTTGATTTTCGTTTCCTTGATTTTCTCTAACTCTTTCTTCTTGTTGGTCAAGATTTGTAATTCTTCTTCTTTCAGCAATTTTATTGCTCCTTCTAGCTGTTGTTCCTTGTTCAATAGTAGATCCAAGTCTCGCCATCTTCAATTTCCAGATATTACTTTTTCCAAGATTCTGTGAACTTACTATCAAAATTTATCACCCAAACCTGTTTCTGGCGCCAAAAGTGTAGTTGCAGGAAAACCTACAACCACACCCCAATGTATTTAAACAATAACCTAAGTAATCTTAATGAACTTTATTATTAATTATCAAGGTTTATAATTGGATACAAAGGATTATAATGACTTTACTTGCTCTCCAAATAAACTTTCTCTCTCCTAGTTTCTTGTCTAACACACATTTAAAGATCTCTCCTCTATGTGATGACCTCTTTCCTTTATATAGGATTCCTTATAGTGGATGACAACTAAGAGATACACTATTTTCGGAATCATTATGCGATACATTCTCTCATGTATACTCACTCATTCTCGCATAGCTTATACTTCGCATAGATCATCACACTTTACTCGTGACTTTGCTGACATCATCCAATACGTCACTTCAACTTTGCCGTGTGCGATAGTCTTCGCTTACATCGGATAATCCTTACTTCGCATACTTATTGATATGTGTGATATTTCATTCCTACAAAAAGATTCTTAACTTACTTATGTTTCGATCCTGGGATTCTCTTCCATTAGCTATTAAGGAATAACTTTGAACAATTAAAGAAATAAACATTCATAGCACGTGTTCAAAGTATGTCGACATCCTTACTTTGTAAGTTCTCTTTCACACTTACAACCTTGAAACCGATTTCCACACTTCCAAACAAGTTTAGAATTGGTTCATCTGACTTTCAAGAACTATGTGATTGATCAGACAAACATTCAATCACAATCATGGGTTTAACGGTTCTACCAAAACAAGTTTCGGTTCTACCTTCCATGTGAGTACTATGCATAGTCACACTAGCTTTCCAAAATTCGGTTGACTAGGTACTAGGATCGGTTCCCCACATATATATGGTATCTAACTTATATGTGTTGCACATGTCTATAGGATCGGTTCCCCTTTTCCAAAAACGTGTTGCACATGTTCATAGGATCGGTTCCCCTTTCTGCTATAAACCTTGCTGAACCCCATACAAGGATTGGTTCTCCTTTGTGATGTACTGCACTTCTGACTAGGATCGATTCCCCTTTCCCATATTTGGTCAGACATAAAATCACAAACCCGATCATACCATCTCAGGTGATTACTTAAGATCGGTTTCACTAATAGAAGTCATACCAATACATAAGTCAGGCCTTTGTGAATAGTTCTACCAAGAACACAAACAAGTTGTGAGCGGTTATACTCAATAACACATATTGGTTGTTCATAAGATATGCAACGAATAACAAAACCAATAACTCATGGCAATTTCCTTTTCGGTTCACAAACAAGTTTATGAACTTACTTCCTTAGAACACATGTAGAACATTGTTCCCTAGGATGAAATCCTCACCTCATACCCATACATAATTGCAATAGCATTCAAATGATTATGGTGATGTCTTATCTACAAAGTTTAATGGTTAAGCAATAAACCTCGTATTGTATTCCTTAATACTATGTCTATCTAGAGTTCAAATATGCTTCGCAATTTTGTTTTCAATTTGCACGACTTGAAAGATACGTTAGGGAATGAAATAGTTCAAGTCAAATATCATTAACCTCAAGTGGAAGGATGATTGTTGTCGTTGTAGGTCCTTGCTTCTTCACATCTTCAAGACTTCGCAATACTTGTAATGTCTCATATCCTAATACTTTCAAGCTAACCTATACGAAGTTGACTCTAGTACATAATCAAGCGACTCTTAACATGAGTTTTGATTCACTAAAATATGACAACCAAACTTGGCATACCAACGCTTGGTGGGTTTAACCGAGCCATGCTCTAACACCTTGGTTCTACAGTTAAGAATGTTGTTGTTACAGTCCCTGCCTACTTCAGCGATTTAGAATGTCCAGCTACAAAGGATGCTGGAGTCATTGTTGGTCTTAATGTTATGGGTATTATCAATGAGCCTACGACTGCTGCCATTTCCTGTTACTAACTATATAATCCACGATAATTAGGTATATGGTGTTGAACACAATCATGATTCACAATTAAATATAGTATGTCCAGATTTTCCTACATTGTACCATGTTCAGATTACTAAGACTGTTAGGTTTCCTTTTTACATATATAACTGTAAAACCCTTGTACCTTGTAATGAATATAAAGTGGTAATCACAGATAAATCCATAAAAGGCAAGGGAAGAGTTTCTCATTGCAAGTCAGGGTAGTATGGGTCTCGGAATGCTTGTTGAGCAGGTAACACTGTACAATATTGAAATTTGAAAGAGTACACCTATGTCACTCATCAAGATTTTTGTTTCTTTTTTCATGGGGTTCTCGAGTAGTATGTCTTCCTAAGGGGGTCTAGTTCTCTTGCACTTCAAGTACGGTTGTTGCTTAATTTACCCCCATGCCTAACTTTATAATTTTTTGGAACTGTTCAAATTAGGAGATCGTAAACATGGATAGATGCTAGATACACCTCCTCCTGGTTTGGATGAAGCCTTTTTTCTAAGGCATGTATATGATGTAATATATTCTTTGCTTTAGCTGCTTTGCAATGACTTTTCTATGTAGTTTTTTTGGGGGATTCTTTGCTAATTACTGTTCCGCCTTCCAGGTTCTGCAATTCGTTGAATCCTAAGAGTATAACATGTTTACACGAATTGTTTTTGATACAACACCAACAATAAGCACAATTTGTTTAATTTATAATTTTCTTGTTGTATTTTCTTTCTTATATCAATGGTTATATTCCTCGTTATTTTACTTATAGGGTCACTCTCCGTATGTTGTCTCTGCCTGATTTCCTGGATGCATCAATAGGCAAAATCCTTAAGGTGTGTCTTAATGCTGGCTAATTATGTTCTCAGGCAATGCATCAGGTAATGTCATTCAGAAGAAAGTATTGCGATAAGTCATTACTTACCGACCATTTGTCTCTGTTATTAAAAATTATGACAAACTACCTTCATATTGCAATGAGAATACTACAACATGTGATACCTATTGCCTATGACTAGAAGCCACCTGAAGATGGCCAGTTGTAATGTAAGAGGGAACCCAGCTTCACTGGTGCTAGTAATGTGGGTAGAGGAGCAGCCTGCAGTTACGTTGGAGGTGCAGGTAATTAGCTTACACATCAATAGCACATATTGCAGAAATTCTTGCAGTATCAGTTAGTATGAGTAGTCAGGTGGATTCTGGTAGAATAAAGGTTCAATCAAATTCTTTGAGTAGTGTCCAAGCATTAGAATGCCTACATTTCTTAGGTGGTTGCACCAGGATAGAAGACTATATACCAAATCTATGAAAATATTTTCTATGAACACAGTTTATGAGAAGTTTAACTTTTCTACTCATATTATGGCCAAGATAGGAGTTAACTTGTCTATTGATAACCACAATAAATACAATACACGCGTTGGCTAGATTTTTTTCTTACTCTATTTGGTTCAACACAGGGATATATCAAAGTGACAAGTATGATGATTTTTTGCATTATCTTTCTTATTTCTTGTGTATCTGGAGTTTCCTATTGTAAATGGTATTCTCACTTAGGTGGTCAACAATTGATTTTCCTGTGTTTCAGGGGTTTGTTTGTGTTTATCTTTGTTGTACATGTTTCATGCAATTTAATAGGCTTATGATAGATTAGGATCATTTGTTTTTCCACGAAGACCACCAATGCTGGGAAAATTACGTCAAAATTGCAAGCAATAGAGCTTGGTGCCCATCCAGGTCTGCTAAAGAAAATCCCTAAGGTTAAGGTCCTTGTCCTCCTACTTTTTACAGTGATTGTTTAATTAAGCATTAAACTTCTATATTTATAAACTTAAGTGGGGATTCCACACTTTTTTGGTTGTATTTATCATTTTTTTTGAAAACTTTAGAAATGTTTACTGAATTTTTAGTAATGGAGGACATCTTTCTTCAATGCATACTTAATTTAAGTTTTTTTCTTTGTTCAGTGCACAATTGATATCTCTCAGTAGTATTTGGCCTGAAAATGTTTCAGGAAACTCTTGACTAGGTCAACAAAAATTGACTTGACTTATTTTTAAATGTTGCAAAAAATTAGCAACGGCCACCAACTGTTCTAAATTTTGAACCAGAATAATAAAATCGGGTCCGACTAAGATTAGTCGTTCTAAGTTTTTTTGGTTCTAAATTTCTCAACTGCTATAGGGCAGTTGCGAATTTTACATTTCACAACGGCTTGAAGCTGTTGTGACGAGAATATAGCAACAAGCACCAGTTGTTATCTTATTCACAACAACTAAAGCAGTTGCAAAGTCGGAAAAAAAAAACAGTTGGCTGAACTGAAACCGTTGCGAAATTAAAAAACTTTCGCAACGGCTTTAGAGCTGCTGCGAAAAAAATGCAACTCCATGTTTCACAACGGTTGGCTGCTGTTGCAAGTCCCTTTTGTAACTGCAGGCAGCCGTTGCTAATCCGTAAAAATGGTGTAGTGATAACATGGTTCCAAATCACTTCTCTAAGTATATTATTCTCTAATATAACATGATTTTGGCGCCACTCTTTACTATTCATTATGTAAATCTTTACTACTCATATTTGGTTGTAATCTTGGTATACTCAATTAAGTTTTCACTTGTGTTTTACAAAGATTCTGCCATTGGATCTGAAGCTTGCAGTAACAATGTCACCCACAATAGGAATCCAAGGGTTGAAAGATGATTTTTGAAGATGAGAAAGAATAGCTAGAAGGGTTTTACTAAAACAAAAGTGTTATTAGATTATTTTTTTGGTGTTAAAGTTCTGTAAAAATAATCTTATGTAGTAAAACATAATAGTGATTATAATTGGAAATCTGATATTCTTTTCAAATACATGGTTATTAAAGTACTACATATTTTTAATTTTGTATTTAAATTCTCTTTTTTTTTCAAATAGAATATGTACTACAACTCAGAATTATAGATTTGTCAGAAGTGACATACAACTATTACCATAGTTGTTAAAGAAGTGACATACAACTCAAACCATAGTTGTCAAAGAACTGACTTACAACTAAAGCAGAAGTTGTCAATGAGATGACATACAACTCTAACCATTGTTGTCAAAGAAGTGACATACAACTCAAACCATTGTTTTCAAAGAATTGAGATACAACTCTAACCATAGTTGTCAAAGAAATTTTTATAACCCCAACAAGTGTAGTGTAGGAGTTATTTTCACAACCCAGGTATGAGTTGTATTAGGCATTAAGAGGAAATATCGAACGACATTCACAACTGAGCCAAGCGTGGTATAAAATGGAACGAAAATTGTGTATACGACTAATATTGAAGAGTTGCAAAGAATTGAGGACCTTCTAAACCCCCCACTCCCCCCCCCCCCTTGTGCAACCTATAGGTAATCGTCGTTCCATATCGTATGACAACTGTACAACTGTTTTAATTAGTTGTATATAGGGGTTTGGCGGGGTTGGGTCTAGGAGTGGAGCTATTCCAACTGGCCTGATTTGGGTAGGGGTCTGAGTCCGGCTTTATCCTATAAAATAAAAATAAAAATAAAAATAGTAGTACATCTTTTTCACTAAAATTAAAATTGGACCCATGCTTGAAGTGAATTTTTCGATAAATTTCAATTGTATGTATTTGTTTTTATTTTTATTTTTATTTTTCAATAGTTTCCAAAAAAACGACTTAAATGAAAATGTATTTCTTTCTATTTTGAACATAATGTTCTTAGTTCTTTGCAGTTTGATGAATGACAGTTAATAATAAAGATGGATTTGTTGATAGTGATGGGTCAGTAATTGAAGATTTAGATGATGCTGAATCGTGTTGTTATGGAGAAAAAGACAATCAGGATCAACAAGATACCGAAAAAATCAGGAAGATTTATTAAAAGATTGATGTTTCAGTGTCAGTGTAGCTTCAAAATGGGATGTGATTCCAAGATAGATTGTTGTCCCATTTTTAAGGCCGTAAAGAGTGCAAGCTTGTGAGTCTACATGTCCTAACTAGGTCAATTATAAGCTTCAAAATAACATATATTTTTTCACTAAAATTTAAATTAGGCATATGGTTGAAGTGAAAAGTTTTCGTAATTCATTATTTTGATACATCTCAATTGTATTTATTTATTTATATTTATTGTTTCAAAAAACAAAGAGTCAAATGAAAATGAGTTTCTTGTATTTTTTAAATGTTCTTTGTTCTTTGCAGGTAATGATGAAGGACAAATAATTTATTTCACGGCAGAAATAAGGGTACTACATGTTGTAACTGCAAATATTTTAATGTTATTTGTTCTTTGTAGGTTGATGAAGATGGGATAATTCGATTTTAAAACAATATGAGTCAACTTTTTTATTTTTTCTAATAGAAAATATGAGTGTAAAAATATGAGTTTTACATATTTATAGCATTGAATTGGTAAGAATTTTTTTGTAGGCACATTAAATATTTGTCAAATGCATACAATTCGTAAGAATTTTCTGATATGAGCTATGCAATCTGGTTTTGATCATTTGGTGATCATGAATTTCCTTTGATATGAAGTTGGGTTATCACTATCAGGTATGTCAGGATTTGAGCCATTAATTGATTGACAGAATCTCTAAAAATACTTCAAGTTTCCAAATGAATTATCTTGTTAATTGGTTTTTATAATATTTTGTAGATGGATATAGATGGGTTCATTACATGTCAAGTTTCTTTTCACAACTTTTTACTGGCTTAACCCTGTTATTTGAAAATCTATTTCCTAGTCATTGTCTTCAGAGTTGTGTACTTTGAGGTGCCTCTTTGTTTTCCTTTATGTGTCATTTTTGGAAGACTGCAGATTCTAGGCACTGGTTCACTTTGGTGAACACTGGGAATTCTGTACCAATTGTGCATCCATGAAAAGCTATGCCATTGTGTTGTGCAGACTGTTATTGTATATTTATAATCTTTGAACTATGACATGGGATTGTAGCTTTATACTCTGCCTAAATGCAGAGTCAGATTCTGTTCAAAAAATTTATCCATTTCTTCTAATACATTTTAAAGTGTTCTATATCAACAGTTGAAGTTGCTCAGTTGCTATGAGATGAAACCGTCTTGGTGATTTTATGTGGAGATGCACTATAACAAATAACAAAAATTAAAGACTAGTCTGATTAGATTGTTTCTAGAAAAGAATTCTCTGTTTAAAATAAAGAAAAAACGAAAGCAAAGTCATCGCCGAAGTCAGGCAAAGTCATCACCACGTCATTGGTGAGATTGACGGTGAAGAAAAACAGATGAAACCGTGAAAGTAGGGTAATTGCCCAAAGTCTTATTTTCCTTGTCAAGTATCAACACCGAATTACACTCAAAGTTTTATCATGTGATGCGTAAGTGACAAGACCTGACTGGAAGGGAAGGCGTAATACTAAGGCCCAAGGGAAGACTATCTCCATCAAAGAAGTTCTCGGCAGTTGACCACTTCTCACACTCTCAAATTAGTGTTGGGTTCTAAGTTCTACCTTTTCCAAGTGGTTAGAAACGTGTAACATACTCTCAAATTCAATCTTTCCGTCAAATGCGTTGATTGAAAATTGTAACTTCTTCATAAAATGTTAGACAGAACTTGAAATACACGACGGAAAGTGTCCGAAATATTTGTAGAAGATATTAATATCAACTTATGCGTTCAAAGAATTTCATTTTCATAAAACAAAGAAAAGAAATTATCTTGATCGTAGACACACTCAGACTTTTCTCCTAAGTCTTGAGAAACGCGACAACACTTCTCTACCTTTGTCTCTAAAACGGAAGTTCTCAACCTCTCCTATAAATGAAGTACTTCTATTAACTTCAAAAGATATATCAAAATCAAAATCGTGCCCCATGGCTAATACTTCTTCTTCTTGTACTCACAAATATCTAATTACTCTATTAGTTGTGTCTTTGATATATTTTCAGAAACCAGAGTACTGTGATGCATTACAAACATTCGGTTTCGACATGCACCACAGATTTTCTGATAAAGTGAAAAGTATTATGGGTGCTGATGATTTACCTGAAAAAGGTACTCTCGAGTACTATGCAGTTATGGCTCATCGTGACAAGGTGCTCCGTGGTCGTGGTCTTGCTCAAAATGGTGGTGATGTTTCTCAATTGCTCACCTTTGCTAATGGCGACCAGACTTTACAGATTGCTTCACTTGGATAGTGAGTTCATTTTAAATTACACTTTTATTATTTAGCTTTAGAAGTCAGTCGTTTGATTATTATTTAGCTTTAGAAGTCAGTCGTTTGACGTTGTACTGAAATTAGCGCTTTATTTCTGTGGTAACTTTTCAGCTTACACTATGCTGATGTTTCATTGGGGACACCAAGTCTGTCATTTTTGCCTGCGCTTGATACTGGAAGTGACTTGTTTTGGGTGCCATGTGACTGTACTAGCTGTATTCGGAGCATTCGGACAGGATCTGGAGATGTACGTACGTTAGAGAAAAACAAATTACAACAAGTCATTAAACTTGTTAGCAGTTTAAAAATAGGCAAACAGTGTGCGGGTATGGGGCAATACAGTCTCAATATTCGAAATACCTACTAGCTGCCATAATCAATAGGAGGACATAGCTGCCATAATCAATATTCCCAAGCATACACATTTTCTAGGAAGTTTTTAAAGGGCAGCATTCGTGGTGATATTTGTACGCGGTCTATAGTTTCTTAATGGGCAAATATTCGGGTCATATTTGTACCTATGTTGTGTCTCTGTTAAATTACCTCATTATAAACCCTAAGAGTGATGCTTAGATTTAATCGTCTATATCTTTTTTCATGTATCTGCTTCTTACAATCATGTGGGTCACTCTTAGCAGGTAGTGAATTTTAACATATACAGTAGTAACTCATCATCAACAAGCAAAGGTGTTTCCTGCAACAGCAGTTTATGTGCGCGCGGATGCTTAGGATCATCAAGTGACCAATGCTCTTATGAAGTTGACTATGTTTCTGCGAATACTTCTACTTCCGGAACACTGGTAGAGGATGTCTTGCATTTGACAACAAACAATCATATGCCAAAAGACATTGATGCTAGGATAACATTTGGGTGCGTTAATTTCTATTACTAATTGAATATAAAATTCAGTTCGAACACGTACTAGCCTAGACCCTAGTCGGCATTTTTGTTTATCCCTCCATAGTATTAAATTACCAAAATCTCAAACTGGTTCCTATTCTTATAATTGTTGGTTTGATAATGCAGTTGTGGTCAGGTTCAGACTGGTCTTTTTTTGGATGGTGTAGTTCCCAATGGGATATTCGGGCTTGGTATTGACAAGACATCCGTTCCTAGCATTTTGTCAAGCGAAGGCCTAATAGCAAATTCTTTTTCCATGTGCTTTGGATTTGATGAGATGGGAAGAATTAAGTTCGGAGATAAAGGCAGCTCGGACCAAAATGAAACTCCTTTCAATCTGCGACAGTGAGCAATCATTCATTTCTCTTGTTTTCTTTCTTTTCATATGCAACAAAAAATTGTTTACTTAATACTCTCGAAACTTGTTGTACAGCCCAACATATGTCATTAGTGTGACTCAATTCACTGTGGGGGGGGAATTTAGGTGATCTCAATATTGATGCAATTTTCGACTCCGGTACATCATTTACCCGCTTATCTGATCCAGCATACACGGCTTTTTGTGATAGTGTAAGTAGTCCTTACAACAACTTATTTTGTGTTGAACTCCAAAACTTTTGTTGTGCTTGGGTTTAACACAAGATGATCGTAAATTTTTGCAGTTTGATGCACAGGTTGTGCATAAACGACGTTCTTCTGATCCAGCACATTCTTTTGAATATTGTTATGATGTCAGGTTAGACCTTACACAGTTACACACTAATTAACGAACATATTTTTTAAAACGGAGGAAGTACAACTTATGTATGCGTAATGCGTTGCCATCCAATTCGACTCAGATTTTAACTATCTTTGAACTCTACAGTTCGAATTCAACTGAATTTCCTACACCAACTTTAATCATGAAAGGTGGGGGCGAGTTCAATGTTTATGATCCAACACTACCTATATTTACTGATGGGGTAAGCCTTCGAATTGGCATTATAATTGTAGACCTTTATTAGATGTCTGTTATTATAGTTACACCAATACCTTATCAGTTTTCTTAATTTGCAGACTGTTACCGGATATTGCTTGGGTGTTCTTAAGAGTACAATTCCAAACGTGAATTTCATTGGTCGTAAGTATCTATTTTCAACAAGTTAATACCGAGCTCTTGAAAGATTTTTTTCTTAGTAGACGACCATTTCTCCTAAACACCCCAACTTAAGGGAGAGGTTCAATGTAGGGGTGTCAACGGGTCCGGGTCCTCCCGGGTATCACTAGACCCGCACCCGGACCCTACTTATAAAGGTCGGATCCGGGTCCTAACGGTTCCGGGTACGGTTCCTATACTTGTGGACCCAGAACCGGACCCGTTTAAATACCCGGGTACCCGCCGGTTCCGGATACCCATTGGGTCTTAAGAAAACTATTAAAAAAACCTCAAAAACTTAATATTTGTCTCTTTTTGGCTTGGATTTAAATAATTTTTATAAAATTTATTATTATTTCTTATTAATGTACTAAATAAAGATTAATGTAAGAGAAAAATTTAAAACGAGTAAAATATCAAAGCTAAAATTAGCAAAAACATGAATAAAAGTATGAATAAACGGGTACCCGATACCCGCGGGTACCCAACGGGTATTACCCGTTTGGACCCGTTTAGATTCGGGTCCAATCGGGTAATTACCCGTCGGGTCCTAAGTTGCTAATGGGTCCAACTTTAGGACCCGGAACCGGATCCGGATCCGGTTCCGGGTAATGGGTACCCATTGACATCCCTAGTTCAATGTATTCCTCAATATCTTGCTAGGAGGAAGTTAAGTCAGTCAAACGGTCTCTATAGACATTATGGGAAGGACGCTTTACATTTTGGATGCTCTGGGATCATAAGAACTTCAACTTACGTAGAAATCATCCTTTGGTGAAATCACAATGTTTTCTTCCTTATTGCAGAAAACTTTATGACCGGTAACCATATTGTGTATGATCGGGAGAAGAGGGTGCTGGGATGGAAGGCATCTAACTGCGAGTATAATTCTCAAAGCCTCTTCGTGTTGTACAATTAATGAGGATGTTAGAACTTAGAAGTACAATTATACTATATGCTGCTAGCATACACTTATCTTGTTTCCATGCATGCAGGTGAGGTGATGATTGATGGCCAGGGCATATGTTTGATTGTGTTGGACGACATGATCCGTCAATGATAGCCCAATAATAAATGCATGTCGGGCGTAAAACATGTATATTTATCTATGTAATAAAGGATCGGCAAGGATATTTCTACGTAATCCTTATTAATAACAACCACAAACCATGAGCAGAAGGTTGAAACTTGAACGGAACTATTATCATGGATATGGATTTGAATGAATAAACTGATGAGATAGTAATTTCTCATTCAGTATGTACATCTGCCATTTTAATTTTATTTTGAAATTTATGATTTCAATCTATTTATTATAGTTTATAATATCATGGAAAATGAATATTCTAGCAATGTATTTTTAATTTACGCTATAGAAATGAGAGGGATATTAACTGTCTTAAGGAGAGAATGATTAAGTTATGGAATGGCCTATGAATTCACAAAATTAACACAAAATTGGTTAAAAAGACCAAAATAAATAATTTATGGGTGAAAAAGACATTTAGATTTTGATACTGTTTAAATGGATAAAAATGTGAAAATAGGCATGATGTAAACAGTTTCATCCTACCCATTTTCAAATATTTTTCCTTATTTTTAATTTATATCAGATGCATCCAGTTTCATCCTTACTATTTTTTAAGTTTCAGTTAGGATGAATCCAGTTTCATCCTTACTATTTTTTTGGTGTCCATTTCACCCATACTAATTTTTACTCGTCCGTTTGAACCATGTTTTAAAAATATTTGGACAAATGACCCATTTTCCGCAAAATTAATTAAAAAGACCAAAATCAACAATTCCTGGGTGAAAAAGACATTTAGATTTTGATACTGTTTAAATGGACAAAAATGTAAAAATAGTAAGAATGTAAACAGTTTCATCCTATCCATTTTCAAATATTTTTTTTATTTTTAGTTTACATCAGTATGCATCCAGTTTCATCCTTGCTATTTCTTAAGTTTAAGTCAAGATGAATCCAGTTTCATCCTTGTTATTTTTTGGTGTCCATTTCACCCATACTAATTTTTACTCGTCCATTTAAACCATGTTTTAAAAATATTTGGACAAATGACCCATTTTCCGTTATAAATTTTTTGACTGAGTTACCAATAGATAATGAGAATAATCCTGAACCGTATGATAGTAACAGATTTTTACCAGTAATGACCATAAACAATAACTTAGTTAACACGAACAAAATAGTCAAGAAGTTGTTCATGCGTTCATTAAAAATTGAGGACAAGATGCGTTCTAATTTAGGTAGAAGGAAAAGGACAGTCAACAATCTAGATGCCGTTTTTGGTAAAAATTAACCTCTTAAATGAACATTGTTAATTTGATTATTAAATTAACTAGTTTTTCACCCGTCCGATGCACGGGTCTGTTTCTCACATATCAAATGTTAGGAATTCACGTTGTGCAACATTTTGATGTTGCTTAAGTCTTTTTTATGTATATTATGGCATCTTCTTAAAAAAAAATTAGGAGATGATATTAATTTTTCTCTAATGTATTCTTGAGTAGAAGCGTAATAGAAATCCCAATACATCCTAGTATTAAAAAATTCCTCATTTTGCTGCTTGATTTTTTTTTATAAATCCCCCTTAAGAATATTTTACTCCCTCCGTTCCAATTTACTTGTGTTTTTTAGGGTTTCTTTTGTGTTTCAAATTAGATGATAGTTTTAGTATTTTTTCCCAATTCTCACAAATTTACCCCTGCTTTGGAATCATACCAGAGAATTAATACTCATCGTAATCAACACAAAAAATTACTTTAATTTTTAAATATACCGCATGGAGGATATATATACTCAATCTTGGAATATTTGGTAGTACCTCCCGAGTAAATTGTCACGGGATTGATAACTTTCCTAGAATCTAGAAACACAAAGCTAGACTATTTAACTCTTTAAGTAGGAATTAATACTCTCTCTGATATTTCTTAATCTCCGTGAAAGACTCTACAACGTCAAGTAAATCGGAAGGAGGGAGTATGTGATTAGATTTATATATTAATATAAAACGGATATCAGACAGTGATTTCCTTTTATAGCTTAATAGATTGTTTTTTTAAAAATTCTCTACAGAAATCTAAAAAAAAGTTACATGCAAATTATTAAAAACATAAAATAAATTCAAATTTAAAGAACATAAAGAGAATATAATCAAACAGGAATTGGGAAAAAATATAGAAATAGTTATAAGGAACATATTTGCATAGTGCATTGGAATATCTTTAAGTTCTTTAGTAAAATTGAATTTACCTGGGAATATTTTCATCATACCTGATAACCAGACTGATACGGTGTTTTCACCGATGAAATGCAATCTTGGATTCTAGGGACACGCTGATATATCATGTTGAAAATCGATATGTAAAGTTTGTAATGACTATTATATTTTGTTCCTTAAGCTTTTTCTTGTAATTTTTATACCGACTCTTAAAGATAATTGCATGAGTATGTACATTTCCTGATGTATACGCGGGGATTATAAGACATAAACTCGTGAATTATATATATATTGAGTTAATCCTGGAGTGCCGGTGAATTATTAGTCACACACATGATTAATCTATGTGTACACAATAATTATATGGTGATTAATATTTTAAGTTTATTAAGTGTAAATATTATAAAACACATATTTTGATCAAGATTCCATATTTGAAGAGAGTCCATAATTGTACATAACAATGTGTACGTAGACGGCATATATATTGAGTTAATTTAAACTCATGAATTAGTGTGAACTACATTTTCATATGTATTTTAAATCCGTGGATATATGCATTCATGTCAATTATTTGTACAACATTGAATGTGTATTCAAAAATTTTATATAATAATTAATAAGGTGATTGTGTACTTTCATTTATTAAGATAAAATTGACATCAAACAACACTTTTTGTTCTAGTCGAATAGGTTTATTTATTTTTCTTTTCTCTACACACTTCTAAAAGCAATTTTACATGGATATGCTTAAGATTTCGAGATAAATCGCTAAACCCGATACAGAAAGAAACTAATTATTAATCCTTAAGCTATATACGGGTATATAATTTAATAAGATCCCTAAAGAAAAAATTATTGATGATCTAGGTTCCATTTTACTAACCAGTATATCAAATTCATGAAAATTTATAGGAATGTGTGGTTCGGTTACTAATTCAATAACTTCACGACAAATTCAGATTTAATTTTGAACTTCTAACTTGAACCAAAATTAATTGATAAACAACGTGTGGGTACTATAATATTTAAGATTAATGAAATATTACTGAATATATATGATGCAACGTATACTTGTTTAAGATAAAATGTACTCCCTCCATCCAAGTTTACTTGCTTAATTTGGATTTTGCAAAAACATGAAAGAAATTCAAATTACTTCCACATGTACACCATCGATCTTTCAAATTGTTTGTTCAATATACTAGTTTTCATATCCTAGTTTTTGTTTCTTTCTTGATATTTAGAAAATTTTAATCGGAAATGTACCAATATTTTGGTACAAATTTGTTAAAAAAAACACAATTTAGGCAAGTAAAGTTGGACGGAGGGAGTATATCATTTTGTATGATGATTTTTTTTAATATCTCTGTATATGAGTGTGTGTGTGTATATAAGTGTATCCTTGATTTAACCAAAAGAAGTGTCTATATATGTTGGAAAATAGACACTAAAACAGGGTGTAGAAAAGAATGTTGTATTAGGGTTCAAGGCTCTAATGAAAGATTATTTTCGACAATTATCGCCGTCAGGATACTTGAAGCCCCACAAGAGTTGTTGGATTTAATGCTTGTACGACCTTGATCCAACCAAGAACACACTGGTTTTGATACTGATGATGCTTTTAAGAAAGAAAACAGAGAAAGTTGAGAGATGTGTTTTGAATGAAAACAAGTCTCCTATTTAAAGAGAAAATCACACCCTTTGGAGATGACTCTTCATCTCTGCAGGCATCTTTTCAGAGTGAACAGGCGCGTCTCTTCCTTCGATGCGTCTATTGGTGAAACGAGTTTTCTGTTCAGTTTTCTAACTGACAATAGAAACCCTAAAACAAAACATTTCCAGCGAGATGCTGTCTCACACTCTGCAGGGGGGCCCTTTCCCGCTAGACCCCCAGCGAACCCCGGGAGCATCCTAAATGCCTTCAATTCAAGGGTTTGTTGAAAATATCCAACATTCTCCCTTTATTTTCAATAAACCAAAATAAGTGATAAGAAAGGTTTTAAAACTGGAGTGGCTGCATCACCTAAGTGGCTGCCTACGTACCCGAGTGGGATCACGCCAACGTAGTTCAAGCTAAGTTGAGACAAAGCATCATCGTGGAAACCAATACATAAATGATAGGTACCTTTTGGGTTTGAACCTCCACTTATTGTAAGATATTCAAAGCTTCATCGAGGTCGTATGGTGAATTTAATTTTGAACCAAGTACCCCTTGTGATAAAGCCAAAACCTCCACACATATTCATCTCAGGAAGTAGTGTGTTCTGTAGCTCGCACATTAATGGCCCTGTGCTTTCTCCTGTATTCATGAGTCATTTTCAGAGAATGGTCTTATTCTCATAGGAAACGGCCTGATTTCCAAATACTCATATAGGTAAGTCTCGAAGGTGTTTCTGCGAGAAACCTAGTGATAAAAGTTAGACTTATTAAGGATTTTCATTCATCCCTAAGATCATGCAGAATCAGTACACTAGAAGGACAATGGGAAGTTTTAGTTTAGTGTACCACAACCACTGCAATAACTTGTTAGTACCACATTGAACTTTGTTTATCTTTTTAAAGATATAACATAAGTTGGGTTTCCATAATTGGTGATCAAACAGACCTGAGTCTTACACTTTATTGAATGCACATCCTTTGGTAGACACTTTGTGAAAGGTTCTTCCAAGATCTTTTTCGATTCAATATAGTTTACTGCAACTACTCTCCTTTTGAGTAATTGTCTGACAATCTGATGTCTAAGACTAGCATGCCTTGAGTTTCCATTATAAGTCTTGTTTGAGACCTTACAGATCGTAGCCTGATTGTCATAGTTAATCATAACAGAGGGAGTTGGCTTCATCCATAATGGGATTTCTACTAGTAAATTTCTAAGCCATTCTGCCTCTTTACATGCATCTGTAAGTGCAATCACTTCTGACAACATTGTTGAATCAGAAATGCAGGTCTGCTTCTTGGAACTCCAAGACACAGCAGCACCTCCCAATGTAAATATTCATCCACTGGTAGATTTGGATTTGGATTCTACATTGTTCCAGTTCGCATCATTGTATCCTTCTAATACAGCGGGATATCTCTGGAAGTGTAAACCATAATTTATGGTTCCCTTCAAGTAATCCCACACTCTTGAAATTACTTTCCAATGTTCAATTCCAGGGTTACTTGAGAAACGACATAGCACTCCCACTGCTTGGGCTATGTCCTGTCTTGTGCAATGCATAGCATACATAAGACTACCAACAACACTAGAATACTCAAGTTGTTTATGAGCTCTTTTAGTGTTCTTCATTAATTTTACACTAGGATCTAGAGGGATAGGGGCTGGTTTGACATCAAAATGACCATATTTCTTGAGAAATTTCTAAATGTAATGAGATTGGGTTAAAACCAACTCATCTCCCTTTCTTAGGATTTTGATTCCTAATATCACATCAGCCTCCCCTAGATCTTTCATGCCAAACCTAGACCTAAGAAACTTCTTAGTATCCTCTGTAATAGACAAGTCAGACCCAAAAATAAGCATGTCATCAACATACAAACATAGAATCACGCACTCGGATTTATCTTGTTTACTATAGATACATTTATCAGCATCATTCACAACAAAACCATATGACAAAGCTACTTTTTCGAACTTCTCATGCTATTGCATGGGAGCTTGCTTCAAGCCATAAAGAGATTTCACTAGTTTACACACTTTCTTCTCTTGGCCTGGCAATATGAAACCTTCAGGTTGTTCCATATATATCTTTTCTTCTAAATCACCATTTAAAAAAGCGGTTTTGACATCCATTTGATGTACAACTAACTTATGAATAGAAGCTAGTGCAATCAAGCAACAAATAGATGTGATTCGTGCAACAGGCACATATGTATCAAAGTAATCAATACCATGTTGTTGTTTGTAACCCTTAGCAACCAGTATGGCCTTAAATTTATCAATGGTACCATCAGCATTCAACTTTCTCTTGAATATCCATTTACATCCTATTTTCTTAGCACCAGGAGGAAAATCACAGTATATCCAAGTTCCATTTGTCAAATGGGAATGCTTTTCATCATTGATAGCCTCTTTCCAGAAATTAGCATCTTTGGAGCTTATTTCCTCAGTGTAGGTTTTAGGATCACCTTCATCATGCATATCATACATGGTAGTGCTAAGAATTTCATTCTTATCACCCTCTACAAGGTAATATTTGAAGTCTGGGTCAGGATTTTTCTCTATTCTTCCTATCTTACTTTTTATAGGTTCAATATATTCAGAAGGAACTAAAATATCATTGTTTTGTGTAGAAGAGGAAGATTCATCATTGTTATCAGTCTCCATTGGTTCTAGACTTGGTAACAATGGGTTTTCAGTGGGTAGTGTCTGAGAACCTGTCCTTGTCATGCTTTCAAAAAATTCCACATCTACAGATTCTATAATTTCAAAAGTGTCAAGGATAAAACATCTGTAGGTAATATTATTAAGAGAGTATCCAACAAAAGAGCCATATTTCCTAGTTTTGGTCTTTTAGGATCAGGCTTTCTAACATATGCTAGACAACCCCATGCTTTGAGTCTTTTCAAATTAGGTTTTCTCTTAAACCACAGTTCATAAGGGGAACATTCTTCTTTTTAAAATGTACTCTATTCAAAATATAGCATGCAGACAACATGGCTTCGCCCTACAAAGAATTAGGCAAACCAGAACTAATAAGCATAGCATTTACCATGTCAAACAAAGTCCTATTCGTTCTTTCAGCAATACCATTTTGTTGAGGTGTATATGGTGCAGTAATTCATGTATTAAACCATGCTCTTGACAATATACAGAAAATTAAGTAGGATAATATTCACCACCACGATCAGAACGTAACGCTTTAATTTTCTGTTCTAATTGTGTTTCTACTTCGGCTTTGTAAATTCTAAATTTATCAAAGACTTCATCCTTAGATTTCATCAAGTAAGTATAGGCATATCTAGTATTATCCTCAATATAAGTGACATAATATTTGTGTCCACCACAAGTAACTTGACTTTTCAAATCAGCAACATCACTATGCACTAATTCAAGTAAGGAAGAATTTCTTACAACAGATTTAAAGGATATCCTAGTTATATTTGCTTGCACACATATTTCACACTTAGAAACATTATCAAAATTGCAATTGGATTTGTTCATGTTTCTAAGATAACCATAATTCACATGTCCTAATCTAGCATGACATAAATCAATAGAGTCAACAATATAAGAAGAACCATTATTAATTAAATTAAGCTTAACCATTCTGTTACAAGGGTATCCTTGTCCAACAAACTTTCCGTATTTGGACAGTACAAACTTATCAGATCCAAACTTAATCTCGAAACCTGCCTTGTTAACAAGGACTCCAGAAACAAGGTTTTTACATATGTCTTGGACATGTAATACATTGGTAAGGGTAACAATCTTTCCAGAAGTAAACTTGAGTTCAACAGTGCCTTTCCCATGTATTTTACTAGGAAGACGATTTGCAGAAATCACATCTTCTCCGACAACATGCTCATATGTCTTGTAAATATTTCGGTCTTTACAGATATCAATGGTTGCACCAGTATCGGCTTCACCACCATCCACTTCCATGACCTGCAACAGTATTGGCTTTTTGCACAACATTGACAAGTTTAGAATCATCGACCATATTTGCTTCCTTTTTTTTCTTCTTTTGACGACAGTCACGAGCAATATGGCCGGGTTTCTTACAGAAGAAGCAAGGCCCCTTCTTCTTACCATTCTTGTTTGTATCTTGCTTCTTAAAATGAGAATCATTCCGAACTTTCAAAGAATTCGAAGTTTGCACATTATTAATCTTAGAATGATTTTCAGTTTGCTGACTATCCTTAATCTCACGCTTACGAGCATCTTCTTCAATGTGAAGATGACGCTGCAAGCCTTCTAAGTCATAGTCAGTTTCAACATGCTTAAGTTTCTTCTTGTAACTATTTCATGAAGGGGGGAGACGAGAAATAATAACCCCAACAATGAATGAACTTGAAAGAGCAACACCAGCATCTTTAAGATGATTAACAATAAGAAAAAAATCACTAACCTGGGCAATAATAGACTTATTGTCAACCATTTTCCAATCCATAAATTTGCAAGTCAGGAACTTCTTGTTACTGGCCTCAGAAATCTTGTATTTTTTCTCCAGTGCAGTCTACAATTCCTTTGCAGTTCCATAAGTACGATGAGCATTATAAACGTTCAACCCCAAAGCATTCAGAATATGACCATGGCACATGAAATCATCTTCTTCATGTTTCTTTCGTCTTTTCTTCAATTTCTCATCGTTATTGTCAGTAGAATCAGGGATTACCTCCAACCCATCGTCCAGAATGTACCAAACTTTCAGAAACATAAGATTGAATTTGAGAGTTTCCTGCCAGTAGGTAAAAACCTCTCCTTCCAATCGTTCTAACCTATTAAAAGTCTGATTCATGACTTGCAGTGATTGCGCCGCAGCCATTGAAGATTCACCCTCCATGTCGATACTAATTGTCGAAAACTGTTGGAAAATAGACATTAAAACAGGGTGAAGAAAAGAATGTTGTAATAGGGTTCAAGGCTCTAATGAAAGATTCTTTTCGACAATTATTCGACCCTTTCCCAATTGAATTTGCGAGTACAAACAGGTCAATAAATATCGCCTCCAAGATACTTGAAGCCCCAACATTTGTTGGATTCAAAGCTTGTACGATCTTGATCCAACCAAGAACACACTGGTTTTGATACTGATGATGCTTGTAAGAAAGAAAACAGAGAAAGTTGAGAGATGTGTTTTGAATGAAAACAAGTCTCCTATTTAAAGAGGAAATCACACCCTTCGGAGATGACTCTTCATCTCTACAGGCATCTTTTCAGAGTGAACAGGCGCGTCTCTTACTTCAATGCGTCCATTGGTCAAAGGAGTTTCCTGTTCAGTTTTCTAACTGACAATAGGAATCCTATAACATAAAATTTCCAGCGGGACGCTATCTCGCACTCTGTAGGGGGCCCCTTGCCCTCTAGACCCCCAGCGACCTGACCGGTCAGGTCGAACACCGGGAGCATCCTAAATGCCTTCAATTCAAGGGTTTGTTGAAAATATCCAACAATATATGTATTTTGAAATTATATGATAGACCCTAAATAATAAGGACCCACAAACTAATATGTGCTGAGAGAGTGTAAGAATACCGCTAAATTATAAATTCTATTCGTGTACTAAGTGAGTGAAAGTATTATATAAATATGGAGTATTAGTTAAGTGACTTTAAGTGTACCTGTGAATTTCTAAAGTGACTTATATAAAAAGTTTATTATTTGTATATGTGAATTTTGCAGTGAATAATACTCTAAGTTTATTAATTGCAAAATATAAATATTAGTAACATGATAAATTTTGATTATAAAATATTTATAAATTGTCTACCCTCCTGTGAGTTCCCCTGAATATGTACGTATTTAAATTTAGGATTGCATGATCTCATATGCAATGCACCTGGAGGTTTCAAGGTCCAAATTTGCTATAACTGGTTAGCAGATCAACTACATGCTACATTGAATGAAGTCTCATATTCCTGCATATGGGTGCAGTTTGTCCCTTTAAAAATCAATACTTCATGTGGCCAGTTGCCCAGAATGCCATCCTTACAATAGATAACTTACTAAGAAGAGGATGTCAAATCCAATTAACCACTTGTGATCTTTGCAATTCTTACCCAGAATCTGTAAACCATCTTCTGCTACACTGTGAGTACTCTCACAAAGTTTGGTCTTATTTTGTAAATGGTTACAACATTAGATGGGTGCAAGGAGGTACAGTTTCCATGCAACTGCAAGCATGGAAATTTGGAAGAGGAAGAAATAGGGGAAGAAAGTTATGGCCTTTGATCATCTTCGCAGTGTGTTGGTCACTTTGGAATGAGAGAAACCGAAGAGTAATGACTCACAAAAGACCCAAGAGTGTAGCAGAGACAGTCATTCAGATTAAGAATCTCATATATATCTTTTTTTTAAATAGGAAAATAAATGTTAATTGAGATAGGAATCAAACGATTACATCTAGTTCCTCTCTAATGGGAGTTTTAAGCCACATGGGAAAAACAGAAACCCACAAATCTGACACTCAACTTGTCCTAGTAGTTTTTGCTAAACAATTTGCGACTTCATTTGACTCTCTAGGTACATAATTGCACTTCCACACTTGAAATTGTTTTAACATATCTTTACAATTAGAGATGACACTATTATTTGTCCATCTAATCGACCCAACACTACCATTTATTGCATTAACCACATTCTGACAGTCTTCTTCCAAGTGTAAGAACTCCACTGCAGCCCCCTTAGCCCACTTGATTGCTTCCAGTGCCGGTAAGGCCTCTACTTGCTCCTCATCTTGTGCTATGCCTGGTATTGATACTGCTCCTCTACACTCCCCTGTATCAGAAAACATAGTTATCCCTATACTATCTCATATATATATCCGGGGGGACATCAAAAATGGTTCTTTGCAATCTCTTTTAGATACTCGATCATTCATTAAAAAGTCATTCTTGACTCTAGATAATAAAAAGATTTTGTAACAGAAAGAACTGGTTATGTGCCTGGACCCTAACCGTTTGTACAAACTAAAAATGGGGGCCCTTGGGACTTATTACATTTTTTCTTTTATATATCAACCTTTTCAGTAAAAAAAGGATAATTTAGGATTGCATATATACTGAGCATATGCCGAGCACATTTACACCTTCCACTATGTAAACACCTATATAAAGAAAAAGGCAGGGGAGAGAAAGAGGAGGACACATTTTAGGTAGAGAGAGAAACAAAATTATCGTTATTAGCATTATCTCCTTCTTCTTCCTCCATAAAAAACTAGAGCTCCAACTATTCATTAATGGGGTCTCAATTGTAATCCATATGTAATTTCTACAATCATAGTGAAACCTAACCCCGTGGATGTAGATCACATTGGTCGAACCAGGTAAATCTTGTGTCCAATTTACAATTTTAGCATTTTAATCTTTATTTTGATTTTGAAATAGATCTAGATCTAGGAATAGTTTATGGGGTGTGTTGTAGGATTTCCTACAACTACATTTTTGGCATTAGAAACACTACCTGCTTCTTGTTGGATTGAAGCAGATTCAAAGATATTAGCTATTTTAGAGTTGAATTCATTAAATCTACAAAGTTTCAAGAGGAAATATGGAAGTCTCGGTGAAAAAAACTCTTGAAACCAACAAACGACATTAAAGATTATGTCAAATCAAGTAACAAAGATGAAGAGGCAAAAAATGAAATTTCAGTGGAAGAAATTCATCTTCAGAAGACAAATGATGTTGAAGTTCGCAGAAATACAATGACAACAGGAAAGAAAGGAAAATGTGGAAGAAGTGAAGGAAGTCAAAGATAAGGTTAAGAGGCGGTGGCTGTGGTTTTTGTCACAAACAGCAAATCGCACAGATGGTTCAAGGTTGAGCGAAGAAGCAATAGGTCACGATTTCGAATTCACACAATTACATATTTTTCATTTTCTTCTCATCTCCAAGACGAATAAAAGAAAAAGAAGAAAATGTTGTGTTAATCTCACAGAAGAGTAGCCTGCACAGTTGGTTCACATGGAAGTCTACAAGTCAGGAGTCACAAGTTCGAATCCTCGCTTACACATATTTTTGATATACTTTTGAACAGTTACGAGCGAATATAAGATAAACCTGTGCGGTCATTTAATTATTACACACATGTGAAGCGGTACAATTGGTCAAGAGAACAGAATGTGCATTCGTGGTCGCAAGTTCGAATTCGCCTGCGAGCATAGTTTTCTTCTTTTTACAAAGGGAGGAAATATGAATAATTTCTCAGCGTTGTTTCATTCCTTCGCAAACAAGAGGCAGAACAGTTGGTTATTTGCGAAGCTAATGAGTTCATGGTCGCGTGTTCAAATCCCAACACTTGCGTATTGAAGGGAGGAAATATGAATAATTTCTCAGCGTTGTTTCATTCCTTCGCAAACAAGAGGCAGAACAGTTGGTTATTTGCGAAGCTAATGAGTTCATGGTCGCGTGTTCAAATCCCAACACTTGCGTATTTTTTCGCGTGGTCTTTGATTATTTCGCACAGAATAAAGTTGGTGATTATTTCGCACAATATTCCGCGTAGGATGGTTCGCACAGATTGCAGAGATCGAAGTGAACAAGTTTTATATCACGAGTATTTTTTCAATTCTCACCTAACTCATATTTTTTCACATATTTTTTTCCAGAACGACAAAAGCAGAATATAAGTGAAGTTTCAACATGGTGCGTTATTTTCGCATGGTTAAAAAAGCAAAGATGGTTCAGAGTCAGGAGTACGAGTTGGGTGTCGCAAGATCGATTCTCACCGCAATTATATTTTTTCACACATTTTTATAATTACTAGGAAGAAGATTTGAATAAGTGCGCGGCTATATGACTTTCTTTCACAAACAGGAGACAGAACAGATGGTGAAGGATGGAGAGTATGACTAAGGCATCATGCGATCAATTTCGCATACACTCATTTTCTACATACATTTTTAACCAGATCTCCAAAGGGCAATGATATCATTTAAAAGAAGGTGTTATGCGATAATTTCGCATACAAGTACTTGAAAAGTTGGTCACAAGCGGAGTTTATGAGTTCAGTATCACGGGTTCGAATCCCTCGTCATGCGAACTTTTTCGCACATTTCAAGAGAACCTCACTATACTCACATTTTTTGCCAAAACACTGAGATGAAGACAAGTTTCAAAAGTATGCGTTTACTTCGCACAGAAGAAGATGCACAGATGGTCAGCCAAGGAATATGCAAACAACAGAACCAGAGTTCAAATCCCACCTCCTGCACATATTTTTGCCGAATTTTTCTAAAAAAAGTGTTATCGTCGCATGAAGCATACTAGAGATATCAAGGGAGATATCAATGCACCAAGAGAAAATCATCGCATCCGAATTTTTCTAAAAAAAGTGTTATCATCACATGAAGCATACTAGAGATATCAAGGGAGATATCAATGCACCAAGAGAAAATCACATCAAGAGAAATAGAGAACTACAACAATACAAAAAGAATAAGACCTTAATATAAGGCACAAGTGACACCTCAAAATAACACCTTAATAAAAGGCACCAGAAATGATATTTATTATCTGATTGGCTAGGAATCCAAATGTGGCGTGCAACCTAGTTCGCATACATGCAAGAGGCAAAAAAATATATACAAGTAAGACCTATCGCACGTCATAGTCGGAGAACCTAGAAGACATGACTCAAGGAAGGCTACACCGACCCCGGAACTTGAGTTGTGGAGACTTGGGGTGAGAATAAAACGATGATGCCCATCCGGGAGAGATACCTTAAACTTTCATTCTAAGATAACAATCTTATATTGAGAAACTAAGGTGAGAAAGGCTCTCCCAAGGAGTGCAAAAACTCGATCAGGGTGCCGAGGTACACGGTTGAGTCAAGAGTGCCCGGGGCGTCTGGAGCGTATCTTGCCACTCTTGACAAGTCCTGACTATGATGCACTCGATCCGAAGATACCCCACTTAGGGTGGAGTCTTGTAACCACAAAACCACATCGGTGGTGGGATAAGAGACTGCGAAATCAACTGGTTGTTGAATTTCTGGATGGGAAGAGCCATAATCTTAACCCGATAGAGGTAAGCTTCCTTGAAGGGGTAACCAGGGGGAAGATAAGGACATCACCCTCCATTAGAGAGCTGAATTGTGTCAAAAGACGACAATGCTATGGGGCATTTACTCATGGGAGTACTTAGGTCTATCGCATAGATATATCCTGAAGAGGCAATAATACAAGAGACGATAAGGCAAGATCAATGGGTCATTGCATGAAAGTGTAAATACGTCCTGCAATTTTGCCGCCCGGAGGAAAAAATAAGACTTTTACTTAGGAAGGCCAATAAGAACTCCAAAGAAAAGAAAAATATGTTTATTTAACTAAATATTTATTTTGCAGGATATCCGAAAAAGGAGTAGCAAAAATAAGTTCGCACATGAGCAAAGGAATCGTTAGGAAAAATAAAAGCTCATGAGAAAAATAGAACACAAGTTAATATTGTTTTGCAGGAATTGATAAAGAGCGGATAGGCTGCGAAGAAGATCGCATAGTAAATGTGATTGAGGCAAACCAAAGAAATAAGGAAAAAGAAGCAACAATACAATGCGATATGATGAATTAAGGATGGACAAATAAAAAAGGTAAGTAACTCAACATTATTTATACATGACATGACATAAGCATCGCATATGCATTCATGGCATAAGCATCGCATAAGCATTACATGGCATAAGCATCACATACACATTTCATCGCACAAGTGTTTTCGCTCAATTATTTCGCATAAGCAATTTGAAGACATTATACTCAAAGAAGAAAGACGTGAAGATCAATTTGCTCATCCAACACTTTCTCAAGAGTTCTTCCCTCATAGATAAAAAACAGAGGCAACGATGGATTATCAAGAAAACATTTTTTGTTCTTTATCTTTTCAGTCAGAATCATTTCCAAAGAAGACGCTCATTCATGAATAACAAGAATTGTCACCAACAATGGAGTAAGAGAAATAGAACACATGAAATAGAAATCACATCAAAAAAGTTTCGCATGATTGATTCACAATACTTCTTATATTTCGAGGATTAGTACTTCTTATACTTCTTCAAGAATACTTCATACTTCTTATACTTCTTCAAGGATACTTCATACTTCATACTTCTTATACTTCTTCGAGGATACTTCATACTTCGCATACTTCAAGAAATGATACTTTTCAAAGTTTCGGAACTTCACAAAAGAATAGAGGCAAGTACGTACTTTTCAAGACCAGTATTCTTTCGCTCGTTCCTTCAACAACAAAGATCAAAGACTATTCCAACGTCAAGCATCTCGCACCAACGATTACAACAAAGTGGATTTTTCCTTGAAGATCACTCTTCAAGCGATATTCAAGAAAATAGAGGCAAAATGTAGGATCAAAATATCGCATAAGAAAAATCAAGTGTGCGACATTCAAATAAGGCTATGTGAGTTCTATCAATAATAGGAGTGCGAGAACGTAGTATGAGCGCGCGATAGTGTCGCATGTCGATTCCATAAATAAAGGAAACATGAGCTGTCATCCACTATGTAAATATCTATATAAAGAGAAAGACAGGAGAGAGAAAGGAAGGATACATTTTAGGAAAGAGACACACTTTAGGAAAGATATACACTTTATAAGGAACACATGTGTAGAGAAAGATGACAGAATTATTATTAGTATTATCTCATTTTTCTTCCTTCATCAACCTAGAGCTCCAAATACTCATTAATGGAGTCTCAATTGTAATCCATATGTAATTTCTTCAATCATAGTGAAACTTAACCCCGTGGATGTAGATCACATTGATCGAACCACGTAAATCTTGTGTCCAATTTTAACACTTTAATCTTTAGTTTGATTGTGCAATAGATTTAGATTTAGGAATTGTTAATGGGGTGTGTTGTAGGATTTCCTACAACTACAGAAAGAGTATGTTGTTGATTGCGTACCTTCATGGTTCATTATTTACTGAGTTGCCGAGCTTTAAAACTTAACAGTGGAAGGAACAACGACATGTGGCTTCCAATGATAGCTAAGTGAACAATCATAGGCTTCGAATCTGGTCCTTGAACAAAAAAAAAACAAGTTACCCAAGCATAATAAAAAAAATAAAAATACATGAACACGTATATCAATACTGAATAGTGACGTGCGTAATCCATGTTTTTTTGGTTTCGTTATAGATAATTATATATACAAGTGGAGTGCACGTGCGTTGCACGTCGACAAATTATATTTATCTCACACTTATCTTCCATTTTCGCAGAACTATGACACTCTGCAACTACTCTCTTATCCTCCCGTTGTTGCTATTTTCATGACCAAGGGATTCTCCAATTGACCAACAATGTAAAAAGCACCACAGTTTCATGTTACAGCACTTTCTCAAAGAAAAAAATGTTGGCATGTTACAAAGCTAATAATGATAAGTTCTCCTCCTTACTCGAAGTAAGAGACGTGAGAGAGAATTAACACCCATCATCGGTGGTCCAATTATACACGACAAAGAAACAAAAAAAGATTAGTGGTTATTGGGAACGAGGGCTACCAATATTCCATTTTTCCTGGCTTGGCTATATGATGCATGAAGTTGTGATGTTGCTAGTACAGAACTAAGTAGATGTAACATATATATACATAAAAACTTTCATAATCTCATGTCTTGATCATCTTATCAGTTTAATTTTCCTAGTACCGTCGTTCCCTCGCCCATGTACAATGTTATCTCCGCAAGTAACTACTTTCTGCTGCAAGCCAGGAGCACCATCAGGTGCTGAAAAGACATCACCATCAGCAGCTTAATCTAATTTCAACACCACCTCATCTACAAATTAATGCCACCAACAAAGACCATTAGGTGGTCATAGTGCTAAGCATGTTATAACGCCACTTCTCTCAAACAGAAGCATGAATTATATTAAGGTTGAGATACATAATCAGAAAAATAATAAATCCATTGTTATATGTATTGTGTTCCATTTCCATGAGTCTGGTTACCTGCCGTTAAGTTATGACACAGATGTCATAGATTAGCAGAATAGTATGATTCACAGATAACACTCCATAGCTATTTCATCAAATGGTAACACGATGGTTTAATGTATAATCCACCATTTCAAGTATATTTTTGATGCACTTGTTGAAGCTACATGTGTTTCCATTTAGGTTCTTCTCTCCCAAATTTAATGCTCCGTACTCTCATTTCTTACTGAAGATGTCTTTTATGGTCCAACTTACAGTTCCCAGTGTGTTGATGAACTTGGATATCAAGAGAAGTTGTTCTTCATTAGTTTCTTCTATCACATCCATATGCACCATTTTTATAATTTTGCAAAAGAGTAATGTGAAACCTGATTTAAAAATGTATTAATTTAACAACGAAACTGATAGTTTGGATCACGAAGATCGAAAATACCCATTGATAATACAAACAATAAGAGATTCAACACAATCCAAATGTAAGATCTAATCTGTAATAGAACATCACTGGACATATCATCTCACGCCATACAAACTAGATTCATTGATTCAGTTCAATTAACAAAATCAGATTAAAACCAAACAAATCAGAACAACAAAACATAAAATCACATACACGATAGAAGCCAAAAATATTTCGAATTATTGTTACCTTTTCTGAAGATTAGGGTATTTTTCTCTTGAGGTAACTTGAGTCTCAAAATCGGTCACTGAACCACCATCTTCATTGGAAAATCGATCGAGTGAAAGCATCTGATTTATTTTTTGAAACCAAGCTCTAATTTCAGTGCTAGGGTTTTCTCGGAAATATTTAACGAAGGAGGTGAGGGAGAAGAAGTTGATGTTTACTAAGAAATTCGTTAATGGGGGAATTGTGATTCTTCTGAATGAATTTGATCGGCTGAGAAAGAAGGAGAAGTGATGGGAAGAAATTAAATGTACGGCCTCCATCTCATTCCGAGATTAAAAGTCATACGATCCAACGAATGATATGAAAAGCACACACGGGAATTATTTTCGGAAATCCTTGAAATCTGACGGGTGGAAATTAAAGTAACTAAATCTAACGGATATAAGGAGTGGAGCTTAATATTCTGTTGTGCTCATTAAAGGTGGGGGGATGTTTAAGCTGGTCAGCACGTGGAAGAAAATGCTTAGCACGCATCATTCTCTCACAACCCTTTGTAATAAGAATTTCGTCCATCGCAAAAAGTTTTTGTCCTTAATTTTTCATTCCCAAGCTGATTAATGGTTGTCTTGTGCAACTTTGTCCAAGCAATTACAATCCATTGAAATAAAAGAAACTTTAAATTTATACCAGCATGAGTTGTATAACTGAGTTGGGTTCACATAAGCTAGATGTGGGGAAGTAAAAATTAAACAGTTAAATACTAAGATTCAGCCACGCGTGTCATAACCATTTTCCCATCGGTGTCGCGCATAGTAACTCGCAATTGCATACAAATTTAATTGTAACACACTTAATTGAAAGCGCAGCTGAAAAAACTGGTCGCCGCTACCTGCTCCATAGAAAACAAGCAGTTGAAACAAAGTCAGGGAGAGTAGTAGTTCATTTATTCCCAGAAAAAACAATATGCATATATAAAAGTGAACTAAAGAACAATATCAACGACTAATGAGTCCTGTATTATGCACAAAGCTCCACCACTCCGGCTACCCATTATACGAAACAACAAAAGCAGAAACCACTGTTGGTATGCACTCCATAACCTAAGATTTGTGTCAAATCAAAAATAATTTCAATCCAGAAAGAAAATAAATAAATAATTTCAATTCAGAAAGAAAAAAAATAAAAAACCAAAAGAAAAAATACTCACTTCTAAGATATCTTTCCTTTTGTGGATATTCTTCGTAATTTTTTTATTTAACAAATGCAAACTCAGCGGCTCAAAGTTTATCCAACTCAGCGTCCCAGAGCCTCAAAGTTTATCCAAAAGAAAAATACTATAAAACCAGAAAATGTAGAGGGGCATATATAAGATCGGAAAGAAGGAATGGAAACTCAAAATATAGAAGGATGAAATCTGAACTAACCCTGAATTCACTACACCAGTAGTAGTACAGTGTGTTTAGAGAACCACATGCTTTTATCAATGAAAAGTCTCAATCCATCTTATCTATCAAGAAAACTACCTACATCACTATCCCTCTTTTCTTCAACCCCGCAATTCCATAGTTTCTTGCTCAGTAAAAGAGGTGAAAAACAAAACAAAAAGAAGGAAAACAACTTTTAATCGGGTGTGGATCTTTCCGTCTTACATGGTATATACGAAGATTGTAGTTACCAAAGTATAAGCCGACATGTGGCCATAGGAAGGCGCGGGAATCTGGTGAAAAGATCTTACTTCAAGCCCCGAGATTCGTCGTCAGGGACTTGTCAAATCAACTCAGAATTATCCTTATCCGCACGACATCGAAGTAAAGTTGGGGACGAGGTAACTCGCCAAAGGGTGGGGCGGGGCGGGGGGGGGGGGGGGGGGGGGGGGGGGGGGGGGGGGGAGTGATAGAGCGCGAGAAGAATCAGATGTCCATTACAAAGTAACCACGAAATAATATGACTTGGCTTGGAAGAAAATCTACCTTCACGAAGTAGATAAATTATTGGGCAAGAAATAGGACAGGTGTCCCGACAAGACCACGTGAAGTCAGCGAGAGGTGGGGAAAAACTTTATGGAATATGCTCCAGGCGAAGCATAAAGTAATCTCACCGAGGTGACATGAGCTGTATGCCATTAAGGTTGCTTAGGCCTATAAATAGAGAGCTTTGGACAATGTAAAGGGAGAGATCGGGGGGGAGAGGGTAAGGTCTACAATAGGAGAGAGAGAGAGAGAGTTAGGGTTTCCTTGTAATTCATATCCTTGGAGAAGGGATTAGGGTTTCCTAGTAACCCACGAGTGTAACTTGTATTTCACTTGAGATTAATAAACTTAAGTTCTAGTGTTTGTTATGTCTTGGATCTTGCTTATTCTCCATTTGGGTGTGTTGCTGGATTTACAGTAATCACATTTTGGCGCCTGGAAACAGGGAACTTAGATTGGGAATTTATCCTCGTCTAAAGAGTAGGGAGAGAAGCTGAGGTTACACCAAAGAGGAGGAAACCAAAGATCTGAGAAGGATGGTTCGAGATCTGAGGATTAAGCGGAAAGACTAGCAAAGAGGTGGGTAAAAGGATGGATTTCGGAACGAGGTAAACGATGAAGAGAAAGGTGAGTCAAACGAAATCACAAACGATGTTGAGAAGGAGTAAATGATTGGAGGCTCTGGATCAGGAGGTAAAGAACGATATATTGGTAAAGGATGAAAGACGAAGGACCATGATACAAGGGAAACACAGATCGAAAGTGAAAGCCGGGACTATGGAGAAACCTGGTCTGATTGTGAAAGCCGGGACTACCGCGGAAAAGGAAATGAACCGGTAAAAGGCGGAAGCAAACGATAACGAGGAGGATGAGGTATCGGAAGAACTGGGTGAAACCCCTAATCAGGAGGAAGATGACCAGATGATGCATGAGGAACGTGAACGAGAAATGACTGATGAGGTCATGCGGTAAGGAAACAATGAAGCGGAGGAAATCACGACGTCATCTCAAAGGCATATATGGTACGAAAGAAATCAGGAGATATATGAACAAGGGGTGATGAAGTTGTTAGAAGGGTATCATAGAGAAAGAGACTTAAGGAGGCTGTTAAAAGAGGCGAGACGGGAAAATTGCGAGCTAAGGTATGAGGAAGAGAGGAAACGTGAGGAGGAAAGCAAACGAGTCAAAACAGAAGTAAACATTGATGAAATAAGAGGGAGAACCATAGATCATGAGATCTTATGCGAGCTACGAAGCTCAAAAATGCAGGTTGGAAGTTCACAAAAAGGCGACGAGGAAAAGGGAGGATCCAGGCGAAAAGATCCACGAGGAGATGGAGGAGGGAGGCATAAGATGAAAAACAAAGGGCAGATCAGACAAGAGTCGATGTCCTGGACGGAGTTAAAACTTGCAGAACTTAACACAACTTTGGAGAAGGTATGGGAGGAAGTGATATTGACCGAAGAGATACCAGCACCACCAAATCTGGGGAGAGAACCAGTCCCGGGAAGCAAGAGTCATGAATTTTGCAGGTATCATCGTTTTCACGGACGCCATACCAACAACTGCAGGAGTGTTAGGAAGATCATACACCAGCTTATCGAACAAGGGAAACTCGCGCACAACATTTATCTAAAGGAGACATCAATAATTACTTGTCACAAAAAGCAGGAAAAGGTAAGCCGAGAAAGGAGACGATTAGGCTGTAACTTCATAGCGCATTCCAGGGGAAGTTTCCAAGATTTTGAAGATTACGTACTCTCAAGAGTGTGCAAGGTGGATCGCGAAGGTAATGAGATAATGGACTCCCCGAAGAAATAACCATTAGAAGGCTGGCAAAAGAGAGAAATATCCTTTTTGGAGAAGGAGGTGCCAGAAAGAGAAATCGAGCATATGAATTAAATAGTCGTTAGCCTAGCTGTGGCCAGGATTGTATCCCAGGAAAGGGGTCACCAAAATAAGGAGATGACTTGGGCGGTGGACAAAGTCTTGATAGACTTGGGAAGATCAGTAGACAAGGCTGAAAGGCGAGATATGAGGATTCTGACTTGTTACCTTCTGTGTATACGCTGTATGGATTCAACGGAGTGGAGACAAGGCCGAAAGGCGAGATATGCTTCAAAAAATTGGCAGGAGAGTTGGAAAAAAAGGTTACTCTATGCGTGGTAGATGTAGAGTCGCCATATAACGCTCTTATAGGTAGACCATGGGTGCATGGAATAAAAGGTGTTGCATCCGCTTATCACCAAATGATATGGTTCCCAATGCCAAGTGGAATCAGTGAAATACGAGGAAGCAGCGAAGAATCCGAGTATTGCAACGAGAAATTTGTTGATATTTACGAGAGTAAAGTAAAAAGGAAGAAGGAACGGAAGAGGAAGGTACTGGAGCTGAAGAAGGATGACGAATTACGGGTATACCTGGCAAAGGCTAAAGAAAGGTGGGCAATACCTAGCGAGGTACCAGAAAAGGAGGGAGAAACCGCGAAGCCCATAAAAGAACCAACCCCATTGGGAGATCTAACCTTGAATTTCGCCGCAGTCGAACTGACGAAAGATGTAAATCTAGGAACGGAAGATGAACCAAAAATCATAAAAAATTGGGACGAAGATGGATGAGGAAGAAGAAAGGAGGTTGGTAGAACTATTAAAAAAATATGGAGACATATTTGCATGGAGCATGGAGGAAATCCCAGACTTTGATCCGCGTGTTGCGTGCCATCGGTTGAAATTAGACCCAGCAATCAAGCCAGTAAGACAACGGATAAGGAAGATAGCGACGACCTATCATGAGAAAATTGACAAGGAACTTCAGAAGATGATGAAGGCAGACATCATAAAGCCGGCGAAATATCCAGATTGGATTGTGAATATGGTAATTGTACCAAAGAAGAACAATGGAATAAGAATCTGTATTGATTTCAGTGATCTAAATACCTCTTGTACCAAGGATAATTTCCCTTTACCAAATATCCCTCAGATGGTAAAGGGAAGCTGTCATTAGTGTCTCTGCATCGTTATAACATAAGTGTGAAGTTGTCATTTACAAATGTGGATACAATCAAATACCTTTTTATAATTACAAAATCTTTGTTTTTGATAGTTTCAGTGTCTCTGCATCGCTATAACATAAGTGTTAAGTTGTCATTTACAAATGTTGTATTTTGGGTCGATCCCCAAATTTTCAGGTTGTTAATTTTTGGGGATCCTTTTTTGTACATTCCAGTAGGTGTATTTTTTTTTATATTTTCGTTTACTTTTTCTCATCTTATGAATTTCCCATCTTAATCTTTGCATTGGATGACTCAATTATATTAAGGACAATGTAATATTTAAGTGCGGGGGAGTGGTTAACGTTTTACTTTTCTTTTTCAGGAATTTCCTTGCATTTTATGACCAGCTGTGTATCGGTTCACCAAAAAAATAAAAAATAATAATAATAATTAGCTGTGTAGCGGGTCTCTCTATGTCTCTTATTATATGACCAGCTGTGTAGCGGGTCAGTTTTCTGTTTTGCTCGAGGACTAGAAAAATGTAAGTGTGGGGGGATTTGATGAGCACGAAAGTACGGTACATTTTCACCCATAAATACATTAGCTGGGAAATAAGCTCTTATGAAGAAAGTTGCTCGAAAAGTGATTTTTGTACCCCGGAGGACGCGTGTTATTCGGACTCCTACTTTCGGTTAAGGGGAACCTCAATTACTAAGGGGCACCTTGTTTGATAAGGGGAACCTTCTTTACTAGAAAGAACCTATTTATATTCACACTCCAGCACTCAGGATAAGGGGAGACCTTCTTCTCCGTTTGAATATCCAATTTTGGCGGGAAAAATGGTGGCAGAATTAAGGTTTGGCTTTTGGAGGTGTTCGAGTGAGACTTAATGGCTGAAATTGAATGGGTATCTTCCTTTTGGTTAAACAAAACAGAAAACATACTTTTGGCGGGAAATAATTACAGCGGAAGAACATAATTAGGGTTTGCAATTTGAGCTTGTTTCAGTGAGATTAAAGGGCTGGACTCAACTAGGGTTATCCCTCTGGGCTATACATGGATGGTATATGTGATGGTTTCGATTCACTTAGGCTGGATAATCTGGTTTTGGATTGATGAGGGAGAAGAAAGATACTCGGCTTTTGTTGATCAATTTTGGAAAGATTTTCGTGGATTCTATTTTGAGATTCGAAAGCTGCGTGCAAACTTCAAACACGGTGAAAACAGGGAAAGGAATACAGTCAACACAGAAGATTTCTACAGAATCTCCACGAAGCAGGGTTAGAGAATATTTTTGGTAAGATCACGTGTGTATGACTTCAACTGAAGTGTGTAGAAACATGCTGAATCCTAGACCCAGTAACTCTCTATTTAATTCCTTTAAAATTAATCTTAACAAGTCTTAGAGTTCGAATCCTTATTTACTACAACCACAATAAAAAATAATCATCAATCATTATGGCGCCGCCGACGCGGATTTTTTTTAGATTAATTTTTAGGTTTATTTTTTTTATTTTGTATAGTATTTTAATTTCATTTTAGATTTTATTTTATTTTTTTCTTTTTATGCGTTTCTTTTTGTATTTGTTTTCAGGGACTTTTTGAGGATGATGACTTCTTCTGAGGAGACGTCATCTACGATGACGCTGGCGGAATATATGCGTAGAAATTCAAATTATCAGGAAACATCATCTGCGATGACGCTTGGTGAATACATGCATAGGCAACGGTATGGAGTTTTTGATCACTAGTGGAAAAAGGATTTTTAACCACTTCCTAGGTTTTAAAGAAACGACTTCCATGGACTGGTAGTACTTATATGAGCTGTGAGAAAAAGTAGCTTTTTTGATAAAAAATAAACAAGTTTCAGCCACAGTCGTTATATTGGGTGGTATTTTTGTAAGAAAATAGGGCTCTCTTATCGAGTATAAGAACCACTGTAGAAGCAACTACTTTCTATATCCCCAGTTCCAGACGACCATACCCATACATACCTTTTCATTCTCCCGTTTCTTAAGTCAATCACAACACACAAGATCCCCTTCTTCTTCATCCACAGAACATGTCCCCAAATCATAAACTCTTTACTTTCATCTCCACCGACAACCCAATCTTAACAAGTTTTATTATTATTTTGTTCCATTAATCAAATTCAACAAAAACTCCAAGAACCCTAGATTCAAAATCCAGTTCGTTTTTCAATAATTAGAAATCAAAGTTAGAAATTGAAGAAGAATCTCACTCTCATATCAAAGATCGAAACTTACTGTCCCAAATCATAGCTTCGTCGTAACCCCTATCTCAAAATCAAAACGCATGTATCAATAGAAATCTAAAGAAAACTTTGTAAGCCTAGATTAGTTTTCTGCTCCGGAAATCATCAGGTATTATCAATCTTGTCCTTGTTTTCTAAATGTGATAGAATTTTAGTATCATTAATGATTTAATTTCTCTTCATCTTCTCTCGATTTTGCAGAATGATGTTTCCTTATGTATTTTTCCCTGCAAAAAAATCTTCAAGTTGGTTGAATATCTCTTCTCCTAGTGTAAGAAATAACACCATTAAATCTGAAATTGAATCTTCTCAAAAACCCTTCACTTTATTTGATGTCTCGAGTCTGTTTTTAGTATTTGAAAACCTTGATATTTTTTGTTTTATTGAAGCTTTGAGTGCTCATGATCGAACAAATCTTGTTGGTACTCGTAAGGTAGTACTTGTTGTAGATTTGATTTAAGGGTTTTGATTATATTTCCTGACTTTTTTTTCCTACAGGATAAGCTAATGTCAAGTCCATCCCCTTTTAACATATGTTAGTAAAGGTGTTGAAGCTTTGCAAGAGATTTAGGTTTATTTTAATTTTTAATTTGTGTTCGTATTTGTAGTAATCTCAATTTCTCTTTATCAATTTTGAATATTTTTCGTTTTACGTTTTAGTTTGGGATTTGTTTAAATTTTATGTCCCTAACTTGGTGAACATCATTAATGTTATAAGGTTGTTTAGCTTTATAGAGTTTCAATTTTGCTCATCTAAATTCTTTAGAGACACTACATGTTTGTTTAAATGTCATGCCCAAGTTCTTCACAACATCAACGTACACCAATGTTTTTTGTTGTCCTTAGTGTGAAGATGGTGAACGTTCTGTATTGAGTTATGATTCACTTATAATGCTTCAATATTTGCTCTTATATGATCACCTAGAATGTATAGGATTTTTTAGACTCTAAGTTCGAACTCTTCATGACATGGTTACTAGGAGAATAGGTGATCATGTGCAGTTTTGCTTACATATGTTTTCAGTTTTATGAGGATATGATGGTCAGGATTAAATTCATTTACGTGATGATGTGCAGGAGAACAAGAAGTTGAAGAGGAAGAACAAATGGCTGCAGCTTACAGCGTAACTGGTAAAGGGCTTGCACTAATTCATTTTATTTATTTTGATGGATTCAAATATCATACCATGTCTGCCTTAAGTCATTTAACTGTGTCTTTTCTTTTTTTATGAAGATGGTGAACCCTTGAGCTTAGTGCTACTAGTCACTACGAGGTTTAATTAGTCTCCCCTAAAATTTGGAAAATCTAGCAGTTGAATTTGTTGTGTGTAAGTGCATTAGTGATTTTTAGGTTTGTAAGTTATTAGAGAGAATGGTTTTTTGAAGATGAGGGCAATGATAGGCCTTTATAGGCGCAGAACAAGGAACTTCGTTTGGAACTTGCCAAGCAAAAGAAGAAATTGGACCGCCTGATCGAAAAGGTAATGGTGCATTATTGTAAATAACTGCAACGAGTAACTTTACGAGTAGTGTGAGTTTGTTTGAGAATCTGAAACCTATCAATAATGATAATATTTGATGCTTTTGCTGTAATTGTGAAATTAGAGCAAAGTAGTGAAAATAAGATAAGTGTGAGTAGGTTTTATATGTAAAAAATATTGAAAGGAATGTTTCATGTGGCAACAACCAAAAATTAGAACTCAGTATGTTAGGACTTGTAATATATGAGTGCTTGAGTACAAAATCACCCTAAAATGGAATGGAAATGATTTGGCATTCATTGACTAACAAGTACAAGGGACTTGATATTGGATAGGGTTCGTAGACCCATTGAATTCAGTAGATTATGGTGATTAGATATTATTTCTGGACTGAGTGTTCCTTAAAGCTGCAGTATATTATTAATCCTTGCCACTGCCAGTATAATTGTTATGAACCTTAATGGGGTATTTGCACCCTAGAGTTTGTATCGGTAGTTGGTATGCTATAAGTTAATATTCTAGTCTACAATCTGTATTATTATCGATGTATGTGGGATTCTGTCTGATGCACTACGTATCCACTATGGTATTTCCATCAACTTATCTCTTAGAACATTGTCGATTTGGTTATCCTGTTGGTTTGAGAATTATGTGAGTAAAAACTAAGGATTATCTAATGTTCATCTTTGGGCCTCAGATAAATGGTCGTCCCAATATCTAGAAATTGATGTAGATTTTGTTGGCAACCAACTGACCTAGTAGGACATTGTAAGATTCATATAACATCAGTGTTTGCTATAGTAGTTGAAATTTCATTAACTTTATTTTCATTTTCGATTTTAGATACTGGATTTAGATGTACATATATTGAATATCTTTGTTTCCTGACATTTATTGTTTGCTCACTTGTGCATCTAGGAATCTGTTTGCCTGCGGAGGCTCATTACTTCCTGAAGTACTGGTTCTCACGTGTCTATTTCAGCCTATTGATGTTTGATTTCCGTGTTTTTCTTTTTTTATTCAGTATCCAGAATTTGCAGAATTTTTGGAAGCTCGTGTTGATGAACTTGAGCAAGATAGTGATTATAGTGTAAGTTGTTTGAGCTTCATACCTTCTTTGTATTGTGCTAATCTTAGAGTTATTTGGAATGAGAATTCTACCAAAACTTTTTTTTATAATAAATTATCGGGGTTATATGTAATCTGTTACTTGTTTTGCTTCACCAACGATAGTTATGAAATCTGTATTGTCCTCATTAGAGTTTTTTTTCCAATATTTTTGGGTTTGATTGTTGTAGGATTCTGATGAAGAAGCCAAAACTAGTGACCAGAATATGGTGGAAGCTGATTCCAGCATTGGAAAGCCTTTGACTACTGCAATAATTGTTTCCTGGTGTCCACTGATTGTAGAGGAATGAAACTTGTCTTTTCTTCCTAATCTGTTGAATGCATACCGAGCTGCCTGTCAATATAGATCTGGTGATGCCATCGATGCGATCTCACAGAGAATTCAAAGTAGCAAGATATTTGTTAAGATAGTGAACTTTACCCTTCGTGAAGCCGATAACATATTTCGAACACATTTAGAAATCCCGGGTTTGACTACGAGAAGCATATTGTTCTGGGGTTGAAGAAAACTCAAAAATGGAAAGAATCAGAGCCTCTGATTCAGTCTTATCTGAGTAGTACAATTATCTTTCTCAACCACGTTACTGACTTTGAGATACTTGCATTCGCTCTAACCCGTCTAAGATCTTCGACCATATTCTTTGCTGCATTTCCGTCACTAATGAAGAAACTCATCAAGGTACTACTTTGGTTCTGTTTTCTTGGTTATTTAATTTTTAAAACTTACTATGGTTCTATTTTCTAATCACTGATGGATGAGAATCTACCAAACTAGTTGTGGATTGTAATGCTAAGAGGGACCTCTTGGAAACTCAGGAAGGAAATGATCCATGGTGGTTAGCTGCAAAGTGGAACTTATACAATTTCTCAAATCTCTTGGGTACCTATCTTTGGTTTTAATTCTCTCATATTACTTGGTATAGATGGTACAGTCTTGCGGGTTAAATATACTAAACCGTGTATGAGATTGTTGAGGTTTTTGGTTGTTAGGTTTGTAAATGAGACTCACGTTTAACATTGTTCTTAGTATTGAAATTTTCACATTTTAAACTTGGGTGATTTTAATGATTGAATTTGTACATTGAATCCATCTTTCAATATGAATCTTTACTTGGGACCTTTTTAATTTTAGTTTTGCTGTCACTTCTGATTCCAGCTTAGATTCAGTTGAACCAGCTTAGAATCAGCAGAATAAAATCCTTTTTTTATTATATATAATAGAAATAAACAACCGTGGTCATCAGTTTTACAGTATATAACTGCCGTCATAAGTGGTTTTTTAAAGAATTGCACGTTTGTGAGACACAGTCGTTTCGGAAAAACCACTTCAATATTAGGGCTGATGAACACAGTCGCTTTTAGTGATATTACCTCATGTCTAGACAGTTGTTTAACTTCCATTTTACACTAGTGGATCCACATGCGGTAAGTGAAGAATCTTCTCTAGATATATACGAGAAGTATTATAAACACACACCACCTAGTTTGGAACAAAGATTGAGAGTTCTTGAATGTCAAAGATTATTTGCTGATGATGAATAGATGACTCTGTGGATGATTGTGCAGAGGATTTGCTTAATTCTTTAGATGAATCTATCTCGCAAAAGCATTCACCCGACTTACAGGTTGTTTCTAGACCCCTAGACTTCCAAAAATTACCTAATTTAGGGTTAGAATTGCGTGCTTCTAAAATTTTATTGGAGTACTTTGCATCTAAATACCCAGAGGAATTGCCTATTCCTGATACAGTGCATGAGTCAATTGATAATTCCCCAGTCTCAATAGAATCCCCATATTTTGTTCTTTACGCACTTCCTTGTGCACTAAAAACATGGTTTAGGGGTAAATCTTTGTTTTTGATAGTTTCAGTGTCTCTGCATCGTTATAACATAAGTGTGAAGCTGTCATTTACAAATGTTGTATTTTGGGTCGATCCGCAAATTTTCAGGTTGTTAATTTTTGGGGATCCTTTTTTGTACATTCCATTAGGTGTATTTTATTTTATTTTTATTTTTATATTTTCGTTTACTTTTTCTCATCTTATGGATTTCCCATCTTAATCTTTGCATTGGATGACTCAAATACATTGAGGACGGTGTAATGTTTAAGTGTGGGGGAGTGGTTAACGTTTTACTTTTCTTTTTCAGGAATTTTCTTGCATTTTATGAACAGCTATGTAGCGGGTCTCCAAAAAAATAAAAATAAAAATAATAATAATAATGATCAGTTGTGTAGCGGGTCTATATAATTTTTTTTTTATTATGAGCAACTGTGTAGCGGGTCTCTCTATGTCTCTTATTATATGACCAGCTGTGTAGCGGGTCAGTTTTCTGTTTTGCTCGAGGACTAGCAAAATGTAAGTATGGGGGAATTTGATGAGCACGACAGTGCAACACATTTTCACCCATAAATACATTAGATGTGACTCATTCTAATCACTAATAAACTTGTGTTGTAGGTGTTTTTGTGAAATAAGCTCTTATGGAGAAAGTTGCTCGAAAAGTGGTTTTTGTACCCCGGAGGACGCGTGTTATTCGGACTCTTACTTTCGGTTAAGGGGCACCTCAATTACTAAGGGACACCTTATTTGATAAGGGGCACCTTCTTTACTAGTAATCACTTATTTCTATTCACACTCCAGCACTCAGGATAAGGGGAGACCTTCTTCTCCGTTTGAATATTCAATTTTGGCGGGAAAAATGGTGGCAGAATTAGGGTTTGGATTTTGGAGGTGTTCGAGTGAGACTTAATGGCTGAAATTGAATGGGTATCATCCTTTTGGTTAAACAGGCTTGGTAAGGCCTTTGGATTGGACTGAATTTGGCTAGGATGGTCGGTTTGAAACAAAACAGAAAACATACTTTTGGCGGGAAATAATTACATCGGAAGAACATAATTAGGGTTTGCAATTTGAGTTTGTTTCAGTGAGATTAAAGGGCTGGAATCAACTAGGGTTATCCCTATGGGATATACATGGATGGTATATGTGATGGTTTCGATTCACTTAGGCTGGATAATCTGGTTTTGGATTAATGAGGGAGAAGAAAGATATTCGGCTTTTGTTGCTCGATTTTGGAAAGATTTTCGTGGATTTTGTTTTGAGATTCGAAAGCTGCGTGCAAACTTCAAACACGGTGAAAACAGGGAAAGGAATATAGTCATCATAGAAGATTTCTACAGAATCTCCACGATGCAGGATTAGAGAATATTTTTTGTAAGATCACGTGTGTATGACTTCAACTGAAGTGTGTAGCAACATGCTGAAGTGTGCTCGATGTAATAAAACTGCGTGAGAAAATTAAAAAGGAATACAATGGCGGGAATCAACAGCTGCAGACACGGGAAATATTCCCGAGATAATTTTTGGAGTTATGAGAAGATTTGAGCATTTAATCGAGAGGTACTTTTCTGTACTGTTTAAATAGAGTTGCTGGGAGGTCATCAGTGGAGGGAGAGTAAGGGGTTCGAACAGAGGCTGAGGATCGGGAGTTGCAGAAAAGAAGAAGAAGAACACGAAATAGCAGTTAAAAGCAGTCGCAGAAAAACCGTGACCTATACTTTCAAACTCAATCACTTTGTAACAATTTTTCCAACAATTATTTTGAGTTCGCAACAGTTCTGTTAGGGTTCTCTGTAACAGTGGGTTTTGTAACAATTATAACTGTTACAAACACACTGCTTTATACATTTTCTTCAATAAAACACCTTTTTGAGCTATGAAAAATTATTTTGAGCGTGTTTTTACCATGGAAAGCTATAGACCCCAACACTGGGTCGACGGAGGAATCCGGACTTCATACATGTGTGACTTTGTTTTATTTTGTATTTGACTTTTGCACTTAATTAAAATAGAATTATGATTTCAAAAAATTAGTTATTATTTTATCACATGGGTCATGCTTGCTTAGATGTTTGATGTCCCATGCTTACGATTTATAACTAATGTTTGGAGAATCTACTTTGGCAAGAATAAGAGTCGATGTTGTTTTATTTTTCGAGCGATAATTGTTTGAGAATGAATAATTGAACCTATTGATATGAGTTTGGCCGAATCCTAGACCCAGTAACTCTCTATTTTATTCCTTTAAAATTAATCTTAACAAGTCTTAGAGTTCGAATCCTTATTTACTACAACCACAATCAAAAATAACCATCAATTAGTGTACTGATACACGAGAATGCCATTTTGATTGAAAAATGCAGGGGCTACATACCAGCGAATGGTGGAAAAGGTATTCGCAAAATGGGTACACACAACGTTGGAAGTGTATGTAAACGACATGTTGGTCAAAACCAAAGACTCCGGAGATCATGTGGAAGACCTAAAAGATATCTTCGATCAGATGAGGATATACAAGATGAAAGTCAATCCGTTGAAGTACATTTTCGGGGTAGAATCAGCGAACTTCTTAGGCCATATAGTTTCTCGAAAAGTCATAGAGGTGGACCCTACAAAGGTACAGGCGATACTAGAAATTCCATCACCAGCTATTGTAAAAGATGTGCAAAAGTTAAATGGAAGCTTGCGGCAATGGGAAGGTTCATATCGCGGTCATCTGATAAATGTAAACACTTCTTTGACATTTTAAAGAAGGGAGCGAAATTCGCGTGGACACAAGAGTGTGAAGAAGCTTTAAATTGCATAAAAGAACACCTAATCAAGTTATCAATCCTACAAAAAGCCAGAACCAGGAGAGGAGTTGTTACTCTGTCTCGCATCCACACCCAATGCTATTAGTGCAGTCCTACTCAGGAACGACGGAGGAGTAGAAAAACCCATATTCTACGTGAGTAAAACCTTGAACTCCACAGAAATAAATTACCCTAAGATCGAAAAATTGATATTGGCATTATCTTATTCATCACGAAAATTACATACTTATTTCCAAACCCACAAAATCAAAGTCCTCACAAGGATACCCATAGAGTCAGTCTTGAAGCATTCCCAAAGGGTTAGGAGAGTAGAGAGGTGGAACACTCACATCAACCATTTCGGGTTGAAGTACGAAGTACAAACTTCGACAAAGTCGCATATAATAGCAGAATTTCTCCCTGAATTTCCTTCGGAAGAAAATGGGAGTGCGGAAGACACGATGGACATGGACGAAAGCCGACCAGACCCAAGGAATCTGTTAAAGAGAAGTCATCCCAGGAGATGGGAAATCTTCGTTGATGGGGCGTCTAATAGCTGTGGAGGGGGTGTAGGAATAGTATTTACCTCGCCTGCAGGTGATCGAATAGTATTTTGTTTTTGTCTGGAATAGAAAGCCACGAATAATGAAACCGAGTATGAGGCAGTAATACAGGCTCTGAGAATTGTAATAGAAATGGAACTGGAAGAAGTACGAATTACTAGTGACTCACAACTGGTAGTTCGTCAGATTGAAGGAGTATATAATACAGTCAATCCAGTGATGAAGAAATATCAGCAGCTCGTGCAAGACTATTCGGCGAAAATACGAAGTATCATATGGAGAAACATAAATAGAGATAACAATCGACATGCAGATGCATTATCCTTCATATCTTCCATGATTGAGAATCCGAAAATCGGGCATATTGTGCTTCAGCGGTTGATGCAGCGTCAGTAAGCAGAGAAGAAAGAGAACTTCAGGTAATGACGGTAGAAGGGAGGAACTCAGTAATGAGCAAAGAGGATTGGAGAACACCAATCTACAGCCACTTGATGAAAGGAGACTTTCCACGAGATAGAAAAGAGGAAAACAAAATAAAAAGCAAATCCACGAATTACGAGGTGCGAGAAGGGATCCTTTATAGGCGATCATTCTTGGGTCCACTGATGAGGTGCTTATCGCAGGAGGAAGGGATTGAAATTATGAAATCTATTCATTATGGGGACGCTAGAAACCACAGCGGAACCAGATCACTAGCTTACAAGACCCAAACACAGGGTTACTTTTGTCCTTACATACATAAATATGCGAGAGACATTTCTATGAGGTGTGAGGATTGTCAAAGGTTCGGCAAAAGGATACATGCACCAACCACAAGCTTGAGCTCAGTATTGAGCGTATGGCCATTCTCCATGTGGGGGATAGATATCGTGGGACCCTTTGTCACGGGGACGAAGCAAAGAAGGTACTTGATTGTAGCAACAGACTACTTCACAAAGTGGGTGAAGGCAAAGGTTGTGCAGCATACAAAAGACGGGGATATACACGATTTTATCCTTGAGCACATCATTTGTAGATTTGGTATACCAGTCCTGATTGTTTCAGACAATGGAAAGCAGTTCGAAGGGGAGAATATGAAGATGTTGTTCAACGCCTTTAAGATTCGATCCGGGAAATCTACTCCATTATACCCCCTTAGAGTAATGGGCAGGCAGAGGCTACAAATAAAACGGTGGCCTCCACGCTGAAAAAGAAGCTGGAAGGGCATCATAAAGGATGGTGTGAGCAGATCCCGAACGTGTTATGGTCATATAGAACCACAAGGCGAGAAGCAATAGGAGTATCACCGTTCTGTTTAACGTACGGAGCAGAGGTAGTGCTACCATCAGAAGCCATCCTGCCCACAACAAGGAGAGAGGCATGGGAAAAAGGGTAAAACACGGACTTAATTCTTGCAAAATTGGACGATCTCGAGGAAAATAGAGAAATTGCGTTACAACGTATGACGAATCACCACCAGAGGCTGTCGAGAGAATATAATAAAAGGGTAAAACCAAGAAGCTTCGTCCCGAGAGATATGGTGCTACGAGAAATACCACCTTATCAGTGAGGACCAGGAGGAAAGCTATAACCCACTTGGGATGGTCCATATATCGTAAAAAGGGTTGTTGAAAATGGGGCATATGAATTAGCAGACTGCGAAGGGAAAGATACCGACGACGAAGGGAAGATAATTTACGGCGAAGTGGAACGACAAGATAGAAGGCTATATCATCCTTGGAACCTTGTTTACATGAAGAAATATTATCCCTAAATGTAAGAAGCGAATAAAACTTATCAATAAAATATTTCTACAATTTTATATGAATGGATCCGTTTACACGAGAAGATAAGACCTCACATCAGGAGTCAAATAATGACGACGAAATAAACAGTTTCTAGGGAAACTTAAAACCTTCTCCTACGAAGGCTGGGAACCCGCGGCATGCACCCTAGTTCGCATGAAAATGCAAGAGGCAAAGACCTAACACATTTTGTGGACAATTCTCAGAAAGAAAGCTAGGGGCAATGATAAGACCTATCCGCTGAGGGTCCCTTTTATGATGGCCTTCGGTAAGGGGTGCAGAAATATGACCAAGGTGACGACGTATTCGGTTGAGTTGCGGGTGCCTGGGACGTCTGGAGCGTTACCGGCCATGTCCGTCTGGAAAGTCTTGGATACGATCCACTCGATCCCAAAGAAACCTCACTTAGGGTGTGACCTCGTAACCCTAAGACTTATCGGCGAAGGGGATAAGAAGTCACGAAAACAACTGAATGTCGTAATAACCGGATGGGAGGAGACCAACATGCATGTTAGGGTTAACCTCCTTGAAGGGGCACTCAGGGCGAATATAAAGGGATGGCACTCTCCAGATTAGGGAGTTGTGTGACCAAAAAAGACGGCAATGTCATGGGGATACTATTCATGGGAATAATTAGGCCTGTCATATTGTCGCAAGGAAAAACTTAACCAGAATGTTAAGGCGAGGTTGATGGGTTGTTATTCGCAGGGCTAACAAGTGCTTGAGACTTCACCGAATAAATACCCTTCATAATAGGGTGAGGCGCAATAAGACCTTAACTAGGAGGAACATTAAGACCTCATAAATAAGAAAATAAAAGGTAAACAAAAAATAGACGTACACACCAGAATGGCGTACTTATGAAGACCGTAACCAGAATAATCTCGTCTTGATCGGACAAAGATCAAAAAGAACAAGAGGCAAGTATATACTTTTTATATTTTTTGTTTTTTTTTTAGCATTATACTCCCAAGACTACAAAGTGCTTAAGGCATAATTTGAAGCTACGAGACAAGACATCATGGAAAGGAGCACGAAGGAAAAGAGCGAAGTCGAAGGCATATTTTTACAACTAGAACACAAGTATATACTTGGTGTGAAAAGATTAAAGGAGGAAACAACAGTTCTAATTGACAAAATAGAAAGATCATAATATACATATAGGATTGAAGTTTATATACATAGGCGAAAAATACAAGGATAAAAGATCGTGTTCTCTAATCATCATCTCCATCAGCCTCATCATATTCATCAGACTCTGTGCCTTCGTCGGAAGAAAGAATTGGTTCGTGGATGGTAGGCTCCGATTCGGGTTCGTCATCTGAAAACACCTCAAGCTCCAGGAGAACACGAGGAATATTCTCTGAGTCGCAGAATTCATTAAAGAGCCCGACCTTTTCATCTTGGGCATTTCGGCGAAGCATCTTTGCAAGTAAAACCGCGTCCTTCACCATCTTTTTGAGATCCTCGTTTAAGCCGCGGACATCTTCTTGAAGATAAGAGACTTGGTCTTTATTCTTTTGTTCAGAACCTGAGACAAAGAAAGATGAGTAAGTAGGCTATCTGGAAATCTAAGGCAAAATCAAATGGCTAAGAAAGGCATACTTACGATGAAGAGCAGACAAGATGTTTTTCTCCTCAGCGAGTTACGATTCTAACTGAGCGATACGAACATTCTTGCGTCCAATAAGATCCTGGATTTCGTGAAGTTCCACGAGATGGGACATGCTGTGATTATGTCCCTAAGAAGGCGAATAACAAAGAAATAAGCAAGGTAATGCTGTTAAGGCGAATAAGAAAGAAATCAGCTGTCACACTTACCAAACACAAAAGGGCATCATGTTGCTGAATGGAGAGATTCAAAGAAGCATTTTGGATAAACCCTTGATCGGCATCTAGAAAGGAATCAGAGCTCAAGGAGGTCAGAGATTCAGCAGCCGCGGATCTCAAGGAAAAGTTCGAACGAGTTGTCACAAAGATATCCCGAAGAAATTTTATATCAGGAAGATATATTGGGTCTTTAGAATCATCAACCTGAGGACGAGAGGAGCTAGGAAGAGGACGGGCTAGTCCCGAAGGACGAACTTGAGATAGCCTGTCTACATCTGATGTACGAGAACGATGTTGAGAAGACTCCCGGGCACGAGGAGAGGTTGAAGAGTCATCCTAAAAACCACAAAGTTAGTAGGTGAATCAAAGGGGAAAAGGCAAGCCACGAGATAGGGACGAACCTGAGCGGAGGAGGAGGAAACCTTTGACCGGAAACACTTTCTTGTGTTTGCAGCAGGGACCGCTTCAACTTGATATTCCTCCCTCTGCGAAGCAAGATTAGAAGTTGGAATAAGAAATTGAGAAGATATGATTCGCGAGATACAGACCTGAGCAGAAGGTGGCTTCTTGGAGCGGTCCTTTATCATGCCAAGAGGGGGAAAAGAATATTAAGGAAAAAAACAAGGGCGTAAGAAGGGCTTAAGGTCAATAAAGGGAAAATTGAATGAAAATTCAAACTTACCCCATGGGGCATCTTGGGCCAATCAAGCCGACCTGGTTCATATTCGGCGAGATGGGCGTGATTTGGAAGAGGACCGGAACGAGGCACACCATTCTCGTCTAATCCCCACATGAAGAGGCTTTCGATCACCAGAGGATACAACATCCAACTTTCATCGTTGGATAAGCGAAGATACATGTTCCTCTTTCACCAGTAGGATCGACATCCAAAAGTAATGCCTTGGATGGATCAGTCAAGATCTTACGGGTAAACTTTACACCCCACTCTTGGTACGATCTTGAGGACAAGTACTGGACGAAGTAATTTTCCAGAAAAGATTCGACGTTATAATCAGCCGAAGGAAAGTCCGACCCTAATTCAAGAATCTGGGAAGGAAGGCCATTTGATCTTCGAACAAATTCGTTAGCCAAGCGAATAGCGTTCCCACTTAGCTGGTAAAAACCAGGGCGAAGACGAGCTAAAATCTCAAGGAACAGAGGATTCTTGGGATCATATAGGGGAAAAGAAAGCCATGCTCTTAACTGTCCAATGGTGACGATCATCCTCGATGAATTCCAGGTTTCAACCTGGATCCACCGGTAGTTTAATTCCATCGAATCAGTAGCAGTAACGGGAGGAGTAACAGAGGTATCGATTGCGGGAGATAAGGTGATTCTTACCTTATCAAGTTCGGTCTTAAATTCTTCAAAGTTCTAGGATGTGGGTGGAGGGGGAATCTTTCTGGGAGCCATTGAAAAACAGAAGAACAGAGCTTTACTGGAGATAAGAGGGGAAAAGATGAGAAGACTAAAGTCTTAGGTAGATGATAAAAAGGAGTATTTATACCAGATGACTGGTCAAAACGACCCACGACTGAAGAATATGAATCGGTAATCGACGGTTACGAGGACAAGAGAACCACGTGGAAGACGAAGAAAGGGAGGAAAGGCGGTTATCAAACTTCAGTCGACGGTTATTATTCTTCTCTCTTTATGATCGAGCAAAATAAGAAAAGGAAAAATGTAGTTACCAAAGTATAATCCTACACGTGGCCATATGAAGGCGCGGGAATCTGGTGAAAAGATCTTACTTCAAGCCCCGAGATTCGTCGTCAGTGACTTGTCAAATCAAGTCAGAATTATCCTTATCCGCACGGCAACGAAGTAAAGTTGGGGACGAGGTAACTCGCCATGGGGTGGGGGGGTGGTGGTGGTGGTGGTGGGGGGGGGGGGGGGGTAGAGCGCAAGAAGAATCAGATGTCCATTACGAAATAACCATGAAATAATGCGACTTGTCTTGGAAGAAAAGCTACCTTCACGAAGGAGATAAATTATCGGCCAAGAAATAAGACAGGTGTCCCGACAAGACCACGTGAAGTCAGCGAAAGGTGGGGAAAAACTTTATGGAATATGCTCCAGGCGAAGCATAAAGTAATCTCGGCGAGGTGATATGAGATGTATGCCATTAGGGTTTCCTAGGCCTGTAAATAGAGAGCTTTGGAAAATGTAAAGGGAGAGATCAGGGGGGAGAGGGTAAGGTCTAGAATAGGAGAAAGAGAGAGTTAGGGTTTCCTTGTAATTCATAGCCTTGGAGAAGGGATTAGGGTTTCCTAGTAACCCGCGAGTGTAATTTGTATTTCGCTTGAGATTAATAAATAAATTTAAGTTCTAGTGTTTATTATGTCTTAGATCTTGCTTATTCTCCATTTGGGTGTGTTGCTGGATTTCCAGTAATCACAAAGATTTTGAAGAGATGTTGGTTCACTGATTTCATCCATGCTAAAATCTACCAGGAGATGCCCATTAAAATAACATTCGACGGCTTGAAAATACCTGCAAAGAAACAACGTTCCGTGAATCAAAATAACAAATCGTATAAAAGAAGAAAAAAATCGGAGAATCAAAACAACGTCCCGTGAATCAAAAAAAAATGCCGCCATTAAAAAAAATCGGGCTTGGCTTATGCTCAATGCTTTATACAAAGAGACAAATTACCCATAAATAAAAACATTTGTTTCGAAAAATTATTACACGATATTTAAAAGATCATCTAAGATTTTTATATTTTTTGCTTGGTGCATTTACCTATCGTGTTAATTTTAGAAAGCTCAAGCACTGAAGATCACGGGCTTACCTATTTTGTTTGTTTTTTACAAATGTTAAACCTTAAATTAACCTTCTTCTAGAACACATACCAAATTTGCCATATTTACCCAAAAGAAAAAGGGAAAAGAATTATATTTTGATGGAACGAACATTAAGTTAACACAAATAATATTGAAATCTCATTCATTTTTGTCGGTTTCACTATTTATTGAATTTTTTTCTTCGTTCTTAGCTTTACTGATTTTCTTTTCTTGGTTCTTAGGTTTGCTTTAGTCATGTACTAATACCCCCACGATTTTATATTAATGATTATGTATTTTGAATATTGGACAAGATTATTAATCAAAACAAAAAAAAACTGAAGAAAAAGCACGTTTCTACCTACATGTTAGCATCCACCTTTTTTCCTGGTGTATTTTATTTGTACATTTTGATTATTGATTTTTTAGTCTCAATTGAATGGTAATTAGAGTTAGTTTAATTATCAACAGTATAGTTATACAATATTGTAACCGGACATTGGACATTATTATTATTGTTTTTATGTGATTGATTTAATTTTATGATAAAATCATGATGAATAATACATGTTTCTTGTGATAAAATCGTGATGAATATGGTTTTTTTTTTATGATTGAATATATCAGATTTCTTTTATCTATTTTCGGAGTGTTATAAGTTCTTATTATATTTAGTTATTTGAATGAATCAAAGTTTTACACAAAGCTTTTTGTTGGTAGCCTAGCGACAAGATGAGCTCCAACACCCTTTTGAATAGCAACACATAATCTATAAAAAATGAAACTACCCAAACCACTACTAGCATCATTGCTAAAAAGGAAATTCTTCAGTCGCTTGAAGAATTCTAAAGTATCCTCTCCGAGTTCTCCTAAAGTGGAGAAAGCCAGGACACCGAGACCAAAGCAATGTGAAACGCATTTGTCCAAGTACTTAGTACGTTTCCTCGAAACCTCACTAGAGATAGCTTTTCCTGGGACAAAAGAGCGAACACCATCACCAGTGAACGGAGAGACACCTGTGACATCCATACAAACATCTTGTCCACTCTCCCAGTTGAGAACGAGAATATCAGCTGGTTTCAAATCTCTGTCATCATCTGTCAGAAAACCAAGAGAAACTTCCTTGCGCGCAGGTACACTAGCTTTGTAACATATGTAGGCTACAACGTCACGGATAATATCATGTCGAAACTTATATTCACCATCTTTAGCACAATGAAGCGCGTGATCCCCAAAGATGTCCATAGATTTGTTACAACATGGGCATAAACTGTTCTCAACAAACAAAGGGATACCAAGGCGGTAACAAAGCACAGCTCTGAATTGTCTTGGTCCAAGACACTGATTAAGCCCACTGATGGGTACAGCTAGTAAATAATCCTGTGCATGCTTGATACTGTTGCACTGCCATAAGGTGGAATCTCTTACGGACATAGTAAATCGGTATGGGATTTAGTTATTTCAGGTATTTATTTTGTTCGTTGTGATTAGTCGATAAAAATATATTGCGGGGAAAATATTTTTGTCAGATATTGTTGTCTAAAATACTATAATACTACCAAAACAAAAAAGTAAGAAGGGGTCAGAATCAACCAGAAGCTCCGGTTAACCACGCCGCTCGAAAAAACTCTATTTTTATATAGAAAATTTTATCTATAATATATATATAGATATTTTATAAAAGAGTCATATGTATGTTGTCTAATTAGGGTCTGGGTCGTAAAAGATGTAGTCGATGCGTTTGGGTCGAAGGCTAACTAAAGACCGTTATATAGACCATCCACCGACTTTTTATATCGCGTTGAAACTATAAGCAACAGCTAGAGTTCTCCACTGCTTCTCTCTAAAAATTGTATTGTCTTTTTATATCGCGTTGAAACTATAAGCAACAGCTAGAGTTCTCCACTGCTTCTCTCTAAAAATTGTATTGTCTTCATAAAATTGGGATCATGGTTCTAGATGACGACATCAACAGCTAAAGTTGAGCGGTTTTCTCCTAAAACAAATCTAATTTCTCTCGGGTATTTCATCAAATACTGTCTCAGCATAACCCATTCTTAACACTACCAGCAGATATCATTCAAACGGCTCCGAACAAACACATAAGAATCAAACCCATTTTTCAAAAGCAAACAATATATCTGCTTATTGCATAAAATACTCTTTTATTTTTTTCCAGCAGCAGCGGGTAACTTGTTGGTCTCTTCTGGTTAGGTTTTTGATAAAGATGATCCAATTCAGAATTCAGTAAATTAGGTTTTAGTTTTTGAGATTTTAGAAAGAGGAATGGGTTCCGTTTTAGATGTAGATGTTGTCAGTGGCGTGGAGAATGATGATAGTGTTGTTGCTCAATTTTGGAGCCCCTTGTTAATGGCGGACTTCTTTTAAGGTGAGATTAATTGAGTGGGAAGACAGTGTGATCGTCAACTTTGTTATCTAGCAGTTAGTAACAACAATCCATCTTGTAAGAGGAAGATCATGAAAAACCTTTTTAGTTTGTGTTTGATTTTTAGAAATCGCTCTTAATTGCATCCAAGAATTAAACCCACCCAGTTGTTTTTAATGGAGGAAGGATACGGTGTCATTTATCTTTTTAGTAAGGGTATTATATTCTGGTAAAAAAATAGACGGTCAAATGTTAGTCTCCTTTCCTAACGCATCAACCGCATCTTCTATGACCCAGACCCTAATTAGATAATAAACATACGATCTTTTTACAAAATTTCTCATATTTATATACGGCGGTGCTATTTGGTTTCCTAATATCCACCTCCCTATTCTCCTCCTTACAATCTAAACCTCACAATAGGAGAGTAGATATGGATGTGCGGCTTAGATTGTAGGGAGGAAAATAGGGAGCCAACTAGCATTTCCGATTTATATAACACATATTTTGAACGGAAGTTAGTAATTATTCATCTTTGTCTTCACACACCATATAAGCCTATATAATGACTCAATTCCATTTATTCGTTTATGCATTTGTCGAAGTAATTCTTTGTAGCTCTTTCGCCTATTTAGGAACCGCGAACAAAATTCCTTCGACCAGGTTCTTTATTGATAGAGGTTAGATTGTATTGGAGGTTCAACATATAATATGCGACTAACCTACATCTTTTAATTTTACCTTTTAGGAGGTCGCGGTCGCTCTTGAATAAAATCATGGCTCAATTATCAAAACCATATTTAGTATAATTTTTTAAAGCGAAGGTCCTGGTGGATATCTAGATAAGCAATTCTCTTAGAAAATTATGATTTCTGGACGATTTTATATGTATGTTATCCATATCAGATTGAACCAATTTTTCTTTAGAGTCCAAATGACAATGTACGTCAACCCAATATTTTGAGGATATGTTCCTCATATTAAACTCTAAATTTATACCAAAAATGAGTATAGTTTTTCAAAGTGTCAGATGGTGGTGTTATAAACGTTTCTCGTATTAAACTCTAGATTTCTACTAAAAATGAGTATAATTTTCAAACTTGATAATTTTTCTCTCTACTTTTCTCTTTGGTCTTTTTCAATAGCTTGTTCTTTTCTCATCCCCTTCAAAAAAAAAAAAAAAAAAAGAAGAAAAAAACAAAACAAAAAACTTCTTTTCTCTCTTTTCTTCACACATTTACTGGGAACGAAGCAGATGAGATGTGATTTTGTTTAAAAATTCCTAGATTATCGCTTAAAAATTTTGTTTCTTGCTAGCACAAGAAAATCCAATTAAGAAAATTGTTATTTGTAAAGAAATGTGTATCTCATCTATCTTAATCCATCAAGCATCAGTTTAGTAACCAAAACTCACCGGAGCTGCAGACTAAAATTCTAAGGCCAAGAACATCAAGAACCTAAGTAGCAATTAAAGCAAGTCTTTCATACATCTCTTACAAAAAAATAAGAGTACCTTCTTAAGTATATGATTAGAAAAAAAGGACCTTCATAACTTCAAGTATTATTGTATTTTTTTTTTATCTCTCGTCTTGTAGAACTCATGCCAGGCAGATGCTCCTAAAAATGATCCCTACTGGGATTTCAAAGAGGACTAGGTGGGTAGCAATTGGAAAACCCACATGGCCACATCTCTTCAAGCACCCATACGAGAGTGCCATTGATGCAATGATGATCAAGATATGCGTTGATTATATTTGTTATTAAGTTGATAATAAAGCAATTTAGACAAGATTAGTCTCTATATAAAACAATTTATGATTTTCAATTTTATTTTATTTTTAACTTCAAAAGGTTATATTTTATTAAGACTGGCAACAACCGGAGCTAAGAAAAAAACAAACAAACTTACAGTGCTACAATAAGAAGCCAACTGGTGCTCCAAGAGAACAAGGAAGATAAAATCCTAATACAAACTAGTATTTCTTCTTGGAAGGGGTAGGAAGTCTTTTCCCACGCCCCAAATTCTCATTGTTTGACACTCCATCCCAAGACAATTTAGCCACTTCCTTGTCTAGTTTTGAATGTTTGAATCTGTCTATAATGTCATTACAAATGGTCCTTGCTTCGGTGTGCTTCTTTCCATAAGAAGCACCCAAAAAGTTAGTGACTTCTTTTAAAGACTTCAATTTCTCTACATCCGTCTCCTTCTTATACTCAAGACCATAGTTTCATTCTCTGTTTCATTTTCTGATTCACCAGAAGAATCATCACAAGTATCCATAACAACTACTTCTTGATATTGATCTTTATCTTATCATCGTTGTAACTTCATCTTCACTGATTCGATTTAACCCGTTATGGTTCTCTGAATATGATCCCAGTACAGTGTAAGGGTTCACATAGAAAGTAGAACTATTAATTTGCTTTTTTGTTTTACTCTTTCTTTTAGAGTAGACTATCCAGACTCCATTCGAAGATTGAGAGATTTCAACTTGTCCCTCCTGCTGAGTGTCTACACCTAGCTTCTCCAGTGTGTCCCCTGCTCTGTCTTCCGAAACTTTAGTCGAAGCAATCAGTATAGCAAAAATAGTTTCTGAAGAAATATCATGTGCATTCTCCACGAGGTTGTCAGTAGTATCCTTACGTTAACCAATGCATCTGAAGTAGCAGTTTTGGCTTTAGGAACCCACTTTTTCTTGTATTTTGGAGTAGGATTCGAGCCACATTTATCATTAGGATGGTCAAAACTCTTGCAATAAGAACAGGCAGTAGGTTTCCATGGGTATTCATCCCTAACTTCATACTTCCTATCCTCAATTTGGAAGGGAAGTATGGAAGGGTAAGCGCAATTAGAATCAACTTCCACACACACACCCTTACATATGACATTCTAGTCTACATAGATGCTGGAGAATCCATCATAATTAGCTTTCCTACAAGACTAGCAATCCTTGAAAACCAATTTCTTTCCAAAGATCAATTGGCACATCCCTGCGAACTATCTAAATCGGTACATAACTAATTGAACTAATTTGTTTTTCAATAAACGAAGACCAGGATCTAATCAGAAACAATCTACTTCCAATGTAAACCGAACCTAATTCTAAAACCCGAGTTCTATCTTCTTCTTGAAATAATTTGAACATGAAGATTCGCTCACCATGAATGGTCATTGTAAAATCTCCTTGAGTCTTACATTGAGAAGTAAGACTTTCTTTCACATATGGAAAATCAAGTTTCTTACCTACAAAATTTCACTTCTCAGGTTCGGCAGGTAATGGTTGGCAAGGTATTAGCCGAAGATGACATCGTATTAACCACTTGGGATGTTCGCCTATCGTTTAGAAATGAATCACCAGCTGAACTGTTCATAATCACTTTCAGGGCGAAGAACAATGAACAGTTTGATTGATAATTCATCTCGCTAATCAGCCGAACTTAATTTTGTAACCCCAAAAAGCTCTTGTTTATTCTGAATTAATCATATTCTATCAATGAAAAACAATAAAATAAGAGAGGGTTTATAGATAACACATTGTAATCCTCATTTTAGAAGTTGGTTCTTCATTCCGTTGAATTTCTTCTTCCAATCCTTCAACTTAGTCTTGTTCTTCAATTGGCGAATTTGAAGAAGATTTAGAATGATTACCTATTGCAGGTTTGTTTATGCGAGTTATTTTTATAGTTGTGTTTAATCGATGATAAGATTTTCATGAATCAATGATCAAATTTTTTGTCGACGGTTTCACGAGCAGGAATCGGGTAGAGAAGAAGAGAAGATGTTTAAATTTAAAATTGTTTCTGATTTCTGGTTTTTAAATTAAGGATAAGGGCAATTTAGTAATATAAATTATTTAAGGGTACATAGGTCATTACATACACATTAGACACCCCTAATAAACACACCCTAATTAGGAAAATAAATTTGCATGCCTCAAAATTTTTATATATACCTTAAAACATGGTTCTTAATTTTTTTTGGAACAATTTTTGGGATCATTATGGCTGCACATGGGTCGGTACCATTTGGGTTTCTTAAGAACCCGTTACATGTACCTCCTAGTGGCCGGTTCCATGTTATGCGATTGAAAATACTCAGTTGAGTGACAAAGAAATAGCACAGACCTCTTTTTAGAACGATTTTTTGGGGACCATGGATTTTTTGGGGGATCATGGTTTTATTTCGGGTAAAGACATTAGAAGTAAATCTAGGTCACCCCTTATCTAGATATTTATATTAATACCTAAATTACCCTCCTGATTAATTTTGAGTGATGATTAGTTAGTGTTAATAATAGTTAGTGTAATGATTAGTGAGATGATTAAGTTAAAGATAATTAGTGAGATTAAAAAATCAGATGGTTTTTTTTTAAAGAAGTAGAATTATTGAGAGAGTAAAGTTAGAGAAGATGAAGAAGGAAAACATGAAAAACGATGGATTTTACCAACCAAAACCGGAGGAAGGGTATTTGGGTACCCAGGTAGGCTTCAAACTTAGATAATGTTGGTTGAATTGCTCCAAACTTTCAAAAAAAATGAAATTTTTTATGTAGATTTGGGCCAGTTCGGTTACCATATGTCAAGAACATGTAACCGAACACACCTGAAAGTGTAGTTCGGTTACGTTTTCCAAACAAGCAGGTTACCGAGCTCGCTCGTTAATGGAGGTTTTGGTCGTACAGTGTAATATTCGGTTACCTAGGATAAAATGGTAGGTAACCGAACTTTGAACTTAACAATTTATTTGGGTACATCTTGTGTGTTCGGTTAGTTCGCAAACTTCAACGCAACCAAGTTCCCAACCGAACTGCAGGTTAAAAGTAACCTAGTGTTAGAAGTTCGGTTGGTTTGCAAACTTCAACATATTTTGCGAATCAACCGAACTGGGATTATATATGCATATATGCAATTAGGCAAATGTTCGGTTACTACTAAATTTATTTCTTGGCGAATTAGGTAGAGTTCGGTTACGAAGTTTCAAAGGTAGAGTTCGGTTACAAAGAAAACTTAACATTTTTGCGAACGAACCGAACTTGTGGACTTCTCATTATTTTCGTAAACTAAAGTTCGGTGATATCCTTATTTTGCGAAGGAACCGAACTTATGGACTTGTGTTGTTCTAATACAAGGAGTTCGGCTAAAAGTATTTTTTTTGCGAATCAACCGAACTCTGAGTTCGGTTAAGAAAAAATTAATTCTTGATAACCGAACTTTTTTCTGAATAAAAAACCCTCCATTAAACCTCTCTGTCACTTCCATTTTCAACTCATTTTAATGGTTACTTCTCATTTATTCAACCAAAAACGAATGACAAGTAATGGGTTTGTGAGAATATCTTTGTTAATGTTTTAAATTAAGCTATATATATATATATATATAGTGGCGTTGGTGGTTGGTGGTGGTGGTAATCGGAGGTGGTGGTGGTAATCGGTGGTTGGTGGTGGTGATAATCGGAGGTGGTGGTGGTGGTAATCGGAGGTGGTGGTGGTGGTAATCGGCGATGGTGGTTATTGGGTTAGTTTTAAATTAAATTAGGTTAAGGGTAGGTTAGTCATTTCAATGCTTTAGGACACTCCTTATAATTATAGGGTAGGTGGCCTAATAGGACCATGGTCCCCAAAAAAACCATGGTCCCCAAAAAAATCGCTCTCTTTTTATTCATCTGACAAACAATACCCATCTATTCAATTTCTTCATCAATTTCTGACCTAACCCAATCTCAAGCTCAAAACTTAAATCCATCTCCTATTTCTTTCTGATAATAACCACCATGGATCCCTTAAATTCAACACCTCAAACCAACAACACCTTTCATTCTTCAAATCCTTGCAAATTCTAAGCTTCAATTCTTTCTCCTCTTTTCCGGTGCTTCAAAATCAAACCAGCACCATCACAAATATCATAAAATTCATCAAAATTCATTCCAACATACAAAAACAACCCAAAAACAAATACCGCGGTGTAGACTAACAGTAACAACGTCTGTCTCATTCTAATGTTTATCGCAATCTTTAATAAGCCAACAGTAGCATTTGCTGTATACATACATCACTGCAGGCATGTAAAGCACAAACATCAAATTATTCGGTTTATTTTTTAGATTATCTTTACCAAGTGGGAATTAGTTAATGCAATTAAGTGAGCACTTAAACTAGTGGGCATTTGGTGGCATTGATCATGATGGGAAAAGAAAAGAGGAAAAGTCACTGGAAATAATATTTCCATTCAGTGATGAACACTTTAAATTAATTAGTGGGTCGGTGGTGGCATTGACTAAAACGTGGTAAAATGAATATAATTAACCACTCAGGAGAATTAATCGGTTCATCATCACTAAAACGAAAACTGTTCTTTAAAATGTTGATACGAGCTGCATCTGCTACTAAGTTAGTTTCGGTATTACTAGTACTGTTTGTTTCGTCTTACAATGTTATTGTCTCTGCTTCTGGTTCTTCTTTTTCATTAACTCGGAAAAAACATTTACAAGCTGTAGTAAAAGAAGTAGATGCTCTTTTGAAATGGAAATCAAGCCTCATCAACCAAATTTCTCTTCTCTCTTCCTGGAAGATCAGTTCTAATGCGAGCACAACAAGTCCATGCGAGTGGTATGGAATCACTTGTAACAACCAAGGAAGCGTCGCGGAATTAAGCTTACCAGATCTTGATTTACAAGGTACACTTGATAGTTTCAGTTTCTCATCTTTCATAAACATTGTTATTTTTGACTTGAGATCAAACAAACTTTTCGGAACCATTCCTTCCCAAATTTGTAATCTTTCAAAACTCACTTTCCTTGACCTTTCTACCAACAAATTTTCTGGACATATTCTACTAGAAATAAGTTTTCTCACAAATCTGCATTTTCTAGAGCTTTCTGAAAATCAAGTTAGTGGACCAATTCCTCAAGAGATTAGCAGTTTATATTTTCTCACTGATCTAAGGTTGTACACGAACAATCTGACTGGTTCATTGCCTAATGCTAAATGCAGTCTGACTAGCTTGATCCATTTAGCAATTAATGAAAATCAAATCTCGGGTGTCATTCCTGGAGATATCGGTAGGCTAAGTTCTCTTACCCTCTTAGACTTATCCGTCAACAATCTCACTGGTTCAATCCCTGCATCAGTTGGAAATCTGAGAAATTTAACTCATTTCTCTCTTTTTTAAAATCAATTGACTGGTTCATTACCAGTAGGAATATTCAACAATCTGACACAGTTGAAAATATTTTTTTTGAGTGAGAACAAATTTTCAGGTTTTTTACCTCAAAATATATGTCAGAGCGGAACACTTGATGCAAGTATTAAGCATTTCAGGGGTCCTATACCTAGAAGCCTTAGAAATTGTACGAGCCTTAAAAGTTTCGGGATTGGAAACAATCAGCTGGTCGATAATATAACGGAGGCATTTCACGTGTATCCGTATCTAGAGTGGTTTGTCATGGAAAACAATAGTTTGTATGGTGAACTCTCAAAAGAATGGCCCAAATTTGGAAGTCCTTTCTTTCTCAAGGAACAATATCACTGGAAGAATACCACCTGAAATGGGGAAGTTGAAGATACTAAGTGAACTTTATCTTGATTCAAATGACTTAGACGGGGATATCCCAAATGAGTTGTTGAACTTGTCTTCGTTGATCAAGTTATACTTGAGTAATAATAAACTTTCTGGTAGGTTATCTTTTGCAATTGGAATGTTATCCAACCTGCAATATCTCGACTTATCGACAAATCAACTCATCGGTTCAATACCCCAACAGCTAGGGGAATGTTCAAAGTTATTATCTTTGAATTTGAGCACAAAGCATTTTAATGAAAGCATCCCATCCCAGATCGGAAACTTGGATTCACTACAGATTTTTTTGGATCTTAGTTACAATGAGTTGAGTGGAGAGATACCGCCAGATTTTGGAAAACTAAACAAATTGGAGACACTAAATTTATCCCACAACAAGCTTTTCGGCTCAATCCCATCTTCGTTTAATCAAATGCTCAGCTTCACCACTGTCAATGTTTCGTATAATGAGTTGAGTGGTCCTATTCCAAATATCAAGGCCTTTGTGGGTGCTCCAGTTGATGCATTGAAGAACAATCAAGGGTTATGTGGTAGTTACTCTAGAGGATTAACACCATGTAATTCTTCAGCTGTCATTGGAAGAAAAAAGACCTTGCTCATCATCCTACTTCCTCTGTTTGGTTCATTGTTTCTTTTACTCCTACTCTTTGCGGTTTTGTTTCGCCTTCGCAAAAATATAGTAAACAATGTGCCGCCTACAGATCAAGAGGTAGCTACCAATAGCAGAAGAAATTTATTGTCAATTTGGAACTACGATGGGAAAATTGTATTTGAAGACATAGTCCTGAAAAGCGGATCTCATTTTTGGTTTATGAGTTCGTGGAAAGAGGAAGCTTGAAAAATGTTTTATCTGATGGGGAACAGGCTATGGGGTTCGATTGGATAAAGAGGCTAAGATTCATCAAGGGAACAGCTAACGCACTTGCTTACATGCACCACGATTACATTCCAGCAATAGTTCACAGGGACATATCTAGCAACAATATTTTGTTGGACTCTGAATACGAAGCTCGTGTTTCTGATTTTGGTACGGCGAGGATTTTGAAGCCGGATTCATCTAATTGGACTTCACTAGCAGGAACCTTCGGATACGTCGCTCCAGGTATTGCCTTCCAACTAAAACTTCTCTTATTTATTGTAATTCTGGAATGAGCAAGTAATTCACATCTATTTGTTTTGTTAATAATGATGTTTGCAGAGCTTGCCTATACATTGAAGGTGACTGAGAAATGTGATGTTTATAGCTTTGGGGTGATCATATTAGAAGTAATTATGGGGAGCCATCCATCTGAAATCATCACATTGCTCTCACAAAGTCTTCTTTCATTTTCCTCTTCCAGTAAGGCAGGGGAAAACATAGGGTTGAGAGACATTTTGGACCAATGCATTGGAGAACCACCGGAAGTCCTTCAAAATGAAATAATGTGTATTGTGAATGTTGGATTTTCATGTTTACGTGGTGATCCACTTACTCGGCCAACTACGGAAAAAGTATCAACAGAGCTATCATCGTATTCACAGAGTAACGCATCTTTGCTGAAGTCCTTTGAAACTATTACTTTAGCGGACCTACTCATCTCATGATAAGTATCCATCTCGTGTCATATTAAGTGACAACTTTTAACATAACAGTGTAATATGGGAAAAATTGGTCTTCATGGTATCAAATTTGTTTTGTTTGTTGTAACAGCATATCAATGCAGTACAGCGCACATTGTTACCCATTTGAATATCAATGCTTCCATCACCTCTTCCTACATGGTTTGGAAAGACCCAAAGAATTTTTAGTTGACATAATAACATATACATTAGAATTTACCAAAGCAAAGAATGATTAAGCATTTAAACAAAAGACTGAACTTTGAGAAAGATAGAAAGAGTAATAGACCTGTTGACAGTAACTGGATGAGGTGGTACCAGAAGACAAGAATGAGTTTCAGCTAGCAAAATTTATTAAGACGATTCCTCAATCATCTGAATCTCCTAGCTGCTCTCCTCGTCGCTCTCCTCATCTTCTCTTTCAATAAAATCGACTTCGAGCAAATCAAGAAAGGAGACTAATGTGTTGAGATCATAGGGTATAGACTCCTTCAATTTGTGGCACTCACATATGCTTAATCTCCGGAGAGAAGTCCAAAATCGTAAATCCGGTAGAGATGTTAAAACAGGGCAACTTATTAATGCCAACACATGGAGAGAACTGCTGCTTCTGCTGCTGCTGCTGTCGCTTACATGAATATCATCACGAAAACCTTGAAAGTCGGAGCAATTACTGATCGTTAGCGAATGAAGATTGGGAGTATTGTTTTGAAGTAGTACGCCCAGAGGGAAATATATTAGCTCTGGAGATTCTGATATATCAATGGATGTGAGAAAGGTCAGACAACCTCCTGCAGATAAGATTGAGTTTACTGCCTTGCCGTTGGTTTCCATTAATCTCAATTCCTTAAGAGAAGAGAATGAATTTGGTGCGCTTCTCAGTTTTGGACAATCCTGCATGTATAGCGACTCAAGGAGAGGGAAAGAATTAGCACAAAAATTAGATGAAGGAGGAGGAGCAACCCATTCTTCCAGATTTTCCATGTTATTGATTATTAACTCAACTAAACAAGGGAATAATGATGATGCTGTAGTTGCAGAGTTCTGGGTACTCCTACTTTCTTCTTCTTCTTGTTGTTGCTGGTAATAAAATTCTCTACCCAAAAACTTGACTGACTTCATTTTCTGAATCAAAAGAGTCTTAAGACTTTGGAGCATACCTAGAGCCGGAAGATTCTCACAGCTGTTGCAATTCTGTAGGGATAATGAGACCAGAAGCAGGCAATTAGACGATGAACCCATCCACTTCGGAAGATTTAAACCCGAGAAACCACGTATTTCCAGCTTTCTCAAATTGGAGTGAGGACGAAGACCCTCAAAAACCATATCATCATCTTCAACATCTTCATCTGAGCTCCAAGTTAAATATAATTCCTTCAAATTTTTCTTATCCTTTAACTTTGCTCTCTCTGCATCTTCTCTTCCTCCTCTAACATTCTGTAACCTTTCTATGTACAACACCTGAAGGGAGTTGAGCACTGCTAACTCTTTTATCCCACTATGAACATCTGCTTCTTTCCTTACCATGTATGAGCACAATGTTTCCAGACAAGTTAGCTTTTCCATACCTCTAGGCATATTATCTCCTTCTCTGTGGTGTGTAAACCGCCTTAATTTCCGCCAATTCTTAATTTCTCTGGGAAGCCCACAATTAAATCCGAAATCAACTATCTCCAAATTACAGAGGTTGCTAATGCAAGATTCTGGCAATACTTTGATCTTAGTATATGACAAATCAAGGCACCTTAATCGTGTCAAAGCTCCTAGTTCTCTAGGTAAGGCATCTAAGTTCCAACAATACTCAAAATTCAACGCCATTAAATTGGTAATGCAAGAGATGGAACTATGTATTTGAGTAATTGATGAATATGCAAGGTTCAGGTGACGTAGATGTTTCAAAAAACTAATTTGTTCAGGTAAGGCTTCAAACTGAATACACTCATAAAGATCCAACGTCTGCAAATTAGTGAGGCTAACAATAAAATCATTAGGTAGAGCTTCAATATCAGATTTTGAGACATCGAGATGCCTCAAATTTCTCAAAGCCCCAGTTTCACGAAGAAACCCAGAAACATTTTTGCATCTATGCAGAATCAATGTCTGCAAATTGTGAGAATGACTTAATGACACATCAGGTGCTAAATCAAATTCACAATTTGAGAGGTCCAAGAACCTCAAATGTTTAAATTTAGGAATCGAGAAGGAAATTTTTGCATACCAGCCACCGAGAGGATACAATGTGCGTAACCGCTCAACTGAAGAAAAACTACTGACTTGGGAACAATACTCTGGATGAAGCACAATAACTGATCGCAACTTTTTTGCCTCAGACAACACTTCGGCATTTGTTGTCGACGATCCAATGTCAAATACCAATTGTATACGACGAACTAGAGAAACCACTTCCTTCCCGTCAAACCCAAATTCATTACGATCTACAACACTCATTGCAAGATCATGCACGAGAGTATGCATCTTACACCTGAGGATGACACCAATTTCGTCCTTCTTTACATCCTGAAAGAATGAGTTCCGCAACAAAAACTCAAAATAATCATTTCCTATATCTTCTAAAGATCTATTATTTACCTCATCTGCAGGTAGATGAATGAATCCCTCCGCCATCCACATTCGAATCAATATTGCTCTTTCAATTTCCCAGTCTTTGGGAAATAAAGAACAATAAGAAAAACATTGTTTCAAAGGTGAAGATAAATTATCATAGCTTAGTTTCAAGATTGATATGACTCTTTTATTTTCCGGTTGAAACCACAAGTTATTATCGTTATTGATTGAATTCCAGTAGCTTTCGTCTCTGTTTAAGTATAATAAACTTCCAAGAAAGTTTGCAGCAAGTGGTAAGCCGTCGCATTTCTTCGCTATGCCCCGCCCAATATTAGACATATTTTTTGTGAGTGCTGCTCCACCTGGAAATGAATTTTTTTTCTGCATGATAGACCAACAAGCATCATCTGTTAATTTTTGTAAATTGTGCACCTTACCGCCAACGATCGATGCAACTTTTTGGCTGCGTGTGGTGACTAATAATTTGCTGCCTTCACCACCATTGACAAGGACTTCCTTCAGTTTTTCCCAAGCTTTAGCATCTCCATTCCATAGATCATCCAATACTAACAGGTAATTCTTACCCATTAGTTTTTTCTTGACTTGTCTCGCCAGCACATCAACATTTGAATGATCTCCACATGAAACACCAGTAATGGACTCTAAGATTTCTTTTAAGATCCTATAGACATCAAACTTGTCAGACACACAAACCCACATTTTTTGTTTGAAGTGTGTTTCTATTGACTTGTCCTGGTATACCATCTGAGCTAACGAAGTCTTACCCAGACCCCCCATACCCATAATGGACACGACCGAAAGTTGCTTTTGAAAAGAAGAATTGTCAGACGATGTTAATGACGGAGACACTGAAGAAAACAATTTGTTGGTCAGCGTCTTTACTATGTCTGATATTGCGTTCTCCCTGCCGATAAACACAGAATCATCTATAACAGATGTAGTTAGCCGATTACGTTGCTCTCTAGTTTGATCGACTTGAGAAGTACCAGTAGCATTCAAGGAATATCTGACTTGATCATTGTAAATTTCATCCAAGTCTTTTTTTATACCTCGGATTTTAATAACCATCTTAAAGTGAAACACTAGTGGATTGGAGGATTTACTGATAAAGTTGCGTACCTTGAGCTTGAGGTTATTTTCTCTTTCGGAATGACGCATGGTTTCATAACAGATTTCATCCATAACATCATCTACATCATAAACAACGTCTTTGAGCCTTCTTAACCAAATTCCTACGGTAGCATTGTTAATTTGTTTCTCCTCAGCATCAGAAATTAAAGCTTGTATTGACTCCAAGGTTTTCAAAAGTTTCCTTAGATCATCTGTAACACCCCATGCCGGACTAATGTGTTGAGAAATAACCGGCAATTTCTTCACGATTTCAGTCAGACCACTAACAAGAACCCCTTCCGAATCCATTATGAAAAAAAATATGAAACTGATAAACCAAAAAAAGTACGAAGAAGCTTGTATCTAAGAAACAATACTGAATTGAAAATAAGTTAGCAGAGAATAGATGAGATACTACTCATTATAGACAGATTGAAAGATGAGGAGTAGCTTTATAAAGCCCACTCTGCAGTTTCAAATTTTCACCGACAGATTTGAAATTATCCAAACTTCAAGAGAAGAACAGCGCATTCATACACTAAACAATTCAATCCGTCTTACAAAAATCAAGTTATTTGGTTTAATTGAGATTTTTGTCTTCCATTTTTTAGTTTTGTACTCTCCACTTTGAGAATCCACTCAGTAAAATTGGCATCTTACACAAGAAACAATGAAATATAAAACTCAAATTCCCATATAATATATTTGGGTAAACGAGCACAACACCATTGAATTAAGAGATCTGCACTAATAAATTTGTATAACGCACTAATTTATGATGCAAGAACATGTTCACATTCATTGAGAGATGACCAGTAGGTCTGTAAAGTCCACTCTGCACATGTTTACATGAATGAATGGTAAATAGAAGTGCGTGATATATAGTTAAATCTTTTGAATTACGAATGAAACTGAGTTTTAAAATTTCTAGATATTGTACTTCTTGAATAAAAGAAATGGCTTCTGATTAAAGCTGCTTGTTGGAAGAGATATATGGATAAACTAAAATCAAATCTATTATTGTGCAACCAATAAACAGATTTCATTCATTATGTAACCTGGTATGTAAATGATAATACTCTAATGTTCTGATTAAGTCCTGATTAGCAGCAACAAATAAGGCCCCAGAATTAGCAGAAGATTATAATTAGCAGAAGAGTACCTGATATCAGACCTTTAATTGAGATCCTTTAATTATGAGCACATACTTGCTGAACTAAATAAGCTTGAATTTCTGTGAGACATTGACTCAAATACTTCATAAGCATCACCTGAACCACCAACCAAGTAATTAAAGTAGTCTCAGACACAAAAAGTTTAACTAGGAACATCAATCAATGTCTACAATCAATAATTCTCTAAGCATATGAACCAAATTGATTTCTTAATCTGAATGGAACCCGTGAAATCGAGATACATTTATAGATATTTGTAGAAATTGCGGGTAAAAATTGCGTGAGGTTGAATTGAAATTTAAACAAGTTACTGAAAATTTAGGAAAACTTTGGAAAATTTACTGAAAATTGAAAACTTAAATTAGTACAAGAAGAACCTGAATCGGCAGCAGCAACTCGACACCACCAATACGAGGCGGAGTCTCCCCGTCGAGATACACTCCATATACTCTCGTCTTCATATGCCCCCTATCGGTTTAGTGTGCAGTAAATAACAGAGAAATGGAAAGACATGGCACTATCGCCTAGATACTAATTCGGAGAATAACAAACGTATTATTCGCTATTCGTTCCCACATTGATTCGCGCCCGTTTCGCGAACTACTCAATGGAAATACATGGCTCTATGGCCTAGTTAGTAATTCGGAGAATAACATGCGTATTATTCGTTCCCGCATTCATTCGCGCCCGTTTCGCGAATTACTGAATCTCTGAATACATTAGGCGTTTGTTATGAACTTCCTGGCCGGATAATCCGCGTATATCCAGGTTCGTGAATTATCTGTTTGTATGATACAAAGACGTGTTGGTGTTATTCATTCCCACATTGATTCGCGCCCGTATCGCGAACTACTGAATGGAAAAACATGGCTCTATGGCCTAGTTAGTAATTCGGAAAATAATACGCGTATTATTCGTTCCCACATTGATTCGCGCCCGTTTCGCGAACTACTGAATCTGCGGATGCAGTACGCGTCTGTTATGAACTTCCCGGCCGGATAATCCGCGTATATCCGAGTTCGTGAATTATCTGTTTATATGATACAGATACGTGTTGGTGAGATTTGTTTGGCGTTGGAGAGTATTGAACCATCTACCTTTAGGTAGCATGCCACACTTATATCATATCTTTTCATCTATCGTAAGATTTAAAAGCAATTCTTATTATTTAACATAGCCGAATTTTGAGTGCCGAATTAGTATCTCAAAAACGAATTATACACGTACGTACATCGTTTCTTATTACTTTCAAATCACGATAAATTGACCGAATTTTCGACCGAATTTAATTATTACGAATCCGTATAATACTCGTATTATGTTGTATATAGAATTGCTAATTAGGCTCTATGGGCTCTCTATTTCTTCTGTTATAGGGTTTCACAGCCCAAAGTTAAAATTTTAATAAAAAAAAGAAACCTCTTTCTAGGTATACTGATTTTTGTGAGGCATATTAAATAATAATACCATCTAGGGTGTTTAAACCATACCAAAATCACTGGGTTACCTTTTAATTAGATTAAATTACTTAAATACCCTTCAATAAGTTAACAACTTAAACTGAAAAAACTTAAGTTACTGAAATATCCTTAACTAAATTAAAAACCTAAAGTAATTAATCAAAACCTAAAATCAGTCAACCAATTTCTTCTTCTTTCTTTTTCTTTTTCCATTTTCAGCAGCCGAACCCCCTTATCCATAAACAGTTGACTAATCGTTCGATTAAAAATATTTGATCGTCTATTAAAATCATAACTATAAAATGGAAATCGGAAGCAGAACGAAACGTTGCTATAGAAATCTATGTCCAGATCCGCACATAGGAACTCAATTTAATCAAGCAAGTTCTATGGCGAGTGAAGAACAAATCCAGTCGAGTGGTGTTAATTCACGAAATCATGATTCGGGTGCCCTGATAATGTATATTAGAAGGTATTTGACAAAAACCCATCTTGACTTCCACTGTTATTGCTTAGTTTGATCGATATAATAGGTTTATTTGATGATCAAAAGTTTGTTAGGCCTAAACATTTGGGACAAAAACAGAGGAACTTAGGTTAATTTGTTCTTATTTTTTTTACTATGTGGAAGATCAATTCGTCCCAAATTAGTAATTCTTTTTTTAGCCGAACTCAGGTTACAGCTTAGGGTTCAACGAAATTCGTCTCCTTCGATTTATCAATGTTTTCGACCGAAATTTTTTAACTTGGGAAAGTTTTTTAATGCAATACAGTCCGAATGATTTTACTTGTATAGATTTTAAGACGAATATAACTCTGTGTGTCTCAATTTTTTTTTTCTTTAAGGCCGAACTTAGTATATACTTTAGGCGAACTTTGATTTATTAACCTAACCTTATATGTTTGATGTACTAATTACATATTTTATTTTGTTAGGCCGCGTACTAAAGGTGAAGGTGGTAGAGTAATAACTCAAAAGTATAAGAAGAAGAAGAGGTCTATGGAAGTAACTCCTTCTAATACTAAAACTCTCCAACCTCGAGTAGGAAACAATAATTTGGGTGCACAAAAAAGGGGATCTACAACCTCCAATACAGAGAACGGAGAGACGAAGATACAAATATCAAGAGAAGTTGAAAAAAGTGGAGCTAACAACGGAAATACTTTTGCAAGTAATGAGACTGAAAGCGGTGGAGTAGTACTAGGTAGCCTAAATGGAGATGATAATGAAGATGAAAAAAATAATCAGCAACGATGACCAAGTAGGCAAGGAAAAGAAGTCATTGAAGATGAAGAACAAGAAGAACCACCACAACCACAACCAGAAAAACAAGTCAAGGAGAGGAAACTTGTTGTACCTCGGAGGACAAAGCTTCATATTACTAATGATTATGACATAATACACCCAAAAAGGAACCAAAAAATACATGGTCTTCCTGCAGATGGTGTAAAGGTGTTCATAGGTTACAAGCGCCTTGGGCAAAGAGAATATATGAGACTCCGTATCATAGGCATATAGTCATAAATTGGAGACACCAAAGGGCAACAACTTGGGATTTGAAAAATGAGGTTGATGAAGTTCAAGCTATAGTTCAAAATTCTGGTTTATGGAAAGCAATTGAGTATGAACATAAGGATTATGATTCAGTTACCGCCTCCTACTTTACTGAGAGATTATGTCCAGAAACTAATACATTTCATCTTCCACTCGGTGAGATGGTAATCACACCTGATGATTCTGAGAAAAATTATAGGTCTTAGAGCACGTGGGAGAAATGTATATGTTGAATATTTTCTGAAATAGATTGGGACCAACTATATAGGTTGGATGAAGAAGTTATTGAATGGTATTATGATACTACCAAGAAGGAGTTTTCTAACGCCACTAAAGAGGTGAAAAAAGTGCATGTCGGTTGCGGCAATAAACCAAAGATGTTGAAGTCGTTCAAGATGAAACGCTTGAAATGTAAGTTCGAGAACACTAGGGAGAACGCTAAGGATGGGAATTTGGTGATGGATGAGGCCAAATAAATCAAACCACTGCTTCTTATTTGTTGTGCACTCTTGGAAGGATTATATTTATAGACCATAGTGGCAACAAGGTGACTGCTTAGTACCTCCAATTCTTAAAAGATCTCTTAAAGATTAATGAGTATGCTTTGGGAACCATTTGTGTTGCATACCTTATTAACTCACTTTCGACATTATCTAGGTGTGACCATAGGAATATTGGAGGAAATTTTAGTCTCCTTCAGGTACTTCTCCATAAACCCATTCATAATATTTATCAATTGGCATATGTTCTTTAGTTTTGAGCACACCACAGTGCTAGGTTCGTCCCAAGTGTATATCTCTATTTTTAGCCAAACTGAATGAGTTGAACATGCCTGGAAATGTCGGGTTCGGCGCAAAATACTTTAACTCATTGAGCCGAACCTGACAATAGTGAATACGAAGTTTGGTTCTGTCAGGTTCGGCCCAAAATACCTAAACCAGTTTAAGCCGAACTTTCGTCTATGTATCATTTAGGTTTGTGTTATTGTTTTAGTGACTTATCTTCTTGTGCTTTTAATATAGGTGTGGTTATATGATCACTTTCGGAGTTGGCATTAAACATACCTATTGAGGTTGTGGATGAAACATCTCCAACTTTGGCCAAATATGAGTTCAAGGACTATACGAAAAGGGATAAACCTGTAAATATAATCAATTTAAGAGAAAGGTTAGACTCTTTATATGGGAACAATATTGTATTTGAACCGTATAATAAAGAAGAAAAGGATAACGAAGTTGTTCAAGATGAAGATATGCCTTTGGGTCCTTTCTATGGACCGTTGTTCTATCCAGAAGGGTGTGTAATTTTCGATCCTCTTCGAGTACTCCGCCAATTTGAATATATCCAAAGTGTACCGTTGAGAGATACTGAAACGTTCAAGTTGTTTCCGGAAGGAAGTAAAGTAAAAAAGAGGACCACTAGTTCATGGGAACCCAAATATGACCCGAGCCGTCGCTTCGTCACTGGAAACACTTGGAAGAAAACATGTTGAGTTGTGATGGGTAAAAATTTTGCGTCAAGATCCTCGTAAAGTTGTAGAAGGATACATGGATTGGTATAATCAAATTTCTCATCCTTTAATTATTAATAGAAAAAGTATGTCTAGCTCGTGTCGAAGCTGAAATTGCGAAGGAAAAAGCAAATGAAGTAGCGTCAAAGAAGACATCTGAAAGCGGAATCCATGATGTATCCAAGGCAATAGCGATAATGGTAATTGATATCTTTATTTACTCTAATAGTAATAAATGTAAGTATATTGTTTTAAAAAATTTGGTTTAAATTAAAATTAGATGTCATCGGCTAAGGAGTTGTTGAAGAAAATGAAAAAGAAAGTTAGCGGGAAACAAACTTCATCAGTGGCCGAGCAATAAGGTTTCTGCAACAAATTGACATCGATAACTAGCACATGTCAAGCTGTCGGATAAAAAAAGGCGATAAAAAGAATTTGTTGATAACCCGGAGGCCTAAGCGGAGGTGGTGATGACAATGTAGTAGGAAGTGGAGGACAAAGAGGACATGGAACTACCAAAAGAGGTCTTGGAGGTGGTCATCAATGAAGTGATAATGTTTACTTAGCACACTCGTTAGTTTTTCCTTTGAGACTTTGTTTTGTATTTTCGTTTTGGATGTTACATATGAATCTGACATTTGGGAAGTTAGATTATTATGGTATAGTATACTTTAGATGAGATGATCATCATCTTATTTATGTTATTATGCGTGATATATTGAGGTTTTGCTGACCCGTAATTCATGTTTTGAGCTGAACCTGACAGGTGTTTTAGAAACACAACTTGTGAGGTTCGGCGGACCTGTAATTCATGTTTTGAGCTGAACCTGACAATTATTTTAGAAACTAAACTTGTGAAGTTCGTCTGACCCGTAATTCATGTTTTGAGTCGAACCTGACAGCTATTTCAGAAACTAAACTTGTCATGTTCGGATGAACCTTAATTCATGTTCTGAGCCGAACCTGACATTTATTTCAGAAACCCAACTTTTCAGGTTCGACTTTTAGTGGCGTATAATGTTATTGTCGAAAATTTCTATGTAAGTTTCCATTCTTTTTATTTTTATAGTTTGGTTTCCCAATAATTAAAAAGACATAACAAACAAAGAAATAATTTAAAAGACATAATATTTCGTTGATACGGTGTATTTTAGGATACATTATATGTCATTCCTAATCTTACCTCATCCGAACAAACAAAAAAGATACAATCGGTCCTTTATGAAAAATCCAAAAAAACTTCCTACAGTATTATGTTCTATGGACTTCCTAATTTTACCGCGGTTTTATTTACCCCGTCATTAAAATTACTTGATCTTCCATAAGCAAGATGTATGAATCTTTCTAAAGGTCTATTCCGTCGGGTAGTTTGCACACCAGTTCATCGACTAATTATGTTGGAATCCCGTCCAAAAGACTTCACAATTCATATGTGGTAATGGGAAACCGGGCTTATTTTTGTGGTTGATAAAATGACATCCTTTAACAAACGCAAGAACAAGTCTTCTATCTTTTAGATCCTCACGATAAGGTTTTGTTGGCGGCGCATAAGTAAAACTATCACCAACCATCTCGAAACAATGAACCAAGCAATCACCTCTATAAAAAAAAAACTCATAAATCGGCATTTGCATATGGTCTCTCGTGATGAAGGAATCCTCATGTAAACGTCGTTCGAATGCAATATATTCCGATACCACCCCTTCGTCTCCTTTTGGCCCCCCTATCACAATTTCCTTGTAGAAGTTCTTGTTTCGACGCAATGTTTGTAACAATCGATTCTTTATATACATGATTTGGTCTCCTTACTCTTAATTCTTCTCCTCTTGAAAAGATCCTACTTTTTCCGCCGTGACATGATAACCGCAATTTCCATCCCCTTCGACATCGTCCATGGTTCTAATTTACTCACGAATATTTTGGGTAGTTTATCCATGTAATTGTCATATATCATATTAGTAGGCCGCAAATACTTGCCATCCTTATCCTTTTTAATCCTTTTCATTTTTCACACCGCATATATGGTCTTTCTTCCCTTCATTTTGATTTGTTTCCCCCATTTCTTCCGAAGGAAACATCTTCCCTTTGAGTTTAACGTATCTTGGGGTATCATTTTGGTTACATGTTTCACCCTTATCTTTACTAGGACGACCACATTTCCTTGAAACATTAACTTCTCTCAAATTTATCAATTTCCATCTTTTCCGCTTTGTACTTTGCATCATGATACTCAACTCCCGATGAATATCTTTGATTAGCCAACAATTTATTTTTTGATCTCTCATTTTTCTTGTCAATTTGGTTTTTTTTCTACCTTTCCACTCACCCTTTTCCGGTTCCAAAAGATCCTCCTCGGTTAAAGGATATAAGACTATTCTCAAGTTGTGGTAAATGATTTTTTTTTTTGACCGCGGTATGCACTTCGGTACTTCTCAGCTAATTTTCTCCCTAAAAAGTATCCCAAACATCTTCATCAAGATCATCAGTGGGGAGAGGTTCAAAACTCAATTCCTTCCCAAAAACTATAAATATGCTCAAAAGGTATAATATCATCCACATACCGAGCTATTTGGTGGTGACACGGAAGTCCCATGAATTATTTCATTTTACTAACTTATACTTCATGAGGTAATTGATTCGCTTTCCAAGCTTTCATCAATTTTACTTCAAGCATAATTTTGTTAATACACAAATGGGATACCCGGTAATTTAATCGCCTTAACCAAGAATCGTCCTCATAATTTTTATGTTTGAACAATAAACAATATTCAAAATCCACTTTAATTCTAACTATATCTGTTTTTAAATACTCTTTCATTTCCTCAAACACCATCACAACCAAGTCAACTCACCCAAAAAGGTTATTCTTCAATCGATAATGAGGCGACTCTACCGTACTTGTATCTTGGTCGTCGAAATGTTTGTATTGGTTTGTATAACAAGCCACCAACCTTTCTTTGTGAGGATCCAAATATTAGTTAAGAAAATAGGCCATGACACTTGGATATTCGTTGCCCCAACGCGCATTAAGCTCCTCAGGTTTTACCCGATAATCATCTTCAGTGATTGACCATGTTAAAGCCTCTCATTCACGTGCGAAACAAGCCCACGACCTTTCATTATCGTCTTACTCCTTCGTAATTTTCTTTTTTTTTTCTCGTACTCGATATGGCTTTGACTTAATATCCTCTAGGTATTTTATCTTAAGCGGTTGAATTATTGGTTGGCGTTTTTTCCTAACGTTGTTGCCTATATGAAAAGTACAAAGAAATTTTTGGGCATCCAGAAATACCTTACGAATAACATACATCAAAGCGAGTTCTCGGTCGGTTAAAATCACCTTAGGAAGAGCATCCACCCGGAACATTAACATACTTTGCTCTAATGCCCAAACCTAACTTTCTTTCAACTCGTCTCTTAAAAAAACAAAAGGCCACGGTGAATGGTGCCTTGGTTGAGGTATGCCCAATTGTGTTCAACAACGACATCTCATATTTATTTGTCTTGTAGGTGAAATCCATTGTATGCACTTGCGGAAAACATAAAGCCAATTTATTAATGCAATCCGGATGAGCAAGAAAGAGTTGTCTGACTTGGCGGAAGTCATCCAATTCCCTTTGGACCATGTAGTTGACCACATGAGTTGTTGCATCACTACCCTATCTTGCAATTTTTTTCGTCAAAGTACTTTTAGCGTCGTAGATATTTCGTATAGTGGATTTGTTATTAGGAGCATCCGCCTTCAACTTTCTTAGGATTCTAATTGGTGCCACACGGGCTGGATACATCTTACTTGTTTCCAAGTATTTGTGGTCTTTGATTATTACGATTTTTGCATGTCCATGAAGGTCAAGTGCACGTGGGTGGTTATGACAACGATCCATATTTTTATAGTTGAAAATGATCTCGAAGGGGTACTCTCTTTTCTTCGTCTTGGTCTTGTTCTTTCTTCCCGTCTTCCCAACATACACGAAACCCTTTTTATGCTTATCAACGTTTTTGTCGCTTCTCTCACAAACCATTTCAACCCGATTACATCAAATTTGTTGTCCGGGCACTAGAACGCAATGCAATTTATTAGCAATCCATGTTAATAAGCCCAAGCCTTTGCTTTCGCTTTGTTCCCCATCTCAACAGGAATACAAGGTCACATATATACTTAGTCAACGTTTGGGATATATACTAACATATAAAGTAAGAGATAACTCAATTTTTTACATACCAAGTCATATTGAAATTAATCTCGATTATCTTCGTGAACGGTGTTAACATCCGAAGGTTGATTGTGCATTGGTACAGGTTCAACAATCACTATCTACAACAACATGGCGTGGTTAAATAACTCAAACAAAGAAATTAGCTGAAGGTTCGGCTAATTAGAAAATTTGTAACCAGAATCAAACCTTGGAGCATCTTAAAGTAAAGATAGGTTCAGATCATATATACGAAAAGTAATTCAAATGCGGAACCTTAAGCCTAATAAAGTTCGTCTTATAGTGTAAATGTAAATTTAGGGATGAACTTCTAACTTAAATGAAGTTACACTACAATTTTCAGCTCAAACCATGTCAGCCGAACAATATATTTTAACTCGAAGAAATAAAGCACAAGAAAACAGTAGGTTTGGCTATCAATTGAAAGAGATCTAACAAGTCGAACCGAATGTACATTTTTTAAAACTACATGGTTCGGCTTAAAATATACCGGGCGAACCGTTCTTCCCTCCAAAGTTCAGCTCTTATATTACATCCGAAACCAATATTGAACTCCGAAAAAGTGGAAAATTCAATTTTTTTGAGACTTGAATCTAAAAAAGAGAGATTAGACGTCGTATACGAGTATATTTGTGTATTTTTAGCGGAAGGTTCTTCATTCATGTATTCTTCCTCGGGATTTGGCTTATAAAAACCATCATCTTGAGTTTTAGGTTGAGGTTGAGTTAGAGTTTCAGCAAAATCATTCTCATAATCCAAAAATTTACTCAAATCCGGGTCATTATTGTAGTTGATGTGTATTATAATGTCTTTACGAGATGAAGATTCTCCCGGATCATTTGAATCATCCATTTTAAATGGCATAAATCCCCCAAAATCTCAAAAACCCTTGTTCATTTTTTTCACTTCTTCTTCCTCTCTCAAAAACCCACTCTCTCACTCAAAAATCATATTTTTAAGACTAATATAACATCCAACAACTTAACTTAGTCAATCATTAACATTATTATCTAATCATTATTATTAATACTAATCATAATAATTAACACTAATTAAATAAGGATAGTTATGTCACTATCAAAAAATCAGTATAAGGGATGATGGTACTTTATATTTATTGACTCTATTTTGGCATTGTTCAGTATGCCTCAAACTAGGTTTCGAAAAAAAATAGGAAAGCAAGATGGAGAAGGTCCTAAGCGATATAAAGAAAGCATCGTAACAGAATAGTCTCACAAAAAAAATTATAAATAAACTAACCACCTATGCTTAGAAATTATGTACACAAATTATATGTAGTAAAAGGTGCCTTAAGTGTACAAGACGTTCAAGGGGAGTCTACATAAAAAACGAGTTGTCGCCTAAATAAATAAACGTTCTACGAGCCAAAATGTGTAACATATTTTTTTATTTTTTTCCTGGGCGCCTTAGAGCAACGATAGTGGACGACCAAAACTAAAAAATTGGACCAAATATTAGACACTATGGAACGGATTAAAGACCAAATACTAAACTAAAACTAAAAACCTGACCATATTTGATCTTTAGTTTGGTTTTGGTGGAGCGTAAAATAGGACTACGCCAACGTAGGGCGCAATTTTAATCACCACCTGGTAGTGAGACGCAAACCAAAATTGTGCCTGTACGAAGCGGAATATAAACCAACGCCTGTTGGGGCGTAGTTTTAAAATGAGCCTGATTTCAGGCTCAACTCAAAGTTACGCCTGGTGTAGGCGTAGTTTGAGGTCCCTTCTGGTGAGGCGCAATTTCTGATTACGCCCAATCACCGAGCACAAGTTTCTAATAACGCCTCACATGAAGCGGGATTTCACCACTGCGTCCCATTTGGGCGTATTTCGTATTTGCGACCCATTGGGCGTGATTTTCTTTTGCGTCTGGTCGACCGGCGCAGTTAAAATATTCCGCTCGACCAAATATAATCTTGTACCATAGCGTAGCACCACGGACTAAGATCAAATTTGATCGTTGTCTTTAGTCTTTAATCTTTGGTTTTACTCGTATCATCGCAGTTGCTCTAATAGCACTTCACCTCGCATAGCGTCATACACAACATGGGACCTCACTATTAGGTTAAAAAAAACAAATAGAATCAGTTGTTGAAGATTGGATACATGGTGGTTATTTGTTGCATCTGATCGCGGAGAGTGGATTGAAAGACTAATTCATGATGTGTACTTTTTCTAAATGAAGCTACTCTTCCGGTCACTGGTCCAAAAAAATCTTGGATTACTAAAAGCATCTCCAATGGTGGAAGGAAATATTTTTTCGGAATGACACATAGAATTTTAGATCCCATTTAATATAAATGCATCTCCAATGATTAAACCCTATAAATCAGAAGGGAGAAAATACTAAATAGGAATGTGCTAAAGAAAGTATTAACTACATCTTTGGGATGACCCTAACTACATATAAATTTAAGCATAAAAAGATATTTAACACAAAAATCATGCTAAAACTACCCTTACCCTATAAAAACCTATTATCCTGACTTGATTGGGGTATACTCAAATTAATTGGGGTATTACCCAATTTTAAAGGCATACTTTTTGATGGTTTTAGGGGGAGTCCTAATGGGTAAGTTACAAAACTACCCTTACCCTTTAAAAACCTATTACCCTAAATCAGTTTTAATTTTTTCATTTCATCTTCTTCTCCTCCATAACCCTATCGGCTCCATCACCCCCACCACCACCAAAACTCGTCGATCAATTCGTTAAAATCATCGATTTGAAAACTCTGATTAATCTTCATCAATGGATCCACCACGACGGAGGGAAACTCGTATGAAAGAAGCTAATCGAAAACCCAATGAGTATAACCCTGGAATCGGAAGTTTGGTTGCTAAGAAAGTGAAGAAAAAACGGTTGAAGAAGGAGAAATTGAAACCGCTCAAAACGAATGCGATTAAGAAAGTAAGGGCCTAATTAAACTCACTCTAGTACTTCGATTTGATGTTTGCGTGTTAAATTAGTGCATAAAAATCGAAATTGTGAATTGGCAGGTGCGAGGCCAGCAAGGTAATATGTTCACGACCTTGCCGACTTTTCATAGTTAGGATTTGGCCGGCAAGCTCTTAGGTTAAAGAACTTTCCGGCTGTATAGTATCTGTAACTGCTACTAGCAGCGCCGACAGGTTATTCAAATGCAAACCTTGCCGGCATCAGTTTTTTAATGAAGCCGACATGTTATTATTTTTTACCCTGCCGGCCTCTTGGTTTGACTATATTGTTTCCGATGCCTGGAATTTTACAAACCAGTAAGGTATTTCTATAAAACCATGACGCCGGTTTGTCAGCCGGAAATGTATGGGTAAGGGACCTTGCCGACCTGTAATGTGAAAAATCTTGGTTTCAACTGTGTTCATATTTGTCATCATACGACAGGCTTTTTTGATGATACCCTGCCGGCTATACTTTAGCCGGCACGTATGTTTTAGTCGACACTGCCGGCCATGTTTCCGCCAGATTAGTTAAACCTGTCGACCCAGCCGACCTGTAATTTTTTTTTCTTAATTGTTCTTGTTCAGGTTGGAGAAGGCAAAGAAGAAAGCTCTGAAAGCTCTTAGTCCTTCTTCAAGACCTCCTCGTGTTGGTGATAAATTCTTGACTTTAACACATCGAGGGGCCTACGTTGTGACGGGAACGACAAAGATCCGTATAACGAATGATTCTCAACCACCATCCGATCCCAGTGATTCATACGATACTCCATATGAATACCAATTAATTCCATCTGGTAGAAGATGTGATGATGATGATGTTGATGTTGATGAAGGAACTCCGGCTGCTGGAGGAGGTAACAATGATGATGATGATGGTGATCAAGACATGCCTGATGCTGGAGGAGGTAATGATGATGGTGATGATGATGATGGTGATGGAGATAAAGGTAAGAATATCATCGAAGATGAAATTGTTGAAGAGGAAGAGGAACAAGAAGAAGAATAAGAAGAAGGAGGATATGGAGATGGAGAACAAACTCTAGCTACTGTTCAACCCACCGAAGCTTCGTCTTCAACATCAACCGGAACGAAGAAGAGGATGATCACTAAACCAGTTGTTTCTCACATGCCTCCCAAACACTTGATGGTTGCACTGAAACCAGGTGAGCCTCCAAAAGGGACCTCAGCATATGGTGCAAAAGTTCTTTTTAGATACAAAGACTCATGGGCATGTACGATCCATAATACTATCGTAAGTAATCTCAATCCGTCTTTGTTCTTTATTCAAGTGTGTATCTATCTTAAATTTGCGTCAAGTGTTTTTATTTATTTTCATTTTTTTTTTTTGGTATTTAGGATCACAAGCATGTCGCCCGTCTCATGAGGCGCCAAGCTTCATGTTCAGTGATTAACACTTGGAAACTTGAGGATGAATGTGAGGAGGTACAAGTGATTGTCAAGAACTCCGGGTTGTGGCCTGCAGTGGAGAGTATGAATATTGATCGTGATAAAGTTACCGTATCTTCATTCTGTGAGAGGTTCTACGGAGAGACTGATACAATCTTATTCCCATTCGGTGAGATGGCGATAACTCCAAATGATGCTCAAAAAATTCTAGGTCTCAAGGTTGATGGAAAAGCAGTCACTGAGGAATTCGATAATAAGTTTTCTTTCAAGGATATTTACAAATTGAGCCAGAAATTGTTCAATTGGAATCCGGTTGAGACGGAGTCTGTTCTTGAGATGAAGGATGGTCGTCTAACCAAGAAGTTTAATCTGAAGAAGTTGAGGGACACATTATCCGGGACCAAGACAATCTTTGATAAGGAAGGAAGGGTGAAGCCGGTGCGAATATATGTTACCGCGGCGTCTTATTTGCTACACGCCCTGGGCAAATGTATCTTCCCCGACAGTTCCGGAAACCAAGTCGAGGCCAGTTACTTGTAACTATTGGATCCCTTAGATAAGATGCGTGAGTATTCTTGGGGTACTGCGGTGGTCGCCTTCTTGAACAATGAGTTGAAAAAATGTTCTAGGGCACTCACTAAGCAAGTTAACGGAAACACATGTCTCTTCCAGGTAATTTTACTGTCTAAAACATTTATATTTGCAAAATTCTCGTAAGATAAGATTCTTACTAAAATTTTTTTTTGCATAGGTCTGGATATATGAGCACTTTCCTTCTTTGTTCCAAGCCAAATATTACGTCAAAGTTGATGAGAGTGTTGCGCTTGATAAGCCAAGAGCGCAAAGGTACAGTTTTAAGGAAACTCAGGATAAGGAAATGCCGCAAAATCTATTGAAACTTCGAGACGCCATCGACAAATTGACTGCAGAGGAGGTGATATTTGATCCGTATCGAGATGATAGAAATCAAGGTTTAATCCAAAGGATAAATGAAGTTGTTGCATTATATTATGGACCCTTGATGACTGTGTTTGAAGGATTTTCAATGTACGATCCACATCGGGTAATGCAACAATTGGATTACGTTCAAGAAGAACCTCATTTTGATGAACCAAATCCGTTCTTTACTACGGACATGACTGATTGCAGCACGTGCCAAAAAAGTATGAACGTCGCTTACAATCCAGCACCAGCTCAAGAACATTGGGACAATAGATGTCGCCGTAAAATCGATGTGAGTCTTTTGGACGAGGTGACCACCGGTCATGAAGCTACTGAGAAATACATGGCGTGGTACTTGGATTGGGCTCGTCCTACTGTGATTAGGCCAATGACTGCTGAAGAACTGGCTCGTAAGAAGAGGATGGAATCGAAAGACCCAACAACAATGCTTAAGTTCTTTATAAGTATTTTAGAGTTTCTCTTACTATTTTAAGATTGATTGCATTACCGAATCATTTTATTAATTGTTTGTTGTTTAATTGAAAATAGAAGGATCAGTTGAAGACCTTTGGGAGGGTGTTGTGTTGCACGAAAGACAGAGGAGAGCCTTTGTCGATTGAAGAGCAAAACAAGCACATTGACTATGCTTGCAATGTTGACAGTAGGATGCCCATATATTGTTCAAGCAACTTCAGGATGAAGTTAAGATGGAAGAAAAAGCTAAGAGGGAAGCACAAGCCAAGATGAAGGCTGATAAAAAGAGGACTCGTAGTGGTCGTGGTGGTGAAGGTAACAGCAGTGGTCGTGGTGGTGATGGTAGTGTTCCAAAACAGGGCCGTCTTAGTGGTCGTGGTCGTGGTGAATGAATGATTTCCTAGTTTATTTCTTTATGTGGTGGTTGACAAATGTTTAAGTTAATGGTGTGGGCAAATGTTTTTTTAAGGTTTGTGGGACATGTTTTCGTATTTTGGACAAAATATGTTGGATTTCTAGTTGTTGAATGATTGGTTTGTTTAGGTATGTAAAGTGTCAATACTTGTCCCGACATGCTTTTTTAAGTTACATTGCCGAACACACCAGGGCCGGCATGGTTGTGAATTGTCAGATTGCCAGCCCTGACAACGGAAATTGTGTAATTACCAGGGTCGGCATGGTAACAAAATTCATACCCTGCCGGCCGATTAGTTGTCGGCAAGGTAATATGTTATCGACCTTGCCGGATAACGTGTGACAGAAAAACCTTTCTCCTGATGCCTAAAATCATGTAAGGTCGGCATGGTAACAAAATTCATACCCCGCCGGCCTATTTGTTGCCGGCAAGGTAATATGTTATTGACCTTGCCGGCTATGTGTGACAGAAAAACCTTTCTCCTGATGCCTAAAATCATCATCGGTCGGCAGGGTAACAAATTTGCTACCTTGCCGGCGGAACCTTAGTCGACGTATTGGGTAAATTAAACGGTGCCGGCGGATTTAAATTTCAATTTTTTTGCAAGTACAATTAAATTGATTGACTTGTACTTGTGCACTATAACGGCCAAATTTTGGCACCATCCTGTAAATAAACTAGTTTTCTCTACAAAACAACATACAACTAGTTCCATATGCTCTCCAAAGCTCATTCATCATATATTCCATCTAACTCTCCCAATACCTCTACAAACAACAATGGCTTCGTTTGATTCTAATGAATATTTGGAAATCACCAAAGCTTGGTATGTGGAAACTCGAGTTAGACGTCAATCCACCGAAAGGGTGGATGCCACAACCTTTTGGGCTAGGGTACACAACACATTTAGCCAAGAGTTTGGGAATCCTAACGCAAGAAGTGTTCAAGAAGTCCATGATCGGCACCAAGTAATCAAAAATGCCATACTTTCTTTTTTAGCTCTCCAACCCCGGACTTTTAACACTTGCCCCTTCAACTTGTCCATTGCACAATTTATGAGTATTTTTGTGGTTTGTTTTACGTAACCCATTTGTTTGATCATCCTACTAAACATTACTAACAAAGTAAGTTTGCGTTTTGTTTTTGTAGCATGAAGTCGTCAAAGCGCGCTACTTGGAGGAAAATGGGGAACCATTCGCGTTCGATGCAAGCTATCACTTATTGGGAGAAAGAATCCCGGAGGATAACCCGGAATACTTGGATGATGTATCGTCTTCGTCGGAGGAAGATTGATGGCTTTAGAAAGTTCTTGTATACATTTTTTGGGTATACCTCTATGTAAGCCCTCACGAAACTATAACTCGTCAACTAGGGTCGCCTAGGGGTTCAAAGGCTTGATGCACGTGCTAAGTGCATTCGTTTCTTCGTCGACAAGGATTAGGTTTTATGTTTCAATCAATGTAGTAACCAAAATCTAATGAATAAAGTGAATTGCATCTATTAGAATTCAGTCTTTTTTAGGGGATAACCAAAGTCGGCAAGGTTGTAATATTACAACCCTGCCGGCAGCAATCAAGCCGGCAATGTAAGAAAGTTAATAAATGCCGACAACAACGAGGCCGACAAGGTAATAAATCAATACCATGCTGGCTTCCTGCGCATTTATAACAGTCTCTTGTGTGTCAAAAATATTACAGCCGGCATCCGCTTCATTCGTATACCCTGTCGGTCGTGTTAAGTCGGCATCTTCTTCAATCGTGTACCTTGCCGGCTTACGTTGGTCGGCATGATCTTCATTAGTCGACCTTGCCGACCTTTCATACTTTCAGAACTGAAAGTGTGGATTTTTTCTTTGATTTTGAGTATGATTTCATATAACAGATTTGCAATCACCTTTTAGAAGTGTTTCGGTTGTGTGCTTCATTTTCGTTGCAAGAGATATTCTCAAAAAAAAAAAAATCTCATCAAAAATCATCCCACAAAAATTCAATCAAAAACAAAATTTCAGAACTTCAATTCCTAAGTTTTAATCTATTCAATCAATCTAAACTCAATTAATTAACCTAATCAGAATTTTAGTGTTAATTAACCAAGGACACATTAACCATTTAGAAAATATAAGGTTAACGGGTGGCTTGGTTTTACTTTAAAATAACCAGATTTTGTCTTATTGGGTATACCCCAATTAATTTGAGTATACCCCGATCAAGCTAGGTGAAAAAAGTATTTTCTTGATTATCCAAATTTAAAATACATATTTGAAACTATCAACCAATAGAGGTTTACAAATCAGCTTCACGTGGGATCGTTTTTGACTTACTATTGAAAATGCTCTAATTCTGTTGAGTATAATGAGAAGCACCTCTGCCCAAAATGGTCCCCGACTGTAGGTGATAGACTTTGTCTGTTTCTCATGACTCTGCCCTGAATCACCAATTGGTACTATACGAGTATGTCTTTGTTTATAACCCCTAAAATATACAGAAAAATCCGTGAGCAAACTTATAGGAGTTGCTAGCCAAGCATGCTAAAACTTTCTCTTCACTCGAGGATCGGGATGACTTCCCTCCTTTTTGTATTTGTCAAAAAAAAATTTAGCAGTACATAAATCTAATATTGGGAGAGCACCACAAGTCTCCATATTAGATGGCCCTATTTCCGATGTAAAACATAGTACTTAATTTCATTACCCACAAATATACGTATAAAACATTTCAAAACATTTCCGGTACGATGGTCATTTTTTAATTTTTCAACTCTCTTGGATACACTCCAACTTCCTAATGAAAAGGAAGGAAATATATGTAGATTGAAATAGCATCAAGTATGCAAAATAGAATTCTTAAACAGAGCTTACATAGAGTAGTATCTTACCCAACAATCCAAATAATACACATGACAAGGGCTAGCAAAAGGCATAAGATCGATGATGTTGTCTTCACGCACTGTATAAGCCTGCACCTTGATTAGTTAAGCAACGAAATCTACTAATAGTAATATGAGAATCCAACATCAGTTTCCTGTAAAGTTTTTTGTTTGGGTCATATAAAACGAAATCATGATCGAGCATCCATAAAGTCTCGTTATTCTTGAAACTCCATAACAAGTACAGGTCCCTACTACTAATTATACTCGCCTGGTTGATTGAGAAACTTTTAGTCCAAGATTCTCGCACTCCATAATCTTGCATTATCCATACGTCAACGCGCACATTAAAAATATGAAAGACTAAACATATGCACCCTCCTAGTACTTCCACATTTATCTGGAACATATCTCTTTCCAAAGGTTCTTCTTGATATGGCATAGGTGCTTCTGGCATTGCTACTTCCTCGAATCTCTCATTCACAATATCAAAACATACCAGTACAGTGGAGGGTTGAACAAAAGTACAAAAGTACGCGCAAGCCAATGACGAAATCCATTCAAGAGGACACCAGAATATCCTTTGTGATAAAGATGGAAAGGTATCTGGAATCCTTTTCCATGAATTTGAGCTTAATGTATAGACATCAATACTGGAACACTCTGATTCCCTGTCGACGACAATCCTTACCAATTTATATTCATTAGTCTTGTAATCATAACAAAATCCATATCCATGTATGTCATCCTTGTCTACTTCTTCTGGCATGGACATGTTCTTGTACTCATTCCTTGTTGGATTCCAAATATAAAGTTCTTGAAAACTATTTCTAGTATTACCTATCAAAACTAAGCCATTACATGCAGCCAAAACCTCAACATCATTAAAATTTTGAAATATGGAAGTGTAATCCATCCGATTGATAAATTCACACTTTGTGACGGACGATGTTGACAATGGCAATAAAGTAGATATTGACTTGTAATCTATCTCGTGCATTAATTTGGGATTATCCTCGTAATAAATCATAATTCTGGCACCGTTTTTAATGTTACTAAGCTCATGATGCATATTCTGAAAACTACGACAATCAAATAGTGCACAAAAAACTTGTTTACACACCTAAATCGCAAAACAGACTTCCTGGGTAGCCTTAAGAAGATTTCATGGAGAATATCTCCCGTAAAGTATGACGTTGTTGCAATTGCTGCTTCCTTCTTCTTTTTATTCTTCAAATCCATGTCGTGTGAGAGGATGAGGAGAAGAAAAAAATAGGGTTTTCAAGTACGTTTGTAAAACCCTAGCTAAGAAGATGGGGAGAGGAGAACAATATATAAGGTTTTCAACTTTCTAGGACTACTGGACTAGCCTAGTCGGCCAGAAAAGTGAGTTTTATAACGGGCCTGGATATAGGATACGGGTCATCCGGCCCAAATAATAGAATAGATCTTGGTGAGTTGATTGGAAGATCAATTTTGATGAGAAACACCTCCACCAAAGATGGTCCCAACTTTTGGTGATAGACATTGTCATGACTCTACCTTAGAGGAGCCAAATGAGTATTCCTTGACTCAAGAAAAAAAAAGGTTTGGATTGAAAGAAAAATACTCATAACTTAATAATTTAGAGGAGCCAAAAGAAAAGAAAATTAGAAGATGATGACTAGGTTATACAAATTATTCTGACAGAATAATGTCTCCTAGTGTAATCATTTCAAAAGGCTTTTCTAAATTTTCCCTGCTCCGAGCAGACAATGCTAGCTCTGCTGCTACTTCTTGCATAGTTGGCCGAGTACTTGGATCAGCTCGTAAACAGGAAAATCCAACCTTGACGATGTACATTATTTCTTTCTTCACAATATCAGCTGGTGCTCCAAGGCAGGGTCCAAGATGTCTGACAACCTTATGTTTTGCCTCACCTTACTCGATGAAGGAGATGAAAGAAGAATTTGCGAGAGCTCCGTGATAATTTCAGATGGATGGCTTCCCTTAAGTACTTCTAATATGATCACCCCGAAGCTACAAACATCGCGTTTCTCGGTAACTTTCATTGTATAAGCAAGCTCTGCAAACATCATTATTAACCAATAAATGGATGCGACTTACTTACTGATTTCAGAAAATGGTACCTAGATAACAATAAATGCCAGAAGTTTTAGTTAGAAGGCTATACCTGGAGCAACGTATCCGTAGGTTCCTGCAAGTGAAGTCCAATCGGATGAATCTGGCTTCAAAATCCTCGCTGTACCGAAATCAGAAACTCTAGCTTCATATTCAGAGTCCAACAAAATATTATTGCTAGATATATCCCGGTGAACTATTGCTGGAACGCAATCATGGTGCATGTAAGCAAGGGCATTAGCTGCTCGCTTGATGAATCTTAGCCTCTTTATCCAGTCAAACTCAACAGCTTGTTCCACATCTGAAAAAACTTTTTTCAAGCTTCCTCTTTCCATGTACTCGTAAACCAAAAATGAGACTTGTCTTTCTGGATTGGAACAAAAACCGAAAACTTCACAATGTGCCGGTGTCGGATTTCTTGACAGCAACAACTTGACCTGTTGACAACTCTGCTTTGTAAACGCTCCCATATCCTCCTGTTCCGATGCAATATTTTGCATCAAAAGTCTCAGTTGCTTCAATTATGTCTTCGAACACTATTTTCCCATCGTAATTCCATACTGAAAATAAGTTTCTTCCGGTAGTGGAAACTGTTGCCTGATCGGCAGGCATGACATTTCTTGAAGATCTTTTTCGAAGCCAAAAGAAAATGGCGAGAAGTATGAACAAAAGAAAGAACGAACCAATCAATGGAAGTAGGATCACGAGCAAAAGATTTTTCTTGTCTTGTTTTCTTCTAAACACAACCGGAGAATTACATGGTTTTAAACCTGTAGTGTTATCACCGTACAACCCTTTGAGCATCCTTAAAGGCCTTGATATTTGGAAGAGAGCCACTCAGTTCATTGTCCGAAATATTGACAGATGTCAAGCTAAGCATTTGATCAAATGAAGATGGAATTGAGCCGACAAGCTTGTTGTGTGACAAATTTAATGTTTCCAGTTTACGTAGTTTTCCCAGAGCTGACGGTATCTCTCCAGTAAACTCATTGTAACTAAGATCTAACAAAATCTGTAACGAATCCAAGTTTCCAATCTGGGGTGGGATGCTTTCATTAAAATTGTTTCTGCCCAGATTTAAAGATAATAACTTGGAACATTCCCCTAGTTGTTTTGGTATTGACCCTGTGAGTTTATTTGTTGATAGATCGATATATTGAAGGCTGGAAAATTTTCCGACTTCAGAAGACAACCTAACAGAAAGCTGGTTATTACTTAAATCTAAATGAATTAGTGAAGACAGATTCGACAACTCCGTAGGAATTTCTCTTACTAAGTTATTTGAATTAAGATAAAGTTCACTTAAACTCTTCAACTTGCCCATTTCAGATTACCTGTGATATTATTCCCTGAGAAAGATAGAGCTGTCAAACTTGGACAATTCCCCCATTCTTTTGAGAGTTCACCATACAACATGTTGTTTTGCACGCGAAACTTATCTAGAAATGGATACACCTGAAACGCTTCTGTCAGATTACCAACCAGCTCATTCATCGAAAGATCGAGACTTCTGAGGCTAATGCAATTTCTAAGGCTTCTTGGTATACGACCCATAAAATGGTTACCACTTGCCACAAATTCTTCAAGTGTTCCACCTCGACATACATCTTGAGGCACATAACCTGAAAACTTGTTGTCACTCAAATAAATTACTCTCAACTGTGTTAGATTGTTGATTCCTATTGGTAATAAACCGGTTAACTGATTCCCAGTAAGAGATAAATAAGTCAAATTTCTCAAATTACCCACCGATGCAGGAATGGAACAGGTGAGTTTGTTCATGAGCAAAGGTAAGGTATCTAAAGATCTTAGATTTCCAATATCATGAGGGATGGCACCACTGAGTTGATTTTGACCTGCTGATAAAACGCTGAGGTTGGCCAAATGACATATAGATGTAGGAATTTGACCAGTGAAATAATTTTCTGACAAAGTCAAGATCTTAAGAGAGTGTAGCCTTCCTATATCTGTTGGAATGATGCCAGAAAGGTTGTTATCCCATAGGTAAAGAGAGCTCAGGCTAGTCAGATTCGTTAAAGAAGCAGGGATTGAACCATTGAGATTGTTTGAATACATATATAAGATGGTAAGAGACTTAAGGCTACCAATTTCTAGAGGTAATGCCAGAAAGGCTGTTCTCAAAAACTGCTAAATGATCCAAATTGGTTAGATTACATATTGAAGTTGGGATTGAACCACTAAGGTTATTGTCGTACAGAACTAACATGGTAAGAGAAGTTAGGCTTCCGATATCTCGAGTAATGGCACCCGAGATTCGGTTTTGATAAATTAATGAACTTGTCAAGATCAGATTGCATATAGAATTAGGCAGTGCACCACTAAGCTTATTTCTGAACAAAATTAGATCAGTTAGAAAATATAAATTGCCAATTTCACGAGGGATAAATCCACTAATTTGATTCTTAGAAAGGTCTAAGGAACGCAGACTTGTGAGACTACCTATATCTTGAGGTATGATTCCTGAAAGTTTGTTTTCATATAGATAAAGACCCTCTAACCCAGTCAAATTGGTTAAAGAAGCGGGGATTGAACCACTGAGATTGTTGGCGGACAACTCTAATTCTGTAAGAGAACTTAGCAAACCGATATCTGGAGGAATGACACCCGAGATTTGATTTTCATACATTAGTAAACGGGTCAAGTTAGTCAGGTTGCATATAGAAGAAGGGATTGGACCATTCAGATTGTTTTCATACAAAGCTAAGATAATAAGAGAACTCAGTCTTCCAATATCTCGAGGAATGACACCGGAAATCTGATTTTCAAACACTGCTAAAACATCCAAGTTGGTCAAATTGCATAGAGAAGTAGGCAATGAACCAGCCAGATTGTTCTTGTACAGCATAAGATCAGTGAGAAGAGATAACTTGCCAATTTCTTGAGGGATGGATCCACTAATTTTATTTTCAGAAAGGTCTAAAGACAGCAGACTTGTGAGCAGACCTATTTCTGGTGGAATATGTCCCGAAAATTTATTCGAAGAAAGATCAAGGTATGTGAGTTTTGTAAGATGACTAATTTGTGATGGAATGGTTCCAAAGAGTTCGTTCTGGCTCAAGTCAAGACTAACAAAGTTAGTGAAAGATGAAAAGTTGAAACTATGCAGTGTACCTTGTAAACTCAAACCTGTTAAGCTCAATTCCGCAACTCTACCCTTGTTGTTGCAAATGATTCCATTCCATTTACAAGGACTCGCAGTAGAATTCATCTTCCAAGAAGAGAGAAGAGAATGATTTAGGGTAATAAGGGTTGATTTCCATTTCAAAAGAGCAACTACTTCTTGTTCAACTACTTGTACATGATGTTTTCTCTGAGTTGAAGAAAACGAAGAACCTGAAGCAAGAAGAACACTGGAAGATGAAACCATCAGTAATATGGCAATACTAGTAAAAAAGTATCAATGGAAAGTTTTACTCGTTGTGACATTTCAAATGAAAAAGAGTTATGATTTTTTGCTCATGATGATGAACTAATGAAGTAGAAGAGGTTCTTATAAGAAGCCCTTATTTTATTTAATTTCTAGTCAACTGAATATTTTGACTCAGAGATCTCATTTGGATGTAACGATTATGTTGCAATTTTCCTTCTAGTGCAATAATCGTGAGAAGTGCAATCTAACCACTCCGACAAGTACAGCCACCAATGGATATCTTTAGACCTGCAATCAACCTGCGGCCCTGCACCATAAAACCAATGAAATTATTGAATTGTCTTCTCAGTTATTGTGTTCTGGAGAAATTTCTGTACTGCTGGTTGAACAATTAATATGTCTACTTCCCACCAAAAAGTTGATAATTGGGTCCAGTGGTATAAATTGGTGGAAAGAAAATTCTGGACAATTTAGTGACGATAGTGATGGTATGATGCTACAGACTAAGAAGGCAATGCTGATGTGCAGACAATTGGACTTAGTAATATATTTTTCTCCAAAATTAAATAGGTAATTAATGTTGAAATATATTTTTTCCAAAATCAAGAAAGTGAATATAAAAATATATAAGAATTTTCAATATTAATAATAACCCCAGGATCTTAATCTATTCTATCTATTCTATAATAAAAAAATATAAAGCATACTCCCCTTAGCAACAGTCGTAGCTGCATATTTTCTGATTACTACGTCCAAGTAAGATTAAAGACTAAAAACTACTTAAACATACAAGATTCAATGGTACCCCTTCTATTTCATTCAAACCAACAAGAGGAATAAGACAAGGGGATCCCCTATCCCCTTATCTGTTCATACTTGCTATGGAGGCTTTTTCTAGGCAACTGCAACAACTTGAACTGAAAAACAAGCTAACAGGAATGAAGATTTCCAGGTCTGCACCAAAAATCAGTCATTTGTTATTTGCAGATGATTGTCTACTATGTTGCAAGGCAAACCAGGAGCAAACTAGTACTTTACTTCATGTGATAGAATATTTTAGTAAGTGTTCTGGTCAATGAATCAACTTTCATAAATCAGCTGTCTATTTTAGTAAGAATACCACTCCTTATACCTGTTAAATCATCAGTGGTCTTCTCCAAGTCAGACAACTGGATATTGCTAAAGAAAAATATCTACGTTTACCTTTTTTTTGTTGGCAGGAACAAGAAAATTCCCTTTTCTTGTCTTACACAGAAAATGGAAGCTAGACTAACTATATGGAGTCGCATTAATATTTCTGAAGCAGGGAGATCAGTTATGATCAGAAATGTCAGAAATTCTATACCATTTCATCATATGGTTAGTTTCAAGATTCCAGATGACACTATCTCTAAGATGAACTCAATTCAGCAAAAGTTCTGGAAAAATAAGAAAACTAACAAAGGAAAGCACTACATAGCTTGGAGGAATGTAAACAAAGCTAAAGAAGAAGGAGGTTTGGGTTTCAAAGACTTAGAGACTTTTAATAGAGCTCTCTTAGCTAAATCTTCTTGGAAACTATGTTCTGAAGATACTTCTGTTTGTGCAAGATCCTTAAAAGCAAAGTATTTCCCAGATTTTTTTAATATTCAAGAACACACTAAAGCTACCTGGTCTTGGAGAAGCATAAGTTTCGAGCTTCATTTCATCAAGAAGTACAATATATGGGTTGTGGGTGATGGCAGAAAAATTTTAATTTTGGAGTTACAGATGGATTGAAGAATTAGATGGACCACCTATTCCAAAATCCACTGCAGTTAATAATACAGACTATATATATGTTTATCAGCTATTCAATATTAATACAGGGGTTGGGATGATAATATTTTGTCCTCCATTTTTGATTCTCAAACAGTGAGAATGATTCAAAAGATATCTATCCATCACAGGTTTGAAGACAGATTGATTTGGTCTCTTGAAAAAAATGGTTGTTTATCTGTAAAATCTAGTTACAAGAAAATGATAGAGGAAAAGAGGGGTAATAACTCAGTTGGAGGAAGAATGCAGGGTATTTTCAAAAAGATTTGGAAACTCCCTCTACTTCCTAGGATTAACCAATTTTTTTGGAAATGCATCATAAACATTATCCCTACAAGAGACAAGCTCCAAAGTTTTCTTCTTGCAGATAATACAGCCTGTCCCTTCTGCAATCAAGTATTAGAAACTTCAGATCATTGTATCCTGGAATGTCAAACTGCTAGATTGGTTTGGTTTGCAGTTTTGGGTCTTCACACAAGTAATTCTGGTGATATAGTGGACTGGTTCTGCTCCTGGTTCGATAAACTTATTGCTTATCAGATCTAAGAAGGAGTTATATGCAAGATTTCCATCACAACATGGTGTATCTGGAATTCTAGATGTGATAAAGCTTTCAACAACAAGAATTTCACACCTGAGTCTATTATCCATATGTGCTGAAAGGAGATTGCAGAATTTGAAACAAAACCTAAACCTGTGATTAAACCTACAATGCATCAAGCTAAAACGAATATGCGTTGGTCTCCTCCCCCTCTTGGCACATTTAAAATTAATTATGATGGTTCTTTTCTGCAGTCTAACAATTCATGTGGAGTTGGTCTAATTATTTGTGATTTTGCAGGTACCCATAAGGGATCCAAATGTGTCTACCTAAGTTATCTATGGAGTGCAGAACAAGCTGAAGCCAAAGGATTGTGGGAAGCTGTTCAATGGGATAAAGAAAAGAATCTGGAGAATGTTGTGTTCGAGCTAGACTCAAAGCTTGTTGTTGATGCAGTAAACAAGAGTATCTTCAATATTGACTGGAGATTACGCAATTTAATTCTAGATATTAAAGAGTTATTTAAAATTTTTACCTCTTGGGCATGTTGTTATGTGCCTAAAGAGAAGAATAAAATCGCAGATAGTCTTTCTAAGTTAGCTAGGGTAGAGAGGTTATGCAGTGTTTTGTTATTATATCCTTCATCTGAGATTAATGCCAAAGTGCAGGAAGAAGCGAACTTTGTTAACAATGCAGTTTAATCAATGATAATTTTCAGTTTCAAAAAAAAAAAAACATACAAGATTCAACATGAACAAGATGTAAATAGCATGAAATGTAAAGATTGACACAAGCATATAACGTGGTTCGGCCATGAAGACCTACGTCCAAGGAAAAAAAGATGTTTTCTTATTGATTATAAGGTCTTACCCTTGAAAGTGTTACAGATCTCTTCTAGATTTCTCAATTTCTCTCTATCTAAATCTCTCTCAGGAATTCTCTGTATAAAAACCATCTAAGATTACATAAGTTGTCCATATCTTAGTACATGGACTGGTATTTATAGACAGAATAAACTCGTGGTCGCTTGATCATCCGAGTTGGGTGAGCTGTCATCCACTGTCCTGGCTCCCTTAGACCCTTTCTATACCGTCTCTTGCGATGGCATACTTGGTTCTCCCTCCGATTTGTCTCGCTCTCCCTTGGATCGTGCTTCCCTTCTGTGGAGAACCTCATGCTCCATCGCCTCTGGATCGTAGTATAGAATGTCCGAGTATTCTGTCACGATGTCCGACTACCCAAGTCATGTTCTTATCCTTAATTAAATGCGGTCTTGCTTTTTAGACTTGAATGTCTGAGCAGGTTATACCTTTATACACACGCGTCATTCATGTGGCGCTTGTGCAGTTGCCTCGATTGAGACAAATCCTTCTCTCAACGAATGATTTGGTGCTCCAACCTCATCATATCATCATATGTTCATCCCTTGGGATGTTAGCATGTGGCCGTCGGGTATTTTACCCACACATTTTTCTCATTTTCTTTGCAACTTGCCGAGGACATGATGAGAAGAAAACTATGTAACCATCGCAACTTTTCCGTCACGTCCCTGGTTTACGCGACGTCTGCATTTTTAATGCGCTTTTACCCGTTGGACTTGAGGCGCCGGTTGGTAGTCCTTTGGTTTATTATAAAATCTATTGGGAGGAGAGAATGTCGCCTTTAATATCTCTTTTCAGAGTGCAGAGCTTTTTCATTCTTTTTCTCCTTTGTATCTTGTTGTTTCTTCATAACGGCTTGTCTTTTATAAAGAGATTTATAATGTCTGGGAGGAACTCCCAATCTCGCTCCTCAAGACGGTATGGTCCCTTATCTTTATCTTTACTTTTGTTTTCTACGATGATTATCATCGATCTCTTTTTGTCTGTAATGATCCGGTTTTGTTAGTATCAATGATTCTTGTAATTGCTTCCTTCCCTTTTCTGGGTTATGTGGTTATTACAGTCATTTTGGCTGGTAACTTCCCTCTTTTGTTCCGACTGTGAAGCTTTGCCGCCATTATTTCCGGCAGTTCTTGCCGGTGTATGTTTGGTTTAGTCTAGTTTTTCTTTACCATGTTACCCATTGTTCTCACTTCTTTTCTTCCGTTTGCTTTTTTATCAGTCCTGGAAAAGCTCCGATGAGAACCCCCAGTTCTGAGCGTTTCTCCGGCCTATCTGATGAGGCGTTTTTGGAATCGGCGAGGGTTAGGAATCGTCTCCAGTGGTTCAATATTTCTTTTGCCACTCCTGAGGGGCAGTTTGGTGTTCTTTCCAAGGATCTCTTCGAGAAGAACCCCTGTGGTCCTAACGAGATCATAGTCTCAGTGGGTCAACTTGACGTCAGCCTTCGTCTTCCTCTGTACTGTCTGTTGAATACCTTCCAGTACGAGGTATTATGTAAGCTTGATCCCCAGCGAGCCATTTATCATCCCAATGGTAACTTCTATCGGATCGCCCGAGAGTGTAATCGCTGAAGTCAAGGAAAGGTTACTCACCACGAGTTGAATCGATTTACTCCCTATTAGAAGGATCTATATAGCTCTGATACTTTTGTGGAGAACTAATGGCGTCACCAATCCGATACTTATGATGGCTTTGTAGTTGGGATTTCTAGGTCTCGGAAGAGCGCTCGAGATTCTCAGTATCTCTCTTATTTGGATCCTCTTGTTGCTACTCATCGTACTATTCGTAAGACTCACGATCCAAAGTGGCATGTTGCTCCTATTCGAATTGTGGGCCCTTAAATTTATGGTTGGGATGAGCTTGGTAATGTTCTTCCTTGTATTCCTGAGATGCACGCCCATCTGCCTGCCTATAGGCCCAGGGAGCTTAAATGGGTTATCACTCGTAGGCGTTTGTCTCAATCAGCCCGATCTAGTGAGGATGCTAAGGTAAAAAATACTTGTCCTGATGTTTTGACTTATATATATATATATATATATATATACCTTGCCCCTATTTTTTTCCTTAGCAGCCAATGTATTTGTATGGTTTGGCTGAGGAGAAGATTAGCTGATGGTGCTGGGCCATCGAATGCTCCTGCAACTGTTATTGAACATGCCATGGAAGTGGATATGGATGCTTTTTTGGTGAGAATGAAATGTTGGATGTCTCTGATTCATTCTTCGAGGACCTTGATCAAACTCTGTTGGCTGATCCTTCTGATCCTGGTGCTGCCTTTGGATCGGAGATAACTCTGCCCCAGGAGAGGGATATCACTGGAAGGGGTGCAAGTGTTGGTGGAGAGGTAGGCGATGGTCTTATCGTGACTCCGAGTGTTGGTGGTGGTACCTCGAGTGTACCAAGCAACTTTCCTAGTGGTTTTCCTTCTGCTCCAGCGGGTCCGTCTGGTGCTTCTTCTTCTACGCCCTGTTTTAGTGGCGAATCCGAGTCGATGAAGATCATATACTCGGATAGGTATGCTCAGCTGAGAGATGACGATAAATCTCTTGTCGTGGCGTCTTTGTACAGGTCTACACAACAACAGCTGGTGCTATCAGTATGCGGTGTTTAACTTGTTTCAGTTTTTCATCATTGTATGATTCGTTGTTGTTGTTTTTTTTGCCCCAGTCTTGACTGGTATTGTTGTATTTTTAGATCAACAACTTGAGGATTGGTATGCTAGCCGAGGCTCGTGTTGCTATTAGGAAGGCCAAAGCTGCTGAGCAAGAGGTTCAACTACTTCGTACCGCATTGGCATTGGCGAATGATGAAAAATTGGCCTTTCACCAGGATAAGAAGGAGTTAGAAGGTGTTTATATGTTCTATATCCTTAATATTGCACCTTCTTGATAGGGACGAGACTTCTGAAATAGTCTATGTATTGGTAGTTATGGTCAAAAAATTGGAGGAGCAGTTAGATAATGTTGGTCATAGACATGCTAGAGAGCACAGTGGTCTTAAACTCGATGTCAGCGCGCGCCAGTGTAAGATTGACTCCTTTGAGCAAGAGAATGTGAAGTTGCGTGAGGACGTTGAGGTACATCGGAGACGCACTGTGGAGTTACGGGACTTGCTTGAGAAAGCGAAGGGAACAGCTGTGGAGCATTCAGATGAGATCAAGGTGTGCTTCGAGCGCAGAAATGCGATCATATGCCCATCATAGCACAAGCTGAAGGTGATAGGGAAGCACTGAGAAGGCTTAAGCGGGATTATGTTTCCCTAGAGAAGGAGCGGGATAGGCATATGCGATCTTGTCCGCATGGTGATATGGCCGTAACTCCTGTGGAAGCCGGCTTAGTGCTCTATATGCCGAAAAGATTCGATTAGAACATAATTTATCCGCCGTTTTGTTTGAAAACGAAGGTCACTTATGCATTAGTTTGTGTATTGTTTTTCCATGATACTTCACATGAGTTAATCTTTTTTCTTTGCTCTTGCAGAGGCTCGTAAGCAAAAGGCTGAGTTGGAGCGTCAATTGGAGGAAGAGAGGGTGGTTAGGCGGGGCCTTGATCAGGAGATTAACGAGTTGGTGAGCAGTCATGAGGAAGAATTAGTTGCTGCTCATGAGGAGAAGGATGAGAAGTTTAATAACCTTCATGCGGAGTATAAGGTTTTGATAACAAAAGATTTTAAAGCTGTCATCCTTCGAGAGCGTCAACGAGTCGTCGTCGCTGCTTCTGCGAACATCGTGGTCCCTCTCCCGGTTGTCGAGTCCGAGCCTGTGCAGAATTTTACTGATGTCGAGGATGAAGGGGACGACGATCGAGGGGCTCCTGATGGTGCACAGACTTGAGCTTTATCATCGTTTTGTGCAAGCGATGTCTACTTGTTTTAGCCTCTGTCTCTTAGTTGTTCATATTGAACATAAGTCTGTAGGTTTATATGCACCTTTGTGGAATCATTTTCGTCTTTATTGGAAAGTCCTCAGTTGTGGGAGGCATGACTTTTTTGTTATTTTGCGGTAAGTCCTCGTATGTGGGAGGCACTTTTAACATTGTTACTAATTGCTTTTGACAGTGCCGTTTGGCGACTTCCTTCGTTTTAATTGTATGATATTTTTATCATGATTTGGCTGTGAAAGAGTTTCGATTATACATTGTTGGTAACCTCGGGTAACATATCCAAGGAGTGATCAATTCCTTAATTGGACATGCTATCTCTTATGGTGTTAGACTAGGATTGTAGCAACTTTCTTTATCCTTGTATGTTTTGTTTAGTGCCAATTGTAGGAGCACTTGTTCCTTAAGTTTGTTGTCGAAGCATATTGTCAAGGGTGATACCTTGGTTGATCAACTCTTAATGCGTAAGATAGGGTTGTCAAATCTGGGTATCTCCTGTCATATCAGGACATCGTACGATATCCTGATCGGGACGACGTTACCTTAGGTCTGTTGCCCGTGCAAGGTAACTTGGGGTGATGTTACCCGCTTTGTTTTGTTGTAAAATGGGGGGTGTGACCAACACCATGCCGTACTTATGGAGTGTATTTGTGTGTTTGTTGTAAGTGCAAGTATGATGCAACTAACCTACATGCATATATAAATCAGAAAGGAAAAGTAAACATATACGATGATAAGAATTTAAATATACGTGACGTAAACAAGCAATACACAAAAGGAGTAGTTTTATTAATTTCAAAAGAGGGTGTGATCCCTTAGTACATTTCAAGGGGGGTCGCATGATCTGCTTACAAGTAGGGGCTCGAAGCCCTGACTTCTAGATATCAACCATCATGGGCTGTATATTGTACTGAGTGAGAGATAAGCTATAATTGCGTTAATGCTTCTCATTAGTTTGAAGCAACATTTTGGGCTTTGCTTCCGGCCTACTTTGTGAGGTAAGCTTGCTTAGTAGCCTAATTGGGTTTGGTAACATTTTGTGCCTTCTTGATGGATGGCCAAGGACTTAATGTATCGCCGAGGACTTTGGAGAAGGTGTGCTCTCGTCGTGCGTATGTTGTGCCTGACTGAGGTGGACATCTTTGTTTGAGGAAAGGGATATAACCCGAGTAACTGTCTGATAAGGATAGTAAAGCGCATGTGGACGCAGCGTCTAATCCAATTGGTAGCCAATTTTTGGGAAGAGTTTCCCATGGGTCCTGTTGATGGCTTATTGTTGCCAGATGGTGGTGGCTGTAGCATGATATGTCGTGATCTAGGCTGAGTTAGCTCCTTAAAAGTTGCTCGTTGGTTGTGTGACAACATTCTATGTTCCAGGTTGATTCTTGTGTGATACTCTCCATGACTTTTCTTAGGTGTGTCTCGGACCTTGTTATGAGGACGAGGTTCGATTTCTCCCTGATCGGGGAGGTTCTGTGATTGCTATAGGGGTCGTATGGTCGCACCCGAGGTTATGGTGTTACATGAGGCTGAGGCGTCAGACAAGCGTGTTGGTGCATCGCTTATATTGCAATGTAGTCATGGGCTTCAATCGAGTTACCAATACCTCTAGCCCTCCTCGCCTGTGTTTTTGAAGAATTCACTTTGTTCTCGCCGTTTTGGACGTCCATCTTGTAGCAATAGTTACTTCAACAGAGTCTCCAATAATTTCTGCCACTCCATCAGGTGTAGGAAATCTTAGCCTTTGATGGTAAGTCGAGGCCACTCCTTTGATTCTGTGGACCAAGGATCGTCCGACAATGGCTGTGTAGGGTGACAATACATCTACCACACAGAAAGTGGTTAAGGTGAGGATTCTTCCAACCCGGATTTCTAATGTTATTTCTCCTCTTGGACGGGTTGATGACCCGTTGAAGCCAAATATGTTGTAAGTCGAGGGTATGAGGCACTCGTCTTTGAGGCCTATTTGTTTGAATGTTTCATATAATAAGATCTCAACAGAACTACCAACATCGATCAAGATTTTGGGCATTTCCCAGGGTAGTGATTTATTCTTTGATTCCTGCCCCTCATGCTCGGGGAGTGCGATGGCCATCGTGACCACTAGTGGGTCGTTATGGATTTGTCCTCCTTCTAGTGCCTCAGAAGCTGAAAAGCTGATGGGTAGTTTCATCCATTCTTCGATTGGGGGTTCTCTGGTCACACTGAAAATTTCGTCGCCTTTGAAGTTTCGTTTGTGAATTCTTCGAGTAATATTTCCTTCTCGTACGGGGGTGGTTATCGCCGAGTGTGATATGGTATTACAGCCTAAGTACCGTGCCTCGCGGGGGATCTCCACACGATGAATGGGTGCCCCAGTGATGGGTGGGGTTGTCGGTTGTGCAATGTATTTTTGGAGCTTTCCCTCGTTAATCATGTCTTGTAGCACCTTCTTTAAGTCCCTACACGAGTCTGTCGTGTAGCTGTGAAATTGGTGGAATTCACAGAAGTCGGTCATATTCTTAGTTCGTTCTGTTTGCTGACCTCTATTCCATGGGTAAGTGATTTTATGTTTTCCGTCGATCTTCTTGAGGATCTCGATATGGGGGTACTCAATTTTATATAGACTGGGTCAATGAACTTGCCCTTGTTCTGTTGGGCCTGGTCTCTTCCTTTCCATCCTCCAGTCCGATGTTTGTCGAACTGGGTTGACCCATTGTTGGATCTCCCTGCTCCTTGGGCTGGCACTGGAGGGTTCTGTGGTTCTACCAAATTTGCTCCTCTACTAGTTCCTTTTGCCATATTGTCGTAAGTTACATCCTGGAGTTCCTCCAAGGCTATGCGGTCCTCTTGGATTTCTCTTAATTTTCCCAAGCTTTTTGGCATGGCCTCATACATGTGGACAAAAAGAGGGTCTGTCTTTCTAAGACTATTCTTGAAACCTAAGATCGCATAGTCTTCAGGGACCTTTCCGATCTCAGCATAGAGTTGTCTCCATCGTGTCACCAAGGAACGAAGCGACTCGTTCGGTCCTCTAGATATTTGAAACAACGCATCAACTTCTGGTCGAATTCGACTGTTATGAATATATGTTTCTAAAAACAGCTCGGATAGGTGAGCAAACGACTTAACTGAGCCTTTGGGTAGATTGTTATACTATAATAGGGCTTCATCTCTTAGACTAGCCGGGAAAAATTTACACAACACCACATCGTAGTGGTCCCATTGGGTCAGTGTCATCTGATAAGTCCTAAGGTATTCAATTGCATCTCATGTTCCTGTGAACGGGAGTGTGAACACCGGAAGGGAGCGTTTCCTTCGGAATGGCAATCTTAATAGATTTTCGGATAAGGGAGATTGTCCTTCTTCTTGCATGACCACTTCCAACTTCTTGTTCTCCTGCTTCCCTGTAGCTTCTCTATAAATTGCCTCGAGTCGGTTGACTCGGGATTGGAGTTCGTCCTCCTCTCGCCCGGTTTCGGCCTTCTTTCTTCTTTCCAGAGCTCTCTCGGGCGAGAAACATGGTTCATGGGGGTGATAGACGCATTTACGTGTCCAATTTGTCCTCAATGTTTCGTATTGTTAGTACTCGATTTCGTACTTATTATGGTGTTTTGTGTGTTTGTAGGCATTTTTGGAAAATAAACATTTTTGGAAAATTCGGCTCGAAAAGTTGCCCGGGGCACCCTTGGAGGACACGTGTTATTCAGACTCTCACCGTTGGTTAAGGGGCACCTCAGTTTATAAGGGGCACCCTAACTGGACAGTTGTTATTTACACTCCACAGACGGATAAGGGGCACCCCTTGAATTAAGATAAAGTTCACTTAAACTCTTCAACTTGCCCATTCAGATTACCTGTGATATTATTCCCTGAGAAAGATAGAGCTATCAAACTTGGACAATTCCCCCATTCTTTTGAGAGTTCACCATACAACATGTTGTTTTGCACGCGAAACCTATCTAGAAATGGATACACGTGAAACGCTTCTGTCAGATTACCAACCAGCTCATTCATCGAAAGATCGAGACTTCTGGGGCTAATGCAATTTCTAAGGCTTCTTGGTATACGACCCGTAAAACGGTTACCACTTGCCACAAATTCTTCAAGTGTTCCACCTCGACATACATCTTGAGGCACATAACCTGAAAACTTGTTGTCACTCAAATAAATTACTCTCAACTGTGTTAGATTGTTGATTCCTATTGGTAATAAACCGGTTAACTGATTCCCAGTAAGAGATAAATAAGTCAAATTTCTCAAATTACCCACCGATGCAGGAATGGAACCGGTGAGTTTGTTCATGAGCAAAGGTAAGGTATCTAAAGATCTTAGATTTCCAATATCATGAGGGATGGCACCACTGAGTTGATTTTGACCAGCTGATAAAACGCTGGGGTTGGCCAAATGACATATAGATGTAGGAATTTGACCAGTGAAATAATTTTCTGACAAAGTCAAGATCTTAAGAGAGTGTAGCCTTCCTATATCTGTAGGAATGATGCCAGAAAGGTTGTTATGCCATAGGTAAAGAGAGCTCAGGCTAGTCAGATTCGTTAAAGAAGCAGGGATTGAACCATTGAGATTGTTTGAATACATATATAAGATGGTAAGAGACTTAAGGATACCAATTTCTAGAGGTAATGCCAGAAAGGCTGTTCTCAAAAACTGCTAAATGATCCAAATTGGTTAAATTACATATTGAAGTTGGGATTGAACCACTAAGGTTATTGTCGTACAGAACTAACATGGCAAGAGAAGTTAGGCTTCCGATATCTCGAGGAATGGCACCCGAGATTCGGTTTTGATAAATGGGCTTTTTACAAAAATAGGCCCGTTTTTTTGGTGTTTTTCATTTCTAGGCCACTTTTTTTATTTATTGCTAGACTAGGCAAGTTTTGACCAAAAGTGATGGATGGAAAGTTAGCTATAGTTATCTTCCAGCTGTCCATATCTTCTTAGCTAAAAAGACGTTTTAGTCCTTCAAAATCTTCATCAACGACACAGATTGCATAATAAAGAGAACGACTAAGATGTAGTGCTAAGCCATACTCTTCCTACACATAATTCATCAGTTGCAGTCACTTCGTAGACTACTTCAGTTGAACTCTATTCAACACTATTACTTTTATCAAACATCACTGCTACAAATCAAACTCTACAGCTCAGCTACAATGTCAGAACTAAAAACTCCCAAGACATCAACATCAGCTCATCTCATTCGCCACAATGATATCTTCCCTATTCTCAACTACACTTTCACAGTATTGATACCAATCTCATACCCTGTAATTCACATTTACCCCATAACTTCGCAGTTCAGCTCCCTTAACCACTCCATGACCCTGTACTTATCACACTGACAACACCTGGAACTCCTTCTCAACACAACCTGCACCACCACTTGCAATCTGAACTGCAGGTACAATCCACAAACCATCTAGATATCACAATTACATCCACAACAGGTACAATCCACTCCAAAAACTTGACCTGAGAAGCCATAGCATCATCCCGATAGAGTTGATAATAATGGGATGCAGCTTCTTTTCCAACTGTGTAACCAACCACAGCTCCAAGACCCACAGCTAAGACGGCACCTGTTAGTAAAAAGTGAAAATAAATGTGTAAATATGTTAATACAGGTAAATCCCATCCCTTACTAGATACATTCAAATTCTTTCTTTTTACTATCCTGGCAATGCACACAAGTTGAACAGTTTTGAATGTGATAATAAAGTCAACATAGTCGCTTCCAGTGTTAAGAAAAACCGATACATTTAGAGTCCTCTAAGAGACTCAACTGAAGATACTGGTTATTCAAAGTTTCGATTCAAGGGATCCAATTTTCAGCAATTTCACGCAATTGTTCAAATACAATGTTTGCAGGAAAGCATGGTAAACATGGTACTTAACGGAAACAGCTTGTACTTTTACTATGGCGACCATATTCCAAAACTACACCAACCAAGGGGTAAAACAAAATCTAGTGCTAGCAAGAACACCCCTTTGAATATAAACTAGTATAGCTAGTTTTAAACGATGGTAACACTAACCCCAGATCCCCCATAATTCAACATCGGAACTTCATATATTATGGGTAGAAACTAAGGAGACTAAGGAAGTCGCTAAACCACCACCTGACTGCTTAAAAGTAAAGTTGGACGCTTCTCCAGAGTAATAATCACTGTTTTGCATATTCTTAAGGGATTATGTAGGACATTTCCATGCAGCCAGATAAATCTATACAAGAGACGGCAGTGCCAAGCAGGCCAAACCTAGGGCATCTATTTCTCTAGAATGAACACATACGAGGTCACAAAACATACTGAAAGGATGCTAGATATCACTCACACAAATGTATGGAGAGCAACAACGGGATTGAATAACACTAATAATCATTAGCCAATGCCAACCGAAATCGAAAAGATCCGCTACAAGATGACAGCAAAAGAATAAGGTTCCAGTAGTTTTATTTTCTCATAACTCGTTTTAGTTTCCAAAATTTACTAGGAGACTTGAGTGTAATGGCCCATGATAAGCAATACGAATACAACATTTGGTATTCAAACAATAGAGCTAGATGAGTACCGTGAGGACTTTTTGAATATCTTCAGGCAGTTCCGCCCAAATGAAGTGCTCCAACAGCGCTTCCTATCGCAGCTACTTTTGATGCTTTCCTTGCATTTTCCACCTGAAGAAGAGTCGGTGAAAAAAATATTAACAAACTAGTAACAAAACTAACAAAAAGGAAGTATCATATTAGGGCATTGACAAATCTACTTTAAGTCAGTCAGTCACTACATGGATGAGCAACAATCCCAGCCAATCCCACCTTAAACTCATGTAATTATGTACCTTAGCTCAACACAGCCAATCCCAGAACCACTATGAGTTCTTCCCTGCACTTCACAAAACCACAACAACAATATCCTCACCACCACCTCCTTCCTCAATTATTCATATGTGCAACTTCAGAATCACCACAACCACAACAGTAAACCACAATTACAACTCCATTCTACATTGATCTCAATTCTGGTTCTATTCTCAATCAAATAAATTGAATACTTTAATCATCTCAATTAAAAATACCATAATTAGAAATAATTAGAGACTTAGACAGCAATTCACGTTCTCTGAATTGTTAAATCACCAAATCATTTCCACCCAGAACCTAATTCCTGTTTAAAGGAAGAACATAAACCCTAACTTATCTTCGAATTAACCTTTCTTCACTTAAGTCTTGATTCCATCTGTATTTCAACTCTATTCCACCTAATCATTCAATACCCACCTAATCATTCCATCTGTATTTCAACAGAACTCACCACAATGCAAATATCGCGTTTCAGTCCATTCAGAACATCCTCACCATTTTCATCTCTTGTAGTACAACACTTCAAACCTAGCCAATGCATCAGCAAAAACAACTAACAACAGCTGATTAAGCCTCAGTAGCTTCATAACCCCTCTTCCATCAGTTCATCTTCTCCCTGTAATTTGATTAAGCCTTTCTACAAACAACCTGTGTGCAGTTTACTGGTGCTTCACAGATGAAATCCATCTTGATTTACTAGTTCCTCATCTAAATTCAGATACCCCATAACAATTCATCTCCTTCTTAACTTCTCAACCATTCTCTGATTCCAGTCCCATCAAACCTTTGAATTTCATTCTTAATTTTTAAAATCAGAACATCAACTCAGACCCTAACATCCATAACCATCAGGAATTCGTCTCCATTTCCTTGTTGTAAATCATATCTGATGAGAACCCGTGTATTCTAATTCATTCACGACACTAGTACTTCCATTGAATCTCTTTTGTTTATTACCATGAATCAATAGAAATAGAAATTGCTCTTTCTTTAGCTGATTTCTCGTCATCGAAATAACTTCATTAGACACTGATATTTAACAACAACAAAGAATCTTCAATCTTCTCATAAACTCTTCATCTCCTATCAAAATCAAGAAAAAACCCTGACTATCATCTCCCTCTCTCGCTCTCTCTCGGGTTCAATTCGATTCCAATTTTGTAGCAGTTACTTCAGCCGAAACACTCTCAGTAAAGCAGTGACGCACGTACAAAAAGGTTATTTCAGTAATCTTACCACATCCATGAGATATCCCTATATGATATTTTGGCGAGATATTGACAAGTCAACGCGATAAATTGACCGAGATGGTTAAAGTGGATGGAATCCGTTTAACTTGCCTAGTTTTGCAAGAAATAAAAAAAGTGGCATAGAAATGAAAGTGAGGGTCCAGACCAGGCCTACTTCTGCATATAATTTTCTTGATAAATTAATAAACTTGTCAAGATCAGATTGCATATAGAATTAGGCAGTGCACCACTAAGCTTATTTCTGAACAAAATTAGATCAGTTAGAAAATATAAATTGCCAATTTCACGAGGGATAAATCCACTAATTTGATTCTTAGAAAGGTCTAAGGAACGCAGACTTGTGAGACTACCTATATCTTGAGGTATGATTCCTGAAAGTTTGTTTTCATAAGATAACCCTCTAACCACCGTCAAATGGTTAAAGAAGCGGGGATTGAACCACTGAGATTGTTGGCGGACAACTCTAATTCTGTAAGAGAACTTAGCAAACCGATATCTGGAGGAATGACACCCGAGATTTGATTTTCATACATTAGTAAACGGGTCAAGTTAGTCAGGTTGCATATAGAAGAAGGGATTGGACCATTCAGATTGTTTTGATACAAATCTAAGATAGTAAGAGAACTCAGTCTTCCGATATCTCGAGAGTGGGAGATTCCCTACTGCGAGAGGGACGCCTCGCAAATGACACCGGAAATCTGATTTTCAAACACTGCTAAAACATCCAAGTTGGTCAAATTGCATAGAGAAGTAAGTAGGCAATGAACCAGCCAGATTGTTCTTGTACAGCATAAGATCAGTGAGAAGAGATAACTTGCCAATTTCTTGAGGGACGGATCCACTAATTTTATTTTCAGAAAGGTCTAAAGACAGCAGACTTGTGAGCAGACCTATTTCGGTGAATATGTCCCGAAAATTTATTCCAAGAAAGATCAAGGTATGTGAGTTTTGTAAGATGACTAAATTGTGATGGAATGGTTCCAAGAGTTCGTTCTGGCTCAAGTCAGACTAACAAAGTAGTGAAAGATGAAAAGTTGAAACTATGCAGTGTACCTTGTAAACTCAAACCTGTTAAGCTCAATTCCGCAACTCTACCTTGTTGTTGCAAATGATTCCATTCCATTTACAAGGACTCGCAGTAGAATTCATCTTCCAAGAAGAGAGAAGAGAATGATTTAGGGCAATAAGGGTTGATTTCCATTTCAAAAGAGCAACTACTTCTTGTTCAACTACTTGTACATGATGTTTTTCTCTCTGAGTTGAAGAAAACGAAGAACCTGAAGCAAAAGAACACTGGAAGATGAAACCATCAGTAATATGGCAATACTAGTAAAAAAGTATCAATGGAAAGTTTACTCGTTGTGACATTTCAAATGAAAAAAGTTATGATTTTTTGCTCATGATGATGAATTGAGTGAAGAGGTTCTTATAAGAAGCCTTATTTTATTTAATTTAGTCAACTGATATTTTGACTCAGAGATCTCATTTGGATGGAACGATTATGTTGCAATTTTCCTTCTAGTGCAATAATCGTGAGAAGTGCAATCTAACCACTCCGACAAGTACAGCCACCAATGGATATCTTTAGACCTGCAATCAACCTGCGGCCCTGCACATAAAACCAATGAAATTATTGAATTGTCTTCTCAGTTATTGGTTCTGGAGAAATTTCTGTACTGCTGGTTGAACAATTAATATGTCTACTTCCCACCAAAAAGTTGATAATTGGGTCCAGTGGTATAAATTGGTGGAAAGAAAATTCTGGACAATTTAGTGACGATAGTGATGGTATGATGCTACACTAAGAAAGCAATGCTGATGTGAAGACAATTGGACTTTAGTATTTTTCTTCTCCAAAATTAAATAGGTAATTAATGTTGAAATATATTTTTTCCAAAATCAAGAAAGTGAATATAAAAATATATAAGAATTTTCAATAGTAATAATAACCCCAGGATCTTAATCATTCTATCTATTCTATAATAAAAAATATAAGCATACTCCCTTAGCAACAGTCGTAGCTGCATATTTTCTGATTACTACGTCCAAGTAAGATTAAAGACTAAAAACTACTTAAACATACAGATTCAATGGTACCCCTTCTATTTCATTCAAACCAACAAGAGGAATAAGACAAGGGATCCCCTATCCCCTATCTGTTCATACTTGCTATGGAGGCTTTTCTAGGCAACTGCAACAACTTGAACTGAAAACAAGCTAACAGGAATGAAGATTTCCAGGTCTGCACCAAACAGTCATTGTATTTGCAGAGATTGTCTACTATGTTGCAAGGCAAACCAGGAGCAACTAGTACTTTACTTATTTGATAGAAGATTTTAGAAAGTGTTCTGGTCAATGAATCAACTTTCATAAATCAGCTGTCTATTTTAGTAAGAATACCACTCCTTATACCTGTTAAATCATCAGTGGTCTTCTCCAAGTCAGACAACTGGATATTGCTAAAGAAAAATATCTAGTTTTACCTTTTTTTTGTTGGCAGGAACAAGAAAATTCCCTTTTCTTGTCTTACACAGAAAATGGAAGCTAGACTAACTATATGGAGTCGCATTAATATTTCTGAAGCAGGGAGATCAGTTATGATCAGAATGTCAGAAATTCTATACCATTTCATCATATGGTTAGTTTCAAGATTCCAGATGACACTATCTCTAAGATGAACTCAATTCAGCAAAAGTTCTGGAAAATAAGAAAACTAACAAAGGAAAGCACTACATAGTTTGGAGGAATGTAAACAAAGCTAAAGAGAAGGAGGTTTGGGTTTCAAAGACTTAGAGACTTTTAATAGAGCTCTCTTAGCTAAATCTCTTGGAAACTAGTTCTGAAGATACTCTTCGTTTGTGCAAGATCCTTAAAAGCAAAGTATTTCCCAGATTTTTAATATTCAAGAACACTAAAGCTACCTGGTCTTGGAGAAGCATAAGTTTCGAGCTTCATTTCATCAAGAAGTACAATATATGGGTTGTGGGTGATGGCAGAAAAATTTTAATTTTGGAGTTACAGATGGATTGAAGAATTAGATGGACCACCTATTCCAAAATCCACTGCAGTTAATAATACAGAATATATGTTTATCAGCTATTCAATATTAATACAGGGGGTTGGGATGATAATATTTTGTCCTCCATTTTTGATTCTCAAACAGTGAGAATGATTCAAAAGATATCTATCCATCACAGGTTTGAAGACAGATTGATTTGGTCTCTTGAAAAAAATGGTTGTTTATCTGTAAAATCTAGTTACAAGAAAATGATAGAGGAAAAGAGGGGTAATAACTCAGTTGGAGGAAGAATGCAGGGTATTTTCAAAAGATTGAAACTCCCTCTACTTCCTAGGATTAACCAATTGTTTGGAAATGCATCATAAACATTATCCCTACAAGAGACAAGCTCCAAAGTTTTCTTCATGCAGATAATACATCCTGTCCCTTCTGCAATCAAGTATGAAACTTCAGATCATTGTATCCTGGAATGGCAAATACTAGATTGGTTTGGTTTGCAGTTTTGGGTCTTCACACAAGTAATTCTGGTGATATAGTGGACTGGTTCTGCTCCTGGTTCGATAAACTTATTGCTTATCAGATCTAAGAAGGAGTTATATGCAAGATTTCCATCACAACATGGTGTATCTGGAATTCTAGATGTGATAAAGCTTTCAACAACAAGAATTTCACACCTGAGTCTATTATCCATATGTGCTGAAAGGAGATTGCAGAATTTGAAATAAAACCTAAACCTGTGATTAAACCTACAATGCATCAAGCTAAAACCAATATGCGTTGGTCTCCTCCCCCTCTTGGCACATTTAAAATTAATTATGATGGTTCTTTTCTGCAGTCTAACAATTCATGTGGAGTTGGTCTAATTATTCGTGATTTTGCAGGTACCCATAAGGGATCCAAATGTGTCTACCTAAGTCATCTATGGAGTGCAGAACAAGCTGAAGCCAAAGGATTGTGGGAAGCTGTTCAATGGGATAAAGAAAAGAATCTGGAGAATGTTGTGTTCGAGCTAGACTCAAAGCTTGTTGTTGATGCAGTAAACAAGAGTATCTTCAATATTGACTGGAGATTACGCAATTTAATTCTAGATATTAAAGAGTTATTTAAAATTTTTAGCTCTTGGCCATGTTGTTATGTGCCTAAAGAGAAGAATAAAATCGCAGATAGTCTTTCTAAGTTAGCTAGGGTAGAGAGGTTATGCAGTGTTTGGTTATTAGATCCTTCATCTGAGATTAATGCCAAAGTGCAGTTTAATCAATGATAATTTTCAGATTCAAAAAAAAAAAAAAAAAACATACAAGATTCACATGAACAAGATGTAAATAGCATGAAATGTAAAGATTGACACAAGCATATAACGTGGTTCGGCCATGAAGACCTACGTCCAAGGAAAAAAAGATGTTTTCTTATTGATTATAAGGTCTTACCCTTGAAAGTGTTACAGATCTCTTCTAGATTTCTCAATTTCTCTCTATCTAAATCTCTCTCAGGAATTCTCTGTATAAAAAACCATCTAAGATTACATAAGTTGTCCATATCTTAGTACATGGACTGGTATTTATACAGAATAAACTCGTGGTCGCTTGATCATCCCGGGTTGGGTGAGCTGTCATCCACTGTCCTGGCTCCCTTAGACCCTTTCTATACCGTCTCTTGCGATGGCATACTTGGTTCTCCCTCCGAGTTGTCTCGCTCTCCCTTGGATCGTGCTGCCCTTCTGTGGAGAACTCATGCTCCATCGCCTCTGGATCGTAGTATAGAATGTCCGAGTATTCTGTCACGATGTCCGACTACCCAAGTCATTTTCTTATCCTTAATTAAATGCGGTCTTGCTTTTTAGACTTGAATGTCTGAGCAGGTTATACCTTTATACACACGCGTCATTCATGTGGCGCTTGTGCAGTTGCCTCGATTGAGAGCAAATCCTCTCTCAACGAATGATTTGGTGCTCCAAACTCATCATATCATCATATGTTCATCCCTTGGGATGTTAGCATGTGGCCGTCGGGTATTTTACCCACATTTTTCTCATTTTCTTTGCAACAACTTGCCGAGGACATGATGAGAAGAAACTATGTAACCATCGCAACTTTTCCGTCACGTCCCTGGTTTACGCGACGTCTGCATTTTTAATGCGCTTTTACCCGTTGGACTTGAGGCGCCGGTTGGTAGTCCTTTGGTTTATTATAAAATCTATTGGGAGGAGAGAATGTCGCCTTTAATATCTCTTTTCAGAGTGCAGAGCTTTTTCATTCTTTTTCTCCTTTGTATCTTGTTGTTTCTTCATAACTGCTTGTCTTTTATAAAGAGATTTATAATGTCTGGGAGGAACTCCCAATCTCGCTCCTCAAGACGGTATGGTGATGAGTGCCAAATAATGTATATATTTATCCCTTTTTGTTGGCAATTTAACTCATCTTTTATGCATTAACTCTACATTTTATCCCATATTCTGTATTTTCATTGTTTTCAAGAATAAATATTTTTCTTACTTAATTTTGCATTTTTTAGGTAGTAAATAAATATTGGATGAGTTGCGGAGCAAAAAGAGCAGAAAAGTGGTGAAAAGCCGGGAGAAATTACGCAAGGAAGCCGCAAAGAATGGAGCGCACGTCCAAAAAGCTGGAAATGGGCTCAAGAAGAAGAAAGTTGTTCTTAAAGAAGAAGTGGGCTCAAGGTTTTCCAAGCCCAAACTCATTTCCCAAACCCATATTCTATACCCAAAAGCCTAAAACCCAAATCCATACCCGCTTGCGTCTTCAGCCGTCAGATCAGTTCTCAGAAGCATCCGACGGTCGCTCCCTTGCTGTGCATCGAAGTTTGATATCTCCGCCTAACACTACACACCTAACTCCATCTGGCGTCGTTGATTTTGTTGTATTATATAATCCAGCGGTCGCTACAAGCTTCACTTCATCTCACCGTCCGATTGATCTTTCATCTCCCTATCCCACGGCTCAGCGTCGCAGATCATCAAACTCGATACACTCGCCTCACACCCAAGTGCCGAGCACCTCACCCCAAACAAACAGACCCTTCCCCTTTCTCCATCGAACCCATCTCCTCCATCACCCCCCTCTGCAGAACCACCATACTACTCCGTACCACCACCATGTCCGTCTCCATCACCACCACCTCACCCCAAATCACTCCACTATTTTCTCCCCAACTCTACTCTACCTAAGCCCATCATCACCATCACGTACCCATCTCTTTAGCATCACTAATTTCTCCAATTTCTCATCTCTCTGCTCACTGAAACCCTAGGTGAGAAATTGGGGATATAAGTGATGATTAAAGCATCAATTGGAGTAGGGGAACGAGAAGAAGCAGGAGAAGATGGGTCGACGAGATGGAGCGAGTATCTCATCAACAGTAGGTAAATCAATTTCACCAAACCCTAGTTCTACTGATTTTGGGGGAAAATTGGGGGAAAACCCAAAAATGTGTAATGGGTATAAATTAGTGTTATGGGAGTGTGTGAGGGACACTGTATATCTCTCTGGACTAGCCAGTAGAGAATTTGTCACAAAATTTTAATGAATTCAGTTTTAGTTGCTTGTCAGTTAACAGTTGAACATTGCATAGTTTTTAGTTATCTCAAATGTTGCTAATTGTGCTTGAATTATTACATGTGATGAATGTGATTGCCTTATCATGTAGCATGAGCTAAACAGCACAGGCCAAGGCTCAGTGAAGCCTTGTGCACTGTCATGTGACTAGAAGCTAGGATGGTTCTCCTGTTGCTGTGTTTTGATTGAGCAAATGGGAGATACCAATGCTCATAGAGCCTGTGATTGGCTGTACTGTCAAAAGACAGCCAATGCTAGGGGTAGACTAGTGAGCAATTTGGTGTTCTTCCATTTCTATATGTATGCTTAGGAACAAACATAACCTAGAAACATGTCATTTGATTAGGACACAAGGTGGATCATAAGCCTTGGCTTACCCACCAATTCCCTTTCAGTCACTTATATTTCAGTCCTGTGTGTTTGCAATTCAGTTATTTTCTTGCCTTTTATTTTCTTGCACTTTGTAGCTACTGTGCACTGAAGTCAGTGCACAAACTCACCTTGCCCTTGGCTTCCAAGCCTTGGTTCTTTGCTGATTTCTTGTCTGTTACTTTCCCTGCTGTGGTTCTTAACTGTTTCTTTATTGCTTTACCTTGCATCTTGGTTCATGCCATTTACCTTGTTTGCTCACTGCCTAGTGCATTGTCACCATTGTTAGCCTAGGAAACTTCTTATGCTCCTCTCCCTGTGGACAAACCCCTACTCATCATTTTATTACAAATCTTGGCCTTGTATACTTGCAAGTGTTTTGTGTGCATCTTATCATCACACCAAGTTTTTGGCGCCGCTGCCGGGGAGCTGGCTGCCATATTTTTGAAGTTTTCATAGCTGTTGTGGCCTTGTTGTGCTTGCATAGTTGTGTGTGTTCATTGCTATCTTGTTCACTTGCTAACTGTTGCTGGAGCTGTGCATTATTTGTTGTTGCTGCCAAGCCTGCTGCAAAGCCTGCTGCTGCTGTTGCTGTTGCTGCTGCTGCTGGTGCCTTCTCTGCCAAGCTGTGCTGTGCTGTTGCTGCCAAGCCAAAGTCTGCTGCTGCTGTTGCTGTTGCTGCTGCTGGTGAACCAAAGCAACTGCTGCTGCCAAGTGAAGCTGCTGGGCTGCCAACTGAAGTGAAGCTGCTGGGCTCTGCCCTCTTCTAGTGGGCTTGTACTTTTTTGAATTGGGCTTCACCAAGTGCTGCTGGGCTCTGCCTCCTTTTGTTGCTGGGCTCGTGGTCTTCTGTGAGCTGGGCTTCGTTGCTGCTGCTGCTGGGCTCTGCTCCACCTGTTGCTGCTGCTGGCTTGGACGTGAGCTGCTTAGGACGATCCTAAAGCCCAACTGGGCTGTGCAACTAAAAGGGGACTAAAAGCCTATTTTTGGGCTTCCCTCTCCAAAAAACAGTAAGCCTAACCCATGAGTTAACCCACTTGGGCCTCATTTAAATTCAAATTCGGGCTTGTAATAATTAATTTAATTATTTATTTGGGATTGTAATAATTTTTTTTTTTTTTCTTTTTTTTTTCTTTTTTTTTTATTTTATTTGGGACTGTAATTATTTTTTTGTTTTTTTTTTTCTTTATTTTCTTTTTTTTCTTTTATGGGCTTGTCTTAATTATTATTATTGTTTTTATTTTTTTTATGAGTTGTGCTAATTTATGCTAGGTTTAGTTCAAAATTTTTTCCAAAGCCCAATTTTAAACCAAAAACAAAATCCTTCTTTCCAAAACCCATTCAAAACCAAATCTTCATAACCCTTGTGGGCCAAATTGTTTCCGATTGCTCTGTCTGACCAACATGTTAGTTAAGGTACCTACTAGGACATGATTGTGACCTACAGAGACCAACAAACAGACTTGTTAGAATTAACCCAGACGAACCTATCGAAATTCTAAGTTCTGAGGGAGACAGTCCAGATCAACCAGAAACAATGGGAGAACCCCGTACCCTCAAGGATTATATGTACCCAACTAGAGCCAGTCAACCTTCTTGTATGTGCTACCCGAGGCTAATGGCCATTATGAGCTGAAATCAAGCACAATACAGATGCTTCCTATTTTTAGAGTGTTGAGAATGAAAACCCGTACCACCACGTGAGAGAATTCGAGGAAATTTGTGGAACTCTGCGTTTCACTCAAATGACCGACGAAACCCTGAAGTTAAGGCTTTTCCTTTCTCCCTGAAAGATAAGGCAAAGGCCTGGCTCTATGCTTTACAGCCTCAATCCATCATGACATGGGATGACCTCATAAAGGAGTTTTTCAAAAGTTTTTCCCGAACCACAAGACTGCGACAATTCGTCAAAGTCTGAATAGCTTTGTGCAATTAGAAGGTGAGACCTTAGCTAGATACCTGGAGAGATTCAATGAATTATTGCTCCAATGTCCCCATCATGGTTTTGAAAAATGGAGACTTGTGCAAATTTTGTATGAAGGTCTAGATGTGTCCACCCGAACAACGGTTGAGTCGATGTGTAATGGTCTATTCGTAGATAAAACTGCTGACGCGTCTTGGGACTTCTTGATTGAAGTAGCTGAAAAGACGCAACAGTGGGAATCCATCCGTGAAACCAGAAAGACTACATCCGAAGCAAAGGCTTTTAGGATTGAAGCGGATTTTGAGGGAGCAAACATGGCATCAATAGTTAGGAGATTAGAAGAGTTAGAACTACATAAAAATTCAAAACCTTCCACCACTACTCTCCGAGAACATGTCGCTTCGTCTGTTTGTGCTGCTTGTAACGACCCCAACCATCAATTCCAAAATTGTCCCGATTTGCTTGCAGTCCAGGAATCTAGGCTTGAACAGGCACATGCCATGTTTCAAAAACCAGAGCATAACCCTTATTCACAGACCTACAATCCAGGATGGAGAAACCACCCTAACTTTTCATGGTCAAAAGGACCCACTCAGGAGGACCATCTCAACCCAATCAGAGCTATCAAAACAATCAGGGATATCAGAACAATCAAGGTTATCAACACCCGAGAAACCCTCAACAACAATCAAACTCTCAACAACAATCATATCCTCAACACAATACCGACAAGAGATTATCCACCTTAGAGGAAATGTTCCAGAGTTTGATGCAAAGTCAGAAAAAATCTAGATCAAAAGATGGATCAAATGTGGAGAGAAAAGGGTAAACTTCCGAGCCAACCCCAACAAAATCCAAAGAGGATATTTCAAACAGGCACAACATCCTGCACTGAAACCTCACCTGATCAAATCCATGCCATTACCACCCTCCGAAGTGGTAAAGTCATCGAGAACAACGTGGGCGAACCTAATGAATCTGATACAAATTCCACGCTGTCTCCACAACCCCAGAAAACCAAAGAATCTGAGCAAGTTGGAAAATCTGACAATTCTACTGCTGTGAATGTCCCTTTGCCAACTCATCTTCCTGTTGCCCCATTTCCTCAAAGATTGATCTATCAACAGAAAAGTACCCATTACAATGAGATGTTAGATCTGTTCAAGAGAGTCAACATCAACATTCCTTTTCTTGAAGCAATCAAGCAAATCCCTGCTTATGCCAAATTCCTCAAAGACTTGTGTACTCAAAAGCGCAAGCTCAATGTGCAAAAACGTGCTTTCTTAGCTGAGCAGGTGAGTTCCATCATTCTGAACAAAACTCCACCCAAGTTTAGGGATCCAGGATGTCCAACAATTTCTTGCACTATAGGAGAACACACGGTCAATAAAGCGTTATTAGACCTAGGTGCAAGTGTTAACCTACTGCCATATTCTGTTTATGAGCAGTTAGGTCTTGGGGAGTTGAAACCAACATCTATCACTCTACAACTGGCAGACCGATCTGTCAAGATTCCTCGTGGAGTGGTCGAAGATGTTTTGATCAAGGTTGACAAATTCTATTTTCCCGTAGACTTCATTGTCTTAGACACTCAACCTGTACAAAACCCAGACTGTCACATTCCTGTCATCTTAGGACGTCCTTTCTTGGCTACGTCCAACGCGATCATCAACTGTCGGAATGGAGTGTTAAAACTGTCTTTTGGTAACATGACGGTAGAATTGAATGTGTTCGATATTAGTCAACAACCTGTGAATCTTGATGATGATGATGTGCATGAAGTTAATATGATTGAAGGATTAATGCAAGATTCGTTGACTAACATTCTATCCGTCGACCCCTTTCAAGCATGTATGGAGAACTTTAACCCTGATTCCTATGATGATGCATACTGTAGTGACGTCCTATCTCTGCTCGAATCTGTACCTCAAATGGACGTCACTGAAAGGAAATATGAAGTGGAACCACCCCTACTCTCTGATTCCAAGCTTATTCCATCCATTGTTGAGCCACCCAAGCTTGAATTGAAAACGTTGCCTAGTACGTTGAAGTACGCATTCCTAGGTTCTTCTGATACTTTACCTGTCATTATTTCATCATGTTTAGACACGGAACAGGAAAGTAAGCTTTTAGAAGTACTTAAGGAACACAAAGAGGCCTTAGGATGGACCATCTCAGATCTCAAAGGAATTAGTCCCACCATTTGCATGCACCACATTAACCTTGAAGAGAATGCCAAACCATCGAGGGAAATGCAAAGGAGACTTAATCCTAACATGAGAGATGTAGTCAAAGGAGAGATCCTGAAACTACTTGATGCGGGTATCATATACCCAATTCCCGATAGCAAATGGGTTAGTCCCATTCAAGTTGTGCCTAAGAAGTCAGGCATTACTGTTGTTCAGAACGACAAGAATGAATTAGTCCCTACTCGTACAACCACAGGATGGCGAGTATGCATCGACTACAGGAAGTTGAACACAGTAACAAGGAAGGATCCTTCCCTCCCTTTCATTGACCAAATGCTAGAACGTGTGTCTGGACACAGTCACTACTGTTTTCTAGATGGCTTTTCCGGTTATAACCAAATTCACATTGCTCCAAGATCAGGAAAAAACTACATTCACGTGTCCATTTGGGACGTTTGCTTATAGACGTATGCCCTTCGGGTTGTGTAATGCACCTGCTACTTTTCAGCGTTGCATGATGAGCATTTTTTCTGACATGATAGATAGTTTTCTCGAGATCTTTATGGATGATTTCTCTGTTTTTGGTTCCTCGTTTGACGAATGTTTGAAGCATCTTGCCCTCGTGATATCCAGATGTAAAGAAAAGAACCTTGTTCTAAATTGGGAAAAATGCCATTTTATGGTGAATTCAGGAATAGTTCTAGGACACATCATCTCAGAGAAAGGAATTGAAGTGGATAAAGCTAAAGTTGACCTCATTCAACATCTACCACAACCTTGCTCTGTGAAGGAGATCAGATCATTTCTAGGTCATGCTGGTTTTTACCGGCGATTCATCAAAGATTTCAGCAAAATCTCCAGACCTCTGTGCAGTCTTCTCTCCAAAGATGTTGCCTTCAATTTCGATGCTGCTTGTGTGAAGGCATGGGAGGAATTAAAAACCCTTCTCACCACCGCTCCTATAGTCCGACCACCCGATTGGAAGCTTCCGTTCGAACTTATGTGTGATGCCTCTGATTATGCTGTTGGTGCTGTTTTAGGACAGCGAGTTGATAGACTACCATATGTGATATACTATGCTAGCAAAACCCTTAATGATGCCCAACTCAATTATTCAACTACCGAGAAGGAATTGCTTGCCGTCGTTTTCGCATTAGACAAGTTTAGATCTTATCTGATAGGGTCTAAGATCATCATATACACAGACCATGCGGCTTTGAAGTATCTTCTTTCCAAGAAGGATGCTAAAGCTCGCCTTATTCGATGGATACTCTTATTACAGGAATTCGATCTCGAAATCCGTGATAAGAAAGGTTGTGAGAATGTGGTTGCTGATCATTTGTCTAGATTAACTTTAGAGTCTATTGATGAATGAGCTGATTAGAGAATCATTCCCAGATGAACAGCTGATGTCTATCTCAGACCTTCCTTGGTTTGCTGATATTGTTAACTACCTCGCTACAGGTAGGATGCCCTCACGTTGGTCGAGACAAGACCGCTCTAAATTCCTGGCTGAAGTCAAACATTTCCTTTGGGATGACCCATATTTGTTTAAGTACTGTCCAGACCAAATCATTAGGAGATGTGTCCCCAACACTGAACAGAAAGATGTGATATCTTTCTGTCATGACCAAGCATGTGGAGGCCATTTCAGTGCCAAGAAAACCGCTGCAAAGATCTTGCAGTGTGGATTCTATTGGCCATCATTGTTCAAGGATTGCCATGATTATTGTGTTGCTTGTGAACGCTGTCAAAAGCTAGGAAGCATTTCGAGGAGAAACATGATGCCATTGAACCCCATTTTGATTGTGGAGATTTTTGATGTTTGGGGGATAGACTTCATGGGTCCATTTCCCATGTCTGACAGCAAGTTGTACATCCTAGTCGCAGTTGATTACGTTTCTAAGTGGGTAGAAGCCATAGCAACCAGAACAAATGACCACAAGGTGGTACTTTCATTTCTAAAGGAGAACATATTTTCACGTTTTGGTACCCCTAGAGCTATCATCAGTGACGGCGGTTCACATTTTCGTAACAAGTACTTTGAGTCTTTAGTACGCAAGTATGGCATAACTCACAAGGTTGCTACTACTCCCGTACCACCCTCAGACTAGTGGACAAGTGGAAGTGTCTAATAGGGAAATTAAGCACATTCTGGAGAAGACGGTCAACCCGTCCAGGAAAGATTGGTCATTGAGATTGAATGATGCTTTGTGGGCCTATAGAACAGCTTATAAGACACCAATTGGCATGTCCCCCTATCGTCTAGTGTATGGAAAGCCGTGCCATCTACCTGTGGAATTAGAACATCGTGCCTACTGGGCAATCAAAGAGCTGAACTTTTCTGGACGAAGCTGGAATTCAAAGGAAACTTCAACTCAACGAGTTGGAAGAATTGAGAAATGAGGCTTATGACAGTGCCAAGCTGTACAAGCAGAAGATGAAGATATTTCATGATAGCGTATTCTGCGCAAATCCTTCACTCCTGGTCAGAAAGTCTTGCTGTATGACTCCCGATTACATCTTTTTCCAGGAAAACTGCGTTCCAGATGGAAGGGTCCGTACCTAGTACGCACAGTTTTTCCTCATGGAGCTGTAGAGCTGGAGGATGTCTCCAACAAGAACGTTTTCAAAGTCAACGGGCAGAGATTAAAGCCATTCCTTGAGCCATTTCCACCCGACATTGAAACAACCAACCTGGAGGACCCAGTCTATGTGGACTAAACTGGTCCACTCTTTCCCTAAATAACCAAAGTTTTCCAAATGTTTCCCTAAAAACCAAAATTTTTCGTTTTCCCATCAAAACCAAATGTTCCCAACAAAACCAAATTTTTTCCAAAAAGTCCAATCCCATTAAAAACCAAATTTTCTTGTAGATAATGTGTTAGTTAAATTTCCTTTTGTGTATATTTTGTGCTCATCCATTGTGACTGCTAATGATGGATTTTTGCCTTGAATAACGGAGTTTTAATCGAGCTGCCACCGTACAATCGGGTATTCTCTCTCCTTTTACTCTACTCAGCATGTTCCTCTTCATATATTGTTTTATAATTCTTTCCATATTTTGAAACATTGAGGACAATGTTTAGTTTAGGTTTGGGGGTATAGAGATAGATAATGATAATTTGCTATAATTGAAAACGAACTCCTTCTTCTTTTTGAAAAAAAAAAATTCCAAAAAAATTGAAAAATCAAAATTCAAAAAAAAAATTAAAAAAATGAAAAAATCATAAAAATGGAGCTCATTTACCTTGAAATGTTGACTCTTGTGCAAATATGTATTTTTATTAGGAGTCTTAGTCTAGATATTTAGGCACCCTGATTCTAGCACAATTCACATAGTGATAAGAAATTTGCACGCGCACGATCTACCAATACATGTATGGCCTCGATCTTCAAGGTGTTTGATAGGAAGTTACGATTGCCAATCACTTTAGAATACTGAACGAAACTTGACTAGCTTGTTCTTTGGTTGGTTGGGATAGAAGGTGGAGGTTACATTAAGAAAGACAACCATCGAATTTAACTGGGTGCATCAAAAAGGGCTACCTCTTGCAAAGTGTCATGTAATCTTTTGTTTCTTTTGTTATGTATCAAAAGTGTTTCCTTTCAAAAAAAAAAAAAAAAAAAAAAAAAAAAAAAAAAAAAAAAAAAAAAATACAAAAAAAACAAAAAACAAGTATTTTCAATTCCATCATCTCTTGTTCCAAAAATAAAAGAGAATAGTCAATGTAAGTCATGTAAAGAGTCATCTTTGTTGTTTTTGTAATAAGCAAGGAGGGTGTATGCCATTGATGTACAACGCGAGTAATTGTGAAATACCTCCAACTCATTCACAATTCTCGTAAAGTCCGGACAGCTAGCTAGATTTCGACCTCAGTTCTTAGCCTGAGAAACTATCTCTTGGTGATTAGTAGTCATGACTTCAGATCTTTCTTTACACATGTGTAGATACACTTTACACTCTTATCACATGTCTTTTTTGTTATCAGTGCTAGGATTGTGCCTTCGATAGCTAGATTGACATCTCCATTTTGCTGTGAGCTTAACTGTTTTGCACATGTCACATTTGATGGAATCTGAGCTTATATTTTGACCTAGAACTTTGTAGGTACGTCTAAGCCTTCACGAGACTTCAACTCGTCCACTAGGGACACTTAGTGGTTTAAAAGGCTTAGTGCATACGCTAAATGCATTCGAGAGACCAGCGACAGTGGTATAGTTAGGATTTCCTTAGTTTTGTTTTACTTGAGGACAAGTAAAATTCAGGTTTGGGGGTATTTGATGAGTGCCAAATATGTATATATTTATCCCTTTTTGTTGGCATTTAACTCATCTTTTATGCATTAATTCTACATTTTATCCCATATTCTGTATTTTCATTGTTTTCAAGAATAAATATTTTTCTTACTTAATTTTGCATTTTTAGGTAATAAATAAATTGGATGAGTTGCGGAGCAAAAGAGCAGAAAAGTGGTGAAAAGCCGGGAGAAATTACGCAAGGAAGCCGCAAAGAATGGAGCGCACGTCCAAAAAGCTGGAAATGGGCTCAAGAAGAAGAAAGTTGTTCTTAAAGAAGAAGTGGGCTCAAGGTTTTCCAAGCCCAAACTCATTTCCCAAACCCATATTCTATACCCAAAAGCCTAAAACCCAAATCCATACCCGCTTGCGTCTTCAGCCGTCAGATCAGTTCTCAGAAGCATCCGACGGTCGCTCCCTTGCTGTGCATCGAAGTTTGATATCTCCGCCTAACACTACAACACCTAACTCCATCTGGCGTCGTTGATTTTGTTGTATTATATAATCCAGCGGTCGCTACAAGCTTCACTTCATCTCACCGTCCGATTGATCTTTCATCTCCCTATCCCACGGCTCAGCGTCGCAGATCATCAAACTCGATACACTCGCCTCACACCCAAGTGCCGAGCACCTACACCCCAAACAAACAGACCCTTCCCCTTTCTCCATCGAACCCATCTCCTCCATCACCCCCCTCTGCAGAACCACCATACTCCGTACCACCACCATGTCCGTCTCCATCACCACCACCTCACCCCAAATCACTCCACTATTTTCTCCCCAACTCTACTCTACCTAAGCCCATCATCACCATCACGTACCATCTCTTTAGCATCACTAATTTCTCCAATTTCTCATCTCTCTGCTCACTGAAACCCTAGGTGAGAAATTGGGGATATAAGTGATGATTAAAGCATCAATTGGAGCAGGGGAGGAACGAGAAGAAGCAGGAGAAGAATGGGTCGACGAGATGGAGCGAGTATCTCATCAACAGTAGGTAAATCAATTTCACCAAACCCTAGTTCTACTGATTTTGGGGGAAAATTGGGGGAAAACCCAAAAATGTGTAATGGGTATAAATTAGTGTTATGGGGAGTGTGTGAGGGACACTGTATATCTCTCTGGACTAGCCAGTAGAGAATTTGTCACAAAATTTTAATGAATTTCAGTTTTAGTTGCTTGTCAGTTAACAGTTGAACATTTCATAAGTTTTTAGTTATCTCAAATGTTGCTAATTGTGCTTGAATTATTACATGTGATGAATGTGATTGCCTTATCCATGTGTAGCATGAGCTAAACAGCATCAGGCCAAGGCTCAGTGAAGCCTTGTGCACTGTCATGTGACTAGAAGCTAGGATGGTTCTCCTGTTGCTGTGTTTTGATTGAGCAAATGGGAGATACCAATGCTCATAGAGCCTGTGATTGGCTGTACTGTCAAAAGACAGCCAATGCTAGGGGTAGACTAGTGAGCAATTTGGTGTTCTTCCATTTCTAGATGTATGCTTAGGAACAAACATAACCTAGAAACATGTCATTTGATTAGGACACAAGGTGGATCATAAGCCTTGGCTTACCCACCAATTCCCTTTCAGTCACTTATATTTTCAGTCCTGTGTGTTTGCAATTCAGTTATTTTCTTGCCTTTTATTTTCTTGCACTTTGTAGCTACTGTGCACTGAAGTCAGTGCACAAACTCACCTTGCCCTTGGCTTCCAAGCCTTGGTTCTTTGCTGATTTACCTTGTCTGTTATCTTTCCCTGTTGTGGTTCTTAACTGTTTCTTTATTGCTTTACCTTGCATCTTTGGTTCATGCCATTTACCTTGTTTTGCTCACTGCCTTAGTGCATTGTCACCATTGTTAGCCTAGGAAAACTTCTTATATGCTCCTCTCCCTGTGGACAAACCCCTACTCATCATTTTATTACAAATCTTGGCCTTGTATACTTGCAAGTGTTTTGTGTGCATCTTATCATCACACCATATGGTCCCTTCTCTTTATCTTTACTTTTGTTTTCTACGATGATTATCATCGATCTCTTTTTGTCTGTAATGATCCGGTTTTGTTAGTATCAATGATTCTTGTAATTGCTTCCTTCCCTTTTCTGGGTTATGTGGTTATTACAGTCATTTTGGCTGGTAACTTCCCTCTTTTGCTCCGACTGTGAAGCTTTGCCGCCATTATTTCCGGCAGTTCTTGCCGGTGTATGTTTGGTTTAGTCTAGTTTTTCTTTACCATGTTACCCATTGTTCTCACTTCTTTTCTTCCGTTTGCTTTTTTATCAGTCCTGGAAAAGCTCCGATGAGAACCCCCAGTTCTGAGCGTTTCTCCGGCCTATCTGATGAGGCGTTTTTGGAATCGGCGAGGGTTAGGAATCGTCTCCAGTGGTTCAATATTTCTTTTGCCACTCCTGAGGGGCAGTTTGGTGTTCTTTCCAAGGATCTCTTCGAGAAGAACCCCTGTGGTCCTAACGAGATCATAGTCTCAGTGGGTCAACTTGACGTCGGCCTTCATCTTCCTCTGTACTGTCTGTTGAATACCTTCCAGTACGAGGTATTATGTAAGCTTGATCCCCAGCGAGCCATTTATCATCCCAATGGTAACTTCTATCGGATCGCCCGAGAGTGTAATCGCTGAAGTCAAGGAAAGGTTACTCACCACGAGTTGAATCGATTTACTCCCGATTAGAAGGATCTATATAGCTCTGATACTTTTGTGGAGAACTAATGGTGTCACCAATCCGATACTTATGATGGCTTTGGAGTTGGGATTTTTAGGTCTCGGAAGAGCGCTCGAGATTCTCAGTATCTCTCTTATTTGGATCCTCCTGTTGCTACTCATCGTACTATTCGTAAGACTCACGATCCAAAGTGGCATGTTGCTCCTATTCGGATTGTGGGCCCTTAAATTTATGGTTGGGATGATCTTGGTAATGTGCTTCCTTGTATTCCTGAGATGCACGCCCATCTGCCTGCCTATAGGCCCAGGGAGCTTAAATGGGTTATCACTCGTAGGCGTTTGTCTCAATCAGCCCGATGTAGTGAGGATGCTAAGGTAAAAAATACTTGCTGATGTTTTGACTTATATATATATATATATATATATATATATATATATATATATATATACCTTGCCCCTATTTTTTTTCCTTAGCAGCCAATGTATTTGTGTGGTTTGGCTGAGGAGAAGATTAGCTAATGGTGCTGGGCCATCGAATGCTCCTGCCGCTGTTATTGAACATGCCATGGAAGTGGATATGGATTCTTTTTTTGGTGAGAATGAAATGTTGGATGTCTCTGATTCATTCTTCGAGGACCTTGATCAAACTCTGTTGGCTGATCCTTCTGATCCTGGTGCTGTCTTTGGATCGGAGATAACTCTGCCCCAGGAGAGGGATATCACTGGAAGGGGTGCAAGTGTTGGTGGAGAGGTAGGCGATGGTCTTATCGTGACTCCGAGTGTTGGTGGTGGTACCTCGAGTGTACCAAGCAACTTTCCTAGTGGTTTTCCTTCTGCTCCAGCGGGTCCGTCTGGTGCTTCTTCTTCTACGCCCTGTTTTAGTGGTGAATCCGAGTCGATGAAGATCATATACTCGGATAGGTATGCTCAGCTGAGAGATGACGATAAAGCTCTTGTCGTGGGGTCTTTGTACAGGTCTACACAACAACAGCTGGTGCTATCAGTATGCGGTGTTTAACTTGTTTCAGTTTTTCATCATTGTATGATTCGTTGTTGTTGTTTTTTTTCCCCAGTCTTGACTGGTATTGTTGTATTTTTAGATCAACAACTTGAGGATTGGTATGCTAGTCGAGGCTCGTGTTGCTATTAGGAAGGCCAAAGCTGCTGAGCAAGAGGTTCAACTACTTCGTACCGCATTGGCATTGGCGAAGGATGAAAATTGGCCTTTCACCAGGATAAGAAGGAGTTAGAAGGTGTTTATATGTTCTATATCCTTAATATTGCACCTTCTTGATAGGGACGAGACTTCTGAAATAGTCTATGTATTGGTAGTTATGGTCAAAAAATTGGAGGAGCAGTTAGATAATGTTGGTCATAGACATGCTAGAGAGCACAGTGGTCTTAAACTCGATGTCAGCGCGCGCCAGTGTAAGATTGACTCCTTTGAGCAAGAGAATGTGAAGTTGCGTGAGGACGTTGAGGTACATCGGAGACGCACTGTGGAGTTACGGGACTTGCTTGAGAAAGCGAAGGGAACAGCTGTGGAGCATTCAGATGAGATCAAGGTGTGCTTCGAGCGCAGAAATGCGATCATATGCCCATCATAGCACAAGCTGAAGGTGATAGGGAAGCACTGAGAAGGCTTAAGCGGGATTATGTTTCCCTAGAGAAGGAGCGGGATAGGCATATGCGATCTTGTCCGCATGGTGATATGGCCGTAACTCCTGTGGAAGCCGACTTAGTGCTGTATATGCCGAAAAGATTCGATTAGAACAGAATTTATCCGCCGTTTTGTTTGAAAACGAAGGTCACTTATGCATTAGTTTGTGTATTGTTTTTCCATGATACTTCACATGAGTTAATCTTTTTTCTTTGCTCTTGCAGAGGCTCGTAAGCAAAAGGCTGAGTTGGAGCGTCAATTGGAGGAAGAGAGGGTGGTTAGGCGGGGCCTTGATAAGGAGATTAACGAGTTGGTGAGCAGTCATGAGGAAGAATTAGCTGCTGCTCATGAGGAGAAGGATGAGAAGTTTAATAACCTTCATGCGGAGTATAAGGTTTTGATAACAAAAGATTTTAAAGTTGTCATCCTTCGAGAGCGTCAACGAGTCGTCGTCGCTGCTTCTGCGAACATCGTGGTCCCTCTCCCGGTTGTCGAGTCCGAGCCTGTGCAGAATTTTACTGATGTCGAGGATGAAGGGGACGACGATCGAGGGGCTCCTGATGGTGCACAGACTTGAGCTTTATCATCGTTTTGTGCAAGCGATGTCTACTTGTTTTAGCCTCTGTCTCTTAGTTGTTCATATTGAACATAAGTCTGTAGGTTTATATGCACCTTTGTGGAATTATTTTCGTCTTTATTGGAAAGTCCTCAGTTGTGGGAGGCATGAATTTTTTTTTATTTTGCGGTAAGTCCTCGTATGTGGGAGGCACTTTTAACATTGTTACTAATTGCTTTTGACAGTGCCGTTTGGAGACTTCCTTCGTTTTAATTGTATGATATTTTTATCATGATTTGGCTGTGAAAGAGTTTCGATTATACATTGTTGGTCCAACCTCGGGTAACATATCCAAGGAGTGATCAATTCCTTAATTGGACATGCTATCTCTTATGGTGTTAGACTAGGATTGTAGCAACTTTCTTTAGCTTTGTATGTTTTGTTTAGTGCCAATTGTAGGAGCACTTGTTCCTTAAGTTTGTTGTCGAAGCATATCGTCAAGGGTGATACCTTGGTTGATCAACTCTTAATGCGTAAGATAGGGTTGTCAAATCTGGGTATCTCCTGTCATATCAGGACATCGTACGATATCCTGATCGGGACGACGTTACCTTAGGTCTGTTGCCCGTGCAAGGTAACTTGGGGTTATGTTACCCGCTTTGTTTTGTTGTAAAATGGGGGGTGTGACCAACACCATGCCGTACTTATGGAGTGTATTTGTGTGTTTGTTGTAAGTGCAAGTATGATGCAACTAACCTACATGCATATATAAATCAGAAAGGAAAAGTAAACATATACGATGATAATAATTTAAATATACGTGATGTAAACAAGCAATACACAAAAGGAGTAGTTTTATTAATTTCAAAAGAGGGTGTGATCCCTTAGTACATTTCAAGGGGGTCGCATGATCTACTTACAAGTAGGGGCTCGAAGCCTTGACTTCTAGATATCAACCATCATGGGCTGTATATTGTACTGAGTGAGAGATAAGCTATAATTGCGTTAATGCTTCTCATTAGTTTGAAGCAACATTTTGGGCTTTGCTTCCGGCCTACTTTGTGAGGTAAGCTTGCTTAGTAGCCTAATTGGGTTTGGTAACATTTTGTGCCTTCTTGATGGATGGCCAAGGACTTAATGTATCGCCGAGGACTTTGGAGAAGGTGTGCTCTCGTCGTGCGTATGTTGTGCCTGACTGAGGTGGACATATTTGTTTGAGGAAAGGGATATAACCCGAGTAACTGTCTGATAAGGATAGTAAAGCGCATGTGGACGCAGCGTCTAATCCAATTGGTAGCCAATTTTTGGGAAGAGTTTCCCATGGGTCCTGTTGATGGCTTATTGTTGCCAGATGGTGGTGGCTGTAGCATGATATGTCGTGATCTAGGCTGAGTTAGCTCCTTAAAAGTTGCTCGTTGGTTGTGTGACAACATTCTATGTTCCAGGTTGATTCTTGTGTGATACTCTCCATGACTTTTGTTAGGTGTGTCTCGGACCTTGTTATGAGGACGAGGTTCGATTTCTCCCTGATCGGGGAGGTTCTGTGATTGCTATAGGGGTCGTATGGTCGCACCCGAGGTTATGGTGTTACATGAGGCTGAGGCGTCAGACAAGCGTGTTGGTGCATCGCTTATATTGCAATGTAGTCATGGGCTTCAATCGAGTTACCAATACCTCTAGCCCTCCTCGCCTGTGTTTTTGAAGAATTCACTTTGTTCTCGCCGTTTTGGACGTCCATCTTGTAGCAATAGTTTACTTCACCAGAGTCTCCAATAATTTCTGCCACTCCATCAGGTGTAGGAAATCTTAGCCTTTGATGGTAAGTCGAGGCCACTCCTTTGATTCTGTGGACCAAGGATCGTCCGACAATGGCTGTGTAGGGTGACAATACATCTACCACACAGAAAGAGGTTAAGGTGAGGATTCTTCCAACCCGGATTTCTAATGTTATTTCTCCTCTTGGACGGGTTGATGACCCGTTGAAGCCAAATATGTTGTAAGTCGAGGGTATGAGGCACTCGTCTTTGAGGCCTATTTGTTTGAATGTTTCATATAATAAGATCTCAACAGAACTACCACCATCGATCAAGATTTTGGGCATTTCCCAGGGTAGTGATTTATTCTTTGATTCCTGCCCCTCATGCTCGGGGAGTGTGATGGCCATCGTGACCACTAGTGGGTCGTTATGGCTTTGTCCTCCTTTTAGTGCCTCAGAAGCTGAAAAGCTGATGGGTAGTTTCATCCATTCTTCGATTGTGGGTTCTCTGGTCACACTGAAAATTTCGTCGCCTTTGAAGTTTCGTTTGTGAATTCTTCGAGTAATATTTCCTTCTCGTACGGGGGTGGTTATCGCCGAGTGTGATATGGTATTACAGCCTAAGTATCGTGCCTCGCGGGGGATCTCCACACGATGAATGGGTTCCCCAGTGATGGGTGGGGTTGTCGGTTGTGCAATGTATTTTTGGAGCTTTCCCTCGTTAATCATGTCTTGTAGCACCTTCTTTAAGTCCCTACACGAGTCTGTCGTGTAGCTGTGAAATTGGTGGAATTCACAGAAGTCAGTCCTATTCTTAGTTCGTTCTGTTTGCTGACCTCTATTCCATGGGTAAGTGATTTTATGTTTTCCGTCGATCTTCTTGAGGATCTCGATATGGGGGTACTCAATTTTGTATAGACTGGGTCAATGAACTTGCCCTTCTTCTGTTGGGCCTGGTCTCTTCCTTTCCATCCTCCAGTCCGATGTTTGTCGAATTGGGTTGACCCATTGTTGGATCTCCCTGCTCCTTGGGCTGGCACTGGAGGATTCTGTGGTTCTACCACATTTGCTCCTCTACTAGTTCCTTTTGCCATATTGTCGTAAGTTCCATCCTGGAGTTCCTCCAAGGCTATGCGGTCCTCTTGGATTTCTCTTAATTTTCCCAAGCTTTTTGGCATGGCCTCATACATGTGGACAAAAAGAGGGTCTGTCTTTCTAAGACTATTCTTGAAACCTAAGATCGCATAGTCTTCAGGGACCTTTCCGATCTCAGCATAGAGTTGTCTCCATCGTGTCACCAAGGAACGAAGCGACTCGTTCGGTCCTCTAGATATTTGAAACAACGCATCAACTTCTGGTCGAATTCGACTGTTATGAATATATGTTTCTAAAAACAGCTCGGATAGGTGAGCAAACGACTTAACTGAGCCTTTGGGTAGATTGTTATACTATAATAGGGCTTCATCTCTTAGACTAGCCGGGAAAAATTTACACAACACCACATCGTAGTGGTCCCATTGGGTCAGTGTCATCTGATAAGTCCTAAGGTATTCAATTGCATCTCATGTTCCTGTGAACGGGAGTGTGAACACCGGAAGGGAGCGTTTCCTTCGGAATGGCAATCTTAATAGATTTTCGGATAAGGGAGATTGTCCTTCTTCTTGCATGACCACTTCCAACTTCTTGTTCTCCTGCTTCCCTGTAGCTTCTCTATACATTGCCTCGAGTCGGTTGACTCGGGATTGGAGTTCGTCCTCCTCTCGCCCGGTTTCGGCCTTCTTTCTTCTTTCCAGAGCTCTCTCGGGCGAGAAACATGGTTCATGGGGGTGATAGACGCATTTACGTGTCTAATTTGTCCTCAATGTTTCGTATTGTTAGTACTCGATTTCGTACTTATTATGGTGTTTTGTGTGTTTGTAGGCATTTTTGGAAAATAAACATTTTTGGAAAATTCGGCTCGAAAAGTTGCCCGGGGCACCCTTGGAGGACACGTGTTATTCAGACTCTCACCGTTGGTTAAGGGGCACCTCAATTTATAAGGGGCACCCTAACTGGACAGTTGTTATTTACACTCCACAGCCGGATAAGGGGCACCCCTTGTTCTTCACGGTTATACAGATTTTGGCGAGAAATATGGTTTTGAAAATGCAGTTAACTCGTTATTCACTGTGTCGATTTTTGACGAGTTCTTTTGAGAATTTTTAGGAGGAATTGGTTGGAATAATCTTGTTTAGTCAAAACAGGATTTGTATGAGGCTTAGAAACGTAAAAAAAGGGACTGTGTACGTGGACTTTGCAAAATAGAGGAGGAAGATACTCGGGATTATACTGATGCTGATATGGAAAGATTGCATGTGTTTTGAACGTATTGACCCATTCCTTGATGATCTGGGAGCATGTTTGGAGCGCGTAGACACTGATTGACAGCGTAAGAAGGCAAGAGAGGAAAGAATATATCCCGAGTTTATTCTTATTTACTGCTGAATGATGGAAATATTTCTGGAAGTAATGAGGCGATATTCTTGTACCTGTTGAGTATAAATTGGAGGCTTAGACTCATAAAGAGGGGATGGAGAGTTGGGGAAGAGAATAGAGAGCTACAGAGAGGAGATTGGACGAGTTGCGGAGAATATTTTTCTGCTGCTGTAGAACACGAAGAACAGACTGCCAAAGACAGTTGTTTTCCAACGGTGACAACGACGCTTAATGTGGGTCTTAGAGCAACAGTATCAGTGACACATACTGTGGGTCGTAGTTCTCTGGTTTGTAACAAATATAATTGTTACAAACCCTATTTTGAATTATTTCTCCATTTTCTCCTTGTAAGCACCTTTTTGAGCAATGAAAAATTCCTTTGAGTGTGTTTTCACCATGCGGAGCTAGACCCCATCACTGGGACAACGAAGGAAGCAACTTTTCATGATTGTGGTAAATGAATTAATTCTTTTATTGACTTTTTGCATAGATTTAATTGCTTTAAGATTTCTATTAATTATTTGTTATTTTGTTAGATGCCGCATGTTTAGTTCTAAATACTTTAGATGCGTCATGCTTTTAACTTACGAATAATATTTTACGAAATCTATTTTTGGCAAAAAACTAGAGTCACAACTTCTTTTGTTTGAGCTTTATTGTCTAGAAGTAATGACTGAACCACAACAATATGAAAAGTAGTGAAATCCCGCGTCTCACCGTCTCTTCATCTTGTGACATAATTTGTATATTTTTAGTGTTTTTCTTTTATTAATCCTTAAAACAATTTCAACAAGTCCGAGTGAACGAATCATCTTACTACAACATCATTTAAAAATACCATCAATTTTTGGCGCCGCCGACGCGGATTTGTTTATAAATTTGTTTTTAGTTTTCTTTTTTTATTTGTTCCTTTTTACGCCTTTTGTTATTTCTTGTTTGCTTTCACATTTGGAACTGAGCTAAAGAAAAGGGGAGAAAGTGCTGAAAACAAAAGCGAAGCCAAAGAAAAAAAGAAGGAGGAATCCAAAAGGAGCGAAGAAGAAATTTTTTGTATATAGATATTCTATTTTATTTATTTTATTTTTTTAGAAACTGTAATTAAGTTTTTTTTTTTTTTGTAAAGTTTTTTTTTTGGACATTTTTATTTTTGGACATTGGACATTTTTATTTATTATTTTTTTTAAAACCCTACGGAAGGGTACTTTTAAATAAACTGTTGGCAGAGAAGGACGGCGATTACAATATCGCCTTGGCCCCTCGGGTTCGTACATGACATAGGAGTCGTGGCCCGAGTCGAGTTCAACGGTTCATCCCTCGTCTGGAACGGGAGGTAAGAATTATAAACACCCGTGAATCCCCTGTCAGCGGGTTTACTGGATGATTTTGTATGCTTATATGTTGAGGACCTGAAATCGGATTTAATTTCTAGTAAAGGGCAAGGCCTGGCCAAATCAAGATAAGGACTCGGATTTCATCATCGTTTCCTTCTTGCCCGCCTTAGGAACACGTAACCTACACGAACCTAAACCTTAAAATTTGGACTAGAACGAGACCGATAGGGTAACGAGCTTAATAGGAAAGTCATTTGAAAAATATTGGTTACTCTTTTAAGCATACTTCAAAGTCCATGATGGTTTCTGTGAGTTGAATACGTGACTGCGCCGCCTTGTAATGCGGTGAGGCCTTGGGTATCAAAGCTCTACGCAGCTTCCCTCGCCTCTATTCAACTTACTTTGACTCGGATTGATTCCATAGGGGTTTGCTCAAATTGTAACGAATTCCCTTTCGAAGGATTAGAAGATGGTCTAGAAACAATCTAAGTGGAGCCATCATGCTTTTTGTTTGCTAGATAAAATAGGCTTGTTGTGGTCGAGTCAGCCTTCTTTGTGTTTGTTTAGAATTCCATTGCAGTTAGGATGTCGAACTGGTATTATAATAGCCAATACAATGAGTATCCGAGCAGCTTAGACATTATCCTTTTTATCACCATAGTGTGAATAGTGATTGGGAACGCGAAACTTTTGAAGGTTATGGTCCATACCATTTTGAGCCCAATTACTATCCACATACCCACAGGTCATACAAGCAAAACAATCATTCTATTTCTCTAGAAGAGTCTCTCAAGAGTTTCAATGAGTCAGCACGGAAGTTATTTATGAAAGATACTTATAATATTCTTCTCCCAGAAGAGTCCGTAGAGCGGTCAACTAAGATATCTCTAGAAGAGACCCTCAAGCAATTTACTGAGAATACAAATAGGATTGTGGAAAAACTTGCTCAGGATAGTCTTAATTTCCAGTGTAGTTTTCCCAATACCACCCTCGAAAATAAGGATAGTTTTTATTCACACAATCAAGATGACGAGGTTAGAATTGGTAACACTACTTGTTTTGATAAGGTTCGATCATTTTCATGTTATTATAGTGATGATTATGATGAGGATAGTATTAATGAAGAACATGAAATATGTAGGCATAGTGATCAGGAATTTGTTACTCCGGTTGAGCTTTATAATGATCGTGTTATTTCTAGTACAAATCCAAATAATTTTAATAATTATTAACCTATTCAAAAGGATGTGGATTTGACTAGAGATACCACCGTTTTAGACGATGTAGTTCATGATCCTTTAGCCTGTAGTATGTTGGATAATCCATTATTTGATGTGCCTATCAGTTAATCGGAGGAGGTAACTATGATTAAAACCTTAGTTGATGAGCCTTTATATGAAACTTTCTCTGATAATCCTTTATATGATTGTGATGATGGTTTAGAGGAAAGAGTTTACCCTGAGAATACTGTTTTAGAATCTAGTGATTTAGAAACACTAGTCGTAGAAGATGATAAACTCGTAGAGATGAGTGAGGATGAACCAGACTTAGAAGAAGCAATTGACCATTTTCAAGAATCTGATGACCTAGAAATTAGGGAAGTTGTGACTAGTCTTTCTAGAGACACAGAAAACTCTAAGTTTGGGGGTGATTATCATTCTCCGTGTGCTTTAACTCTTAGAAAGTACCCTCCTGTAGGACTTGACATTTGTGCCTCAACCATCTTACAAGATTATCTTCATACACGTTTTCCCGAACCTAATGATGTCCAGAAAGAAGTTCAGTTGTTAGAAACCCATCTTCTGGTTGATGTGGTTAACCCAGGCTATGATACCAAGATTGACTTTGTTTTCCCACCAAAAACTTTTCTTCCAATTGTAGGAACTTTTGATTTTAAGATGTGTCGGTTATTAAGTTTTGAGACTAAACCTAATCACTTTAGGATATTAGGGTCGACACATTTTCTTAAGGAAGACCACCTCTTTCATTGTGGTCAGCTGTGTGAGTCAAATCTAATTGACTTAGAGGATCCCCAATTATTCAGGTTGTTGTTATGTGCTTCTAAGTTCTTAGTTGAGTTTTTCCAGACTCTAATACTTGAACCGGATCTTACCTTTGAGGAAATCCAACCGATGAAAACCTGTTATCTAGACCGGTTATAGAACCTGAACCTGAGCCACAACTAGATGTAGTTTTCTTAAACAAGGGTATGTTCGGTATCTTTTTGGTCTGTTGCATTTTCCTCTTATTGTGGGTAATACTTTTTGATCCAGATGACCCACAGTTATTCCGACTACTTCTATATGATTCTATGAGGTGACTAATTCTTCCAATATCTGGCTGAAGACCTTAAACTTGGCACTTCTTTGGAGGTAACCCAATATTCTCGACACGGTAATATCTTTACTTATCCCTTTTGCTTCAAGTGGTAACAGTTTCTCCTTGTTCATGCTTTTAATTTTATCTTTAGAACATTGAGGACAATGTTAGATTTAAATTTGGGGGTATGGGAGAAACATTTTAGTCGCATTTTTGAAACTTCTAGCGTCACATAGTACCCGGTTAGCTAAGTTTACATATTGTTTCTCACCCAAAAGATAGAAATTGGAATGCTAGAGATAACAACCTATTGAGACATTAGATAAAAAGACATTGAGATCCTTGAAATTCAGGAGAGAACTTGTTCCTTTTAGAGGGTAACTGTGATGGACCTAACCATCCATGATGGAAAGACAAGTAGGTCAGAAGGAAATGCCTAATGGATTTTCAAATGATGTTGTAGTAATTTCAATGCGGTAAATAAGAGTTCGTTGCTCGGACTTGTAAAGATTTAAAAATAAAGATATATACAAAAAATATGTCACAAGATCAAGAGGAACCAGGACTCTGGATTCCAATGTGTTTCATATTCAAGTGGCTCAGAAAATAATCCTAGGCGATTATAGCTCAAAATAAAACAAATATTAACTCTATCTTTGCCAAATTAGATTCCATAAAATATTACTTGTATATTATAAGGATGGAACATCAAGCATCCCTAGGACTAAGCATGTTCCATCAAACAAAATCACATGTAATGAAATCATAAATCAATTAAAATCGGTGCAAAAAGTCAATTAAGAATTATTTAAATAACCACATGGCTGAAAAACAGCTTCCTCAATCATCCCAGTGTTGGGGTTTAGATACTCATAATAATCATGTTCTCAAAATACATACTTGATGCTCAAAATATGATTAAAAGAGTGAAAAATATAAAACAGTGAAACTACGACCCTCTATAGGCGTCCAGAAAAGAACGATACCAGAGAACTGCAGTAAAATAACGACACTTCTCTGCTGCTGTTGATGCTACGGAAAATAAAAATGCTCTGTGCAGTCTGTTCTTCGTGTTCTTCAAGGTTCTCTAATGGCAGCAGCAGCAGCAGGTGGGAATTGCTGCTAATCCTTCTTCTTCGCTCCTCTGCGTCCCAAACCTTCCCCAAACTCTTGATAATCTTCTCTCACTTCGCACCAGCCTTTTTATATACCCAATCAGCTCCAAAAATCCGGAGAAAATCTCTTCTATCGGCGACTATTCTTTTTTTCTTCTTCTCTGCGCGCAGTTGAGAAAATCTCTCCTGTCACTCCCTGTACGCGTTTTTTAGATATAAAATTGCCACCAAACTCTTATCAAGACTTGAACAGGACCAAGTATAGTTTACTTCATCTTAAAACTCTCCCAGAATCTCTTAAAAATAGCTTTGAAAGTTAAACAGAGAGTACGTTTCCTGTTTGGAGTTTGATCGCTTCCTCCGACTTATACAGCCCAATTGGTTGGGTTAAATCACTTGTAACAGGCATGTTTAGTCTATTAGAGTCCATCCCAGTTGAGTTTGGCGATTGAGTCTCTTTAGAAATCGTCCAACAATCGAATCCTAAAAACTGTTCTTGAAACATTTTTTTTCCCGCCAAAACGTTAATTTGAAATGTGAAGAAGGATGCCCCCTAGCCAGTCCCGGTCTCCCTTTAGCAGATGCCTGGAAATGGGTCACCCCTTAGTAATTAGGTTACCCCTTATCCAAAGTGAGAGTCCGTATAGTAATTTTCTCCCGCGAGCGCAAAAACCACTTTTTTAGCCAATTTCGTCGCAAAAGCTTATTTCTCCAAAAATACCTACAGGGACATAAAAAGCCATAATAAATATAAAATCGAGCACTAATATATACAATTGAGATTATATAAGACACAAAAATGTGCCTATCAAATACCCCCAAACTTATTATTTGCTAGTCCTCGAGCAAATCAAATAGAAAATAAAATCCTAACTCACTGTCGCAGGCATCGTCGATTGCATTTAGCGTATGCAACAAGCATTTAAACCCCTAGGTGGCCCTAGTGGCCGAGTTATAGTCTCGGGGGGGCTTACAAGAGATATACCCACAAAACCTTAATACTCCAGACCCTAGCTATCTACAACAAACCTTGGAAGGCACTAAAGAATCTCCTTGGTTGGCATACTTATTGACTACAAGAGGAAGTACCCTGATGCGAAATTCCAATTGATGTAAACGATTTTGCACTCAAGCATACTAAAATTCATATATAAGTGACAGAGCTCTACTCAGATAGTTGCACTATGGACATCATATCGGAGTCAAACTAATCACATGGAAAGATTAAGAGATGGATATAGAAAAACATAGATGGTTTTGATGTTTACTAAGTGAACGGCGTTTCCCATATCTGTCTGAAGGCCTCCGCCAAAATGAACCTATCCTAATGGATTGAGATACTAGTCTGACTAATATCAACACACTGGCATATACAAGGGAACCAGTGGTCGATAACCTAACTCTAGGTCAACACAACTGGCATATACAATGGTACCAGTGGTCGACTTTATTGAATTTTCCTTTTGGTCGAATGGTCTGGTCTCAAAAATTTTTCTCTTTTTTTTTTCTCAACTTTTTTTTTCAACTGTTTTTTTTTTACCCTGTTATTTTTTTCAACTGTTTTTTTTTTTTTTTATAACTCAATCACTCTAATTCATCCTAGCATTGGTAACAACTTGAATCGTGGGCCCCACCTATCACTTAGAGAAACATGGTTTAACAACAAAATAAAATAAAAATAGAAGTGAAAAGGACTCAACGAGATATGGTGAAACTATCATGTTATTTCTAACACCTGAGCTCTGTGCTTTTATGAATAGACTCTTTAGATGTTTCCATCTATTCAGATTGGTTCCTCAACTCCTACAACCAAAATGCTTCCATCCACTTAGATTGGTTAGTGACATCCTAAATACGCATAAATTTCTAGGCTCTGGAGTTTATTTATTCATACTGCAACTAAAAAGTTTCTCCCATACCCCCAAACTTAAATCTAACATTGTCCTCAATGTTCTAAAGATGAAATTAAAAGCATGAACAAGGAGAAACTGTTACCATTTGAAGCAAAAGAGATAAGGAAAGATATTACCGTGTTGCATGAGATTGGGTTACCTCCCAAGAAGTGCTAAGTTTAAAGTCTTCTGCCAGACATAGAAAACGTTTAGTCAACTCGAACCGTATAACAGTAGCCGGAATAACTGTGGGTCTTTAAAACCAAAAAGAGCTGACAAAAGGAAACTGCAGTGAACCAAGAAAATGTACAAGACTATCATGCCCTTACCTAGTTTCTGGATAACTATCGCTAATTGCGGTTCAGGTTCAGGTTCTATGAAGGGGTCTAAATAGACTATTTTCCTCGGATGCATTTCCTCATAGGTAGGATCCAAATTATTAGGTCCTAGAGTCTGGAAAAACTCAGATAAGAACCTGGAATCACAAAATGACCTAAATAATTTAGGATCCTCTAAGTCAATTAGGTATGACTTACATAGTTGACCACAGTCAGAGTAGTGGTCATTCTGAAACAAATGTATCGATTCTAATTTCCTAAAGTACTTAGGCTTAGTATCAGAACTTAATAAGTGACACATTTGAAATCTATACGTTCCCACAATTGGAAGAAAACTACTTGGTGGGAAAACAAAGTCAATCTGGGTATCATATTCTGGGCAAACCACATCAACCAGAGGATGGGTTTTTAACGACTGAACTTTTTTCAGGACATCATTAGGTTCGGGAAAACGAGTATGAAGGTAATCTTGAAAAATGGTCGAGGCAGAGATATCAAGTCCTAAGTGTGTGGACTTTCTGAGAGTTAAAGGTAAGGCACTAGGAAAGTGATAATCACCCCCAAACTTAGAGTTTTCAGTGTCTCTAGATAGACCTCTAATTATTTCTTGAATTTCCGTATCTTCAGAGTCCTTAAAATATTCAAGAGATTTTCTAAGTTATTATCAAGTAGTGCATCTTTACTCATCTCTACGGGTCTATCTTCTTCTTCCAAGACTATTGTTTCTAAGTCGCTAGACTCTAAAACAGTATTTTCGAAATGAACCCGTTCCTCTAAACCACTATCGGCTTCGTAATCAAAAGAAAAAACTACATCGTCTAAAACGGTGGTATCTTTAATCAAATCCTTGTCCTTTTGAATAGGTGAATAATCATAAAAATTATTTGGATTTGAACTAGAAATAATATATTCACTATACAACTCAATTGGATTACTAGACTCCTGATCACTATGCCTACATATTTCAGATTCTTCATTACTGCTATCCTCATCATCATAGTACGAAGATGATTGAACCTTATCTAAATAAGTAGTGTCTTTTATTCTAACCTCGTCCTCTAGATTAGGAAAATATTCACTATTTACATGAAGGGTAAAATTGGAAACACTATTTTGGAAATTTAGATCTTTTAGAGAAGTTCTATTCTGGGTCTCTAACAAAAGCTTTTGGGCCGACTCACATGAATTCCTGACGTAATCTAGGAAATCAGGTAAAGAAAGTTCACTCATTGCATTATTTTCGTCCATAACTAAGTTATTCATTTCAGCGAACTTACGTGTTGTCTCAGCTAACTTACGTTTCGACTCAAGTAAAGAGGAATTAGCAGAATTTTTCTCGTATGACTGATGGTTGTGAGGATAGTGATTGGGCTCACCATGGTATGAACCATAACCTTGAAAAGTTTGGCGTTCCCAACCACTATTCCCACCATGGTAATAAAACTGATGATGTCCATATTCAAGTTCAGGTCGATATTCATTGTATTGGCTTCTATCATACCAGCTCGACATTCTTAATTGCAAGGGAATTCTACACAATCACAAACAAGGCTGACTCGACCAAATCAAACCTATAAAATCTAGCAAACAAAAAGCATGATGGCTCCACTTAGATTGTTTCTAGACCAGCTTCTATCTTTCGAAAGGGAATTCGTTACAATTTAATCAAACCCCTCTGGAATCAATCCGAGTCAAAGTAAGTTGAATTGAGGCGAGGGAAGCTCAGTGGAGCTTTGATACCCAAGGCCTCACCGCTATCATAAGGCGGCGCAATCACGCATTCAACTCACAGAAACCATCATGAACTTTGGAGTGTGCTTAAAGAGCAACCAATATTTTTCGAACGAGTTTCCTATTAAGCTCGTTACCCTATCGATCTCGTTCTATTCTAAATTTTAAGCTTGGGTTCGCGTTAGGTTTCGTTTTCCTAAGGCGGGCAAGAAGGGAGGGGTGATGAAATCCAAACCCTTATCTTGTATTGGCCAGGCCTTGCCCTTTACTAGGAATTTAAAAACAGTCCAAATTCATCCTCAATCAATGAATCACCTTAAGGAATACAGTAAACCCGCTAACAGGAGATTCGCGAGTGTTTCGATGGACTTACCTCCCGTCCCAGACGGGGGATGAACCGTTGAAGTCGACTCGGGGAACGACTCCTATGTCATGTACGAACCCGAGGGGCCGAGACGATATCGTAATCGTCGTCCTTCCCGGCAAACAATTTATTTATTTTTTTAATTAATAATAAGACCCTTCTGTAGGGTTAAAAAATAAAAATAAAAAAAAAATGTCCAAAAGTCCAGAATAAAGTCCAATAAAAAGTCCAAAAATTACAAAAATTATGAAAAATAAAGCTTATTTACAAATTTTATAAATAAATAAATAAAAGCTATATACAAAAAAAATAATAAAAATTAAATCCTAAAAAAAAATTATGTATTTTTTTTTTCTTCTTCTCTTTTAGATTTTAACTTTTAGCTTTAAGCTTTTTGTTCCCAAGTCCTTAGTATTCCACTTCGAACCTGTAAATCAAAGACACAAAAAGAAACGTAAAAAGGAACAAATAATAATAAATAAAAAAAATTAAACTTAAAAACAAATCTATATACAAGTCCGCGTCGGCGGCGCCAGAAATTTGATGGATTTTCAAATGATGTTGTAGTAATTTCAATGCGGTAAATAAGAGTTCGTTGCTCGGACTTGTAAAGATTTAAAAATAAAGATATATACAGAAAATATGTCACAAGATCAAGAGGAACCAGGACTCTGGATTCCAATGTGTTTCATATTCAAGTGGCCCAGAAAATAATCCTAGGCGATTATAGCTCAAAATAAAACAAATATTAACTCTATCTTTGCCAAATTAGATTCCATAAAATATTACTTGTATATTATAAGCATGCCACATCAAGCATCCCTAGAACTAAGCATGTTCCATCAAACAAAATCACAAGTAATTAATTGAAATCATAAATCAATTAAAATCGGTGCAAAAAGTGAATTAAGAATTATTTAAATAACCATATGGCTGAAAAACAGCTTCCTCCATCATCCCAGTATTGGGTTGGGTTTAGCTACTCATATTAATCATGTTCTCAAAATACATACTTGATGCTCAAAATATGATTAAAAGAGTGAAAAATATAAAACAGTGAAACTACGACCCTCTATAAGCGTCCAGAAAAGAACGATACCAGAGAACTGCAGTAAAATAACGACACTCCTCTGCTGCTGTTGATGCTGCGGAAAATAAGACTGCTCTGTGCAGTCTGTTCTTCGTGTTCTTCAAGGTCCTCTAATGGCAGCAGCAGCAGCAGCAGGTGGGAATTGCTGCTAATCCTTCTTCTTCGCTCCTCTGCGTCCCAAACCTTCCCCAAACTCTTGATAATCTTCTCTCACTTCGCACCAGCCTTTTTATATACCCAATCAGCTCCAAAAATCCCGAGAAAATCTCTTCTATCGGCGACTATTCTTTTTTTCTTCTTCTCTGCGTGTAGTTGAGAAAATCTCTCCTGTCACTCCCTGTACGCGTTTTTTAGATATAAAATTGCCACCAAACTCTTATCAAGTCTTGAACAAGACCAAGTATAGTTTACTTCAGCGTAAAACTCTCCCAGAATCTCTTAAAAATAGCTTTGAAAGTTACACAGAGAGTACGTGTCCTGTTCGGACTTTGATCGCTTCCTCCGACTTATACAACCCAATTGGTTGGGTTAAATCACTTGTAACAGGCCTGTTTAGTCTATTAGAGTCCATCCCAGTCGAGTTTGGCGATTGAGTCTCTTTAGAAATCGTCCAACAATCGAATCCTAAAAACTGTTCGTGAAACATTTTTTTTCCCGCCAAAACGTTAATTTGAAATGTGAAGAAGGATGCCCCCTAGCCAGTCCCGGTCTCCCTTTAGCAGATGCCTGGAAATGGGTCACCCCTTAGTAATTAGGTTACCCCTTATCCAAAGTGAGAGTCCGTATAGTAATTTTCTCCCACGAGCACAAAAACCACTTTTTTAGCCAATTTCGCCGCAAAAGCTTATTTCTCCAAAAATACCTACAGGGACATAAAAAGACATAATAAATATAAAATCGAGCACTAATAATATATACAATTGAGATTATATAAGACACAAAAATGTGCCTATCAACCAGAAAGACAAAGCAACCTCACAATGTAGTCTTAGTTACTGGATTACGACTCTCTCTCAGTAGAAACTTATCATCATCAACAAGCGGAGCGACATCAAAATCTATGAAGAAAGTTGAAGACGTTTAAGGTTTAGAAGCAACAATAGAAAAGAATAATTCAAAAATCAAAGTTGAAGACTTAGTTACAAAAAGTTATAAGAGCAAATGATATAAGTTGTTGAAGTTCATGATACGAAGACATCACAAGTTGCGAAGATCCAAGTTCTAAAGTCCTTCTATCATGGTCATTTAAATTTTTTTGTCTTGTAATTGTTTTGTTACCGAAAAAAATAAAAAAAAAATAAAAAAAAAAAGAGAAAAGAAAAGAAAATCATCATTACGTTCTTTTTGTTATATAATTAGTTTTTTGTTTTTTGTTCAATAAGGCCATAGGGAAGTAGAAATTTTTAAGTCAAGCAAAAAAATCGAAGAGAAGAGTTAATTGTCAAGGTTCTATGAGGTTCGATAGTTTATCATCAACAGTTGAAGACCGAAGAAGAGGTTGTTTGTACTGAGCACTATGAGAGAGTTAAAGAAAGATACAATTGGTTGCTTTGTTAGTCCACTTTCAATCTGGCACAAGATCTTTCTAGCACTGGTTTAACTCATCACACGTAATTAGTCCAGCTGTGTAGCAGATGTCCCTCTCATCTTTATCTCTCTCCTAATCTTATCCAGCTGTAAATCAGCGGACGAATCTTACAATGTTTATCTAGCTGTGTTGCGGATGTGTCTCCCCTTTTCTTTAGTCAGCTTTAGAGCTGGCACCTTTAATTTCTCTAGCATTCTAGTTACTTGGAGATAGGTTGAGAATATGTATGTCCTCATAGATCTTTGGATACTTGTGACCAAGTAGAAGTCATGGTTTTGTGGGTACACCTCTTGTAAACCCTCCTGAGATTAACTCGGTTTTATTTTTTATTTTCATGCCTTGATCGCCCTGAGTCATCGTCCGATTGTTCAACGTATGACACAATCTTAGAGTGAGTTTACCTCGAGTTCTCCCCTCGCTTTGGGTTTGTGGATGCGAGATTCTCGGTCTGGTAGTCAATATTTACTTCGTCGATTTGGTTCTTGTTTCGTCTGTGTTTGGGATCAACATATGATGACCCTTCGGATGGGATATCCTCGAAGCCGGGCACGCCTCTACTTCCCTTAGAAAATCGATCCGATGTTTCCTCATTCGAGGTGTCAGAGATGTTAATTCGTTCGTCGTCTTGCAGATGCTCGAAAGGGTTTTCCTCCTCCGGGACTTCTTTAATGGTGGTGAGTGGTACCTTCTTTGTTACTTTGCGATTTAGCCTGCGGTTTCTCAGTTCTATCTTTCTATTGCGCCTTTCTAAATTCATAATCCTCTTATCCTGTGCCTCTTGGGTTTTCTGGATGGCTGCGATGGCAGCATTAGCATCAGCGAGGTCTGAAGGGTGATCCTTTTTGGCCTCACTTTTTGCTGCTTGTCTCGGCAAGCGGCTCAACCCTCCTGGATGAGTAAGATGAATATCATCATGCTTATCGAGGGGGTTTCCCTCTCCTTCGGAGCTAGAACTATCAGTTAGTCCTTCCCGATATTGGTCATCGGGTTATCCCTCGCCTGAGATCAGAGCCTCTCCTAGATCCATATCGTCGAGTTCTTCTGTTTGGGATCCACCATTTTCTCCTTGGCTCGCACGAGTAGATCGTCGCTTCACCATTACCTTCCCTGCAACATATGCAATAATACTTAATTTGTCTTTTCTTTTAGAAAACTAGGACCCTAAATTTACAGGTCACATGCAATTACTAAGTCATAGTTCAGGCTGGACAGTTTAGTACAGGAAGAATTTGCAGTAGATTTTGGAGACATGTGAAAATATCAAAATATCCCTCTTTGCATGAGGTGTTGATGATGAAGAAAATGTGTTTTTCCAGTCCCCTCTTTTCGAGGAAATATCTCCTTCAACACGCCATACCCCTATAGGGAAAGAATCTAATTATGACGATGGGGTACGTTTTCCTATTCTAGGAAATATATCTCATCATCTTTTAACTTATGATTTTAAACAAACTTTGACTTTGATGATTGATTATATACTCATTAATTCCTCCCCTTGACTTAAATTTAAATTCTTAAGAAGGAGATTCCAAGATTACGGTGAGTTTGATGATGAACATCATGAAAAGTTCGTCTTTTTCAACTCTCATAAGGTGTTTGCTTCCTTATGTAGCCTAATGACTATCATCTCTTCCCAGCTCTTTCATGGAGGAGATCGTTTGAGCACCAAAGCGTTTAAAACTTCATATTTACTCCGATCTACAACTCTCCTGAGCTACTTGAGGAAGACTTTGAAAATCTTGAAAATAACAAGAAATCTTAAATAAAATTAGTGAAAAAACGTAGATTTGTTGATGTTGAGGTTCTCCTAGACTTTGTAGTGTGAAAACACTTCTCTTACAGAGATTATGAAAACAATATAGAGTTATTGTTAGGGAGGTAGATTAAATCTTCATACATCCCTATTTCTAGCGCCAAAATGTAGCTGCATATTTTCTGACTACTACATCCAAGCAAGATTAAAGACTAAAAACTACTTAAACATACAAGATTAAACATGAACAAGATGTAAATAGCATGAAATGTAAAGATTGACACAAGCATATAACGTGGTTCGGCCATGAAGACCTACGTCCACGGAGAAGAAGATGTTGTCTTATTGATTATAAGGTCTTACCCTTGAAAGTGTTACAGATCTCTTCTAGATTTCTCACTTTCGCTCTATCTAAATCTTTCTCAGGAAATCTCTGTAGAAAAACCATCTAAGATTATATAAGTTGTCCATCTCCTGGTATTTATAGACAGAATAAACTCGTGGTCGCTTGATCGTCCGAGTTGGGTGAGCTGTCATCCACCGTCCTAGATCCCTCGGACTCGTTCTATACCGTCCCTTGCGATGGCATACTTGGTTCTCCCTCGCTCTCCCTTGGATCGTGCTGCCCTTCTGTGGAGAACCTCGTGCTCCATCGCATTTGGATCGTAGTATAAACGTCTGAGTCTTCTATCACGATTAGGGCTGCACAAGACCCGCCCACGATACCCAAACCCACCCGTACCCAGTAAGTCCGTGGGTTTTTAATCCATACCCGCCCGTTGTGGGTGCGGGGTTGGTTATGAAAAAAAAAAAACGTTGTCTGTGGGTGCGAGGTTGGTTTAAGCTAATACCCGCCCATACCCGCCCAAAAAACCCGCAGATTATATACCATTAGATAAAACTAATCCTAGTCGTCCATTATGAAACCCTAATACTAGTAGATAGGATAACTGATAACCCTCATTCACTTTCTACACTCTTCTTTCTGTTCGGCCTCTCCTCTTCTTCCTCCTCAGTTCTTCTTCTTCACCTACGAACGACAATTACCAGAAATCTTCACCAGAAATCGACAACAACAACTTTGAATCTTCACCAGAAATCGACAACAATCGAAAAATCAACAGATTCAACACTTAATCTTCATCTGTGAACTTCCTAGATATGAATATTTTGGGGGTTTTGGTTTTTTTTTCTCACTTTATCAAGGAGAATAGAAGTTACTCTAAATACTTGAATATAAAGCGGGTTTAAACCCGTTTAAACCCATACCCGCCCAACCCGTAGCGGGCGGGTAATAAAACCCGCCCGCTGTTTATGGGTGCGGGGTTGGTTATGAAAAAAAAAACCCGCAGTATGTGGGTGCGAGGTTGGTTTTAGCTTATACCCGCCCATGTGCAGCCCTAATCACGATGCCCAACTGCCCAAGTCCTGTTTTTATCCTTCATTAATGTGGTCTTGCTTTTTAGACTTGACCGTCTGAGCAGATTAGATCTTTATACACACGCGTCATTCATGTGGCGCTTGTGCAGTTGCCTCGACTGAGACAAATCCTTCTCTCAATGAATGATTCGGTGCTCCAACCTCATCATCTCATCATATATTCATCCCTTGGGATGTTGACACGTGGCCGTCGGGTATTTTACCCACACAACAGTAGTTGAAGCTGCAAATTTTGACATTCCATATTTACCCTTAGTTTGATTTTTTTCTTTATGACATAACACAAATAAATGGTGGGCGTTAAGGTAAATTAACATCAATTCAATTGCATAAGAGGAACACTTTCTACACCATTGACAGATCTGTTTCAATACTTGATCGAAGTGAAGAAATTACAAACTGTTTTGAATTAAAAAATTAGTTAAGAAGGAAAAATTGAAGTTAATATGAGAAATTTTAATACTACAACACCCAGCAAATTGAACGAGGAAGATGATGATATATGATGAAAAAATGAAAAGGGTGATTCATACGGCCATACCTATTCAGAATGTGAAAAAACTAACAATACAAATTTGGGCTGAAATATGGAAAAAGAAATGAAGAAAACGATCGGATAAAGGGTGATTCAACGGAAATCATTGTAAACCTGATGTAATTCAGTCGGACTATTTGCTCAATATGTAGCTGAAAACGCACACGGATTGTTGGATGTAATGTCTCAATGAAATTTCGTTTCTTGGGGAGCTGTAATTTCTGGAAATCACAAATGTCACTAGCGATTTTCGGTTATAATTGTTCTGGTATTGGAGATTCAGAAGTTTCATATGATGCAATGATCATGTGTTTGTGTTTTGGGGAAAATTTCTAAGCAGAGAAGAGAAGGGTCTTAAAGTTAAAAATGCCTAAATACCTTAAGACCTTCCAGCTTTGGTAAGAATCAGCAGTAATTCCCTTTTGTTTCACCTAATAACCTGTATGCTCAACTTTTGTTTCCCTACTCATGTGTGGCTTAATGCTAACCAATGACCATGTATCACAGCATACCAGAGGCTATCTGTTTTGAGCGGCGCTCCACCGTTCATTATCAACCTAGCTGGTCACTTGAAATAAGGTAAACGCTTAGCATTGGTGCATGAACTGTTACTGTTTTCTATTATCACGGTAATTACTCAAAGTCCTAATAGTTCATTTATTAACTACTCATTGATAGTTATCTACAATAGAGAAGTGGGGAGTAGCTAACTGTTAAGTACCAAAATGAACATAAAACCACCTCTAAAAGAAGGTCATTTTCTTTCTGGCTTCTGCAGATTTTAACTTAGTTCGGACATGAATATTGGCTAAAATTACATTAATCACTTAGAAAGTAACTTTGAACCTTGTTAAAATAAAATATATTGCGAATCGAAATTCAATGGTATCTGTCTTAGTTATTGGCCGACATGAGTAATCCATCTTATAAGTACAACTAGAATCTTAGTTGCCATATTTTTTTAGTGTGTGTTGGCCTCTTAAATCTTATCTCAGCAAATGGTCAACAAATTGAAAATTTGCAAGTTGTGATGAAACTTTTGTCTCCTGTCATAAGATCCAATTTATACCCAACCATAAGAAGTTGACTATTGTCACTCAACTGCTGTACAAACACAATGGCTTGTAATAAACAAAGTAATATTCCCCTTAACTCTTCGTTGCACTATAAATATGGGAATCTAAGATAACTCACAAAACGAACATCTCTTTGATGTGTGCCCTTGGTCAAACTGTAACGAAAGTAACTTGTCTTTTAACAAATATTGAGGTCCATTGCCTCTGGAAAATAATAGTTGTAGCTAGAATAGGTGAAAGTAAGGTACTGATCAAAGTCTTGTTGTTCACACTAAATTGCACTCAAATCACAGAAAGTTGTAGCTAGTTACAATCAACCTCCCAAAGCCTTTGACATCTGTATCTGTAGACTAAAATGAAGCATATATCCCCATCCAAGACCTCTTGCTGGTGGAGCTAGGTTGCAGATTTTGCTGACTGGAAATTAACTAAAAGTCTTCCAATTCAAACGAAACAAGATTTTGTTATAAGTACACTTCTACTTAACTAGTGAATCGTCAGCCAAGATCCAAAACTATTCTTCTTTTAAAATGTCGCAGCGAGTAAAAGTTTCCACTGATGCTTTACTAGTACTGTTGGCATTGCTGTTACTTTCATCTTATGGTGTTGTTCTTTTTGCATATGGTTCTTCTTTTTCTTCCACTAATACAAAACAACATTTACAAGTTGTAGGAGTAGAACAAGAAGTATATGCTCTTTTGAAATGGAAATCAAGCCTTGTTAACCAAAATCATTCTCTCCTCTCTTCTTGGAAGCTGAGTTCTACTGCGAGTACAACAAGTACTCCATGCAAGTGGCTTGGAATCACTTGTAACAATGAGGGAAGCGTCGAGGAATTGAATATATCAGGCTTGGGTTTACAAGGTACATTCCATAGTTTCAACTTCTCATCTTTCTCTAACTTGGTTAGTCTTGACTTGAGCAACAATGAACTCTTTGGAACCATTCCTTCCCAAATCAGTGATCTTCCAAAACTCACCTACCTTGATTTTTCAATTAATAAACTTTCTGGACATATTCCACCACAAATAGGTTCTCTCACAATTTTGCATTATCTAAACCTTTCTCAAAATCAAATTAGTGGATCAATTCCTAAAGAAATTAGCAATTTACATTTTCTTACTGACTTAGGGTTGTTCACAAACAATTTCACGGGTTCCATTCCCACCTCTATATGCAATCTGTCTAACTTGACCAGTTTGTCGATTTATGAAAATCAAATCTCTGGTGTCATTCCTCGAGACATCGGAAGGCTAAGTTCTCTTACTCTCTTAGATTTGTCAACAAACAATATCACTGGTTCAATCCCCACTTCTATAACCAATCTGACTAGCCTGCACACTCTTTACCTATTTGAAAACCAACTTTCTGGCATCATACCTCGAGAAATTGGTAGGCTAAGGTCTCTTATGTTCTTAGCTTTGTCCAAAAACAGTATCACTGGTTCAATCCCTCCTTCATTATGTGATTTAAACAACTTGAACTCTTTATCAATTTTTGAAAATAACCTTTCCGGCACCATACCTCTGAATATAGGAAAGTTGAGGTCTCTTACCATGTTATCTATGCATAATAATAATCTCATTAGTTCAGTCCCTACTTCTTTAACCAATCTGACTAGCCTGGACACTCTTTACCTATATCGCAACCAACTTTCTGGCATCATTCCTAGAGATATAGGAAGGCTACACTCTCTAACAAGCATTGATTTGTCCCAAAACAATTTCACTGGTCCAATCCCTACTTCTATATGCAACTTGGTCAACCTTACATTTTTAAATGTTGGGAGAAATCAACTTACTGGTGCTATCCCTCAAGATATTGGAAATTTAAGGTCTTTAGGTGCCTTATCTATGGAATTGAACAAACTCACCGGTTCAATCCCTGCGTCGATAGGTAATTTGAGTCAGTTAACCTTTTTAGCTCTTTCTGGAAATGATTTTACTGGTTCATTACCAATAGGATTCAACAATCTAACGGAGCTGACAGTATTGTATTTGAGTGAGAACATGTTTTCTGGTTATTTACCACCGAACCTATGTCAAACTGGAACACTTGAAGAATTTGTAGCAGGTAATAACTTTTTCACGGGTCCTATACCAAGAAGTCTTAGAAATTGCACCAGTCTTGTATTTCTCGGGTTTGAAAATAATGAACTGGTAGATAATGTAACAGAGGCATTTCACGTGTATCCATATCTAGATAGGTTTACTGTGCAATACAACATGTTGTATGGTGAACTGTCAAGAGACTGGGGTGATTGTCAAAATCTTACATTTTTAGATTTCTCAGGGAACAATATTACCGGTAGTATACCATCAGAAATGGGCAAGTTGAAGATTTTAAATGAATTTTATCTTGAATCAAATTACTTAGTAGGGGAAATTCCTGTGGAGTTGTTAAAACTGTCCTCTCTGATCAAGTTAGATTTGAGTAATAATCAGCTTTCCGGTACGTTGTCTTCTACAATTGGGATGTTATCAAACCTCCAATATCTCGATCTATCAGCAAATAAATTCACCGGATCAATACCCAAACAGCTAGGGGAATGTTCAAACTTACTCTCTTTAAATTTGAGTAGAAACAATTTCAATAAAAGCATCCCGTCCCAGATCGGAAACTTGGATTCATTACAAAATTTTTTAGATCTTAGTTACAATGAGTTGAGTGGAGAGATGCCATCAGCTCTTGGAAAACTAAGAAAACTAGAAACACTAAATGTTTCCCACAATAAGCTCTTCGGCTCAATTCCATCTTCATTTGATCAAATGCTTAGCTTGACCAGTGTCGATGTTTCCTACAATGAGTTGATTGGTCCTATTCCAAATATCAAGGCCTTTGAGGATGCTTCTATGGATACTTTGAGGAACAACACATGGTTATGTGGTAATAACTCTAGAGGTTTAAAACCATGTAATTCCTCGGTTTTTATTGGAAGAAAAGAGGCCAAGCATAATAAACTTGTGCTAGTAATCCTACTTCCTTTGTTCGGTTCCTTGTTTCTTTTATTCATACTCTTCGCCATTTTATTCGGCCTTCGAAAAAGATCGTTGAGAAATGTGGCACCTGGAAATCAACCTAGTACTACTAATACCGGAAGAAATCTATTTTCCATTTGGCATTACGACGGGAAAATAGTGTTCGAAGATATAATTGAAGCAACCGAGGATTTTGATACTAAATATTGCATTGGAACCGGAGGATATGGAAGCGTTTACAAAGCAGAGCTGTCAACAGGTCAAGTTGTTGCTGTGAAGAAGCTTCACCCGTCCGATGATGATTCTGAGATATCTGATCTTAAGTCATTTGAAAATGAAGTTCAGGCATTAACAGAAATCCGACATCGGAACATTGTGAAACTTTTCGGTTTCTGTTCTAATCTTGAAAGGAGGATCTCATTTTTGGTCTATGAGTTCGTGGAAAGAGGAAGCTTGAAAAATGTTTTATGCGATGGGGAACAAGCTGTGGAGTTTGATTGGATAAAGAGGGCAAGGTTTATCAAGGGAACAGCTGATGCACTTGCTTACATGCACCATGACAGCATTCCAGCAATAGTTCACAGAGACATATCTAGCAATAATATCTTGTTGGACTCTGAATACGAAGCTCGAGTTTCTGATTTTGGTACGGCCAGGATTTTGAAGCCAGATTCATCAAATTGGACTTCACTTGCTGGAACCTACGGATACGTTGCCCCAGGTACAGCCTTCTAACTAATGCTTTTGTGATTTATTGTTATCAAGGTACCATTTTTCTGAAATCAGCAAGTAACTCACTTCCATTTATTGGTTAATGATGATGTTTGCAGAGCTTGCCTATATAATGAAAGTGACAGAGAAATGTGATGTTTACAGTTTTGGGGTGATCATATTAGAAGTACTTATGGGGAGCCATCCATCTGAAATCATCACATTACTCTCGGAAATTCTTCTTTCATCTCCATCATCGAGTAAATTGGAGCAAAACATAAGGTTGAGAGACATCTTGGACCCATGCATTGGAACCCCAGCTGATGTCGTGAAGAAAGAAATAATGTATATCATGAAGGTTGCATTTTCATGTTTACGGGGTGATCCATCCACTCGGCCAACTATGCAAGAAGTATCAGTGGAGCTATCATTGTCAGCACAGAGCAGAGAAGGTTTAGCAAAGCCTTTTGAAATGATTACACTGGGAGACATTCTGCTATCATAATAATTTTTGTAACCAAGAGACATTTTCTTATTTTCTTTTCATTTGTTTCCTCTTCTTAAGTTAACCAGTTATGATTATATCTTTTTCAATTGAAATCTTTTCTATCTGTGATTCCCATGCATATTCTGTAATATACAATATCATACACCATTGAAAAAACATGCAAATGTATCAAGAAAATTTTACATCCAAGAGGGCTGCGCTTCTTATAATAACCCTCAACTGTAGAGTTGCATGCACAAGCGGCACAACTTATCCAGGTTATAATTAATTAATCACTCTTCAAGATTTTCAGTACATGGAATATATAAACCATGAAAGCTCTCAACACTTAACTTAGCCCAACATACATGTGCTCGGGTATCCATCTCGTGTATATGGAGTGTAAAATTGAAAGTTTGGTACTAACAGGCATGTCCTACTCAGTCCCCTGGCATGTCCACCGGTCCTGTCTTTATGTTGCATCCGTGTTTGTGAGGGTAAGCCTTTAGACTTTAGAGTTACAGCAATAGAAAGCTGGATGTTGTGGCTACAGAAAGATTGGGTCCAGTAAGTAAAGGAGATGGAGAAAGCTAAAACAACTCATATATAAGTTTGTTTACAGACTTTTCGATTAATATAAGTTTGTTTATAAACGAAGACCAAATTGTGAATCTGTGATTCAAGCTAGAGTCATGACAGTGTCTATCAGCCAAAGTTGGGAGTCTTGGGGACCATCTATATATATATATGAAACGAAAATCTAATGTTACTAGTTGAATATGGAAAGATGATGAAATCAGGATCAAAATCTATTAAGCTTCTGGGTTTACATATGGAGCCATTTTGTCTTTGTTGACGTCAATAGTCAATAAGCAGGACAATAACAAACTTCCAATTACGAAAGTTATTCAGAGAGAAATGTCAAACAGATCCTTTTCCATCTTTTTCAACTGAAGTGGGAACATTTATTTTAACTCCCAAATCTTCCTTTCCGTATGTAAAGAAATCTAATATATATATATATATATGAGTGAAATGAAATCTACTATTACTAGTAGTTAAATATATATATATATATGATCCAAAGTGACGGTGTCTATCACCCAAAGTTGGGACTTGGGAGTCTTGGGACCATCTACATATATATATATAAGTGAAATGAAATTTCTTTTTGTTTTTTTTTTTAAAAGAAGAAGTTTCATTATTAATACACAGGAACTTTGTTTGGGTAACGAGTCCCCACGAGTCATTCATAACAATTACATTAAGAAAATCAGGATGAGTGTGCTCCCATACGTGGGTTGATGTTCTGTTACTGATTCCAATCCCCTGTTGTAATTTCTTTTTTGCTGCAAAGTCTGCAAGTCCATCCGCCGCTTGATTCGCTTCCCTATATGTGTGTGTTATCACATAAGCCTGTAGTAAACGAAGATGTTGTTGTATTTCTTGTAACAAAGTTCGTATGATCCAAGGTGCCTCAGAGGGGTCCTTCGAGACAAGTATTAACAGCGCCGTTGAGTCTGTTTCGAAATGGATGGTGTTCCATTGTTTGAGGGCCGCCATCCTCACAGCTAGTAGTAATGCCCATGTCTCTGCCACAATTGTCGTTGTTTTGCCAAGTGGTGTTGCCATAGCCATATTCACTGTACCATGTTCATTTCTGCAGATCCAACCCGCTCCAGCGATCTCCGGTTCGCCTTGATTGTTCATTTTGGACGCTCCATCAGTGTTGATTTTGAGCCATTAGTTCTGGGGGCCTTCCATTGAACCCAAATCGTTGTCGACCTATCCCGCTGTTGCTGTTGTGTAGCGTGTTGGTTGCAGATATTGTGTTGGACTGCCCATTTGTATTCCTGGCTGAGGCGTAAGTCTATATGAAATATTTGTTTCGGTGTTTGCATTATGCTGTTGTAGACCTTAGCATTTCTTGCTAACCAAATATTCCACATTGAATAACAAGCCAGCGTGAAATCCTCCTTCCTTGTGTGCAGTTCCAGAAAAGACTCAAAGTTGACAGGTTTTTGTATCAGAGCTGGTGTTGTTGTTCTTCCACCTAACCCTTGGTTCCCAGATTGGCTTCTAGCGCAATGTTGTTGCTGGGCAATGCTTGTTGGCCACGGGTGAGGTGGTAGTGCAATGCTGTTGTAGACATTGTATTGGCTGGCCAAGCTGTTTACATGCCTACACATCATTTCCCAAGTCTCCCTCGCTCGTGGGCAGTCAAAAAGGAAGTGTTGCACTGTTTCTGGATGCTGCTTGCAGATAGGACACATGTTGGAGGTAGTTACGTGTCTATAGTGCAGAGCATCAAACGTTGGTAGACCATTGTGGCTGACTTTCCAGAGGAAAAGTCTGATTTTTTGGGGGCAGTCTGATTTCCAAAGAGTGTTGTACTTTTTCTCCATGTTGGTTGCACTCATCTGTGGAGGTTGGTTGGTTGTTGCGGTTGTATTTTTGAGAAGCAACGCATAACCGCTTTTAACCGTGTACTGCCCCTTTTTGGCATGAGGCCAAATTGGTTTATCCGGAGTAGGTGGATTTGGGATATGAATGGCTCGTATTGCACTACTGATGCTAGTGGGGAAAATATTATCCAACAATTCAGTATTCCAATTGAAAGAGTGTGGTACCATCAGAGAACTTACTAGGTTGTCTCCCATATGTCCCAAGTTTGGTATACTTTCATGCAGTGGTATCCACTTTTCTTTAATAGTAGTAGAATTTCCATCCCCAATCTGGACCGCACAATTTTCCTGCACAAAATGGGATATTTTTGTAATATTTTTCCATGCCGGGCTGGCATTTGCCTTTGGAAGTTGCAGTCTTCTCAAGATCGATTCCATGCCCAAGTATTTGCTCCGATAGAGAGTGTTGCAGATTGTGTTTGGTTTTTCATGAATTTACCACACTTGCTTTCCCAAAAGTGCAAAATTGTGTTTCCTGGCGTTTCTGATTCCCAAACCTCCTTGTTTTATTGGTAGGTGAAGCTTCTCTTTTCCTACCATATGCAACTTCTTTGTCGCCTTATCATGACCCCAAATAAATTTCCTCGCAATCTTGTCTATTTTGTGGTGCACATGGACCGGAAGCAACTACGTTTGCATAATGTGATTGGCTGTAGGAATTAGGCTTGGGTTTATGAGTAACCATCTTCCCGCCTGGTTGAGACATTTTGCCATCCACCCTTTCGCTTTCCTTTCCAATCTTTGAAGTAGTTGAGCAAAAATTGGTGACGAGTTTCGTCCACTCTTAAAATCCACTCCCAAATATTTTAGGAGGATTTGCCGTTGTTGGAATGTTGAACATCTGAGTGAAGTGAAATCTAATATTACTAGTAGTTAAATATAGAAAGAAGATGAAATCAAAAATCTATTGAGGTTTTGGGTTTACATATGGAGCCATTTTGTCTTGTTGACTACAATAGTGAACAAGCAGGACAATAAAAAACTTCCAATTACGAAAGTTAATTTCTAAATTATGAGGCTTGTCTGGCCTGGCCTGTAGCAGAAAAAGAGCCGGGCTGCTCGGCCTGGCGCAATTACACCCCTATTCGGAAATACCTAGGTGGAAAAATCGTGATTCAGTGATCAACTAACAATACATTATAAGAGAATTAACACACATGCCTATTGGTCTGCGACATGATTATTGCTCTCTCGGTACCTATTATATTGACGGAGTTTTTAGATTTTATTTGTCCTCCTAGATGGGCGAAATCATTTTTCTAAGATATTTCTTTTTTTTTGAATTTGTATTATGTTGGCACAAAATTTTAGACTTTGCCGCAAAATTGACAAACTATGTTGTATAACTAACATTTGGTTGGATGAATATGAGGTTGGGACTTGCAAACATATCATCTGAAACAGCTTTAAATACGCGTAAAAGGATGCAAACCAGCCATGCCTAATAAAGACGGACGAAGTCATTGATGAAAACAGTCCCCACACGGGACTAACAAACTTGTCTTTGAAATTTTGGGTTCAAACAGTTAACCAGTATGGACCCTTACCTAAACATTTATGTAGAAATCAAATGTCCCAAGAACCTATTCAAACTGCACATTTTACTCTGAGTTGGCATGATATTTCGTGCCAATTATTTGGCGAAAATAGTAGAGTCGTCCGATCTCAATGAATCTCTCCAATTTGATGGATCAGATTTCGCCAAAAAATGGTTGCGACCGAAAACTTAAAGTTGGATGACCGCCTAAGCCATAATAAGGCATGATTGTTTTTGAGGGATAGAAAAAAGAGTTACGATACACACACCGAAAGGATCTCCCGTGATCTGCACCGCGGAGAAATCCAAGGGCTAGCCCTGCTGGAGAATTGCAAGAGGTGGGGTCCATCACTGTTTTTTTTTCTCTCACACCATGCACTCAGTGCACATCACGGGAGACGGTTTGGGCGTGTCATCCAAACTACTGACATCAAATATGAAAGTCAGATTCTAACATTTAAAATAATTCTAGTAGGCTCTAAAGTCTAAACCTTATTCTTTGCATTACAGAACCTTAATCATGAGATCGTGGCACTTGAATTGTGGGACAAAATATATAAATTAGGATTTTTGTTTTGGGAAAACAAGAATCTAAGACCAATGAAGGAATGATTCTTCCTCCTGTTTTGTATGTTTTTTCAAATCACACAGATCTGTTTATATGGGGTTATCACATGGATACATTTATGGCAAACTAAAACAATTCTAAATTAGGACTATCAAGATTATTAAATCTAATTTTTACTACTTGAGTCAATGATATTTGACCTAGGTTTAAGGATGTGATTTTTAATTGGCTTACTATCATAGGGTTGTTTTGAGGATTTAGGATCAAATTAGAGGGTCTAAGAATCAGTAAACACTTAAATTTGTAGGTTGGTGGTGGTGGAATCTATGATTACTTAGGGAAAGGAAATGAAGAAAAGTCATTGAAAATACTAATAAAAAAACAAACCACTTATTTTTCTTTGTCAAGAAAATGTGACTAAATTCCACTTCTTCCTTAGTCAAATATTGCTGTTTTCCTTTACATAATTGCCCTCCTCCTGTTAAAAAAATTTCTTTATGTTCTTTCTTAGTTTTAATCTCATAATTTCTGTACTAAACATTTGTAGATTTTTTTTTGCTTAGTCTTGTCATTATAGCCTTAAAAAAAAGTGAAATCTCTCGATATAAAATGACAGAAGCTATCTAAATATACTCCCTCCGTCCCACCGTTAAGTGACCTATTTGGTTTTTAATTTTGTCCCATCATTAAGTGACCTATATCACTAAACAAGAAGATATTTTTAAAATTAGCATTTTAATTGATTATAAGAAATATAAGAAATATGCATAATATGATAGGCATGTTTATATTCGTTACGTAGGTGTTTTAAAATGCTTTCCAATGGTATAAAGTTTGCGAACATCCGTAGTGTAGTTTGAGAGATAAATCATTTCAAAATTTCATTAATTATTATCCATAAGGATATAATTGTAAAAAATGCTTAAAAATCTTTTTTTCCTTGCTTGCCTTAAAATTTGTGCAAACTTCAACTAGGTCACTTAATAGCGGGACGGAGGGAGTATCATTTAGAGCAAGTTTTATGATGGAATTTAAACTTGGAAAAAATGTGCGATGTCAAGTGCAATGGATTTCAAGTTGGTGTCGTATATACTTTTCCCAAATCATGTTTCATTTTTTTTTTAAGCATACAATTTATTATAATAAATTTAGTTTACAATTTGTCGTGGGAATGTGGTATCCACAGAGTCTTGAAATAAAATGTGACTGATAAAGGATGGGATTGCCTGGTCCCAAATTTTGGTTGAAAAATTTCCTGCCTGGTTTCCATCCGCTGCATGGTTTGCCAATCCGTCCGCTGCTTGATTTCCTTCCCTGTAGTTGTATTTTATGAAAATATTTCCTTCCATGTTTCATGGTGTGGAATGATGTATGAAATCCTAATATACGATAATCTGATTAGCGTTAAACAAAATTCTAAATAGCGTGTTAAATGACCAAAAACGTCATTTAAAATAACATTAACCATGCAAATATTTTAGTCATATACCATTGACCAAGTCAAAATGCTGTTCTCTTTAGCGTTAAGCGCTGTTTAAGTTAGGGTTTCTATGATTCCATCATAAGACTTGAGCTTTCATGAACAATTCCTAATGATCAGATGGCATGGAAGACGAAAGATACAATTCTTCCGCCATAAGACATGATTTTACTACCATACGGTGATACTATCTGTTTATTTAATTTCCTTGTAAATTATCGAAATTATCAACAATAATTTCGTATCACGACTTTCAAGTCATTACAATAAATAAAAAATTCCACCATTTATGTTATTGCTGATACTTATTTATTTTTTAGTTGTAGGTGAATAATAATTTCTGACGGATATCTTAAAACATCAAAATAAAATCGAAACAGGAAATTTATTAAGAAAGTTTCATATCCTTTTAATTTTAGTATCTTAATAAATTTTAAATGATTACCAAAATACAATAGTAAAAGAAAATTATTTCAAAGAGAATTTAATTTTAATATCTTAATAAATTTTAAATCATTACCAAAATACAGTAATAAAAGAAAATTATTTCAAAGAGAAAAGCATCTTTCTTCTTGCAATTTATGATGATGGCATTTTCGATATTAACAACAAAACCAAGCCTAAAAGCAGTACACCGACTTCCTAAATGTTGATTAAATCCCACCAATTAAAATCCCTCTACTAAACAGTCTAGATTAATGTAATAATAATCTTTTTCTATCCCTATCTCAATCCCTCTCTCTGTATAAATGTATCAAACAGACACAACCAGTATTTTCCTTTAATGGCGATCTCAATCTCCTCCACCAATCAATACAACCTCTAATATGGGTTTCTCATTTAGTAACAACAACAACAACAACAAAAACAGCAGCAGCAGTGATGGTGGTGGGGGTGGAAGTGGAGGAAGTGTTTCTCATCAAAACAGAATCAATAGTCCAAGATTTTCAGGGCCAATGACTAGAAGAGGAGCTTCATTTAAAAGAACCCATCATGAAATTGATCTTCCAATCAACTCACCAAGATCTGATTCCACTAATACCACTCTTTTGAATGATGGGGTGTTATCATCACAACTTAACAACACACAGCTCAATCATAGAAGTGGTGGTGGTGGTGGGAGTGGTGGTGGTGGTGGGTTGTTTGGGATTGGGAGTAGAAATGTTAGCAGAGAAAGGAAGAAACAACTGGGGCATTTGATGTTTTTGGTTTTCTGTGGTGTTTGTTTGTTTTTGGGTGTTTTGAAGATCATTTTTGCTGCTGGGTTTTTTGGATCTACTGTGGATACTTCATCTTCTTATCATCAGGTTAGTTTTGAAGTTGCAATTTTTTTGATTTTAGTTATGTGGGCATGTTTTTGTAGTTGTGAATTTTTCTGATTTTAGTGATGTGAGCAAGATTTTGAAGTTAGAGACATTGAAATTTTTGATTATTAATGTGAAATTCGGGCTATGGATTGGACTATGTGATTGCTGTTTGAGTTCTTGAAAATGGGTTGACTGAGGAGATTAGTTTGAGACCCTAATTTAAAGGGAATTTTGTTCAAATTAGAGGAATTTTAGTTTGATTTAGTGACACATGGTGTTAGGACGATAGCGCGATGAAATGGTTTTGAGGGTTGGCGGGAAGGAATTGCTTTTGTATTGTATGGTTTAGTGATTAGATTTTGTTATTGAATGTGGTAGGAAAGTCGGTGTTGTATGCTATTGGGATTTCTTAGAGTGCTCTCTTCATTTGTTCAGTGACGATTTTGTAATCCTCGAAAACAATGGATTAGGAATCTCCAGTATATTGCACACCCTGTGTACTAGTTTTGCATTTTAACTTTCGGAGTTATGATTTTAGAGTATGCCTAAGTGGTTTATCATCGGGACATATAGTTATGGACTGAGGTTCTGTTGATGTTGTGTTTGGAAGCATTTCAAATCTCTGTTTCTGAATTGGTTGTTGGTTTTTTATGGGCAATACACGGGCATCAATGTGTGCAGATTGAAAAGGTTCTGCTGTTCATTGTTGGTCATAGTCATTTTCGGTTTTGAAAATCCATTGTTTTAAAAATTGCATGGTGATATGTTTTTTTTTTTGTAATAGGTTGCTTTCAAGGTTGGTGAGTCGGTAGGTGAAGTGAAGTGTTTTCATTTGTATATTGGAGTGGTTAGTATTTTGTAAGTGGTTCAGTAGTCAAGATGATGTGATAGACCGTTGGCCTTATTAAAAATGCGCTCACCATTCATATATTTATAGGTATATTACGGACTGGATGTATGCTTAATCTCTAACTGGTTTATTGTCAACGCACATGGTTGATTTATTATCTTGTCATGTACTGCGGAATTCTTGCGCGCTGTTTTCTTTCAAACTGAACCACTGTGCTTCTGGTGAGTAGGGTCTTTCTGGTACTTTTGCGACTGATCGAAGAATTTCAAGTATTGATGAACATGGAAAGGAGCAAAGTGGTATTGATGTTGAAAGAACTCTAATGACTGTAGAGTCTGGAATACAAGGTCATGGTCATGAGAACAGTGTGGTTATGGTGAGTTCACATTTCTGCCAATAAAAACATTTTCTTCTCTTTTTCTAGTTCGAAATTTTGCAGATAGTACCACTATCATCGAGCTTTTTTCTTGTTTATCTTTTCAGCATTCAGGTATCTGGGCCAGGCCTGATAGTGAACATGTTAAACAGTGCATCAATCAACCAAAGACTCAGAAAAGTAATCAATCTATAGATTCAAACTAGTTTATTAGAGAACACCTAAAAGATTCTAGGCTTCTCATGTTTCCTATTTGTGTCATGCAGAGTTGGAAAAAAAGACGAATGGCTATATTCTCATAAATGCAAACGGCGGCTTGAACCAGATGAGATTTGGGGTGCGGTTATTATGCTTTCTGTAATCTAAATAACTTTTTTCATGATTTATGACTAGCACTATGCTGATGACTTCAAGTTTTACGATGCAGATATGCGATATGGTCTCTGTTGCTAAGGTTACGAAGGCAACACTAGTTCTCCCTTCGCTTGATCATACCTCTTACTGGGCTGATCAAAGGTAATTTCTAAACTTAATGCGCATTTGGTTACTGTTAGTCATACGCAGCTTACCTGACTGAAATGTATAACTTCGTTTGCAGTGGCTTTAAGGATCTCTTTGATTGGAAGCATTTTATAGAGACTCTAAAAGACGAAATTCATATTGTCGAGAGTCTCCCACCTGAGTTTGCTGGAATTGAGCCTTTCGCGAAGACCCCAATATCTTGGTCCAAGGTAACACTACTTTCCTTCACTTGCTTTCAACCTTGAATATAAAATATGGCTCTGTCCCCGTGTTGAGTAGAAACCATTCTTGTAAACAAGAGGGGTAAACTAGGGGCATGCTTAGTACTCGGATCTGTTTTTATGACCACCCAATCTCCTTAAAGCCGTGAATGTTATCGAATACTTTGAACACCTATGATTAGATTTACCACTGGTATATTGAGAGTCGATGATTGATACCAACAGTGCCCAACAACACATACTCCACTTATTTGACAGTCGGAATTTTTCTAAAATCGGTAGCATTTGAACAAACTTTTTCCTTTATTCAGGTCAGTTATTACAAGTCTGAGGTCCTCCCACTTTTTAAGCACCACAAAGTGGTATACTTCACCCATACTGATTCCAGACTTGCCAACAATGAGATACCAAGTTCTATACAAAAGTTGAGGTGCCGTGTGAACTACAGAGCATTGAAATATTCAGTTCCTATTGAAGAACTTGGGAACACCTTGGTTTCAAGGATGCAGCAGAATGGAAGCCCTTATATTGCTCTTCATTTGAGGTAAGTTCAATTAGACTTCTTTACCGTGTCTTCGAGTAATTAGTTTTCATAGTAACTTCTAAGCATAAAAACCTTATATTTTGTCTAAAAAATACATCCGAATGCTGAAACTGAAGATAGACTAAATACGTTCACAATTTATGGCGTACCCTAGTTTATAACTTTAAGCTAAAACCAGCTTGTGGGTTGGGTGCCCAAAAGCCGATATATGCATCTCCAATATTTTGTAGATTATTTGAAGGACATGGCACTATGGCATAAATGAAAAGTAGACCATGACTACCGCCAACTTGAATCTCATTTCGAACCTTTCATTTTTCTCTTTCTAGATACGAAAAGGATATGCTGGCGTTTACGGGCTGTGGTTATAATTTAACTGCTGAGGAAGATGATGAGTTGCGCAAGATGCGATATGAGGTCAGCCATTGGAAGGAAAAGGAGATAGATGGAGTCGAGCGGAGGACACTTGGGGGATGTCCCATGACTCCAAGAGAGACTGCACTTTTGCTTAAAGGATTAGGTTTCCCTTCTAGCACCAGGATCTACTTGGTAGCTGGTGAAGCTTATGGAAATGGAAGCATGCAATATCTTACAGACGAATTCCCTAATATCTACACACATTCCACACTTGCTACAGAAGAAGAGCTGAGCCCTTTCAAGAATCACCAAAACATGCTTGCAGGGTTGGATTATGTTGTTGCCCTCCAGAGTGATGTATTTGTTTACACATACGATGGAAATATGGCCAAGGCTGTTCAAGGCCATAGACGGTTCGAGGGGTTCAAAAAAACAATTAGCCCTGATAGGTAAAAACTAAAACTCTAAATCATTTACCAGAACGTATTGTTTGCTTCTCATTTTCTGTTGCTGAGGTACGGGTTCTTGTTTTGTTGTTTCTTTAAACAGGATGAATATTGTGAAACTTGTTGATGAACTTGATGAAGGAACTATCTCTTGGGAGAAATTCAGTTCTAAAGTCAAAAAGCTTCACAGAAATCGAATTGGAGCTCCATATCTGAGAGAACCAGGAGAGTTTCCGAAGCTGGAAGAGAGTTTCTATGCCAACCCATTTCCAGGATGTATATGTGAAACAATACACCACACTACAAGTAAATGATAAATTACAACATGATATTCAATTTGCTTCAAGCCTTCAACAGTGCCTCACTTTCTCCAAGCTCTAAGGTGAACAAGAACGGTTAAAGAAGCGCAGCTCAGAATTCGCGCTTACAGGAGGTAACTAACATCAACCTAATTTATTTGAACGGGTCTTTTCCTGATAGAACAAAACTCTGGTTGAGGTTATATGGCAACTTGGTACATTGTGAAGTGTTGTAGATATGATGTCTATTATAAGAGCAAAAACAACAAATACCTCGGTCTTCTGGAGATAGGTTTTGGTCTCAACAGAAGAGTCGATGAATTACTGCCACTCAGAAGTTTCATGTTGTACCTACTACACTGATCCAGGGTTACTCTGTCAACCGCGATCTGCTTCAGAGATGCCTTGTAATACATTTTTTTAGACAGAGAAGTCTAATATCTTCCCACGATATAGGGAATAGCTAAATGACCTTCAATTTTCGAATATAATGAATATGAGTAGATTTATGTTTCCTCGTCTTCTCTAGTTGTCTGTACTTTATTATAGTGCCTCCTATCATTCTCGATTCTTTATAAATATCTGAAAGGTGAAGGTAGCTGCTTGAAAATATGAAGACTTCGATGCGTGGTACGTCCCGAATTTGATGCAGTGCAAACTGAATCCCAACCCATCCCGTTTCATTTCTTGTTTATTGCTGTCACGGAAAGCCCATCGAAGTGATGTCTGGTAAAAATGATAATAGTGCAGAGCTCATTTTGGTCGAGGTAAATGGTGCATTGTTCATCTGATTATCCCGGCTAGCTCGAAATCAATATCTTACAGATTGATATAATCTTTATTTTTAGCCCATCCATTATGCAAGTGAGAGTCCCATTACTCATTTAGGGCGCAGTGATTTGAAATCTATCTCGTGGCCTAAACTTAGGGGTGATAATGGTCCGGATTGGCTGGTTTTGCCTCATCCGCCGCATCCAATCCAGTATCCGTTTTAATCCAGAGTCTTCTTTATAGGAGGCAAACAAGTGTGAATGCTTCAAAGGAAGAATCTGGAATGACGAATATCTAGATGCATCTTACGAATATCTAGATGTATCGTTATTCGAAATGTGTAAACTGATGTCATGGTTGAACTTTTTTTTTTGCAGTTTCACTAATATCTAGATGCATCTTACAAGTCAAAAAGTGTGGCCAAATCCAAAGAAGATTAGGATTGATGGGTGTAAAAAACCGGGGTGTGATCCGGTGTATACCCATATCTATAGAACGATTGATAGAAATCCAAAGATTAGGGTTTTATCCGGGGCAAATCCAAAGATTCGGGTTTTACGGTAGTACGAATCCTGACAGAACAACTCCTCCTCCCCCTATTATCTATGTTGTAAAAGGCGCTGGGCAAGGCGATGCGCCAAGCCTAGCGCCCCAGTCGAGCGCCCGAAAATTACAAAACAACTGGAACAAGCATAAATTGGCGCCTAGGACGCCTTTTTTGCCTAGGCGCTGGTCCAGCGCTCGCCTTTCACAACATAGCCTATTAGGTTTTCCTTTCTCCTTCGTCTGAGTAAAATATAAATGAATCAAATCTCTTCAAGATTTTCTTCAGTATGCGGATCATCATCTAGATCACTCTTTAGAAAAAACCTATTTACAAGATAGTCATCATCATCAAACCCCATATCTTTTTCTAAGTTAATCTCTAATAATAATCCAAGTTCTTCTTCAAACCTAATAACACCATTTATCTCAGAATTCCACCACCACACTGTTAATTATCCTCATCCTCTTTCACAAATCCCTGGAAACCACCATGTCAGGAAATTCAGTGGAGAAGCATCAGAATGTGACCTTCAAGATGATGTTTATCTGAAAAACGAAATTTGGCAACAGACATACACTCTGTGGATCATGAAACGTGAGTGTCTACCTCCTCTTGAGGCTGTCAATAATCTGGCGGTCAAATTCAATGCCTTAATGGAAAAATTGGGTATTAATTATAATGAAAAAGCTGGGGATTTTTATGATTATCCGCATCACCTGGAGATATTCAGAGAAATGATTCAAGATTTAGCAGAATCCGTTGATATGACCGTGGCTTATGGGGAGTTTGTTGCATCTGGTGGAGAAATTTTTTGGGAGGCATTCATGAGTCATTATCAGCGAATGCTGAGAGGAGAAGCTTGTGAAGAGTATCGGAAGATTCTTGCATCGCTGCGGAAGATGAAGATAAGAAGCAGGCTGATGAGGCGATTGATTGAGGCAAAATCAGATTCCCGATCAGCAGTAGCAGCTTAGGAGTTGTTAAATTCCGAACAATGAGATTTTGCTCCTTCTAGAATAACTCCCTTAATTAATTTGGGTGTTTTTACCAATCTGACTGAAGTTGACTAGAGTTGTTGAACTAAGATTCTTCAGAGTTCATATGAAGCCTTAAATGAATCCACAGTAGGGGTAGGATCACAGGTTCATAAAAATAGCTTGTTGATGTGGGTCTCAGTCATAGTCATATTCTTGTCACAATACCATGAAATTGTGATTGAAGTTGAAGCAAAAGTTGTATGTAAAATGCAAACAAGTTTTCCAAAATTAAAAGAAGCATCTAACATTTGCATATTGGGTAAGGCTTTCTCTGGTGCTGCGACTCTGTCACATGGGTTATCAGCATATTCTTTTGAAAGTAGGCCATTTTATGGACCAAGATCATCATCATCATCTTATTTTTAGACAATAAAATTGAAAGAAACAAAGACTCGTGAGTCATGGTATTAACTATGTGGGTGCCAACCTGATCAATTTATTACTTGCGTGTTTAAAATTACATCTCTTTATATTCACTAGTTAGTGGAGATTTTGATCTGCAATCAATTCTTTAAGGTGTATGAAAAACCGTAAGCTTAACATTTTTAGGCTAGTAGTGGTTAAAAATAGATGGTAATTTTACGGAGTGGTTTATGCTTTACAATGCTTAACTGCTCTTTACCTTGTGCCTTAATGAATTTTTTTTAGCTTTTTCTTTCCAAAAAAAAAAAAAAAGGTTTATGGACTTCATTTTTAGCAGTAAGTGTTGAAACAAATTTTGATTTCATTTTCGCATTAGCATCTTTACCTCAAGTTCAATATATTTACATGCTAAGCCTCTAAATGTATTCATATGCCCTTTCCGGCAATCGGAGAATCTGACTGTGATAGGCGCGAGCTGCACCCACTGCCACCTAGATAATTTTCGATATGCTAGCACAAGTGCTCATTTTTTAGCTTTTGCACAAAACATAAGTTTTGAATTATACGTCTCAAAACATCCATTGATGTAACAACACAAAAACACTACTTACCTATCTATTTGTATTCTGCCATGTTGTTAGAGCTGCGCATGGTACGGTTTTGGACAAAACCGAATCAAAACCAAAGAAAATGGTTTTAAGTTTCTGAAACTGTGTGTACATATTTCATCATCCGCCACGTGTCTATGGAGAAACACGTGAAAGACATACGATCCGGGACATCAAGGTGTGATGCCACGCGCGTACAGTCAAGAGACGTGTCTCCTCAGAGCAAGGCCCTCATCCAACAGATCCAATGGCGAAGTCGAGGAGTACCGAAATATAATGCCATTGCAAAGCACTGAACAACATCCAAAGACTTACTTTATCCCATCTCAAGAAAGATCCAAGATCATCGGCTGGGGTTAATCCGACTGACACGGATATCACAGGAGCCGAGGACTTCTGTCTGACGCGTACAGACGACCCAACCACCCGCATTTAAACGCCCTCAGCAGTACACGTGTCGACCAACCTATGGAAGACACGATGACAACTCTTCGTCATCAAGCATGGAACGCTGGGGGCATCGTAGAAGACGAAGATATCTGCGGTATTGACACAAAGCACAAGACGATAAGATTATAACGGCCTTCAGAAGTGGACCCCACGTTGTAACCCTATAAATACCCCTCTCCACTAAGAGAGAAGGGGTCGACCGATCCATATCAATTAGAGGAGAACATAGGAGAGAGAGAAATAGGAAGAGTAAGTAAATCCCTTATTTCCGCTGACTTATGTACACTTTAAAGTCATTCGACTATCTTTGTAACCACTCAATACATAGTGAATCACCAACCCCGTGGATGTAGGCCTTAGCACTTTACATTCAGCGTTTTACATCATGCACTTTACATTTATACTTCGATCTCTATTTACTCTATTATATGAGCATTATAAGTGATAATATACGACTAGACAATGACGAGCCCGAAAGCTCTGAATCGATATAATCACCTCCCCTTACGCATATAGCGCATAATTTACGATATAGAGTGTATGCGAACATTGTTTGTGAACACGTGAATTTATCGTGATTTATGTGTTCACAGAAACTGTCACTGTAATACAATGATAAACTAATCGTTGAGTGATGATATCAGTGATGTCATCTACAATAGACTGAAGAAATGGAGTATAGTGATCAAAAAACGAAACCGAGTATCTGCTAACACTGGATTTTTCACCGTTTAAACTTCACTAGATTTATTAAAGGCAGAGCAAGAAAAACACTGTATACTCTGAGCTAATTAAAAATATCCCAAGAGAGGTAGAAATAAAAAAAAAAGTAAGAAAAAGAAAGGTAGAGATTTGTATATGACTTGAATGAGGGGTTGATAATGGTACAAAAGAGAGAATAGGGTTAAGTGGGCATGCATGCATGTGTTTGAGAAAGTGAACAGTACCCAAAAGAGAGAGTGCTGCACTTCTGCTGACAAAACATACCTGCTGCCATCTCTGCTCTGCCAAAAGCAGTAGAGAGGACGACTGGGGTTTAGGTCCTAGTTAGTAAGTTCCCGAATCATTGGCGATTTTTCCCGTATCACGAATTTTGCCGTTTTATTTGCGTACGTTTGCAACTCCGAACCCAAAACGCGTATTATGTGGCACTCCCGAATTATTCGCGAATCGTTCACGAACTTTACGTATCCCGAATGATACGTCCGCTTAATTCGCCATAAACTCTTTAGCTTTTAGGTTTTCAAAGGCCTATTTTTGGGGCTTTACTGCCTCCCAAGCATACACGGCCCAATATTAGACGTTGTAGTAATTTTTATGAAACAAAAATGACAAAAGAGATTTGAAGGTGAAGGTTAGAGAGATCTAAAACTCGCTAACCAAGCGTCTAAACCTCTATACCACGTCCTCTTTGATGACTAATGTTGTATATATTATTAATATCATCATATTAAGTTTATTTTTTCTTTAAATAACTCATACATATGCATAAAAATTAGTTTATGACCTTATAAATACTAAAATTATATATAGATACCGAATTTTCAGAACCGAACTCACATTTATATATCGAATTATACACGTACGTATGTCGTTCCGAATTACTGACGAATCACATTCCGTTGACCGAATTTTGGACCGAATTTGAATTTTACAAAACCGTATAATACCCGTACGTTTACCGTTCCGTACGCTTGCCGAATCCCGAATTGCTAACTAGGGTTTAGGTTTAGTTAGTGAGTGAGAGAAAAAAAAAAACGAGTCAGAGATTTCAGAGGTGGTGGTGATAGATGCAAGCAACAACCAAAACAAGGATATTTAATTGCAACCAAACAAAGTATAGAGAAAATTCAGTTTCAGTAGCATTTGTTACTACTGAACCAAAAATGCAACCTTATTTTGTTACAAGTCCTTGTAGTAGTAGTAGTGAAAATAAAGGCAGTGAATGCAAGAGCCAAAGAGGTATGACAATTTTCTTCTTTTTTTACTTTTGTTTTGCTGTCCAGTCCTTGTAGTGAAATGAAAGATGCTTCTTGATAAAGGGATTGGAAACATTTTCTTCCATAATTTGTGGCATTACTGATTCTTATTTGTAACGGACATATAATTCGGTGAACAGAAAACAAATGTAAGGGAAAATGTCTTTGCGGATCGAGTTTTTTTTTGGAAAAATCGAATAAATTCTTTGATATCTAATACAACTTAATAACTTGTTGAACAACAATACGGTGGCGAAGTATGGTGATACAAACTCATGATTTGCACTAAATTCTCTTTACCGATCAGAAAAAAAAAATCCTAATTTCATTACTTTTTTTATTTTTGATGCATTCTAAAAGTTTTAAGATGGTATAATTCTTTAGCTTTTTTTTTTTTTGTATTTTTCACCGAAAATAGTATAATTTACTGTTTGTTAATTTGTTACTCAAAGGAGTTAGCTATGCACTGTGAAAACATCACAGTCAAACAAACAGCGAACAACTGACTAATTACCGAGTTTTGTTTGGTAAATTAACAGTCAAAGGAGTTATTCTCAATTTCACTATCAAAACACCTAAAACAACAAATCCAAAGTTCTCTACTTCAATTCCAAGGGGTCCAAACTCAAACAGTAACAACTAAAAAAAAGTCAAAAACAGAGTTGAAAGTAAAAAAAAAGAAACAGAGGAGAGTCATTAAATTGTAGTACAATAATGAATCTTCTTCCTTACTGATATTTTTCTGACTTTCTGATAGTTGTTCAGAGTTCAGGTACTTAGTCAGACTCTCCAATTAACTTTGTCTCTGAAACAATGGTAGCAATGACCCAATGACACACTCAATTCACAGTCTCTTCTTAAGAAAATCTCTTTCAAACTCAACATAAACTCTAATCTTTTCATTCACATCTCACCATCTCTTCTTTATCTCTGCTTTGCTTTGAATCAATCTTTCTTATGGGTTTCTGTAACCATGTCAGACAGACAAACACCCTCAGAACAGAACACACCAGTCAAACAGAACAGAGTAGTGTTAATGCAGCAACAGTAGTATAGTAAAGTAAAGAGAAACAGATTTCAGGGTTCAGGAGAGATTCTCCAACCATTAAGTATCAAACATTCAACACACTCTCTTCTTGTCTTTGCTTTCTTTCTCTGATCTTCTTGGCTTTAGATTTTTTTCAAAAATGTTGATGAATGGGGGAAGAAACAAACCACCATTTACACCATTACAATGGCAGGAACTAGAAACACAAGCATTAATCTTCAAACATATGGTTTCAGGAATACCAATACCAGCTGAGCTTTTGTTTCCACTCAAATTCCATACATCATCTTCATCATCTTTGCTTTCTTCAAAGCTTTTTCTTCCATCTGATCCTCAAATTCCATGGACATATTACCATATGGGGTTAGGAAGGAAGATTGATCCAGAACCAGGGAGATGTAGAAGAACAGATGGGAAGAAATGGAGATGTGCTAAAGAAGCTTATCATGATTCTAAATACTGTGAGAAGCATATGCATAGAGGAAGAAATCGTTCAAGAAAGCCTGTGGAAGAGATCTTAACATCAACATCAAATCAATCGAAATCTATGATTTCTTCAAATTTCAGTCCTTACTATAATTCTCCTTCTTCTTCATCATCTTCTTCTTCAAGATATGGTTTCCCTTATCCTTCTACAAACTCAACACCCCATTTTGCTAAAGATTCTACTGAATCACCATCTTATAGCAGGTCTCTCTATTTTACTACTTCTACTGTGTTTTGTTACTCTGCTTTTGGCTCTGTTTTTCTTATGTACTCTGTTTCTTTTTTATGTGATCAGGTCTGTGAATGGTGGAGGGAGAGATGAAAGATCATTCTTTACAGAAAAACCAGATTTATCACTTTCAAATTCAAATTCATGGAATTATACACCATTAAGAATGAATTCATCCTCTGTTTCCCCTGCTCTACAAAATGGGTTTTCTCAATTTGATCATATCAATCACAACAACATTCATCATCAACAAGAACAAGAGCAGCAGCAGCAGAAGAAGCATTGCTTTGTTCTGGGTACTGATTTCTTCAAACCAGCAAAACCAGAGAAACAGCAAGAACAAGATCAGGAACAACACCATCATCATCAGTTTCTGCATTTCATAGATGAATATCCACCAAGAAACAGAGAACCAACATCATCAACAACATCAACTCAGCTTTCAATCTCAATTCCTCATCCATTTCTCTAATCCCCTTCTTTCCAAACAGTAAGTAAATCTAAAAAATTATTCTTACACTTCAGTTACACCAATCTTTCCATTAAAATACATATTTGATTTCATTTTGCAGAAAAAAAGGATGATGAAGATTTTGAGGCATGGGGGCGTTTTTAGATTAGAATCCAAAAAAGTACCATCTACTTGTTTTGTTTGTTGTAAGAAAGTGGATGAAATGGATCACTCACTGTAAGGAAACAGAGTCCTCTGTAGTAGTCTGTGAACTCTGAACAGTCTTTTTGTGTTGTTTTTGGATTTGGATTTTGAATAATCTGTACCATGTAGTTTTGTTTGTTGTGTTTAATTAAAAAAATAATGACTGAATTAGCAAATATCTTTTGTTATATTGTTAAAGACATGATCTTCTGCAAAAAAAAAAAGATAAAAAAATGGTCTCTGAATTTTTCTGATGACTGCAAAAGTTTCCAACAGTTGAGAACTCTGCCCAAGACAGAGTAGACAAAACAATGAATCTGTGTATTTGTTTATTGAGAAAAGGTAAATGCAGTTTGGATCCCATCTCAGAGACTCCCCAGTCCACTGGTTTGTTGAAATGACCATTGACTGATTGTTGACAGAATCATGGCTATGGCAGGGACACCAATATGTAGAGAACAAGCTCTGAACCCCAAGTAAGCTTAGGACATGGCATGTATCACACCAAGTTCAGTTCAACATCTACTGCATCCTCAATGTGCTGTGGATAGAATCAAGAAGACATACCAAGAACATACTTTGGTGACTCCGACTCCATGTCTGAGTCAGCCCCTGACTCACGTCGAGCCAGTTGTTAACTTATTTGTTTTCTATTTTGAGTCGGATCTGACTCGACTTCTGACACAGACCTAACCACTGACTCAGACCTCTTTGAGTCAGGTAATAAAATCCTTGACCCATATTCTATTTTGAGTCGATCACCTAACCATTGACTCGGACCTCTTTGAGTCGGGTAACAAAATCCTTGACTCATAAGACCAAACCACTGACTCATATATTTTCAAGTCAGTTGAGTCAGATCCAGATGGCTGACAACTCAGATGGGTCTAGAGTAAACAAACATGGTGTAAGGCTTTAGTTAACACTCAGATGAGCCTAGAGTAAACCCAGGATCACATCTTTTACCCCATCAAACTACTGTTGGCTAATCTTCGTCTATCTGATCCCTTACACTTGCAGCAAACAAAATTACAACTACCCAAGGAGATTATGTATTGAAGAATTCATCACCCTTCCCTCGTGCAAATTCATCGAGGAGATGATGTATAGAAGAATTCATCATCAAGCCCTCAGGCAGATACTACCTATTGTCATACTAACAAACTGTAAATGAGGGGTGCATCAATGCATGTTAAGTTGTTAAAACATACCATCACAAGCCATGAAATCAAAAAGATAAAGGGAGTTGACTGCAGAACACGTTTACAGCTAAGATGGTTTGATGCAAACTGCACACCTCATCTTTGGGCCATCTTCTTGTATGACCTACAACGTAGTTGGCCTGGCAAAACATTGCATTCTAAAGTCCTATATTGGGCAAAGTATCTTTACAGATATATAAAGCTTAAGAAAGAATAAGGGGGGAAATATTTAATTTCTCATCTAACTCGCAATTAAAAAGAATACAACTGTACTTCGAGATTTGAATATATTAAAAAAAAATCAAATAATGGAACAAACGTGGTGTACATAATGTATGCAGGGGGTGGTATCCCCCACTATAAATCTAACTCTTAGAAGATGATATATAGACATGATGATCGATATCATAACCGTGGATAAACAAATTTTTACTCTTTCGCATGACAAGAATCGTAAAATTAACAAGAGCATACCTAAGCTGTTGATCTCATATTCTGCGTTCATTTCCTTGTCATTCTTTTGCTTTTTAACTATTTTTAAGGTTGAATTCTCTTGAAAGGGAATCCTTTCACAGATGATGAACTTTTGCATACCTCGAGTTACTACTGCATGACTTAATGTTCCACACCCTTGCTGGATAGATTTAGAAGCGGCTTTCAACAGCGGATCTGCAATAATAACATTGCACCCGGATCAAAAATAAATTCGAAAAACTGTTTTATCATTGCATAATGCAGATTTACGAGCGGCTGAATTGCCAAACTTGATATGTACAGGACAATTAAATGTCAGTTTCTATTTTCCAAAGCTGCAATGATGTATAAACACGAAAGTAACTGTATGAGTTGTAACGAAACTATAAAAATACGTTTATACTACCACATTATCGAGAATTTAGACATGTTTAAGCCTCCACATGAACAGTTGACCACTGTCATTATCTTATTGTTTTGATTCATATTCAAACAATCATGGCATTGATGCGGGCTGTATTCCTTTTCTTCAATCATTTTTCAAATTTAAAGCCTAAGCTAGCACGAACCTTTATGCTTTGTCATCCCACTTAACAAATCAAACAAACTAAATGATGAGCACTATTTCCTTTTGTTGGATTCTTCGGTGACAGAAGAAATGGGTAAACCCATCTATACGTCTTTTAATAGCTAAATGAAACAATTTCAGAGACAACTTTTCTAAAACATTGCAACACAGACAATCACATCCACAACTTCTGATTAACCTTAAATATGAGGTTGACAAGGTACCTAAATAGCTATTCAAGTACTATTAAAGATAATGTAGCAGATTTTCTTCAAAGTAGATGATAAGGATACATCTACGCATGACTAGTTAGTTATTAATGAATAGACGAAAGGTATGGCAGAACTACAAATTTCATCATAATCCAAGCTGAAATGTCAGCATCATATAATCAATACAAAGAACATATCTATGATCAAGTTGCAAGCTAGTCAAAAATGAGCAACGAAAACTACCAAATAAATATGGCACCGACTATAATCAATTAAGGAGCCTAAAAATTATATCTTTTCAATGATATGAGAAAAAATTTCATTAACATAAGTATGAAGGACCAGTTCCTTTATGAAAACGCGGTGAAACAGACTATATATCCAATTCCGAATTATATCTGTCAACTAGGGACCCTACGAATACCTAGTTCTTTATAGGCCTTGCTAAAGTATTTTCCTCATACAATTGATCAATATCCTATTGCTTAAAGAAAGATACTTTCCTCTTCTTTTATCAAAAGTATGAGAATAAAAGGAAATACAACTCAAGTGCAAACAGAGAAAAGCAAAAAGCGGAAAACTTTTATGCACACCTACTATCTCATACATTTCAAATACTAAGTCTACACTCTCATACGTATTTGACATTCCTTATTCAAACAAAGATAATAACCAAAACAACTATGCTGATCAGTTAAGTTCAAAAAAATAAAAGGTATACTAATCGAACAAGCAACAAAACAACTATGCTGATCAGTTAAGTTCAAAAAAATAAAAGGTATACTAATCGAACAAGCAACAAAACAAGCAATTCAAAAAAACTCCAAAGTGTGCACTAATTTGACAACAAATCGTTCATTGGAGCATTAAAGACAACAATAACACTTCTAATCAAGCAATCTATAATAACATCGAAGCAATAATGAACCTATCATTACTTATCATGTTTCACGTCTTACTTTCATTCATCATCAAACAAAAATCAAATCCACATTTTGAACAATCAAACTGAACACGTTTAGATACTCGACATTATGATTCTTTAAACCGTAATAAGTTACTAATAATATGATCACATTTAAAGGAAAATGAACCTTACCAATTTTGAGAATAACGGCAAAGGCCACAAGCCATTAATTGAGAACTACTGATCTGGGCACACACACCGCAATGATCCGACCGCTGCCTGCTGAAAAATCCGCTTCCGATTCAATCCAATCAAATCCAAACCCTACATTCCTCTGATTCGGAACTCTACCCTCACCAATTCAAGCAAAAGAATAATCTCACCATCACCATCATCGTAAGAAGTAGAAGTAAAACATTAAGTTACACATTACACAAACAAATCAAGAGCCACAAATTCACATCTCATCCTCGATCTCTAATCTTTGAAATTTTCCATCTCTTAAATCCCAAAAACGAAATAACACCAATTTGAAGAGCCCCAGCAACAAAAATAAATAAATACCCAATTTTCTTCCCAAAATTCATCTCCCCACCTGGTTTCCTCCTCTCATTCCTACGTCCAGCATAATTAGGATTACCCCAAGGTGGTGGCGGTCTCCTCCAATGCGGTGGCGGAGGAGGAGGAGAATGCTGAGGAGCTGGTGGTGGTGGTGGCGGTGGTGGAGATTGAGCTTGAGGAGGTGGAGGTGGCACGAAAGGAGGGGGAGGAGGAAACGGTGCTGGAGGAGGCGGAGGTGGTGTCAACGGTGGTGCGAGATTCTGAAATGCTGGTGGTGATAATTGAGGAGGAGCTAAATTCTGAGCTGGTGGCGGAGATAATTCTGAAGGAATGAAACTCTGAATCGGCGGCGGAAATAATTGTGAAGCAGTAAACGAAATGTTACCAAATAAACCTAACACCACTAAAATCAGAACCTTTCTGGGCTCCATCAATCAATTAATTGTAGAAAACTTCACAAAAAATTCCGTAAAATTCACAAAATTTACACTCAGAAGAAGAAATCGAAACTAGGGTTTCTGAAAATCCCTAAAATTCATCTCCATCATCATCATATTTCACAAAAGAAAAAAAATTAATAAGAAATCACAAAATCTACATCAAAATCTAGGGTTAGTGATTTCTCATAAAATTCACAGGATTTACAGATTTCTGAAAAAGGGTGTACTCGATTGATGAAAATGAAACGAGGGCCTCTGTTGAAATCCTTCAATTTGAACTCTTCATCTTCAATTCCAAAAAATTCACCCAAAATAAAACTAGGGTTAGAAATTTGATAAATCTGACCTCAATTTCTGAACTTTGACGATGTTTTGACACAGATTTGAACAATGGGTAGCTAAAAAATTGTTGATGGAAATGGATTGGGAGGTCTGTAACTAGGATCTGAATTATTTTTTTTTATTGGAGGTGTGAAGAAAAGGGATCTTCTCTGTTTTAGAGAAAAGAGAGAAAGAAAGAGAGATTTGTTTGTTTTAATGGAATTTGTGTGTCTGTGAAAAACTGCGTAGCTGTAAAGCGGTAAAAAGATAAAAATTAAAAAACAAAATTACAGGCTTGAAATAAAAATTATTTTTTTATTTTATTTCTTCAGGACACTCCTAACCAGAGTGGAAAAAAAAAATGAAACTAACACCTCCGCTGCCGTTTGTTAAAACGGATTAGGCACTTGAATCCGGCTCTCTTTGGATCTCAAAAATGAAACTAACACCTCCGTACCTATATTATATAGACGGAATATTGATTTATTTGTATATAGGAGGAGTCCTATTTTCAAGATGAATTTTCTCCTAAATACTCTTATTTATTGTGTATGGGAAATTGTAATATGAATAGGGCAAATGGTAAAACAAGAAAAAATTATGAACCCGAAACAATTTTCTTAATCTAAGAGAATTGTCCCCTCCGCCTATTATATGGTACTGAGGAAGTACTTTTTATAATTAGGGTCACATATGAGACGATTTTTTTTTTTTTTGTTTTTTTTTTTTATACTATCTGATTCGAGGAGGATTCGGGATGCGAAACTAGAAACGGTGGATTTGTTAGCTTGACTAGTTTTATGCACCTGGCACTAGGGGTGAGCATTTGGTCTGAATTTCGTTGTTTTATTTCGATGTAATTGTATTTTTACGGATGGATGTGCAGGTCGTTCACCAGTGGATTGGATACAGATGAAACTTTTGAGTCGTTCGCCAGTGGATTGGATGCAGGTGAAACTTTTGGATCTGATATATTTTGGATTGTATGCGAATGCATTCTTAAAATCCGTTAGTCATCCGCATTTGTTAAATTTAAAATAATTATAAGGTTTTTATAAAATACGGTGTTAATTACAAATTAACAATAGTCCACAATATGGTTGATTTATTTTTGCATCATTTTCTTCCATCAAATTTTTAGGTCTTGAGCTTGAGATGCAAAATGAAGTCAGTGCGCCGATCGACTGGAGGGCCCAAAGGGTCCGAAAGAGGGAATCCCTTTCATGACCACTTTTTTTTTTGTAGAATAAAAGCCTACGCAAATGTGTGATTTAATAAAAAGATTGGAAATCTTTCGTGTCCAAGGTTAGTTTTTTTCACTTGACAAAAATGAAAATAACATCAAACAGCCGTACCTATATTATATAGACGGAATTTTGATTTATTCGTACCATTAGATAGGCGGAGTCCTATTTTCAAGATGAATTTTCTCCAAAATACCCTTATTTATTGTGTATGGAAAATTGTAATATGAATAGGGCAAATGGTAAAATAAGAAAAGTTATGGAAAATTATGAACCCAAAGCAATTTTCTTAATCTAAGAGAATTGTCCCCCTCCGCCTATTATATGGTACGAAGGAAGTATTTCTTATAATTAGGGTCACGTATGAGACGATTTTTTTGTGTTTTTTTTATACTATCTGATTCGAGGAGGATTCGGGATGCGAAACTAGAAACGGTGGATTTGTTAGCTTGACTAGTTTTATGCACCTGGCACTAGGGGTGAACATTTGGTCTGAGTTTCGTTGTTTTATTTCGATGTAATTGTATTTTTACGGATGGATGTGCAGGTCGTTCACCAGTGGATTGGATGCAGATGAAACTTTTGCGTCGTTCACCAGTGGATTGGATGCATATGAAATTTTTGGGTCGTTCACCAGTGGATTGGACGCAGATGAAACTTTTGGATCTGATAGATTTTGGATTGTATGCGAATGCATTCTTAAAATCCGTTAGTCATCCGCATTTGTTAAATTTAAAATAATTATAAGGTTTTTATAAAATACGGTGTTAATTACGAATTAACAATAGTCCACCATATGGTTGATTTATTTTTTCATCATTTTCTTCCATCAAATTTTTAGGTCTTGAGCTTGAGATGCAAAATGAAGTCAGTGCACCGATCGACTGGAGGGCCCAAAGGGTCCGGAGAGAGGGAATCCCTTTCATGACCACTTTTTTTTGTAAAATAAAAGCCTACGCAAATGTGTGATTTAATAAAAAGATTGGAAATCTTTCGTGTCGTTAGTTTTTTTCATTTGACAAAATTGTCCCTTCCTTTTAGTTTAAATGTTATTGCTCATTATGTATCATATTTTTTCAGGAGTATAATTAGCAAGCAAACTAGAATATACCATATCTAAAAATCCATGCCTTAAAATTTTACAAATTTTATTTATTTGAAAAGATTTTAAAGAGGTGTACTCAGTGAGTACAAACAACAATATCAGATTAATTTTTTTTTTATGAAAAAATTTGTAAGTATTTATCTTTGTAGGCACAATTTTCGAAAATTGAATGCATAGCCACCGCAAAGGATGCGTGATGTGTTCGTTTCATAATCTAATCAGCGGTGTTTAGTTTTTATTCAGTTGTCCCTCCCCATCGTAGCGGCGTTGTTCTAGTATTCTTCTCTTTTTATTCTTTGATCAATCATTATTCAACTTATTTTTGTTAGTTTTACTTTTTTTAGCTTAAAATTTTAAATTATACAAGAAATTCATTAGATCATTCACACCCAAATCATCCATCCGTGCATCCGTTGGATGTTGAATTGGATGCGGATGCCAATTTTGAGATCCGTCATCTACTGAAATGCAAATGAGACATAAACTGGACCTTATCGGCCCATATTAAAGGCCCAATGTTATGCCTACATGATACACACCAAAACCCTAAAACTAGGGGTGAGTAGGGCTGAGCAGAAAAACCGTAACAGCGGTTTTCATCCGTATCCGTCCGCAAATTTGCGGGTAAAAACCAATCCGCAAGAGTTATGGACCGGACACGGGTGCATTTTCAAATCCGCACGCAGTGCGGTTACGGTTGCGGTTGGGACTTGATAACCGCGAATTACCCGCACCGTAGGACATTTAGGGAATTTATTAAACGTATTAAGGATAATATGGGAAGTTGGGGTTTTATATATAATGATCTTATATTTCTAAACCCTAATAGCCTTTTATTTTCCTTCGAGTTCATCGTCTCATCGTCTCATCTTTTTTTCTTCGAGTTCATCGTCTCATCTTCGATTGCAGAGAAGTAATTTCTTCTTCATTGGTTGTAACATTTTTATCGATTTGCAGAGAAGTAAGTAACGATTAACTTTAGTTTTGATTGCAAAAAAATTAAATTTTTTGATTTTTTTTCCCCAAATCGATTGCATGTTTGTGATTGGTTTAAAGTAAAAGTTTCTCTTCTTTCTATTTCGTTTCTTTAAGTTTATAGGTTAATAGCCAAGCTCTTTGTTCACTAATCACTATCGTTGGAGATAGTGATTTGATTTTCTCGCAACCTCAAGCAAATACCACTTTCTGTTCATGTATTCAGTATTCTTTGACTCTTTCATAAAAGGTAATTACTTTTAGGTTTACTTTAATTTGGTGTGAAGTTTGATTTTTCATCTAAGATTATATGGAACTGAAAATTGAGAATTTGAGATTGATATTTGTTAGATAATTTGTATGATTTAGTGGTTTCCATTATCAATTAAATTTAGATAATTTTAATTTCAGTTCAGATTTTTGTTTTAGGAATTAGGGTTAACTTTCAATTATCAATTCAATTGGGAACAGGGGATTCATTCTCATTTAATTGTATTCATTTTTGAGTTCTTATTTTGTTTTGGGAAATAGGGTTAAGTAACTTTGAATTCAATTGGGTACAGGGAATTCTAATTGGTGTATATTTGTTTTGGGAATTAAGGTTAAATTGTATTCGTTTTCAATTTCTAATTCATTTTTTGATTTTCATTGGTTCAATCAATGGGTACCATTTTTTTGTGAATAAATCATATTTGGAAAAGGGGTTATTAATGTTGATAGCTTTTCCTTCACATCCAGGAAGAAAAGAAGTATAATTTTAGTCGGCTGAAGACGAAGAGATATAGACGAGGAAGCGTAGCAAAGAAAGGTTTGTATTCTTCTAATAACAATGGTTAGAAATTTAAGATTACAGTTCTGAATTTAGTTACTGGCTCGCTGTGGAGTTGTGTTTTGGGTTTTGTCTATGATCTGAGTGCTCATTTACATGGCAGAAATGAACTGATGTGCTTTGAGTGTTTTACGTTTTATGTCATATCTGGCATTTAAAGAACTTAGAAATGTGTGGTTCGAAATTGAAATTACAGCTTGCTTTGTATATTAGTTGCTGATTGTGGTGGAGTTCTTGTTTGTCTTATGTCTATCTGAATGTTGATTGGCGTGGCAGAATTGAAGTGATCCTGTTTGAATGTTTTTGATATGAGAATAAGCGATTAGATATTGAACTGAATTTCTTATTTTTGCTCGAGAATTGCTTATTTTTGATCCCCTTAAGATTTCTGCTGTTTGTGACATTGGTTCCTTCGGCTTATGATATATCAGATCAAATTAGGAACTTATGATCAGAATGATGCCCAAATTTAGTGTTACTGATTATCTATAACTCCTCCTCATTTTACAGATGCGGTAGAAATCTTGCAGGAAATTCCAGACATATCTATCATGGATTGAATAAACTAGTACTCGAATCCAAGGTCTCTTTTTCAGTTTTTGGCATCAGAGATTCATATGGCTTGGCACCAGACTTGTTGCATTTGAATTAGTACTCTTTTGTGTTAGCTGTTAACTATCTTATGTCTATTGTTGCTTTTGAATTACTGAATTAGAACTCTTTTGTGTTAAAAAAACGTCTGTACTCTAGTTTGTAACTTTCTAGTTTCTATACTTAGTTTTTTTTTATGATTCTTGTGATCAAATCCGCGGTTAATCCGCAAACCGGCCCACAAAATCCGCTGATCCGCAGAGGGCAAATCCGCGGGTGATTGGGCCGGTCACAGTTTGAATTCCCAAATCCGCAACTTTGACGGTTTGGTTGCGGGTGACCCCTAATCCGCAACCGTCCGTCCGTTGCTCACCCCTAGGGGTGAGTATTTGGCCTGTAATCCGCTGATTTGACCGGGACCAACCATTCTTTTGTGAATGAATGCCCGGACCGTTCGTTAATAGGTTGGGTGCGAATGGAATTTTTGAAATCCAACAGATTACGGATCGGGCCCGGATGTAACCTTGATAATCCGTTGGACATCCATATCCGTTAAATTAAGGGCATTTATAGAGTTCTAGAAAATATTATAGATCATTTAGGAATTCTTAAGGTGTTTGCTTGGGGTGTTGTACGTGGAATATTTATATTTGTATACATATATAGAATATGTAGGTTTTATAAGAAGTCATCTGTGTTAGCTTTTATTTTCTTTATCATAAAATTTAATTAAAACAAATCCATTGGATTATCAGTATCCAACCTGTTCATCTGTGCATCCATTAAATACAAATTTGTTGGATATTGGATTGGATGCGGATGCCAAATTTGAAATCCATAATGTATTGGATTGGATGTGGATGAGGTGAAAACCGGTCCATACCGACCCATACTCACACCTACCTAAAACATAGTATCCCAAATCTAGGCCCATAAAAATGGGTAGTAAAAAAGATGCGATTTTGGGCCTTATACCTAGGCTTAAGCAGGGTACACCACGGTTTACATCCGCCTGATTTTACTTGGAAGTATCTAGGTCCGTACTATTAGGACACTATTAACTGGATTTAAAAGTTTTGTATAACTTTAATATTAGAAAGTGAAAACTACTGTAAGACCCATTTTGGCAGATTTCTCCACTATAAAACCCAGGGCAAAAAAACTTTACAGTCGCACCCATTCCAGGTGATAAAATTATGCACACACCCATATTTTTAATATTTTATGGTTTTTTTTCTTTGAGATCTCTCCTATAAACAAGAGAAATAAGGACGAGAACACCATTGACAACATCTTTCGTTAGATATCTTTCTATCTAATCAATCAAAACCCTAGAAGACATGACCTAAAATTCAATTCAGTCTTTCTTTTGTAGCTTCAGAGTTTGATGATTTGATTGCGGACATGTTTGTTTTTTTCAATTTGATAAAACTCATTTTAAATCTGGAAATTATGATTTGCAATTGCAGCAGGCAGTCGAATCAGGGAAAGCAGTAGTGTTTTACTCTAGCATCTATGCGTCAATGCAGTTTGGGGGTCTCAAACGGTCTGAGATTTAAGTATAAGTAAAGTGTTTTCATGGAAGAAATCAATAAGGAAATGGAGTTGGGATCTGTTTAAAAGGTCAAGAAGGCATTTCGAGGGTTCTCATCTGATTCAATTAAAACCGTGGTGCATTTTCGATGTCCTACGGCAAGAACAACAATAGAAGTTCATCTGAAAAATCAATGTGAATATGAGGTGAAGACGGGATGTTTCCATGAGTTTCAAAGTCGCCTGTGTGTGCTGAAATATAATATGAAGATGGAGTTTTCCATGAAGAAATGTACAACAGAAGATGATTGGTTGTTCTGCGAGTAGTGTGGGTCTCCAATTTCAGTAAGTGTTGTATGTGAAACTCTTGGCACTTCAATTCAGAAATGAGTGGCAGCTGCGACAAAGCTGATTGCAGTGGTGATGTTTGTGTGGCCGGAATGAGCCTGTCATAATGAATGGGTGGTCTGAAACTGACTTTCATTAGCAGCTCGTAATTCTCAACTGTGAAACAATTTCCATGTAAGAAACGAGGTTGAGCCGTTTGTACTGGTGGAGGATGAGAGTCAGTGAGTTAAGAAGAGTTGGTTGAGATGCTATGCAGGCGTGAAGCTAGAATCAAGTTCCAGGACCTGATGGAAGTTGGACAATGGAATGAAAAGAGGGTTCCTAGTATGGTTGGAATTATGGAAGTGTTGGGGAAGGCGTAACTGGAGTAGGGAGATGGATTCTGTGCAGCCAAAGGTGAGACGAGCTATGTGGTTGGTGGTTAGATGGTTGGGAAAAAGAGACTGCAGCTGGTGGATGAGATTGAGCTGTGGAGGAAAGAGTCTGGATTTGAAAACCAGTGGTCTTCAACTCCTCCTCCCGTTCATCCTTCTCTAATTCACTCCCTAAAAAACAATTCCTAAGTAAGTTCGTCTCTATGACGCCATCCTTCATTTTTTAACCCCCGATATTTTCTTGCTAATTAGCTTCCTCTTTTAAAAGAAAATTCAATTAATCTGTATGATTGAGCAAATTAGGGTCGAAAAGTTTGTGGATTTTTTCTCACGTTTTGGTTAAACAGCTCTAGAGAAACCCTCTTGTTCAAAGAGCCTTGTTTCCTCTCACTGTACACCCTTAGACAAAATGCTTCAATTAATAGAAATATCAAGTGATAAGTGCTTTAGTTAAAGAGTAGAAATAAAACAACACATCATTGAACATTTTGGAAGCTACTAACGTCTTTAATTTGCTTACTACTATTGTTCAGGTGGGAATCGAAAAATAACCAAAATCTAAGGCTTACGAATGCGGGTATTCGTAGGATGCACGACAAGGCATCATGGCTTTTTGGTGTAGAACGTTAGTACTAGGAATCACACAATGTATAAAACTTCTCAAAGGAAGAATATCATTATTCAAAGTCCGTCTTCTTTTCTTTTAGACGAGGACATAAATAGGCCTTATTAGGCTTAAAGACAATATCTTCTAAGATTAATGCAAATAAAAGGAAATCTACCCAAATACGATATCATGCAAGATATCTTTTATTTCTTAACAAAAATAACAAACATGCAGATATTCTTGCATGGTTAACGAATATTCTTTCGCTGATCTCTTCCTTTCAAATAAGATTCTGCCATATCTTGCACTACATCATTCTCCCCGGGAAAGTGGAAATTCGCCCTCGAATTAGGCAGGTTAGGAAGATCATCATCGGACGAGTCGCCGTGGTAGGGAATTAGATGACGCACATTGAACACATCAGCCGTATGAATATGACTGGGAAGCTTCAGACGGTAAGCATTTGGGTTGAGTTTTTCAATTATTTCAAATGGACCAATCTTGCGAGGACCCAACTTGTTGTATGTACCCGCAGAAAAACGTTCCTTAATAAGCACAGCCCAAACGAAATCACCTACCTCAAATTCAACATGACGACGATGCTTATCAGCGGCCGTTTTATATTTGGTAGAAGAAGCTACCAAATTTTGAGCATCAATCTCATTAATGTGGTGAAGATTCTCCACTAACGCATCCGCAGTGGTATGCACCCGGTGTAGGTCTGGAACCGGTGCTAGGTCGAGTGAGGAACGAGGGTTAAACCCACAGACCACTTGAAAAGGACTAAACCCTGTGCTTCTATGAATTGCTCTATTGAAAGCAAATTCAGCTTGAAACAGATGTTGATCCCATTGCTTAGTGTGAGACCCAACCAAACTACGAAGTAAATTCCCAAGAGATCGGTTCACTACCTCTGTCTGCCCATCCGTTTGTGGGTGATAAGCGCTGCTGAATTTTAGCTCCGTACGTAACAATTTCCAAAGACATCTCCAAAAATGACTAAGAAATTTAGAATCACGGTCAGAAACGATGGATTCCGGAAGACCATGCAGACGGTACACATTTCTGAAAAATAATAGCGCCACATTAACCGCGTCCGTAGTCTTCTTGCATGCTACAAAATGTGACATCTTGGAAAATCTGTCAACTATAACAAAAAAAGAATCCATTCCCTGTTGAGTGCGCGGAAAACCGACGACAAAGTCCATACTAATATCAGTCCATGGCTTCGAAGGAATTGGTAACGGCATATAAAGACCCGCATTCGTAGCTGACCCTTTAGAGATCTGACAGACGTGACAACGGGAGACAAATCGTTGGACCTCCTTAAACAGACGCGGCCAAAAATAGGAGAAAGAGATCAGTTGGAATGTTTTGTCACGACCAAAGTGACCTTCGTTATGTATCTCCTGGATGATCTTCAACCTCAATCTACAGGACGGGATGCACAGTCGAGTACCTTTGAAGATAAATCCGTCCAGCAAGGAGAATTGTGTATTATTGCCAGCACGTACAACTTCCAATATGACAGAAAAATATGGGTCTGATTAGTATAATGTCGCAAACGAGTCAAACCCCAATACTTCAGTCCGCAGGGATGTTAAGAGGCTCCGACGACGACTCAGACCATCAGCCACACGGTTTTGAGTACCAGCCTTGTGTTTGAGGACGAACGTGAAATCCTGCAGATAGCTAGCCCACTTAACCTGGCGTGCATTCATCTTGTCTTGATTACCTATGTGCTTGAGAGCGTCGTGGTCAGTAAACAAATCAAAGTCGGAATGAATCAAATAATGACGCCAGTGCTTGAGAGTCTGTATGATGGCATAAAATTCCAATTCGTACGTGCTATAATTACGTTTGGCTCCATTCAACTTTTCACTAAAAAAGGCGACCGGCTTACCTGTTTGGCTTAAGACGGCACCAATACCCACCTTAGAGGCGTCTGTATGAACCTCAAATGGTAAAGAAAAATTTGGTAAAGACAATATAGGGGCAGAACAAAGCTTCTCCTTCAGCAAGATGAAGCTTGCTGTAGCTGCGTATGTCCAAGCAAACTTTCCATCCTTCATGCAATCGGTGATTGCTGCTGCAATAGTGCTAAAGTGGGGAATAAACCTTCTATAAAAGGATGCGAACCCATGAAAGCTCCTGGCCTCATGGATTGTTTGCGGACAAGGCCAAGTACGCACAGCATCAACCTTCGATTCATCCACGGAAATACCATCCTTGGATATGACGTATCCAAGAAACAAAATGCGATCTGTACCGAAGACACACTTCTTTGTAGCGGCAAAGAAATTTTGCTGGCGTAAGACTACTAAGACCTCACGAAGATGACGCAAGTGCATATCCAAGTTAGTACTATAAACCAAAATGTCATCGAAATAAACGACCACAAACTTACCCAAAAATGGTTTTAATCCTTCATTCATGACACGCATAAACGTACTTGGAGCATTGGAGAGGCCAAACGGCATCACCAACCATTCATAAAGTCCTTCCCTAGTTTTAAAAGCGGTCTTCCACTCATCTCCAGGACGTATACGAATCTGATGGTAGCCACTACGCAAATCCAATTTGCTAAAAATCGTCGCACCATGAAGCTGGTCCAGGATATCATCCAGACGAGGGATGGGAAAACGATATTTCACCGTAATCTTATTAATAGCACGACTGTCCACACACATGCGCCATGAACCGTCCTTCTTAGGAATGAGCAACGCCGGAACTGCACAAGGACTAAGACTCTCCCTGATGAGACCCTTGGCTAATAACTCCCCTACCTGACGCTGTAGTTCCTCGTGTTCTCTTGGGCTCATACGGTAATGAGATCGATTAGGAAGAACCGATCCTGGTACTAAGTCTATCCGGTGCTGAATAGCACGAGATGGAGGCAACCCCTCCGGAAGGTCAACAGGAAAAATGTCTGCAAAGTCCGATAATACTCCATGGATACATGACGGAACCTCCACAGCCGTCGCAGATGTGGGAGAAAGACCACACAAGATGAACACAATACCCTCATCAATCATCTCGGTCTCAAACGTACGCCAAGACAGAAAATTGGAAGCCAGGTTAGAGAGTGGTTTGTGCACAGCCTCCTTGGCAGGGACTAACGTGATGCGAGTCGATTTGAACCAGAATGAATATGTGTTTAGTTTACCATCGTGCATTACCTCCCTGTCGTATTGCCAAGGTCGTCCCAATAGAAGATGACAAGCATCCATAACCACGACATCACACCACAAAGCATCTTCGTATATAGAACCAATGGAAAACTTCACAAGACAACGTTTGGAAATAGTTACCTCCGAACCTTTACTCAGCCAGTGAAGAGAGTACGGACTAGGATTTTTCTCTGTTGATAACTTGAGCTTTCTCACAGCTTCTTCAGACACCACGTTCTCACAGCTTCCTGAGTCAATGATCATTCGACAGACTTTGCCTTCTATGGTGCACGTTGTCTGGAAGATGTTCTTTCTGAGCCATGACTCGTCAGCATCGACCTTCGGCGTCAGGAATGATGGTCGAGAAATCATCAAGCAGTCACCTTGGTCCCCTGGCAGAAATACTTCATCGAACTCAGTTGATGTCTCCTCCGCATCAGCAAAGACATCATCAACAACAGTAGTCTCTACGAGTAAAGCTTTGCCAGGTCGACCAGCCTTACGACAATCGTTTGCCAAGTGACCAGGATCACCACATAGGTAGCATTTAGGACCAGGCCTCTGAGACGTACTAACATTCTGTTGAGCGGAAGCAATCTGTGAAGGAGCAATAGTAGTACGACCAACAGCTGCTCTAATTGACTTACGGTATAATTGCTTTTCCAAACGCAGAGCTCGTTGGTGAACCTCAGACACAGAAAAATAATCAAACATATTTAGTGTGTTCTGTAAAGTCTCACGCAGACAACCTATATAGCGGGATACAAGCTGATCATCGGTGTCTGTAATACCTGACCGAGTGACCAAATCATAGAACTCTTTCGTATATTCATCAATGGATCGAAAACCCTGACGAAGATTTTGTAAACGAATATACAGTTCTCTGGTATCGTTAAATGGCAAAAAGGCTGAACGCATACACTTTTCAAGCCTTGCCCAGGAAGAAATAGGAGGTTTACCTTTCTGAATTCTAGATGCTTTCAACTGACGCCACCAAACAGCAGCCCTTCCGCGAAAGCGCGTAGCCACAAGCGGAACCACTCGATCATCAAGAACCCTCTTAAATTCCAGAACTTCCTCCACGGTAGAGAACTAGTCTATACAATCTTTCGGTGATAAACCGCTACCATGAAACTCAGGAATCTCTATGCGGAATGACGATTCCCAACTCCTAGAAGCACGCTCACGCCCAACAAAGGGGTTTTCAGTATCAGTATCGTCATCTGTTCCATCCGAATTGGATTCATCCGTAGGAGGACGACGACGCTCATGTCGTTGTAACAATGTTGCTACTTGACCGGCGAGATGCTCAACCGTGCGTGATAATTCATCGTATCTAGTTCTCTCCATCACCTCATCAACTAGAGCTTCGCGAGGACCACCCTGACCTCTACCACGAACCATGTTGGAACGATCGATACCCAGATTCTGAATACCAAATGGTGTAGAACGTTAGTACTAGGAATCACACAATGTATAAAACTTCTCAAAGGAAGAATATCATTATTCAAAGTCCGTCTTCTTTTCTTTTAGACGAGGACATAAATAGGCCTTATTAGGCTTAAAGATAATATCTTCTAAGATTAATGCAAATAAAAGGAAATCTACCCAAATACGATATCATGCAAGATATCTTTTATTTCTTAACAAAAATAACAAACATGCAGATATTCTTGCATGGTTAACGAATATTCTTTCGCTGATCTCTTCCTTTCAAATAAGATTCTGCCATATCTTGCACTACATCACTTTTGGCGAATCCTAATGTATGCACCAATCCAAGGCTTCTACATGTATAATGCCAATATTAGGATTGCACAACGAATATCACAATGGTGTTGGTCATAATGGTTGAATAATTTTGTTATGCAGCTACGAAAATGGTTGCATAACATATTATGCATCTACAAAAGTTGTTGCATAACTTGTTATGCAGTCCAATAAATGGTTGCATAACACGTTATGCAGCAACTTTCTTGTTAGTATTGAAAACAACAAAAAAAAGAACTTCAGATCTTGTCATGCATCTACAATAATATCTGCATAAGATGTTATGCATTCGTGAAATGGATGTATAAAGCATTATGTAATCACTTTTTTGTACATTGAAATAAAAAAAAATTGATGCATAATCTTTTATGCATCCAAAGAAATGAATGCATAACTTGATATGCATCAGAAAATATTGTTGCATACTGCATTATGCATCAATTTTTTATGTACACACTAAAAATCAACCAAAACAATGGTTACATAACTTGTTATAGATGCATAACTTTGTTATGCAGATGCATAATTTGTTATGCAGTCGAGAAAATGGTTGCATAATTTGTTATGCGTCTGCAGAATGTGTTATGCATCTTTTTTGGTGGTTGCATAATGGTTGTGTAGTCAGTTTTCGAAATTTTGCCTAAAATGATGATCACCTCCTATTTTTTCGTGAAAAAAATATATTTGATATTGTTGTTTGTACTCGTTGCGTAGCTCTCTTAAAAATATTTCCAACGATATCAAATTTGTAAAATTCCAAGGCGCGGATTTTTAGATATGTTATATCCAAGTTGCGTTGCCAATTATACCCCTGATGCATAACCCGTCATGAGGATGCATAATCCGTCATGCAGAAATTTTTAATAATTTCATATAATTATGGGTGTCACGGAAATAATTATGGGTGTCATGGTACCTAAAATTAATTGTGGGCCTGACAATGAGAATATTATTTTTTTGGGTCTGCGCCTAATTTTCCCTATTAGAAACCTATTATAATAGCTTCTCTAGTGAATGTGAATATTTCATATGTGGCATCACTTCTAAGACATTATTTAAGCATAAAATCCTAAATATTAGGAAAAGTAAAATTTTATCCCGACCCATAAAGTTTTCTATTATTTGTTTACTTATTTGTACGCATACAATTGATTAAAATCATTTCCATTTTTATTTTTTATTGACTACTATTAATAAAAGTGCGACTAAGATGGGAAGAAATCCTCTTAGTGAATATCTAAAACTAGAGGTTTACCTAGAGGATGTCTAACTTTTTTTTTGCCACATCATCTTCACATCAATGGGTTGGAGATGATTTTTTTATAAATATTGTTGTGGATCCTAAGTGAATTAGGACTTTTTTCTTCACACACATTCCATTGCAGAGGCTCTAAGGGCTCCATGAATTTGGTTTTGAGTGCTCCCGTGGATTTAAATGTCCCAAATTTGTATTGGGGGAACCTAATTTATAATAAAAGTACCGAAATGTCCTTTGATGATTAACCTAATTTCACTTTAGTAACCAACTTAAACCTAATTAAAAGTCAAAAACTAAACCAAATACAAAATTACAAATTGTGTTTCGCCATTTCCTTTTGTTCATCTCTTCTTCTTCTCCTCCACCGGCTGTTCTTCCTCTTTTTTTCTTCAAGGACGATTAATAGTCAAATATCAGCTAATAATGGCTCGAATGTAGTAAGAAACGAAAAACCCACCCTTTTTTGATGTTTTTTATCGAATGAATAGATAAAATTTGATCTAATCGGGGTTTTGAAAATTAGTTTCTGAATTACCTACGTAGCAATATATTACGATTGGAAAAATATAAACTCCCAACCGATTAAAATATTTACGATTAGGAAACCCAACCATAAGTCATCCTGATTTTAACTACGGTCGGGAAAATATGAACTTCCAACCGTATATCCTATTTATGGTTAGGAAACCCCACCGTATGTTTAATTTTCGAGAAAAAAAAATCAAACCCTTTTTGATTTGAAAACCAAAATCAAAGTGTGATTCGATCATAAACTCTTAACTAGATCTAAAGTTAGATTATACCCGTGTACTCTCCCATCATCTGATTCATCGTGATGTAACAGTTATAAAAAAGAAAAAGGAAAAAGAAAAAAAAAACCTAGAAGTTGAATCGTTAGATACAGGGCGAAGAAAGAATCCCATCGTATCAACAATGATCAGTTTTCCCTCAAAAAAACTTGAAGACGCAAGAGCATTAGCTGATTATAAAATCCATAAAGAGTTAACACTTCCTTAAAATTTGACTTGACGTCTCTGTTTATGCTTCGTTAAAAAATGAGTGAAGATCAATCGAACTTTTCTCTTCATCGAACTTTCTTGGTTTTATAATTTTCAAACACCAAATATATGATTTTTTTATTAGGGCATCCTAGCCATTAGCAATTTACTAGGATAAGGGGTTTTGTTGATTTCTATTTAATGATCTTATTTTGTCATTTTATGAGTCCTTAAAACCATATCTTAGGAACCCCTATAATAGGTGTAGGTGTAAATAATCCACAGGGCTAGGTGGCAAGATCCTAAGCTATGATACACCGAAGAGGAAAGAGCGGCGAAGCACATGATAAGAACCAAATAGCGCAAAGATCGAGGTATCACGTGGGCCGGACGGGATGGCCCTACAGTTGTCGGATGGGACGTGACCCTTATCCTCTGACAAGTCGGATGGACGATCAGAAATCACTCGGTCATACAAAGGAAGCTGGTCAAACAATGGGACGATAAGAAAGAAGGGAGACATCGTGTCAACCAGACGATCAGGACTCGTCCTCGGGTGAAGAACTATCAAAGACCAAGACTCTATCGGCCATACCAGAAAGATGGGCGAGCGCCACCACAGGCCCGCTAGGGAACAACTAAACTGATGTAATGTGACCAACACTGTAATTTTGTTGTATTTCGACCTTGGCCTATAAATACAAGGGCTGGTCGAGAGAGAGAGGCAGGTTGAAAGAGAGAGAAACAAGACACTACATTTGAGAGTTTGAGAGTTACACCATTTGAGAAGGAGAGAACACCTTGTAATCAAAGAAAAGAAATAATAACATTCATCCTTTCACCCCGTGGACGTAGGTAATCATACCGAACCACGTATATCTTTGTGTATATGTTTGTTTGTGCATCTTTACTTAGTTTTAATTCATATTCTACACCATTGGATGTAGTGTGTGGTTTTATGCCACTACATTCTGGCGCCGACTAAGGGGAACGTCTAAGTTTTCCGGATACCTTGGCTGCGTGTGTCAACAGAGACGATCCAAAAGCTCCTAAGAACACCTTGTATGTTAGTTGATGTTATGGGATGAACTCTGTTTGGTGAGGTCTGTTTATGTTTGTTTAGTTTTGAAGTTTGTTGATATGGATGAGTTTTCATTGTTGAAGTCGTGTCGTTAGCAAGTATTTTCAGTTGGGTCAATTCCGAGCAGTGGAGTTGATAGGGAATCCTTCAAGAGCTCCTAAATAACGCTGTTAGCGTTTGGTCGAGGCCAGGGAAGGATCCTGATAACAGATCGACTAGCCATGCTCGGAGGCGAGTCTTTTTTCATGTTTCAATCTTCGTTTTCGTATTAGTTTTCGCACTTATCTCCGTATTTCAATCTTAGTTTTCGCCATACGAGTTCAACAACGGAGTACCTCTAAAACTCCCAAATAACATCTTCGATGTGTGGTTGAAGTTGCTTGAGGTTCCATGTTGGCTTGTGAAAATGCCAAAACAATAGCACGACGAGATTATCAGTCGCCGGCGAAAGAACCCAAGGAATTCAGGGAAGACATCCCTGTGTAGTTCCAAGGAAGTTCATAAGTTTTGATCCAAATTTTGACGTGGTCTGCTGACCTCATAAAAAGTACGAATTTGGATCTTTTACTCGCAAAGGAGTAGGAGTTAATGATTTGGAGTCTAGGGAATGTAGGACAAATTTTATTTAATGCAGAGTCGTGGTACTGAAAGCGACGCCGTGCAACCTTGAAAGCGGCGTAGCATGATACCCGTCTAAAAGAAACACTTAGAGTCAAAACAGGGCATACTGGCGAGGTCAGCATGATATAATATAGGGAATCGTACTTTTGAAACTTAGTTTTGGTGTCAGTCACCTTTTTCCTTTAAAACCGCACGTACTAGAGAAACTTTTCAAAAACAGGTCAAAGTAAGGTGTTGTCTGTTTCTGCTGACGTAGGTAGGGACGACTCTCGGACTTACAACATACTGTGTCTGATGGATAGCACGTCAGGGATGGGAAGAACTCTGAGGAACCACATGATCACCGGCAGTAGCATGCAAGGAGGAGTAACGGGGCCGAGGCAGGGAAGTGAGGGGCATCCACCACCTGAGGAATCACGAGCAGCTGTAAGGGGTATGCCGACTGTGGATGAGGAAATCGATCTGGGACGAGATGATGACCCCTCGCCTTTGGAGAGAATCTTCTCAACTCAGAGGAGGGATGATCAAATAGATGGACTCACCGCATCAGACACAGAAGATGATGAGCAGGCGCTAATCCTGCATGCCCAGAGATGAAACACCAGACGACAAGTTGAGTATCAAGAAGCACTCAAACGAGAGAAAGAACGACTTAGGCGAGTACAGTTAGGACGAGAAACAACTATCGGAGTCGATCCAGCGGCATCGACCCAGATAACCCCTATAGTACGACCTCCCCTACCAATGATGATGGCGCCACCCCCTGCTCATTTAGGCCATCCAAATGGTCACTCTAGCCATGAGAGTACGGATCCAACGCTACTAGAAATTCTAGAAATTCAAAGAAGGCAAGAGGCAGATTTAAGGGATCTTCAGCAGAGGAACATAGCTTTAGAGTTTGAGAACTATCAGTTACGGAACTTTAGGTCGAGGTCGAGAGGGTCTTCCAGCCGAGCCGGGCGAGTACCACCAACGACAAGACCGAGCAATTCCGGCCGATCAGGACAACCCTCGACACCACCTATACGAAGGTACGGTCCACCCGAGGATTCATCAATAGAAGACAAAGGGCGCGAGAGGAATCATCAACAGAGATACACAAGGGCCGACAATGCAACCGAAGCCAGCTAAGGGAGTTAGAAGAAAAGATAAGGAAGCTGTCAGGAAGCGGCGAAGAAGATAAGCTATCCGAGGTCATAAGCGAGGCCGAGAGGACCCCTTTCACCCAAGAGCTAGAACTAAGGGCCTTCCCACCCAAGTGCACGCTCCCCACATTTCCATGTAGGTTCGACGGTACGGGAGACGCAGTCGAGCATTTGAAGATGTACACTATGTCCCTAATCCAATGGAAGAACCATGAGGTGGTAATGTGTAAATTCTTCCCGGCAAGCCTGGAGGCGCGAGGCAAGGAAGTGGTTATACAATCTCCCACCAGGAACAGTCGAAAGTTATGAGACTCTAGTCGAAGCCTTCCTCGAAACTTACATGCACAACAACAGACCTTGGCCCAGGGTCAACAGGTTATTCACCTTGGACCGACGGTTTAGAGAACCACTCAGGTCGTTGAACGATCGATGGAGAAATTTGTGCACAAAAATTGGGAAAGTACTAGTCGACCAACAGATATTTGGGTTTGAAAACGCATTAGGGAGGTCGGACCCCATCTGGATAGATATGTTCACTGAAAAACCACAGACATTGAAAGAAATGAGGAAAATGCAAGAGCATTTCATCGCCCTAGAAGAAATTCAGGAGGAATCAAGGGATAAGGGAGTGCAAGAGGCTAGCACATCACCCAAGTCGACATCTGACGACGTTCAAAGACAACCCGAGAAGAGACCGAGCCCACCTACACGAGGAAATGGGAAGAATGAATGGGTAGCCAAAGGAAAGAGGCCGAGGCACGAGGCGAAAACACACAATCCTTTGAATGCTCCACTAGAAGAAATCTTCAAGTAGGTCAAAAAAAGGAAATCATATACCCAGCATCAAGAGGGATACAGTTCGAGGAGACCAAGGATCACCCAGAGTATTTCCATTATCATCAGTATCGAGGTCACTCTACAAATAATTGCCGAGAAGTAAAAGACATCATGCAACACCTTATTCGACATGGTTACCTGAGACAATTCGTCCGACACCCAGCCCAGGAAACCGCTACGCCCGATGCACATGTCCATCAGGTCTGAATCGACAGATCCACTCAGTTTGTCAATATGATTTCACATTCAGCCACTCAAGAGTACAATCTGAACCATGGGATCATGTCTAGAATCCACAAAAGGTACCATAACGGGTAAGAAAATTTCAGTGTAGCAAAGACTTTTACGATGGAACCTTGGATGGTGCAACCTATCATTTTCTCGTCTCAGGATGTCCCAATGAACGGCCAGGCTCACAGTGATCCCTTGGTCATCACCCTTCTGATTGAGGAACGGGGAGTAATAAGGATACTGGTAGATAGTGGGAGCTCAGTCGAAGTACTCTTCTACGATATGTTCAAGAGGATGGAGCTATCAGATGATATACTCGCCCCATCAACATATCGTATCTACGACTTTAATGGGACCGTAACCATCCCAAAGGGAGAAGTAACCCTACGAGTATCGGACGGAGGTGGTTACCTAGACACATTGACTACATTATGTGTGGTCGATGTCGCCTCGCCCTATGAATATATTATCAGGAGACCGTGGATCGCTGGAATCAAAGGAGTGGCCTAAGCCTATCATCAAAGGCTGCGATTTCCAACGTACAAGGGAATAGCCGAGGTCGTAGGCGATTCACAGGCAACCCGACAGTGCATGCAGGTCGATGCCCAAATAAATGAGGAGCGGCGAGCACGACAAAGGAGAGTGAAAAACAAGGCTAAAGAAGCCAAAGTGGCAGAGGACTTGGAAAAAGTTATTTCGCAGGCGGTCATGGCATACGAAACACAAGGAAGCGAACCTTCATAACAATTAAAGGAGACGGCACCGATGAAGGAACCAAAACCAAACATCTCGGTCGTAGAACCTACGCGGGAGATTAATTTGGGAACTGTAGAAGAACCAAGGATAGTGAAGATCGGGTCGTTACTATCAAAAGAGCAAATAAACAAGCTCGTGGCGGTGCTAAAGGAGAACATGGACGCATTCGAATGGAGCGTGCACGATATGGAGGGCATAGACCCGGAGGTATGCTGTCACCATTTAAAGATCGACCCAAGCTTCAAACCGGTCCAACAAAAGATGAGGCGAGTCACGCCAGAATTACAGACGACCTTCGAGAAGGAGTTAAAGAAGTTACATGAATCGGGAATAATTAGGAAATCACACTACCCACAGTTGATATCTAACATGGTCGTGGTACCAAAAAGAAATGGAGGAGTCAAAATCTGCATCGACTTCAGCGACCTGAACAAAACTTGTCTGAAGGACAGTTTCCCTCTCCCAAGCATCGATCAACTGGTGGAATCTATAGTGGGGTACGAGGCACTAACGTTGATGGACGGATACGCGGGGTATAACCAGATCCCGCTGGCCACCGAGGATCAAGAACACACCTCCTTCTTCACACCAAGGGGCCTATACTGCTACACCAAGATGCCGTTTGGGCTGAAGAATACAGGCGCCACATATCAAAGGTTAGTGGGAGACATGTTTGAAGACCAGATCCACAACACCATCGAGGTCTATGTCGACAATATGCTAGTAAAAAGTCGCATAGCCAAGAATCACATCCGAGACCTGCGGGAAATTTTCCGGACGATGAGAGAATATAAAATGAAAGTTAACCCGACCAAATGCGATTTTTGGGTCACATCGGGAAAATTTTTGGGATATATCATCACTCCAAAGGGGATATAAGAAGATCCCGAGAAATTCAGAGCCATCCTTGAGATGCCTTCACCATCCACAATAAAAGACGTACAAAAGCTGAATGGAAGTATAGCAGCATTGGGGCGATTCATATCTCGGTCGTCCGACAAATACAAGGATTTCTATAACACTCTTAAAAAGGGAGAGAAATTCAAATGGACGGACGCTTGTGAGGAGGCGTTTCAGAATATTAAGCTACATCTTGCAAGTCTTCTAGTATTACAAAGACCCGAGCCATCGGAGGTCCTCACGTTATACCTTGGAGAAACTTCATATGCTATCAGTGCAGTCTTAGTTCGAAATGAAGGGACCGAGGAAAAGTCTGTTTACTTCATCAGCAAAACATTAAGTCCGACCAAGAAAAATTATACAAGGATGTAACATATGATTCTAGCGCTAGCTTTCGCCACCTGAAGCTAAGGACGTATTTCCAAGCCCATCGGATCCGCGTACTCACAAAATCACATATTGAGGCGGTACTGGACAATGCAGGACGATCTGGAAGGATCTCCAAATGGGGGGCGCAAATTAAACAGTTCGATGTTTTCTACAAAATGAGGACATCAGCGAAGTCACAAGTAGTGGCAGATTTCTTGGCGGATTTTCCATTAAGCGAAGAAGATGAGGTCAAGGATATACCCGGAATGGAGGAAGATCGGGAAGATCCGGTCGACTTACTTGAAGCAAGTAGACCAACACGTTGGGAAGTATTCGTCAATGGAGCGTCGAACAAAGATGGATCGGGACTTGGAATAGTATTTACCACGCCGAAGGGACGAAAAATAGTCCATTTGTTCAGATTGGAATTCAAGTCAACAAACAACCTCACCGAGTATGAAGCAGCGGTTCACTCCCTGAGGCTAATCGTCGAGATGGGCCTACAAGATGTAAGATTAGTGACTCGCAGTTGGTGATCCGACAAATTACGGGAAAATACGCCATCCACGACCCGATTTTGCAAAAGTACTGGGAGCTCGCCCAATTCTACATCGACCAGATCCCCAGCATTAAATTTCGCCACATATGCAGAAAAGAAGATCGACACTCGGACGCATTGTCATACATTGCATCCCAGCTCACGGACCCAAGTGTGGAGGGTATTCGTGTCATGAGACTCCTCACCCCATCCGTACCAGAGACTCCCGAGGTACACATCAACGTGGATATCAACACGGATGATAGGTATCCAGACGGAGATTGGAGAAAGCCGATTCATTCGTACTTAGAGACAGGAGAGTTACCCAAAGGACGACCCGAGATCAACAAGATCAAAGGCAAATCGGACGCTTATGAACTGAGGGGTGGTATTCTATACAGGAAATCGTACCTGGGACCACTCTTAAGATGCTTAAGCAAGGAGGAAGGCCAGAAAAACTTGAATGAACTACACTATGGAGCAACCGGAAATCACAGCTCGGGACGAAGTCTGTCAGCAAGAGCAAAAACAAAGGGATACTTCTGGCCGTATATGAATGGTGATGCAAAACAAATGGCGCAAGATTGTGAAGAATGCCAACAGTTTGGTAAGAAGATACATGCGCCATCAGTAACTCTAAACTCGGTGGTAATCCCTTGGCCCTTCGCCAAGTGGGAGATCGATATCGTGGGACCACTACATGCGGGATCGGGGCATAGAAAATACTTGATCGTAGCAATGGATTACTTCAATAAATGGGTGGAGGCGATACCATTAAGGCATATCCGTGATAAGGACGTCTTCAAGTTCATTTGGGAGCACATCATATGTTGTTTCGGAGTACCAGCGGCCATCGTCTCGGATAATGGAAAATAACTCCAGGGGGAGAACATCGATGTACTATTTAACACCTACAACATCAGAAAAAGCAAAGATACCCCCATATATCCTCAAAGCAATGGGAAGGCCGAGATCACAAACAAAACCATCGCCGACAATATGAAGAAAAAATTGGATGGGGAATATGGTGATTGGTGCGAAGAACTCTACAACGTCTTATGGGCCTATCGAACTACTCGAAGGGAAGCAACTGGGCTATCACCTTTCATACTGGCCTATGGAACTGAAGCGATACTACCAACTAAAGCGATGATACCCACCACAAGAACCGAAGCCTAGAGGCGAAACATATCGGCAGATCTAATATTGGCCAAGCTCGATGATTTGGAGGAAACAAGGGAGATGGCGTTACAAAAAATGGAGAACTACCAAAGGAGACTACAACGAGAATACGACAAACGAGTTCGACCAAGAGAGTTTGAACCGGGACAGTTAGTGTTGAAATATCTAGCCGATTGGGAACGTGACAAAAAGGGAGGTAAATTAGCGGCAAAGTGGGGAGGACCATACACAATCGTGTCTAAAGCGGGCGAGGGAGCTTATCGATTACTCAAGACAGACGAAAAACCCGAGTTAAAACCGTGGAACGCTCAACATCTGAAGATCTATTACCCATGAGGGGTTCGAGGAAAACAGGTAAACATACTTTTCATTCATTTCTTTAAAACCGCGAGGGGTAGGAAATATGACATGAGCGACCAATGGTCATTCGTACACGGAGAAAAGCCAGTGAGGAAGTGCCGAGGTGACTTACACTCGAATGGTCATTCGTACTCGGGGCAAAGACAGTGAGGAAGTGCCGAGATGACTTACACTCGAATGGTCATTCATACTCGGGGCAAAGACAGTGTGCAAGTGCCGAGGTTACTTACAGTCGACTGGCTATTCGATACTCGGGGCAGTGGAAGTGTGCAAGTGCCGAGGTAGCCTAAGGGTACTGGTGGTTGGAAGCCAGTTACCAAAGGTTGTTAAGATACGATTTCTTCTCAGCTAGGTAACCTACTTACATTTGAAAGGTTACCCCCATCGCAGGTGGCCGTGACCACTTGCCCGAGTTGGTTGGTCGATAACCAATCGGGATTATCCGTCCTAGAACTAGGACGACTATTACCCTTCTACTGAATCTAAAAGATAGTGATGAGATACCTCGGCTGGGACATGGAATCAGGCCCGATGACCCTCCTTGTTGAGTGTGTTCGACAGAAAAGGCATTAATGCTAATACGCGTGACATAAAATGCAGGTATGGAACACAAACAACAAGATAACAATCATAAAACCAAACATTGTCAACACAATGATAAAAGTAGAAATTGTCAAGGAAAAAATAAGCTCGGCGAAACAGCACCCAATTCAAAGAAGTTGTTAAAAGAATAATGGGTCAAGTGTTCAAATGAATTACAACCCAAGATAAAGGGCGAATTAGTGGCGCAACACTACAAAAGACACGATCAACCCCTAGGTGGAACAGCACCAGCCCCTCCTCTCCTCTAAGCGACCTCCCGACGCTTCTGCTTAATGTAATCGTTCACACCGGCGGTGATCTCCTCAACAAGCTCGTTCTGATGAGCAGTTCTCTCTTCCTAAATTTGCTGAGAAAACTGCTGGGACATCACCTCGGAAGCGTGGATCTTAACCTTCACATCACCTTCGGCCTTCTTCCACTACTCCACTTCATGCCCGAGATTTTGCACATCTCGCTCCAGATCCTTGACACGACCTTGCTCGGCTGCAACAAAACATCATCAACACATTAACACACGGAACATGGCAGAATACGAAGTAAAAGCAACAAACTAGCTAAGTCCCAAGGTCGCCCCAGCATGCGCTCTAGAGACCTGAAAGAATTGGCAATACAAATTTTAAAGACTCCACGGACTTGGCCAACTCGTCTTCGGCCTTGGAAAGCTTCAAGGTTAACTCATTATAGTACTTTTCGTTGAACTCATTCGAGGGGCAATATTTCTTGTGATCACTCCACTCGGCATTTTGACGGTTATAAGACCCCTGTAGTATCGATATTTGGGGTTGGGTCCACTCTAGGTCACTGGACAGTTTGTCGAAACTCTTAGTCATTTCAAGAAGATCTCGGTTGGACTGCTCGCCCACATCGTTTTCCCACAAAATTCGTCGTCGATACTCGTGAAGATCTCAATTTTGAAGTTTCAGGGAGCCATTCTGACTTTCCAGATTGTCGTCCAGTAACGTTTTCTCAGCAACAAGTCTTTGAAAGATGCCCAAGCGAGCTCGTAAGTTATCTATCTCTTCGGGAACATACTCAAACAGGCGATATCTGTCCAACTTTTCTTGAAGTTGTTGGATCTCGGCCTCCTGACGGTCTATCTTCCCATCCTTATTAGAAATTCGTTGTCGAAGATTCTCCACAAGATCTTTCTCGATATCCCACTTTCTCTTCATAAGCCTATAATCCGAAGCAGCGTCTAGATCTATGCTAGATATTTCGGATAGAAGAATAGTACTTGACTCAGGATATTGGCACGAAGAACTCAATCAACACAACTATTGGAAACAATGTACCTTGCGCATCGGCGATTTTGATCTCCAGATTACGGGATCGTTCCTTCTCATGCTGAAGAGCAGCCTCCAACTCCCTAATCTCTTATCGGCGAAGAGCAGCATCCAACCTCGACCGGTTCAACGACTATAGATTCCATCTCAAGGCGAGTTAGTAGGGCTCGATAACACCAAAAAGAAAAGTGCAAAAAAATCACTTACCACATTATCAAAGACCGACGCGATATCACGATACAGGGGAACGACAACAATCATCTTCTCATCAGTATAGGAACCAAACTCCGCAGAGTTCAATGTACCAAGTGAATCACAAATAGGGCCCGATATGGTAAAGGATGTCTGAACACCCGATGAAGATCCAACAACCATATGGGGCAACCTTTGGAGTGATGTTCGGGTCGGCCCCTGAGCACCAGATTGCACGCCGGGAGTCACAACAGCAGTCTCCTCATAAACCTCCGCTTCCTTGTGACTGTCGGCATCCTCATCAAGCAGATGATCGTCCCCATATATATCGTCCTCATCATCTTGATCGGGGATATCGATCACAATGTTTTAACTTTTCAGTGCCACGCCCTTTGCCGCTACCTTCCCCCCAGGAGGATTACGCCTTGGGGACGAACCTTCACCACCACGAGTATCGAACCCCCTAACATCTTCATCCTCGCGCCTAGGGAACTTCTGCACAAGGTTCAGCGTCAGAACACGTGAAGGCAAAAAACAGGGGAAAGTACATGTACTTAGAATAAAAGCTATATGTTTGTTACCTTCCCCTGATCTTCCTCGACCCTTGTGCCAGCACTCCTCTTCTTGGAAATAGTAGCCGCCTTGGTAGACTCGCCCTGAGGCTTAACCTACGACAACAAAGTAATCAGTACCCCAAGCCGATACAGTAGGAATCAAAGAAAATAGAGAGAAAACAACATACCTTATCATCGTTAATCACCCAGAATGGATAAGGCTCTGCAGGAAATTGAGGAGGAGGAAAGTTACCATGCAAAATTTGGCCGCAAACAAGAAGAGGAACTCGGTCCCAGTATGGGTCATTGGTGTGGCGAGCACGCTTGTTGGAACCTTTACCAAGGGGATCAACATATAGCATCAATCTGTCAACACCCTCGGGCATAGATTTCTGACGGTGAGGGCTAGCAGCAAAACCAGCAAGGTCACCATTGGTAGCTGTCCCGCTCCGATAGTTCACGATAAAATTGGAAGAAGTGTAGTCGGGAGCGTCTCCAGGATTATAGGTCGACCAATCGGCCGTAGATCCATGACCCTCGCCTCGGTCTCTCCACTCATTCATCGGACGGAAAGTGTTTCCATTCCACTGAGTCAAGGCCCGATATGGATGAAGCTGCGACAATACCTCATAGTAGAAAGGAATGGCAGGGTTGTATAGAGGAACGCGAAGGCCAAGTTCTAACTTCCCACGAGTGACGATGACCGCCTCGGATGACTGCCCATGCTTATAGACATCGATATTCTTCAACACACCCGTTTGGCCCGAGACTAGGGTCACTTCATAGTTTTGAAGACCGAATTCTTCCTTCAACTGTTCAATAAACTCATCATCAGACAAGTCTTTGGAGATTCTCTTGTCATCCCTACATGAAAAAGAGGGAGAATCATCAGGAAAAAGGGAATTTATAGCACGATAATCGTGATGGGAAGGACTCTCAAGCCAAAATAAGGAATCAAGAGAAACAACATCGCTCTCGGAGAAGGTATCACTCACGCACCTTTTTTCAGTCATTGACGGAGAAGAAGTAGCCACGGAAGAGAGCAAACGGAGAAATATGAACTCTGATGAAGAGAAAAGTGAAAAGAGGAACCAACCACAACTGTCGCAAACCTCACCAACGGAAACACCGAAGATGAAAACTGAGAAGATAAGAAGGTCACCGGAGTTAATGGCGTCGGCAAGGAAGGAAGGTGAAGAAGAAGAAAGAGTAGTGTTTGGTTTCTCTGAAAATGGAGAATAGAGGAAAGAGAACATAAAGGGATATATTTATAGGATGAAGTGTCTTGACTCTCGTCATGCTCAAGGACGTGGGAAGATGGAACGATTTTCTTTCCCTCGTGCCAAGCACACGAGCGAAAGAAGGGGCATAAATGTAGGTGTAAATAATCCACAGGGCTAGGTGGCAAGATCCTAAGCTATGATACACCGAAGAGGAAAGAGCGGCGAAGCACAGGATAAGAACCAAATAGCGCAAAGAGCGAGGTATCACGTGGGTCGGACGTGATGGCCCTACAGTTGTCGGATGGGACGTGACCCTTATCCTCTGACAAGTCAGATGGACGATCAGAAATCACTCGGTCAAACAAAGGAAGCTGGTCAAACAATGGGACGATAAGAAAGAAGGGCCACATCGTGTCAAGCAGACGATCAGGACTCGGCCTCGGGTGAAGAACTATCAAAGACCAAGACTCTATCGTCCATACCAGAAATATGGGCGAGCGCCGACACAGGCCCGATAGGGAACAACTAAACTGATGTAATGTGACCAACACTGTAATTTTGTTGTATTTCGACCTTGGCCTATAAATACAAGGGCTGGTCGAGAGAGAGAGGCAGGTTGAAAGAGAGAGAGAGGCAGGTTGAAAGAGAGAGAAACAAGACACTACATTTGAGAGTTTGAGAGTTACACCATTTGAGAAGGAGAGAACACCTTGTAATCAAAAAAAAGAAATAATAACATTCATCCTTTCACCCCGTGGACGTAGGTAATCATACCGAACCACGTATATCTTTGTGTCTATGTTTTTTTGTCCATCTTTACTTAGTTTTAATTCATCTTCTACACCATTGGATGTAGTGTGTGGTTTTATGCCACTACAATAGGTTTCTACTATTAGGACGAGTGTGATTTATTGAGACATATTTAACTGAGTTAGTTATGTACATAATTCATTATATATATATATATATATATATATATATATATATATATATATTTGATTGGATTTAAATGTCTTCTATAACTATATTAGTAACAAAAATTATCCCTTTACACCTTTATTGTCACATAATCTCTCACGTTGGGAATTATTTTTGTGAATAAAAATTAAAATACAACGGATTTAAAACTAATATTTTGGGGATATACTCCTCTTACAAAGCTATACATACCTACCAAAAATGAGCGTATTCTGAGACATATAACATTGTCATCTACTACTTTGGAGATGAGCCGTTGAAAGTTGACGGATTTTTGGCAGTTAAAATTAAGACCGGTATATGGTATGGTTATTATTTCAGAATGCGCTCATTTTTGGTAGGTATGTAACCTTTATAAGAGGAGCGTATTACCAAAATATTAGTTTCTAATTTATTATCATTTGATATTCATTCACAAAAATGACCACTAACATGTGAGACAGTGTGAGTGTAAAAGTGTGAAGGAAACCTTTGTATTAGTAAATGGGTAGAATCTAATGCTTGTAAATTAACGGTAAAAACTAAGTTTAAAAATTAATCGGTTTTCTAATGGTTTTTGGTTCGGTTTTAGAGGTCAAACCAAACCAAAACCAACACTATCGATTTTCCACTTTCTACACCGTAACCAATCCATTAGTAAATGGTTCGGTTTGGTTTCTTCCTAATTGGTCTGGTTTCAGCGAAAAACCGAAACCATGTTCAGCCCTAGTAATAGGATTTGAATATGATGTAACAAATCAGATGCAAAGAGCCAAATTCGGTCGAGTCAGACAAATTAGAAAAAGACAAGAAAATTGTGGTAAGGTCAAATGATTGTGTGAGTGGATCCTTTTTTTGGGTAACGTTTGAATTTTGGTATGTGGATCATTTTTGTTTGGCAAGGGAGAAAACTAAATGATTGTTAATGCAAGTACCGGTATATTCGGAAGAGTAACGAATCCTAAGGCAAAAAAATAATTGTCTTATGTTATACGTGATTTAGTATCCTCTCCAATAAACTGATACACCATATTATCATTATGTTGGGAAATAATCGTTGATGAGAAATTGAACTTCTAGCCTCAAATACAGTTGTCGGCCCTGCATAATTGGGTTTTCCCTAGCCAGTCATCACGATTTAACGAAATTAACGTTTTGTTAATGACATAAATTCTCTCCCCATAAATTGTTAGTCTTGAAGAGAAAGAAAGAACATTATTCATCTTTCAGAACTAAGTTTCAAATGTATGAACCAAAACTTAAAGCACCAAGTTATGTGCCTACAAAATTTATGAATCCTCGAACGGTTTTGGGATGACCTGTGTTTACTAATTCAGTGATTTTGTTTTCACAAAATATATATATATAACATGAGCCAACTGGTAGCCTCATCTCATGTGTCTGCATAAATAGGTAAGGATATGCCTATGGCACCTTTGTTCACATGTCGGGCAAAATTTGTTTATTCCGTGCTAGTCCCTTTAATCTAAAAAGATCATAAGGAGCAAATTTGCAAATTTTAAAGGAGGCATGAGATATTGGAACAAAATTTCGGAATACTTTTCGTGGAAATACTGAGTCTGTTAATTAGTTGTTTTTTTTCTTTCTTTTTGGTTTAATAACAACAAACTAGAAATGTTGGAATCTTGCAACAATGAACAAAACGTTAAATGGATATCAAAATTAATACATAAGGAACCAAATCAAAACAACTCTATTGCAACAATAACTTAATGGTTCCAAAGAACACTATGAATCTATGATGCCCAAAAAATCGTTCTAAAACATAGTATACCATATCCAGGACCAACAAAAATGTGTAGTAAAAATAAATGCAGTGTTAGGCCTTGTACCCTAGCTTAAACAGGGTACATTAAGCTTCCACTCCTCAGAAGTATTTGGGTCAGTTATGTGGTAGAATCGTTGGATACATATTCGACTGAATTTAAAAGTTTTCTATAACCATATATATAATTTAACAGGATTTGAGTGTGATGTAATAAATCAGGTGCAATGAGACATATTTTGCTAAGTTAGTTATGAACCTCATTCATCGGATATATATTTGACTAGATTTAAATGTCTTCTATAACCATATTATTTTTGTGTTAATTGTTTTTTTTTGATCGGTCAAAGAGAAAATTCATTGAAATAAGAAGTACTTAAGAGGGGTACCTCAATCCAATGAATACAAGTGGGAACAAAAAAAGCGAAGGACACTTCGAAAAACCCAAAACAACAAAAAAACAAGCTTACAAAGGCAGGAATAAAGAGTCCCATAATGCAATTACCATATTCGCCGTCAATCCTAACATCTTTGTGTTTGACTCGGACCAAAAGAATGCTTGTAGTTTAACATTTCTAATGAGGCTTCCAAATTTTCTTTTTGTTTTCAAAGACTCTTACATTTCGCTCTGTACATATGCATCACCATATTGCAATCGGAATGTTATTCCAAATTCGACCAAGTCTTTCATCACCCCAGTAAACTTCCACGACTTCACATTTGTGTTGATTGCCTTGTTGCAGATGTCACTGTGGTACAGTAGTAAAGTCGTTTGGTGATGATATCAGCGACCTGAGTTCGAAACTCGTTAGCATCGGGGTGGGGGATTTTTCTCTTTCTTTTCCTAGCTACATGGACTTGTAGGTAGTAGACCTCTTTGAGGTTTAAACTTTAATATAAACTTTCGACTTTAAACCCACTTTAAAAAAAGAAAAGAAATCGGATACAAAGAGCCAAATTCAGTTGAGTTAGAAAAAGGCAAAAAAACTTATCTGACTGGATTAAATGTCTTCTATAATAGGATTTGAATATGATGTATCAAATCGGATGCAAAGAGTCAAACTCAGTTGAGTTAGAAAAAGGCAAAAAAAACTTGTCTTTAGGTTAAATGACTGCCATGGACTTAGCCGAAGCAGATCTTACGGAAGCTCTGGTTTAGAAACTTTTGTTTTGGCATTGTTAGAATTTTGGCATGTGATACATTTTTGTTTGGCAAGGGTGGAAATTACATGACTGCTAATGGAAGTACCAATTTATTGGGAAGAATACTAAATTTTCGGAAAAACAAAAATTTATCTAATGATCATATGGGATTTGGTACCCTTTCTAGTATACTCATATACCCTATTAACAATATGCTGGGAAATTATCGTTGACGGGTAATAGAACTTCTAGCCTCAAATACAGTTGATCTACCCTACACAACTGGGCTATCCATCGTGACTCAACGAATGTATGAGCAAGATAATTTTTCTGATGTTACCTAAGATGATTTTTAAGCCATATATATTTTGTTAATGGCATAACTTCTCTCTCCAGATATTGTTAGCCTCAAAATGAGAAAAAAAACAACAGAACATCATTGATTTTCGGAAAAAAGGTCTCAAATGTATGAACTAAGACTTAAGCACCAAATTATATGCACACAGAATCCATGCAGCCCAAAAGGGTTTTAAAATGACTTGAGTTCACTGATTTTGTTTTCACAACAAGTGTATATATGAGCCTCCGGCAACCGGTATCCTCATGTGTCTGGATAAGTAGGAAAGGATATGCATGTGGATCTTTGTTCACATCCTTTTTCTCGACCAAAGTTTGTTTGTTTCTTGCTAGTCCATTTATAAGGAGAAAATTTTATTTCATCTATAGGTAAATAACTAGTTTAGGTAAAGATTTTACATAGTGAATTAAAGAAGCCATGAGATATTGGAGCAAACCGGATATTTTCTATGGAAACACTCGAGGCTTCTTCGCAGCTGGTTTTTTCTTCCTTTTCCATTTATAAGGAAAACATATTGAGAAGATTGCAAGAGAGCTATTGTACAAAGCAGCACAACAGCTAGATAATACAAGCTAAATAAACATCTTTCATAAGGATTGCAAGGATAATAGTACCACAATCATAGAAATGCAAAGGGAAAAAACTAATTTTGATTGAGAAGATTAAACAAGAATTTCAATTTAATACGCTTAGCGTCTCTCAAAGGATGCATACTATGCTCATCTGTCTTTTTTTACACTTGTACTTTTTCGAGGTGTTGTTTTATTTATCTTCGATAATCATATGTAAAGTAAATATTTCATTTTGAATAAAATGAAATGAAATGCGTTAAAGAAAAATAAAACTTATTATTCGATGGATGCTAGCCCTACTACTAAAGAAAAATAAAGGGGTAATTTGCGTTACCTTCCCTGTAATGATTGGTAATTTTATACCTCTCCTACAAAATTTAAATTAGCAAAACCTCCTCTCGTCAATAATTCTGTTTATTCCAAGTTAGCTGACTCAACACTAACTTATACGTGGTTTTATTTTTTTGGAGTAATTTGCGTTACCTCCCCTGTAAAGATTGGTAATTTGCATTACCTCCCCTGTAAAGATTAGAAATTTGCATTACCTCCCCTACAAAAAATCACGTGTAAGTTTGTGCCGAGTCAGCTAATTTGGAATAGACGGAATTATTGAGGAGAGGAGGTTTTGCTAATTTTATTTTTGTAGGGGAGGTAATGCAAATTATCAATCTTTACGGGAAAGGTAACACAAATTACCCCAAAAATAAAACTTAATAAATATGAGCTAACTGAAAGGTACGCACAGTGTCCCCCGGGAACGTATCTACTATGTATGGTGCCTATTTGCAACTCCACGATAACCTGCTAACAATTTAAAGATAGACTTGGCCCAAAACATGTAAGAGATTTATATTTCTGAACTTTCTCCTATAGAACAAAGGGTATGCTATCAAATAAAACAGCAAGATGTCTGCAGAACACGATTTGGAGGCTCCCAATAGAAGTGAGATTTTGCCTAGAATTGAAATGAAAATTTAACACAATGCACAAAGGTGTGTGGACGTAAAATGTATGAAGGGTAGAAATGACTAGGGCTGAACATTGGGTCGGGTAGGTCGGGTTTGGACTCACCCGCCACCCTACCCGCTGATGGCGGGTATTTGAAGCTATCACCCGTAGTTGACTCAACATTAAAACGGGTAGGTTTTCACCCGACCCACATTTCAGCGGGTTGGGTCGGGCGGGTGACGGGTTTACCCGTCGTAAAACAGATGAGAACTGAGAAGTATATTATGTACAATAACTATAGTCTATAACTCTTAAAGAAGATAAAAGCTGACCCCATGTTCAAGTGTTAGGCAGCAATTAAAAGTGTTTAAAGGTGCAGAAAGATAAAGCTAAGAATAGTAACAAGAAATGAGTTCAAAGCTCAAAAAAATAGCGCATTGCTGATCCATACTATTTGCAACATTCTCCCTCAAAAGATTTGGATGTTCTACCCCCCAACAGTGAACTAAGCCATCATCTTGTCTAAGCCAATAGGAATCAATCATCATCTACGATGATGGAAGAAGTAGCAAGGTCACCAAATAGCTCTGCAATTTTGCAAAAAACAAAGTGAACAATTAGTAAAACGAAATCATCCTTCATGACATACTGTTTACATGCTACAGGTAATATGATCTACAAGAAACCTAACAGGTACTGTGCTCTATAAGAAACGGTTGATGTCATTAATCAAAGCATGCTCTATAAGAAACAGTTGATGTCATTGATTAAAGCATCCATTGTAAACAGTCAAGTAAGGGGTGAAAGATCCAGTTAAATACTAACATTACGATCCATTGAAAACTAACATGTTAGGCTCAACAATTATGAACCAGAAAAGAAAATTAAAAGGTAATTATCTACCAACCAAGATATGTCTATTGAGTCATTGAAACAATATAAACTTAAAAACAACATAAACTTAAAATGAACCAAGAAAGTATTAAAATTAACATACCCAACTCAAGAATATCAATCTCCTCCTCCTACATTCCAAGGTTAGAAGAATCCATATCAATCGGAGTACGTAACCAATTTTGTAATAAAATTAAGGCCTCAAGTGCCCCACTGATGCTCCAGGGCCAGACACATGACCAGAACGCGGTGGAAGTTGAGGCGGAGGTCCCATTTACGATGCAATTCCATGTACAACTGGAAGATTTGAAGCAGAATCATCTTCTTAGATTTCAACCATGGTAAGTGGTAACCTGCACATAAGAAACAAGTGACAACTCAATACAAAATGAAATGACTCTAATGGTGTCACTAAAGACTGAAAAATCAATCCTGATTCCTAAATTACATGAAAAAATATAGAAGGTATGCTGATAACATCAATAACCAGGTTAAATGATGGGGACCAAACCCAATTGAATTTATGCAACATATAATCAAAATATGAAATTTAAAAAACTTGAATAGCTATTATAGCTTCATACTGACAAATTTCTAAAAATGAAAAAAAAAACAAATAAATCAAAGAACAAAGATAAACCCAATCCATTAAACGAAAAAAGGGAACAAATTTCAACCACAATACATCAAACAATCAGATTTAGATTCAAATTAAAAACTAACATAAACCCTAACCATGAGATGGTATTACAATCGAACTCCAAGTATCAAAAAATCAAATTAAAATCATAGTAAACCCTAATAAACAGATTCAAATCAAACAAAATCAACCCTAACAATCATCTTTGATTGAATCATGAGATGAAATTACCTCACGTTGTTGCCTTGTTGGTGTTACTGGTGATGAAGATATCGCGGTACTGGTGGTGATTTGATCTTTGAAGAGTGACTCTGAACTTTGGTGGAGAAGAGAAACCGAGAGGGAGACTCAGAGAAGTGAGAACTGAAAAATGAAAAGAGAAACCGAGAAAGTGGAGTCGGTCGATTAGGTATTTAGGTTGATTTAGGTTTTACTCTTCAAAACTAGTCATAAAAACCCAAGGTGACCAAACTTGTGGTACAAAAACCCCACTCAAGTGTTGGGATTCATTAGAACTCCATCTTAAACTAAATTATACAAAAACCCAAAAATTTTAAAAACTTGATACAAAAACCCCAAATTTTAAAATTGGTTTCATCAAATTTTATGATGAAACCAAAAATTGGTTTCGTCAAATTCTACGAGGTTTCATCAAATTTTATGATGAAACCAAATTTTGGTTTCATCAAAATTTTGTTTTTTTGGGGGTTTTGTGTTACTTTTGATTTGACGGGTTTTTTGTGGATGGATAGTGACTCCTTTGGAGTTATAACTCGCAGACCATTTACTCTTGCTAAAGGATTTAACGGCTGGGATTGTGGATGAGAAGTAATCCAAGGGTAATGGATGGCTTGATGATTTCTAGGCGGGTGAGCGGGTAGGTTGGATTTTATAAGGGGCGAGTCATAGTCGACCCAATACTTGGCGGGTTTCAAACGCGGCTAGTCATAGTCGACTCGTGTGTTATGTGGGTAGGGTTGGGTGCGGGTAAAGGCGGATGTGGGTCGGGCCGGCGGGTAAGATCGGGTTTGTGCAGCCGTAGAAATGACTCTCGAGAGTTATGTAATTATTTACTGTTTGGTTTTCGCGATATGTAAACAACATCAACATGAGCCATCCGTAATTCCTTGTGTCTCTCTATATAGTTGAATATTTGTATTTGTTGTTATGCTTAGTTCGAAAATCAGTATCATTTCATTTATCAAAATTTCAACTTATTTTGTCTCGAGATTTTATATTCTTCCCGTAGAAGAAGTCTTTAGATATCGGAGTAAGCTGAATATATTGTAAGGAAAAAAATGAGAACCATATGTGGATAATAAAAGAATTATCGAGAATTGGGAATCTGACATGCCTTGAAGTGTTAAGTTTTAGGTAGTTTAGATGGTTATTGTGAAGGAAACTACGAGGGTCTTCAGTCGTAACTCCATAATTTCATTCCTTTCCCTAGATAACATAGATGCGTCTTGAGGAATGATGTGTACCTGCAAACTAATTTTTATGGTAAGGAATTATAATTGAGGAATGCTCTGTGAGCTAGTGACTACAGCGAAAGCAGTTTGAGTTTTGTTTTGATCTAGGCGGTTTAGAACATATATTGATGAAGTGTTAGAGATTTTAATACTTTAGTTTAGTTTTATTCGTTTACAAGTGTAAGAACATATTAAACAAATATATGTACTTAGTCTTATTTATTTCTTTGTCGATAAACGATACATTTACCTTTTTTTTTTTTTTTTTTCTATATGCAAATACAAATACACAACTACATCTCCTTATATATGGTCAGCACACAGATGATGGCAGTAGCCAAACCGGTGGAACAAACCACGACATATGACAACTGTTAAACTTAGCCCATTGAGCAAGCTCATGAACTACGTTGTTAGCCATACAATTAATATAAACAAACAACACATATTGGAAATTAAAAATTAGAAATTAGGGCTTTGATATCTTGGGAAATAGCGTGAGTTGTTTGATCTCCCTGCAATGACTTCCGCTTCTTCTGCAGAGAAACAAACTGAATTAGTAGATTCAACGAGAATAAACGTATGTTTCGAATCTCTTATTATTATGCAAATCCCCCAATTGTTGAATCAGGGTTCCAAGCACCATCCATATTAATTTTAGTCCACCCTACGTGGGAAATCTGCCACTCAGAATCTGTAAGATCTTCAGTAGTTGCATCAATTCTTTGGATAATGGGAATCATATTTCGATTCATCAACATCGTTTTAGCCCTTTCCATGATAGTTTCTGGTTCTTCCTGTTTCTTAATGTGCACTATATAATTTCTATTATCCCAGATAGACCAAAGCAAGCAAGCCACTAACGAGAAAGTTTCTCATCTGTTAGGAGAGCCCTTATAAGGGTGGATTTGAAGCCAAAACCTGATCCACTGTTGAAAGGTATAGTTCTGAAATTGCTGATTTTGAACATTTCTCATATTCCAAACCCCAGCAAGATGTTTGCAGGTGACTAATGAGTGCATAATGGATTCAAATTTGGTCTTGCACTTGGGGAAGAAGAATTCTGATATATGAATGCGGATATGGAGAATCTCCATTGCATGTATAGCCCCTTTTAGAGCCTTCACACAAAAATTTGTACCCTTGCAGGGATGTTTTGTTTCCGTATAGTCATCCACAAATCAACATAAAAAAGCGCAATTGCGGTACACCCATTTTAACTATTTTGCCATCCTTAGTATCTTGTTAAGGGGTTTCTTAAAAGTGTAAAAAAAATTCAAGTTATCCCTTTTAGATATTATTAAATATTTTAATTTTTAATTTTTTACAATTTTTTATATATTTTTTGATTTTTTAATATTTTTAATATTTTGTTTTTCTTATTTTGGAAAGAAGAAGAAGATCAAGGTTAAAACTTAAAAAAACAATTTAAAAGTTTTAATTTTTTTTTTAAAGAAAATATTTTTTAAAAATTACTTTTCTGAAAAAAACGAAAAAAAAAATTGATGCGTTCCAGGAGGTCTCAGGTTCGAGCCCTAGCTCAGCTGGTCATCCCCGTTTCCCAAAAATTAATGCGCTTCAGGAGGTCCCAGGTTCGAGCCCCCAATGACGTAATATTGCAGAAATTAACATGGAAGGTAGAGTTAGCTTGTCCCCCTTGTGACACAATTTCAGCCCCCATCCGCTTCGGTTTCCTTGGCTAGGTTACCCATGAGGCTCACTAGTAGGATGACACAGCAACATGTTCAATTAATGTAGTAGTATGTTGTCGGAGCTTAGCTTGTTAGGCTTCCAACTAGTTAATGTAATACACTTCATCCAAGAAAAAAATTATTAAAGAAATTTTTTTTATTAATTTTTTTAAAAGCTAAAATGTATTTAATACAAGGACAATTTTTCCATTATAGTAAATAATTGGGGAAGGAGTTCTGAATTTTACTTCAAAGTGTGCCTACTTTGATTTATTGTCATATCCCCAATAAAAATGGGTACGCCCCAATTTTGTGTACTTTATTTATCACATCGCTTGTAGTAAACGTTTGTTCATATATGATTGATGTTTTTTATGTTTTTTTTTTTTTTTTTGCTAAACTTAAGGATTGTATTATAGTTTTCCCAGCAGTAAGTGAGAAAATATTAAATAGTTTATAACCCCAGACGACCCAAGGAAAACACTCGCATACAAGAATGAAGTTACGTTCAGAATGCAGCGATTGAAATGATTAGGTATCATGTACAGTCATTCACTATACTAGTGAAAAAATCGATACAATATGAGTAGTAGTGTTAGAGGAAGGATTCATTCACACTTTTATTCTTACACTATCTCACACATTGGATCTTATTTTGTTTAAAATAAATCGAACAATAATGGATTTGAAGATAATATTTTGAGGATATGTTCCTTTTATAAAGGTCTATAAGCCTACCAAAAATGAGCGTATTACAAAATATTAAACCTCATCATCTAGAAATTTTAATTTCAATGGTTAAAAGTTCGTGGATTTTCAACGACTTATTTTCATAATTAATGGTGGTGTTATACGTCTCGGAATTCACACTTTTTTGGTATATATTTAGAGATTTGCAAGAGGAAGATATTCCAAAAATATTATCTTCAAATTCAATAAAATTTGATTTTTATCATAAAAAAGACGTCTAAAGTGTGAGAATAAAAGTGTGAGTGAGTCCTTCCTTTGAGTCTGATTTCGGGAATGATGGAATGGAACATTCTAGCTCTTAGTATCAAGGTTCATCTCCTCGCAGACAAATTGGATTACCCAGTTGGCTATAGCGATTCAACATAGATGAAGAGTCAGATATTTGGTTTCAGTTCAAAATATTTGAATTAAAACCAAATATACCATGTTAGATGTCACAAAATAAATAAAATTACTGGCACAAGTTCTCGTTTCAGAGTTTATTATTGATCTCATAAAACACTTCTCATCATCTCAGTTATATCGTGAAATAAAAACTAGTGTGTGAAACTACCCGAGTCCAAAATACATGAGAGGTTTTAAAATGACTTGTGTTTGCTAGTTTTTGTTCACATCAAGTATATAACATGAAGCAAGCAATATTCTCTCTGTCCATACATATAAAAGAAGGATGTGTGTATGGTGTATTACCATAGTTCATTTATATTTTGTTAAACCTTTTAGTCTTATGGGCCGCAAAATTTCCTTTTATCAATATTTAATTAATTATTTTTCGAGATTTTACATTACCAGAATGATGAAAGAAGTTTTGAGATATTGAAGTAAACTGAATTTCTTTCTAAAGAAATGGTGGAGCCGTTTCTGGTGTTTCTTTTCTTCTTACTTTTTTAGGTTGATAAAGAAAACATGTTAAAAAAATGCAAAAAATAAGTATAAGAAGCAGCTCCAAAGAACATAAATTACAACTGAAAGTGAGTGAAAACTCATGTGATCAAGGAGGTTACAGGGTTCTTACACTTAATGTGGTCAAGGTCTCGATTGACGAGGTAACTTATCACTGATCGGTGATCAATTGATTTTAACATTTTTCTCTCGAAATTTTGTTTTATTTATTTTCCATTTGCCATATATATAAAGTACTTACTGGTAATGGTGTTAAATCTCAAAAGATAAAATGGAATTTGCTAAAACAAAAGAGCCTGTAATTTAATAAAGTTGCATACTTGCATGACAAATTAATATAGAGAAAATTATTTGGGGAATACTACTTATTTGAGAAGACAATACTGCATTGAACAAACTTTGAAAAGTACAAACAAGGAATGCTACTTGGTCTAGTCCATTTGATTTTGGGTTATGTTTGAATTCTGCTATTTCTAGATAATTTTGTAAACATCTTAAATACCCCTATCACTTAACGAGATTAGTGCTTTGTTTATGTTTCTATTGCTCAGGGTAAAGTTTAATGAAATTTGCTGATAAATGATAGGCTATAACACAATGATGGGTTTGCAGCGAGTTTTACAAACCTTTTTTTTTATTTTTTTGGTTAAGGAATTAATTGGGGGATGCATAGGGATTTTTTTTCTTTCTTTTTATTCCGGACAATAAAAACAACATACATCCCGACAGAATATTAAGAAATATTGGAGGATTTTAGTTTTTAGACTTTTTTTTTTTGAAAAAGTAAGAAGTTTATTCATGTACCAACATTTACAAGAGGTAAAAAGCGAGTATATGGATAACATTTAAAGGAGGAGAGCAACAGAAAGAAAAAGAGAAGAAGAGAAAACAAAAACAAAAGAAAACTAAGGGACGAAAATGCTCAAGTTCTTGGTGGGTAGATTGTGCTCATATTTCAGTTAGTTCTTGTGTCTCTCTATATAGTAGGAAATATGTGAGTACCGTGTATTTATTGTTATTATTCTTACTTCTAAAATCATAGTTTCATTTCATTTACGAAGCGTTTCGTTTATTAATGTTTAATCTATTTTGTATCAAGATTTTATATTTGTCTGACATAAGACGTCTTGAGATACTTGAGTAAGCTGAAGTTTTTGGAAGGAAGGAAATGATAAATGTATATAGCTAGGTAAAACAATAAGTGAAGATCTGAGATTCCGATTGGTGTTTGGTGGCTATTGTGAAGTAACTGGTTGGGGATTAAGATTCTGATATGAGTGCTTGGCTTGAAAGGAAGATCGAGGAAGAAGAAGTTTTAAATGCTATTAAGAGTCTTGGAAAGAACAAGGCCCCTGGGCCAGATGGGTATCTTATTGAATATTACCAGAAAACATGGAGCATTATAATAACTAAAGTTTTGAATGTTTTTAAAGAGATGTAGGAGAAAGGTTTTTCGGATTGGAGGTTGAAAAACACCTTTATTGCTCTCATTCAAAAGAAGAATGTAATTGAAGAAATCAAGGAATTGAGGCCTATAAGTATTTTTAATGGTGTTTATAAAATTTTATATAAAGTTCTGGCAAAAAGATTCAAATTATCTCTTCCTCGTGTTATTTCTCAGCAACAATCAGCTTTCCTCAAATAAAAACATATTTTGGATGGGGTACTTATTGCTAATGAGCTAATTGACTCAAGAGCTAAGAGTGGAGTTCCAGGTTTACTTTGTAAAATTGATTTTGAAAGGCATTTAACCATGTTAACTGGAACTTCATTGATAAGGCTTTACAGAAGATGGGGTATGTCTTGAAGTGGAGAAGATGGATACAATATTGTGTTGAGCATGTAAGGTTTTCAGTTCTTATCCATATTTCTTCTGAGGGGTATTTCAAGGGCAAAAAGGGAATCATTCAAGGTGATTGTCGGTGCAAAAATTAATCACCCTAACAATCTTCGAGATGTGTGTAAGATGATCCAATCGCCGTCGTTGATGAAAAACTCCAAAGAATTGTTGATGAAAAGTGGTGGGGGTACCTGCAAAGACACTCTGATGCTAAAGTCAGAGGGAGTTCTTAAGCAGGTGAGTTGTGGAGAAAAGGAATAGAAATTGTCTGCCTTTTGAATTGGATTTTGGCCTCTATTTATAGGCATAAAACCCTAATTTGGTTCCATAATAACCTAAATTTGTAGTTATCCAAAATAAGCACCTGGATTTGTACATATCCTTTGATATTTTTATCTATCCATGAAAATCCATGTTTACCTTGAAAGATCTTTGTGTATCTTGACAAGATTTGAATATATCTTGGTAGATCCATATTATCTTCCCAAGATTTGTGTATATCCCCCCAACATTTATACTTATCTTGAAATATCCTTGTCTATCTTCCAAGATTTGTGTCTATCTCAAAATGACTTCCACAATAAGTCATTTGGGCTTCTATAACAAGCTAGACTGGGATTCTATATTAAGCCATGTAGGTTTCCTCAATAAACCTCAAGACTTCCTCAACAAGTCCGATCTGGGATTCCTCAATAAGCCATGTGGGTTTCCTTAATAAACCCACGGGTTGGTTTCCTCAATAAACCTTCGAACTTCCTCAATAAGTCCGGTCTGGGCTTCCTCAATAAGCCCTGTGGGTTTCCTCAATAAACCCACGGGTTGGTTTCCTCAATAAACCTCCGGACTTCCTCAATAAATACGGTTTGAGCTTCCTCAATAAGCCTTGTGGGTTTCCTCAATAAGACCCGTGGGTTTCCTCAATAAACCCACGGGTTGGTTTCCTCAATAAACCTCCGGACTTCCTCAATAAGTCTGGTCTGGGCTTCCTCAATAAGCCCTGTGGGTTTCCTCAATAAACCCACGGTTTGACGCTATTAAATAGCTTATGTGGCACGCACGTACACTATTTGAATAGGGTACAAACAATGATCCTTTTTCACCTTTCTTATTTTTAATTGTTGGAGAAGCTTTAACTGCAATGATGAAGAAAGCACAAGAATATGGTTTTATTAATGGTTTTCAAGTCTCAAATTCAAGTACAAAGGTTAGTCATCTTCAGTTTGCTGATGACACCCTAATTTTTTTGGATGCTTCTGTGGATCAAGTTAAGTTTCTTAGAATTCTCTTACCCTGTTTTGAATTACTCATTGGTTTAAGGATTAATTTTGCAAAAAGCCATTTATTTGGAGTGGGTGATAATGGTTACATGAATGAGTTTACTTCTATATTAGGCTGCTACAACTCAGTTCTGCCTACCATATATCTGGGGCTTTCTTTGGGTGATAAGTATAAAGGCACAAGTGGGATAGGATAATTGACAGGTTTAATGCGATGCAAGGTGGAAAAATTCTTATCTTACAAGAGATGGTAAAATTTCTCTCATTAATAGTGTCCTTTCAAGTCTACCTTTTTGCTTTATGTCTTTGTTTGATATGACTAAATCTGTGGAGCTCAAACTAGAAAGAATAATGAGGAATTTTTTGTGGAATGATAACAAAGGACACATGGAGCTGCATTTGGTTAGATGGGATGTGATCTGCAGAAGGAAGAGAAATGGAGGTTTGGGAGTTAAAAAATTGAGAATTATGAATAAAGCTCTTTTGGTTAAATGGTTATGGATATTTCCAAATGAGTCTGAAGCTTTATGGAGGAGAATTGTTGAAGAAAAGTATGGTACTGATGGTTTAGATTGGTTTTCTAAGCAGCCAAAAGGCACATATGATTTCCGAAAGAAAGATGCCATGACTAACAGTACCTTTAAGATAAGGAACCACTCGATGTGAAGCTTCCAAGTGAGCAGAACATGGTTGGCTCAAATAATTCACAGAGTATGTGATATCAGGGCGAGTCACCTGAAGATAGAGAAGTCGACCAATTAGACGACGATAAACACTGGGATCAGGGAGAGGATCACCTGAAGTTGGCAGAAGCTTAAGGTGTTGTTCCATAGGGAAAGGAGATATCTTAGCACCTAAAAGACCATAATCATTAACAATGTCAAGGATATATTTACGTTGACAAAGAAAAATACCTTTGGGAGAACGAGAAACTTCAATGCCCAGAAAATATTGTAAACGACCAAGATTTTTTAGTAAAAGTTTGGATTCAAGTTTATGTTTCAGCTCTTTAATAGCCAAGTCATTGTTACCTGTAATAATAATATCATCGATAAACTAAAAACATAAATAGAAACCGTACCTGAATAAAAGGTGAAAAGTGAGTAATCAACACGAGATTGAACAAAACCTTCATCTAGTAAGGCTGTAGAGAACTTTGCAAACCATTAACGAGATGCTTGCTTGAGTCCGTATAGAAATTTACTGAGCTTATAACCACGAGTATCTCCCTTTTTTCTGAAATCCGGGAGGGAGTTTCATGTAAATGTCTTCATTAAGATCGCCTTGTAAAACAACGTTATTTACATCCAATTGATGAAGAGGCCAATTATTAATGGCAGCAATGGATAATAAGACACGGACTGTTACTAGCTTTGCAACAGGAGCAAAAGTTTCATGATAGTCGATTCCCTCCTATTGTGTGTATCCTTTAGAAACTAGACGTGCATTATAACGTTCAACCGTATCATCCGATCTATATTTGATTTTAAATACCCATTTACAACCAATGGCGGATTTGCCAGGTGGAAGAGTAGTCATAGTAAAAGTATCATTGTCTTGGAGAGCAGTATGTTCTTTAACTATAGCATCACGCCAAACTGGATTTTGATAGCTTCCGTGAATGTGAGTGGTTCCTTATTAGCAATGACAGATGAGATAAAAGCACGATGTTGTGGAGTAAATTTTTCAAAAAAAATGTAATTTATAAGTGGATAAGGTGTATTGGAGGTACCTTGCTTAACTGAGAAGATGTAATCTTTCAAATGAGCTGGACGATGACACTGTCAAGTGTATCGTCGGACTGACTGTTCTGGGTCAGATGCAGCAATTATTAAAGAGTTGTCTGCATTATTAGAAGGCAGTGATGGTGACATACTAGAATTAGAAGATATTAGTGGTGACGTACCATAATTAGAAGAGGGAGAGGATGCTGGAGTTACGTCATTTGTAGAATGTTGTTGAGGTGCAATAGGAGTCCCTATAGGATTTCGTGGAACAGGAACAGGAGCAGCACAGTACTGTGCAGGAATGTCATCATAAAAAATTTCTTCTTGTAAATAAGAATGTAAGAAATCAGTGATGGGAAGTTTCGCATCCTTGAAAGGAAAGTACTGTTCATGGAAAACCACGTCTCTTGAAACAAAAATAGCTTTGGTTTCAATATTTAAGATAATGTACCCTTTGTGATTATGTGGGTAACCCAAAAACACACCAGGAATTGCCCTGTGATCAAGTTTAGGGGAAATATTTGTATTTATAGCAAAGCTCAAACAACCAATACTCACAGATGTCGATAATTTGGTGACTTCCCCAAAAGTATATATTTCATGAGGAGTTTTGTGAGAGAGGATTGGAGTAGGCATTTTATTAATCAAATAAGTTGTCGTTAAAATGCATTCTCCCCAGTAAGTAATGGCAAGATTTTCCTGAAACCGTAAAGCTCTAGCCACATTAAGCAAGTGACGATGTTTAGGTTCAACTACTTCATTTTGTTGAGGAGTAGACACACAACTGTGCTGATGATGGATACCCCTATCAACAAACCAAGTCTGTATATCACGGGACAGAAATTCAGTCCCATTGTCAGACTGAAAACGTTGCAAGACAGGTAAGAAGGGAACGGTGTTTCTAGTAGATATATGAGCAATATTGTGTGGATATTGTGTAGTTACAAAATTAGTGAAAAACTTGATGAATTTAAATGTTTCACCTTTTGTATGCATGAGATAAACCCATGTACAACGAGAAAAGTCATCCACGATAGTTAAGAAATATCGTGCACTAGTGAAGGAGGGTGTCGAAAATGGTCCCCAAATATCACAATATATTAACTCAAAACAACGTTTGGAAGAAAGTTTATTTATATTAAATGATAATCGGCTTTGCTTAGACATAGGACAAACATCACAGAAGAACGAAGAACTGGAATGAATATAATCAAAATTACGATATAAAAATTTAAAACGTTCTAAGCTAGGATGACCTAGCCGACAATGCCAAACATCTATTGTGGCCTTATTACATAAGACCTTATGCGAAACTTGCTATTGCTGATGGATTTGAAGGTGATACAATCCAGAGATGAAATTAGCCTGACCAATCACTTGCTTCGTGACTCGGTCCTGAAAGAAACAAATGTTTTCGAAAAAAATAAGCAATACAGTTGGATTGGCGAGTTAACTGACTCACAAAAATAAGGTTAAATTTAAAATTCGGAATATGATGCACATTTGAAAGCTTAAGCATAGGTGAATAAACCAATTCGCTAATGTGCCTAACCATGGAGAATGATCCATCCGGTAATTGCATTTGAATTAATGAATTGACAGGCTTATAAGAAGTGAAAAACTGTAAAGAATTGCAAATATGGTGTGTAGCACCACTGTCTACGAACCATGGATCAACAAAATATGTAGTTGGAATCCTACCTGCGAAATTTGAACGATGCTCCATCTGTGCAGATTCAGGTGGAGGATTGATAAGAGCTAAGAGACGAGCATACTGATCAGTGGACAATGCTGGAATGGCTGGTTGAATGGCAGTCGAATCAGGTGGCATTGCTGTAGCAGCAGCGACTGGCAAGCTGTTGGTGGGAGTAGGAAATCCATGCAGCTTATAGCACTTGTCTCGTACGTGACCATGCTTGTTGCATTAATCACAATGAGGTCTTTGGCGCTTGTTCTGACTAGCAGGAGGATGAGACTAAGAAGGAAAGTGTCGGTTGGTGTTAAGTGCAGCTGAGTTGACAGTACGCATAGGGGTGGCAGTGATGTTCTTCTGTTCTTCTTCCTGCTGGACGAGATTGAAAATTCTCAATGCAATGGGGAATGGTTCCATATTCAAGATCTGGATGCGGAGGTTGGAGAATCTGTCGTGAAGACCTTGCAAAAACTCCATTGCAAGATCACGTTCCAAACGTTACATCATTGATTTTCCAGCGCCGCATATGCTGGCCTCAGTGGTTGCTACCAATGAGTCATACTGGTCCCAGAGAGTTTTGATTTTCGTGTAGTAAAGTGATACCGGCATGGATTCTTGACGAATACTAGCAATAGCAGACTTAAGATGAAAAAGGATTGGAGCGTTTGAAATACAGAACCTTACCTGGATTCTTCCAAATCGCATGAGATGATGCTGCATACAAACAACTTGCTCTAATATCTGGATGTACTGAATTGAGCAGCCAACTTCCTACCAAGTCATCGCACCTTTTCCATCACCCGTGGGTGAGATCATCAGCAGGTGGAGGTAACGAGCCATCAACAAAATCCCCCTTTGATATGTAGTTATTATTATCGTTGTTTATTGATAATGATATCCATCTTACTTTGATTTACATATCAAAATCTAAGACCTAGAAAAATGATAGACTCAAATCTTTTTTACCCCACTCTCTCACAGGAAAAAATATAACTTTGAGTTTCTTTCTTCTTGCTCATATTTTTGGTTAGACCCGAGAATAGGTCTTTAATTTTATTTTTTTATTTATGGGCTTTAGTTCTTTAATTTCTGTTTTTAGGTTCTTTATTTGTTGTTTTTCGTATCTATGGGGAGTATATGGACACAATTCTCATTATTTGGGGGATTTTTTTCATCATCTTTACAGCGATTTGTTCTTTGCTTTTAAATATTTTCATAGTGTTTCATAGCTTGCTACTCTGGATTTGTTAAAAATATCAATCAATTTATACAGTTTCGCTTTAATTTATTTTAAACAAGTCAATGGATACCCGACTGTGCCGAACCGGGTGAATTGGGTTTGGGCCATAAACCTGGTCCCATTAACAATATTGGACTTGGTAGCCGAGATAAAGAAGACAAAATAAAGAGAAATTGGGTCAGTTGCACAAATATTTTAAAAACATGGTTCTAATGGACGAGTAAAAAATTAGTATGAGTGAAAAGGACACAAAAAAAATAGCAAGAATGAATCTGGTTTCATCCTGGCTTAAACTTAAAAAATAGCGAGGGTGAAACTAAATGCATCCTGCTGTAAATTAAAAATAAGAAAAAATATTTGAAAATGGGTAGGATGAAACAGTTTACATCCTGGCTATTTTTACATTTTCGTCCATTTAAACAGTATCAAATTTTACATTTCTTTTTCACCCATGAGTTGTCACTATGGGATTAATTGACCAATTTTGTGTAAAATAAGTTTATCAGAAAAACATAGTATTTGATTTTCAAAGACCCGCGGGATATCTTGATCCGATAAGTGTTTTGTAGGAGTGAAATATCGCACATTCATTATGTATGCGAAGTAAAGGTCATTTATCCTAAGCGAAGACCATCGCACATACTAAAATAAGGATGACGTATTTAATGATGTCAGCATAGTCACGAGTAAAGTGTGATGATCTGTGCGAAGTGTAAAGCGTGCGATATTGAGTGAATGTACATGAGCGATTGTAACACACAATGATTCCGAAAATAAGGGATCTATTAGTTGTCATCCACTATGTAGTACCCTATATAAGGGGAAGGAATCTGTGTAAGGGGAGGGATCTCTAAGGTGAGTGTTAGACAAGAAATCAAGAGAGATAAAGTTTATTTGGAGATCAAGTAAAGTCATTGTATTATCTTGTAATCAATTATAGAATTTGATAAATAATAAAAGAATTCCATTTTGATTACTTAGAATCTTGTCTATATTCATAGGGGTGTGTTGTAGGATTTCCTGCAACTACATTTTGGCGCTAGAAACAGGGACGAGTGATATATCATGTTGGTGAATCTGTTTAAAATCAAGTTTCCAGAATTAAAAAACCTAGAATTTTTCCAACAAAATTTGAGTTTTTCATTTGATAATACAAGAAAGTGGAAATGAAAGGAATTAGATCTACTGTTAAGCAAGCGGCATCAATCAGAAGAAGTAAAAGAATTCCGAACGAAGAATAGGAGAAATTCATGAGTAATTAGAGGAAGGAGAAAGAACAAATCAAAGAAATAATGTTCCGAATGGACTACATCGTATACAAGAGCAGAATAATGATATTGATTATGATAGAGTGAGTATTCATACTGCACATACGAACTCTACTGAAGATGAAACACAGAGAACTGGAGATGAAGGAAGGATTGAAGGAAATGAATAAAATATGACACTTGAAGAACTTAGACAAAGATTGATTGCAGAACGACAAAGAGAAAATGAAGAGCGTGCGAATTTGATACGACAAAATGATGATTTAAGAGAAGAGAATCTCAGATTGCACGAACAAAAATCAAGAAGCGCTACGCGATCAAGATCAAGAACCAGCAGAAGTTCATCAAGACAAAGTCGATCAAATAGAAGAGATACCACGCGAGAGCAAACATTAGATGATATTGATGAGAACTTGCAAGAAGATGATAATCTTCAATATCAACGCGACGAAAGACGCACAATAAATGACCAATACGAGTAGCCACATGAGCGTCATCGCAGACAAGAAGATCAAAGGAGAAACAGACTTCAAGATGCAACCAAACATCATCGTACTCATTACGAATCAGATAATGATGGAGAACATGATCCATAACAAGGGATAATTCTACTACATGGTAGAAAAATGTTGAGGGATCAATATGCACGCGAAAAAGCGGAAGAGAGGAACAACGCTGTTCACGAACGTGCGAGATTTGAACGAGAAAGACGTAGAAGAAGAAGAGAAGAAACTGAAGAAAGAGAGATTGAGGATGTTATACGTCAGAATAATCATGAGAATAGATTAAGAGAAGCCAGATTAAAAAGACCTATGCAACAAGATTTAGACCAAAATATGAGCGAAGAAATTCTCAGAGAAATGGCTGAATTGAGAGAAATGATGACTATGCGAAAAAATGGCGGAAGAAGGCAGTAGAGGAAGCTGGGAAAACACCTTTTGCGAGGAAAATTTAAAAATTGCAATAATACCACCAAAATGCAATTTACCTGTATTCACTAGTATATTTGATGGTAATAAATGTGAAATACAACACATAAAAGCCTATAACCGATCTTTATTGCAGTGGGAAGAAAATGATGCGGTACTGTGTAAATATTTTCCTGCGAGCTTGACAAGAAAAGCCTTGCAGTGGTTTGAAGGATTACCAGTAGGAACTATCAGATTATTTCGTCATTTACAGAACGTCTTCTTAGGACAATATATCAACAATAATATGTCAAGACCAGGAATTGAGACGGCCTTTGGACTTCGCAGAAGGGTCAATGAAAGTTTGCGTCATTTAACAACACGTTGGTTAACCATGTGTAGTGAAATGGCAAGACGAGTAGATGAACGATTTCTTATACTAGCCTTTGTCAATACTTTTTTTCCTACAGATTTATTATATACACAGATTTTCAGGATAAAAGACACCACACAATGTCGGAGTTGCGTGAATTTCAAGAAGAGTATATTGCACTTGAGGAGAAGCAGAGATAAATGGAATCTTATCTAGTTGTAATGCCTAATGCGAACACTGGGAATGCAAGTTTACTTCCAAGGATGACAAATGTTGTTGCGAGTACATCGCAGGGAAATCAAGGAAACTTACATAAATGGAACAAAAAATGGTAGCAATGGGTAGTGCAGATCAATAGGAACTCGAAAAAGAATATAAAGAAAAACAATCCCAAGCTAGAGGAAGAAATAACAATATTCAAAGAATGGATAATTCCATGGAAGATTATGGAGGTCAACAACCATATCATAATAAAAGATAATGAACTGGAAAGGTGATTTGGGAACAAATAAGCTTGCCAAAGTTGAATACTACAGTAGACAAAGTCTGGGAAGCTGTTATACTAATGGAAGAAATTCCTGAACTACACAACGTAGGAGATGAACCACAACGGGGCAGAAGGAGCAAAGAATTTTGTGTATATCATCGCTTTCACGGTCACACAACAAGCAATTGCAGAAAGGTGAGGAAAATCATACTGAGAATGATTGATCAAGGAAAATTTGACCACTTCTTAGTACAGCAGCCGCAGAATCTACCACCACCACCACCAAGAGGAAATACATATGGTGAAGAAAGAGGAAAGAATACATTTGCAATTGAAGTAGGTGCGAAGGAAAAGAACCTATATTGCAATTCGATTATACACTCTTTCAAAAATATAAAAGATTTTCATGACAACATCTTAAGTCGTGTATATGCGAGAGATAATGATGAAAGAGAAATTCTCAACCTTGCGAAGATATCACCATTAAAGGATTAGTAAAAGCAAGCCATTTCGTTCAGTGCAGAAGAAACACCAGGAGGAGGAGAATTACATGAATGTCCATTAGTGGTAAAGTTGGGAATAAATCCAAAAGCAAAAATAGATGATGATGATGATGAAGAACATGAAGCGAATACTTGGGCTATAAATAAATACTCATAGATACTGCGAGTTCTGTTGATATTCTCTTTTATCATACATACAAGACCATGGGAGGAAGGGATGACGAGTTAATTCCTTCAACTTACAAGATTTATGGATTCAATGGTGATGCGAACAAACCAAAAGGAGAAGTCAAAATGAGAATTCCACTGAGAAATCTGCCAACAGAAATCGTATTTTGTGTTGTTGATGTTGAATCACCATATAATGCTATGATTGGAAGACCATGGTTGCATAGTATCTTGGGTGTGTCTTCGACATTTCACCAATACATAAAATTTCCTTTACCTCAAGGTCTAGGCATAATAAGAGGGGATACAAATGAAGGTAGAAATTGTAAGGGAATTGATATTGATAAGTGTGAAGAGCGAGAATACAAATGAAGAAATTGGAAGCAGAATGCTAAGGATAGTCAAAGGGGTGAAAGATTAATGGTGGATGTAGTGTCTAAATCTGGGAAGATAGACAAGAAGGATTTTGAAGCAGAATCTTCTGCGAATAATAACATCAAGCGAGTCAGGAAGATTACTTCTAAAGAAGGAGAGAGAGTTCAGAGGCAGAAGTTGTGTTCTCAGAAGAAAAGTACCATATGCGATGATATTCTCACAGGGGAAATTGAAGATATCATGCGAAATAATGTTCTGAGAAGCATCAATGAACTTAAAGAAATACAAAAGATGACAGGAGCAGAAGAGTAATATGAATATATTTCTTCATGTATGAGAAATCAGTAACAATTCTATGTACTAGAGTTATATAACTCACACATAAGAATGGAATGAAAAATTTCTATTTTCATAAGATGATATCATTTTCATAAGGCAAATGTAAGACCTTAAAGTAAGATCTTAGTGTAAGGCAACAGAGTATACAACCACAGAAGAGAGGCATCCAACTGTGGCGTGCACCCTAGCTCGCATACATGCAAGAGGCAAAAAGTAAGACCTATCGCACGTCACATTTGGGGAAAACTTGATAAGCATGACTCAAGGGAAAGCTACATCGACCCTGGAACTTGAGTCATGGATATTTTGGGTGAGAAAAAACGAAAAAGCCCATCCACGAGAGGTGCCTTAAATTTTCAGTCTAAGTTCATCACCTTAGATTGGAAGACCAAGGTAAGAAAGTCTCTCCTAAGGAGTGCATAAACTCAATCAGGGCGCCGAGGTACACGGTTGAGTCAAGAGTGCGGGGGGCGTTGGAGCCTACCTTACCATTCTTAACAAGTCCTGACTATGATGCACTCAGTCCGAAGAAACCCCTCTTAGGGTGCGGTCTCGTAACTATAAACCTTATCGGTAGAGGGATAAGAGACTGCGAAATCAACTGGTTATTGAATTACCAGATGGCAGGAGCCAACCTTAATCCGGTAGAGGTAAGCTTCCTTGAAGGGGAAACCAGGGGGAATATACGGACGACACTCTCCATTAGGGAGCTGAATTGTGTCAAATAACGTAAATATCATGAGGCTTTTCACTCATGGGAGTATTAAGACTTGTCATATTTACGCAAAAGATAAACATGAAGAGGCAATAATACAAGAAAAAGATAAGGCGAGATCAATGGGTTGATATACTACAGTATAAAGACTTTCTACGATTTCGCCGCACAAGAACAAAGAAAATTTTAGGCAACATAAGACCTTTAATTAGGAAGGCAAAATAAGACCTCATGAGAAAAATACGATATAAGTTAACTTTGTTTTGCAGGAATTCATAGAAATAAGTTAGCTGCGAGGTGTTTCGCACAATACAAAATATGATTAAAGAGGAAATCGACAATATGTTCATCAGCCTATCCATCTGTGATAATTAGCAGAGGCAAGAATGGGAATGCAAATATAAAAAGAGTACTATTTGCCTCATTTGGTAGTCTGATGCATGTGCGAAACAGATGGAACTTTGATATTTGCGAATGTGAATATAAGTTAAAGGGAACTTATAATCAAGGGTTGAAAATTAATATTTTAAAGGTATATAATTCTAGAAGACACGAAGATATACAAGAGGCAGAAGAAGGATTTACATCAAGTGAAAAATAATTAATTATCTTCATCATTATGTTCGGCCTCAGAATTATTTCATTATTCTTCATACTCTTCATATTCTTCTTCACTATCAATAATATCAGGAACAACATCGTTGGGAGGAACGTCTGCGAACTTATATTTAGAGAGAGGAATGCTATTGTGAACACAGACTTTCTTAACTGCTGCATCACGAGCGCGAATGACATCCTTACCATTATTTGAAACAGTGAGGATATAATTCGTTTTCAACTGTTTATACTTGGAGTTGCGAACAGATAACTCCATTGATAACTTCTCGGTTTCTTCAAGACGTATCTTTTCTTTAGCAGCAAGTTGTATCTTTAACTCTTCAATCTTCTCCAGATAATTCTTTTCTTTATCTGCGAAATATAAACAAAATGGTTAGATTTAAAAGAGATGTCATCTTCAAGAAATGACAAATATGAAAGAAAAAAAAAGTGACCTTCGTGGTTGGAAATAATGTCTTTAACCAGCGCAGAATGTTCAGATTGAAGGCTCACATTTACTGCTAAATTTTCCGTAGTATCATTCAGAACTCTAGCAGCCCAACTAAATTCAGCTTTACTTTCTATGAGAAGTCGAGAACGGATTAAGTTTTTTTCCTTAATGAGTGCGAACTTTTCGTTCAAAACTAAATCACGTTCATTTTGAACTTTATGGATAGTTTCTTGGAATTTTTCTAATGCTTTCGCACCCTTGAGAGCGACCTCATCTTTTTCAGTAATGAGTTTATTATTTTTTTCTTCAAAAAGTTGAATTTTCTCCTTATTTTCATGAAGACGGCGTTTGAAGTTATTAAGTGTAGTTAGTGAGGGTCTATGATCCATTCTAAGAGCAGTGTATACTTCAACCTTAATTCTTCGATGCTGAGATTCTCAAATCCTTTGGTTGGATAATTGTTTAAATAAGAATTAATATGTTCTAAAAGGGTTTTCTCGTCAGAAAAATTAGATGCCTCATCGGAAAAGTTATAAGTATCTGCGAATATAAAGAAATGAGGAATGTTAATTATCATGTAAAACAAGGAGAATGAAACAATCAAAGATTACATACCAAGAATTTCATCATTTCTTTCTCGAGCCTTGCGAAGTAATTCAACGTTGGTAGAATTTTCATCCTTAAGTTTGGTATTTTATTTTCCCAAGTTGAGAAGTTTCCTTTGATAATCCGAAGAAACCGAATATGATAAGCGAGATACCTGTAAAAGTATAAAAAAGATGTTATATGTCGGAGAAGAAGATTAGAAAGAGTATAAAAAAAGGTATAGATATTACCAAAGAACCAATCACATATTGGAAGCTTGGGTTTACAGCAGAAGCAGCTCCGCGAAGAGATGGATCATCCAAAATAGGAGCATCGCAGACTTTCGAGATCGTACCAAAAGTGTGTTGTAGATCATCATTATTAAGAGCCGATATGGGATCAGAAAAAAGATTGGATAATTCTTTCATTGTAGAAGAGATTGATGGATCTTCAGAAGCAAGAATATCATCATCACTGGATTCAGAACTTGAAGAAGGGTAGAATTCTTTACGCTTCCTGGAAAGATCGGAAGAAGAAATTTTGGGCCCAGATTTAGATGCGAGTTTCTTGGTTCGTTTCTTGGTTTTCCCAATATCCTTAGTACCCGAAGTTTCAACCTGCGCGAATAATTAGGATAAGAAACAAAGGCAACAATATTGTTTAACTTAAGAGGGAATGTTTCTTACTTCATTATTCTGCGAAGATGATGCATTGTGCGACGTTTTGGCCTTCTTAGCAGCCTGAAATCAGAAGAGTAGGAAAATAAGAAATAAAAAAAAAAAAAAAGAGTTATGCGAAATTAGGAGAAATATGCGAAAATTTCATACCATCTTCTTATTCTTATTATCAGACAAGACCAAATTCCAAGGTTGATAAACAGAAAGATTCGCAGGAAGGGGAAGATCAGAACCATCAATAGCTCTTCCAGATATATAAGTACCTACTAAAATAACTGGACAGTTAAGCCAACAAGAATCATTAGATCTGCGAGCAGTACTATTAGACTTATCGTTCCAATCAACATCTCGCATAATTTTCTGGTTTTCAGAAATACCATCTTTTCTTCTTAAGCGAGAGGCCCATTTTGTCGATTCATTTTTCATGATCGCAACATAATAGTTTTTGAAGAAATTATCAACAGTATACTCTGTGGGGTCGATGGCTTTATCACGGTATAATGTATTTCGCACTTCATAAGAATAAGAGGTTCCTAATCCGGCCGCGTGACGAGAGTATTCTAAAGCTATTCTAATAGCATCACCACTCAATTGAAAAATACCTCTTGAGAATCGTTCATCAGAAAGAATTTCATAGAATAAGGGAATTTCCGGATTATACAATGGAATGGGAAGATTATCCAGAAGTTGTCCTAATGAAAGGATGATCTTTTGATTAAACCACTGTTCAGAATTTATTAACTCAAGATTGAGTTTGGATGAATAATCAGAATGGGAAGGAAGAAAAAGTGAAAAACCTCTTGTGGCAAATTCTCTTTTCAACCGAGTGAATTCAGTTTCCATCTTTTTACCAGCTGGAGCCATTATAAGAATGGGAATGAGGGATATATATGTGAAGGAAATCACAGTAAGAAAAATGTATGTTAATCATATCACAGACGGAAATTACAGCTAAAATGCAGAAGCATAGGAAAAGAAAGAGGAAGGTAAATAAGAAGAAAGAAGAAGATGAAAGACACGCGTAAGTAAGGAAAGCTCAAATTCTGGAAATGTGTTGGCATAGCAGAATTTGAAAAGTCGAGCATGTGCAATATTTATTAGATGGAGATTCTTCATATCGCTCACTTTATAAAGAGAACGAAATGAGAAGAGGCAAAATGTAGGAGTGAAATATCGCACACTCATTATGTATGCGAAGTAAAGGTCATTTATCCTAAGCAACGACCATGACACATACTAAAATAAGGATGACGTATTTAATGATGTCAGCATAGTCACGAGTAAAGTGTGATGATCTGCGCGAAGTGTAAAGCGTGCGAGATTGAGTGAATGTACATGAGCGATTGTAACACACAGTGATTCCGAAAATAAGGGATCTATTAGCTGTCATCCACTATGTAGTACCCTATATAAGGGGAAGGAATCTGTGTAAGCAGAGGAATCTCTAAGGTGAGTGTTAGACAAGAAATCAAGAGAGAGAAAGTTTATTTGGAGAGCAAGTAAAGTCATTGTATTATCTTGTAATCAATTATAGAATTTGATAAATAATACTTAAAAGAATTCCATTATGATTATTTAGAATCTTGTCTAAATTCATAGGAGTGTGTTGTAGGATTTCCTGCAACTACATGTTTAATCAGTGATTTTCGGTCGTAGTCGTACCTGAGAAGAACCGAACATGTTGACAGTCTTGAATTTAAGGCATTCAGGTTCGTTTGGATCTACAAGCTAGTTGTTGGCCAAATTAATCTAATTTCTTTAAAGCATCTCTTGATATCAAGAATAAGGCAATCAATTTCAGTGGTCGGAGTTAAATCCGGATTACAAGATCATTCATCATGTTGTACATACATATACAAATTCTAGATATTTTTGTTGTCATGGCTATTTCTCTTCGCGATTCCCCTATAATTAACTTTTCATTTGTATTTTTGTCAAAGGGAAAACAAAAACAGATTCGAGGAGTGCGAAAACGGTATTATTGTGATCTACTTATCAAAATATAACAGAATGAACTCTAAGATTGCACGAATGCGTAATAGAAGGTATGTCAAACGGAAACTAATTGATTAACACTAATATTTTCAGAATGATGGCTACGTCGCGCATGCATGAGCAGACACACCCCCTTAGACCAGCCCGTGAAAAAAAAACACTTGCATGTAAGAGTATATTATTTTAATTGATCCTAGTATTTTTAGAGTTATTATACCATACGGTATATGTTTGCTGTTATTTCGCATCCAATGATAAATGGAGAGGTTGATTCGGAATTGGATATGCTTCAGAGAATTCATTAATAGATGATGTCAATGGTAATACTGTAAATGAGAAATAGCTACCTCGAATGTAAACGTAGTACCAGTTTAAGCGTGAAACCCCAAATCATCAAATAACTGAGGGAGATGGAGTCTCCCACACATCAAACATATTCTCTTCACTATGAAGAACAAACAGTCGATCACCACCAATTGAGAAGTCACGAATTGAACCACCACAACTTCTTCCAAGATTAGATGTTAAAATCCAGTCCGGTCCAGAAAACACAAAGATTTCACCATTCCTAGAATAAAAAATCTGTCCACCATGTGATGCTAGTTTAGGATAACAAGGTCGGATATAATTTTGGTTTTCCCGATTTCCTTGATTCCATCTAAAGCTACTGCTACCAGCGGTAAATCTCATATCCATGAAATCCAAATCGTCATGGCCGCAAACCTCACATATACAATTACTTTCTTCCATTGCAACTGCATCATATATAGCTCCTCCTGTTTGGTCTTCTTTAGACCAAGACCAAGTTACCTTTTTGTCAGTTCTGATATCTAAATAACCAATATGACTGTGTCCCCCCCACGGAGACAAAGAAGAAACAAATAAACGATTACTTCCATTTAGCCATTGAATCTTAGCAGCATCACCAAGAGACCAATCTGTACTTTCCTTGTAAAAGTCAATCAGTTTTCCAGTAACTTGATCCCAAACTCCAATCCCGTTATCCAAACTTGTTCCTCCGCAGCATGCAAATAATTACCATCAGCGTTGAAGCATAAAGCTCCAGCAGTTTGGTTTTTCACCTCGTACCTATGCCTTAGATCACCTGTTGACGAACTGAAAAGACCCATTGCTCCATCTCCCTTGCCTAGTCTTTGGCCCGCGCTTACCACAATATTCTCGGAATCGATCCACGCGATATCATTAACTATCCAATAATCAAGATTTAGTGGTTCACGTTCTTCCAGCATCCAATTGTACACATGAACAATGCTTCCATGAGCAACAGCACAACCTCCATCAGGACTAGCCCTTATTGCAGTACAACCGTGAGGAGCAGGACCCTGAACCGAGCTTGTTAGTTTTAACTTGTTACTATTCAATCGTCCCCACCTTGCAGTTCTAACATTATCAAGAAGACCATAATAGAGAGCTTCTCTGCAGAATAATTTTCAGGAATGTTAGGAGGAACATGAAGCTCATCTGTTCTTAAGAGGTCAAGTAGAACAGAGAAGCATTCCGGGTTCCGGTCGATGAAGTATTCATCTTTAACTTCTCTTGGTCGAAGTTTCCATTGATCATCAAACATTGCTCCAAACATGGAATTTCGGCCTGCGTTTGCAAGTGTTGTTGCAGTTGTTTCAAAAAGTTTGCCTCCAACATTGAACCTCACCCTGTCAGTTTGCATCCCCATATTTCTTGTAGGGGTTTTCAACCTTGATATTGCTTATAATGTGCCCGACTTATATTTATGGTACCATCTGAGATACGAGTTTTGTTTAGTCTAGTTTGCTTGACCATTAAGGATAGCTGGATGACGGGGCATCCTATTTCTATTAGAATTCCCGTAAACAAACACCTACATAAACATTGCGAAAACGTATATATACTCTGCTCAGAGATATAATGAACTCTAAATATTTTTTTCTCTCTCTTAAAGAAAAAAATCCTTTGAGTTCCTGTTCAGATTTTGGTTAGACCCTGGAAAAGATTCGTAGTTTATTTATCAAAAATGCTCGACATACCGAGAAAAAAAACCGTCACACAAAAACCGTTCTAAAAACTCTCACATACACCGGTCCCTGCTGTCCTCCACGGCCCACCGGGATCACCACAAAAATATTACTAGAGCTCTGTTTTTTTTGTAGTTTTTTCCTCGGTTCGAACCACTATTTATTTATTTATGACTTTTAGATGTTTAATTTTTATTTTTGTTGTTTTTGGTACCAATGGAGTATGGATACATTTTTTCATGATTTGGGAGATACTCTTCGCTCTAATTATCCGTCCTTGTCAAAACACTTGATAACTAACATTTCAAACTAATCCTAGCAATACTTTTAGTTTCTGTTGACATAAAGAAAATTGAAAGTGATTACCCTTACAGAGTTTTACTATAGGTGTGTTGGCTGTTATCCTGGCATCCTTTGATAAATGGGGTGGTTGATTCGGAATCGGATACTTAAGAGAATTTATTAATAGACGTATAATAATAATAATAATAATAATAAGGTCATACATGGTTTCGGTCTTCTTTATTTCCAAGGTTCCATCTAATGCTACCACTGGTACTTCTCCAATCCATGAAACCCAAATTGTCATATTCATCAACCACGCAAATAGATTATTTTCTTTCATTGCAATTGCATCATAAATAACTTGTTCTGTGCGATTGAATTGCCTGGACCAAGACCAAACCATACGTCCATCTCTAAAATCTAAAAGACTAATATGCCTTTGATCGCTCCTTTGGAACAAAACGGAAACCAGTAAACAATTACTACCATTTAGCCACTGAATCTTATCAGCACTACCAAGAGGCCAACCAATACGTGCATTAAAATAATCAATCTTTTTTCCAGTTACTTGATCCCAAACTCCAATGCCATCTTCCGAGCCTGTTCCTCCATAGCATGCAAATATCTTACTACCAGAGTTAAAACATAAAGCTCCAACAGTGTTGGTCTTAACCTTATACCTATGCTTTAGATCACCTGTTGACGAACTGAAAAGACCCATTCCTCCATATCCGTCCCCTAATTTTTGGTTCGCAGTAACCACAATATTCTCTGAATCAACCCACGCAATATCATTGACTTTTCCAGAATTAAGATTTAATGGTTGTTGTTCTTCGAGAATCCAGTTGTAGACATCAACAATGCTACCATGAGCAACAGCACAACCTCCATCAGGACTAGCCCTTATTGCAGTACAATCGTGTGGAGGAGGACCCTTAACGGAACTCTTTAATTCTAACTTGTTACCATCGAATCTGCCCCACTTTGCAGCTTTGACGTTCTCAAGAAGACCATAATAGAGAGCTTCCTCGTAAACAAATTTTTCAGGCATGTTAAGAGGAACATGAAGCTTAACTGTTCTTAAAAGATTAAGAAGAACAGAGAAACATTTGGGATCTGGATCGATGAAGTATTCTTCATTAACTTCTCCTGGCCGAAGTTTCCACTGATCATCAAACATAGCTCCAAACATGGAATTTCTGCCTGCGTTTGCAAGTGTTGTTGCAGTTGTTTCAAAGATTTTACCTCCAACATTGAACCTCACCTTGTCAGTTTGAATTCCCATATTTCCAGTTGAGATATTCAGCATTGAAACGTAACTTGATACGGCTTGTAATGTGTCCGACCTATATATATATATATATTGTCATGATTTTCTTAGGGATTCACTGACAACCGCGGAATAACGGATCTTGATATATTATGATGAATAATAAGTAAACCAAGCACAAGCAACTATAATAATACGAGAAAGATAAATCAACTCACAAGACACAAGATTTATAGTGGTTCGACCAATACATACAACTTGTATATATTGTCTACGTCCACTTCGAGCCGCACCAACTCAAATGCACTATGAAGAAAAACGATTACAACGTCATGTGAATCCCAACAAACTCTTGGTTACACCGCAATAATTACCCGAGACGATAACCTTGTCTCTTCTTCCTCACCAATATGCTCTCAGAACGAAACCCTAGCTTTAGCCCTAAAAGCTATACAAGAAATCTCTCGCCGATCTCTTAATTATTTTGTACACAATGCACAAATTCTACAAGGCCTAACTACCTATTTATATAGGTTATAAACTTGGACACCAAGAATTCTAACCGGTTTAGGAAACCCCTTCCCTAAATAACCATGGCTAAGTTTAGGAAATAATTAATTAGTCTTCAATAACTAACAATCTCCCACTTTGAAGACTTATTGATTGTCTTCCATTCTTCAGCTTTGGAATGACGGTGCTAAAACATCTTCCTTATTAGTGCGGCTCCCTTCCCAGATCCTCATTCTGATAGACCAACTAAAGCCTTGCAGAGCTTTAGCTTGTCTGATGTAACTCCCTTGGTAAACATATCCGCCGGCTTCAACTCTCCTTCTTCTAAGAGATCCTAAATGAAATGATAACGGATATCTATATGCTTCGTCCTAGCATGATAGGCTGAGTTCTTGGCTAAATGTATAGCACTTTGACTGTCGCTAAACAGAACACTATCTCCTTGTTCCTTGCCCAACTCAGCCAATAATCCTTGTAACCAAATCATATCCTTGCTCGCTTCCGTCACCGCTACATACTCCGCTTCCATAGTAGACAATGTCACCAACTTCTGTAATCTTGAGTTCCAACTCACTGCAGCTGACCCCATAGTATAAACATAACCGGTCGTACTTCTTCTTTTATCTACATCACCTGCGAAGTCTGCATCCACATAACCCCTCAAAATATAACCACCTTTACCATAGCACAATGGTACGTTTGTGTTACCTCTCAAATACCTGAGAATCCACTTCACAGCTTCCCAATGTTGTTTTCTGGGTTGCTTGCATATCTACTCACTGCTCCCACTGCATGTGCAATATCCGGTCTCGTGCACACCGTAGCATACATTAGACTCCCAATAGCCGAAGAATATGGTACGTTAGACATGTACTCCTTTTCTTCATCTATCTTCGCACACTGCATATTTGAAAGACGAATGTGACTTCCAAGTGGAGAACTAACTGGTTTAGCATTCTCCATATTGAACCTTTTCAACACTCGTTCAATATATTCAGCCTGACTAAGCATAAGTACACCCTTAGCTCTATCTCTTGTGATCCTCATACCAAGAATCTGCTTTGCTTCACCAAGATCTTTCATATCAAAATCACTTGCTAATTGTTTCTTCAAATTCACAACTTCTTGTAGAGATGTTCCGGCAACCAACATATCATCCACATACAGTAGTAATATGATGTAGTCAGAATCATTCCTTTTGAAGTAACAACAATGATCTGAATTACACCGTGAGTAACCACTTCTATGCATGAAGTTATCAAACTTCTTGTACCACTGTCTCAGGACTTGTTTTAAACCATACAAACTCTTCTTTAGCTTGCACACCATCTCTTCCTTACATTTTACTATGAATCTTTCTGGCTGCTTCATGTAAATTTCTTCATATAGGTCACCATGAAGAAAAGCTGTCTTTACATCCAACTGTTCAAGGTAGAGATCTTCAGAAGCCACTAGACTTAACACTAATCGAATAGTAGTGATCTTCACAACTGGAGAAAATATCTCGTTGTAATCAACACCAGGTTTTTGCTGGAAACCTTTCACAACCAACCTCGCCTTGTAGCAAATTTCTCCATTTGCTTCAGATTTCATCCGATAAACCCACTTGTTATGCAACTCCTTCTTACCTATTGGTAATTTTACTAACACCCAAGTGTCATTCTCATCAAGTGAATTTATCTGATCCTCCATAGCAAGTTTCCACTTGCCTGAATCATCAGCCGCTAGTGCTTCCTTAATATCTTCAGGTTCGCCTCCATCCGTAAGTAATAGATAATTCAAAGCATACCTTGGGCTTGGTTTATGAGTTCTTGACGATCTTCGTACTTCTTGTGAAACTGTAGGAATAACTCCCACTGCAGTAGAAGTCTCTTCAACTTGTACTTCTCTGCCATCAGCAACATCATGCTCTTCTTGTTCCACACTTCTTCCAGAAACATCATCAATATCGATATACAACTCCTTATCGATGTTGCTTGACCTGACATCTTCAACTTGTGTTGTATTCCTGTCCTTGTACAACTCATTCTCATTAAAAGTGACATCTCTACTTCTAATAACTTTGTGACCTTCATAGTACCAAAGTTTATACCCAAAAGCGTCAATTCCATAACCAAGGAATATACACTTCTTTGCTTGAGCACCTATATATCTTAGACCTCTCACCGGGACTAAGATGAACATAACCAACACAACCAAAAACTTTCAAATAGGAAATATTTACCTTTTTTCCAGTCCAAACCTCCTCTGGTATCTTCATATCTAATGGACTACTAGGTGTCCTGTTAATTAGATAAGCAGTCGTCTTTGTTCCATGTGCCCAGAAGGTCTCGGGCAAACCAGACTGCAACCTCATGCACCTTGCACGTGCATTCAACGTACAATTCATACGTTCTGCTACTCCATTCTCATGTGGTGTCCTTGGAACTGTCCTCTCCAAACGAATTCCATTTGTAGCACATAACTGTAAGAATTCTGTTTTGTCATACTCACCACCGTTGTATGACCTTAGACACTTCAACTTCAGGCCAGTTTCTGTTTCAACCAAAGATTTCCACTTCTTAAACACTTCAAACACCTCGAACTTATTCTTCATGAAGTAAAGCCACACCTTCCTTGAGTGATCATCAATAAAGGTGACATAATACTGGAACCCGCTGTGAGATGCAACATCAATTATTCCCCATACATCCGTTTGAACCAAATCAAGTTTTGCACTTCTCAAGTCTCTTCCTTCTCTGCTGAAACTAACCCGTTTTTGTTTTCCAATAGCACAATCTTCACAAAAACTCATATCAACAGACTTCACCTTAGGTAGATATCCTCCCGAACATAGAATCTTCATGTTCTTCTCACTCATGTGCCCTAATCTTCTATGCCATAAGTTAGTGTCTTCACCACTACTAGCCACTTCTAAAGTAGTTCCCTTTGAAGTCCGGTATAGAGTACCGACTCTAACTCCTCGATCTAACACCATAGCCCCTTTCTTTACTTTCCAATTTTGTTTTGTTAACACAACTTCACAGTCATCATCACAAACTTGGCCCACAGACACCAAGTTCTTCTTCAAATTTGGAACGTGTCGTACATCCTTCAATTTCCATGTCGAACCATTGACTTTCAAGATCATATCACCCAAACCGATGATGTCGCATGCTTCACCGTCACCCAAAAATACTTGGCCACAATATCCTTCTTTATAAGAGATCATAATACTCTTATCACCTGTCGCATGGAAAGAAGCTCCCGAGTCTATAATCCAAGACTCATCTTGTTTGTCCTCAGAGAGTAGTAGAAAACCTTCCGTAATCACCTTATTGTTATCAACAAGGACCTTCACCGGATCCGCAGCTACAACTACGTTGACCTCTTTTTTATTACCTTTGTTTCCACCATTATTAACACCTTTGTTTTCCGGACAATCGCACTTGAAGTGTCCTACTTTCTTACACGCCCAACACTCAACAACACCTCTAGGCCGGGATTGAGATCTCACCTAGATTTCCCTCTAGACTTCCATCTGGATTTGTTGTTGTTGTTCCTATTTGAACTCATGCCTCTATCTTCTTCCTGCAAATTTAAGGCCGAGCTTGAAGTACTAGAACCATAACCTTGTTCTATTCTTCTTTCCTCTTCAGCAATTAACATTTGTTGCACATCATCAAGCTTCAACTTCTCGCTCCATGCGGAATTTCTAATGGTTGTCCTTGCAGTCTCCCAACTCTTTGGTAATGACGACAACAACCGTAAAGCTTGAACTTAATCATCAAAAGTAATACTAACTTTTGAAAGCTGAGAAATAATTGATTTAAACTTCCCAACATGTGCTGAAATCGCTTCGCCTTCTTGCATCTTTAGATTAAATAATTGTTCGCACAACATAATCTTCCCCGAGGCTGATGACTTTTGATACAACTTTTCAAGTTTATCCATAAGATTCTTCGTACTAGTTTCCTCTTGTACGTTATTGTAGACTTCCTCCGTTAGGCATCTACGGATCACGGCTACACACTTCCGATCAAGAATATTCCATTTATCTTCTTTGCATGCTCCCTTTTTCGCAACTCCACCCAATAGATCAGCAAGGTCTTTCTCATATGGGTAGTCTTCCATCTGAGACTTCCAAAACGCAAAGTTATTCCCATTAAAAACTTTAACCCTAGCTACCGTACTTTCGTTATTATCACCCATAACTCCCACTCCAATCGTACTACGGTAAACCCTAAAGATCTAACCCGAGCTCTGATACCAGTTGTCAGGATTTTCTTAGGGAATCACTGACAACCGCGGAATAACGGATCTTGAGATATTATGATGAATGATAAGTAAACCAAGTACAAGCAACTATAATAATACGAGAAAGATAAATCAACTCACAAGACACAAGATTTATAGTGGTTCGACCAATACATACAACTTGTATATATTGTCTAAGTCCACTTCGAGCCGCACCAACTCAAATCCACTATGAAGAAAAACGATTAAAACGTCGTGTGAATCCCAGCAAACCCTTGGTTACACCGCAAAAATTACCCGAGACGATAACCTTGTCCCTTGTTCCTCACCAATATGCTCTCACAACGAAACCCTAACTTTAGCCCTAAAAGTTATACAAGAAATCTCTCACCAATCTCTTAATCGTTTTCTACACAATGCACAAATTCTACAAGGCCTAACTACCTATTTATATAGGTTACAAACTTGGACACCGAGAATTCTAACCGGTTTAGGAAACCCCTTCCCTGAATAACCACGGCTAACTTTAGGAAATAATTAATTAGTTTTCAATAACTAACATATATAACCATCCCAGGTAACAAGTTTAGAAGTTTCCTTAAATTTGGAGTTCTTGACCACGTGTGGGTTCTATTTCTGTTAACAGTCCTTTTTAAGGAAACACCCAAATCAGGGATGATCAGGAGTGCAGGCTTAAAACAATATTCTTTAAGTCTGCCCTCCTGAGAGCAAGGGCTATGGGATAGAGTGTTAAAACACTCTATCCCTTTCAAAATGGGCGGGAGACTAAGCGAAAGAGTGGAAAATCTACCATGGGTTCAAAGAGGAGAGTAGATTACAGGGCTCTTAAATTGCCGTCCCTCCAGTATCAAGTTGTGTGAATACACATCAAACAAAGAAGGAAAATTGGTGCCCACTTGATGTTTAAAATTTTTAACCATAAATTATGAAAGAGTACAGGAGTTGTACGGCATATACATGAAAGTCTGTCAAACGGCATATGATGAGCCGTGTATTTCTTAATTTCTTCTCAAACGGCATATGATGAGCCATTTATTTCTCAATTTCTTCTCAAACGGCAATTGGTTTGTTGTTTTTGTTCTTTTTTCCATAAGGCAAACTAAGAGCCGTGTAGTGAAGAATTTCACATACTCTATCGATTGAACGAGATGTTGATCGAGTTTGGGGTGAAAGGGGGTTTCCCCCTACCCATAGTAAGATCAAATTTGGTCAAATTTGATTGAGTCTTTCATTTTGAAAGAGACTCTCAACCTCCATAGCCCTTGCTCTTAGATGGGCTAAAATCTTATACCAAGCATATAGTTTACCTGTAAAAAGAACTTTAAACTTATGCGAATGTCATTGACTACGTCGGAACCGAAAAATCGATTTTTGGACAGTCTGTTCAGAATCTGTTTCTGTTATTATAGCCACTGGTATGGACCCGAGTAGTTGTACATAGAGCCTCATGTAATATATATACTTGTCAAACTGAAACTGATTAATTGATATTAACAGTTTCAGACCAATGTGTAGGCCAGGCCAGGCCACGCATGAGCAAAAGCAGATGTTTCACACTGCGCCAGTAAGAATATATTCATTTATGAATTATAAGTTAATTACTGACATCTTTTTTGCTTCAGAAAAAAATTGGAAGATGATTAGACTTAAGAAAAACAAAAATTCTCAACAAACCATGAAAAAACCGCCTGAAAAAACCGATAGACACAGAGCCAAACCGAAAACGGGACCCCTGTTATTCTCCGCGGGGCTCATTGGGACCTATCAGAAAAATTTATGAGATAAAAAGAAGATTCGGTTTTCACGTGGTTCCAATTCTCGGTCCGTTAAAAATTACTGCTTAAAAAATTGTCACGCCTTCTTGCTTAGTTTACTGTTTTCTTATCGATAAATTCTTCTAGTGAGCTTTTCGGGAAATAAAAACGCAGAGTTGTGGATAATATTAATTGTTCTCGGTTTAACAAACCCCAAAATATATTAGTTGTGGTATATAAATTCTTCTAGTGATGCTCCGCAAAAGGATATTGCTACTCTTACCACTGTCTATAATGATCTTCTCAAGGCACAACATACTTACCACTGGAGTTATGTCATTATATAAGAGAATAAAAAAGAAAAAGAAAAAGGCGAAGATAGTTCTGTGTCAGTCTAGTTAAGCATGTACTATATACCGTTTCATCAAATAATTGGGGGAGATGGAGTCTCCCACACGTCGAACATATTCTCTTCATTATGAAGAACGAAGAGTCGATCACTGTTGGCGCAATGCGGAAGTGTGATGGATTTATGGAAATGAAATTAGGAAAAGAGAGGTTGGTTAATTGAAAAGTGAGGCTTATATTAATTTGGAAATGAAAATATTACAAGGGGAATTTTTAGTGTAGCACTTTGGCTCACTATGTTTTTTACAAAGAGGCACTTTGGCTCTTACTCTAACTCTAGCTCTCACTCTAATTCTTGTCTACTCACTTGAGTTTTTGATGGATCAAAATGAAACCATGGAGTGCCTATTTATAGGCCTAGTGAGTGACTATGAAGAAAACTCTAGAAATGAAAATTCTAGAGACTATGATCCACTATGCCTTAAGAGAATTCTAGAGAAAAAATTCTTTAGATTACACGTGATTAAAAGGAAGACTCTATAGGCCCATAAACTCTAGAATGTACTGGGTTTTACCTAGTTCAGGGGACTTCAAGATTATTCTAGAATAATGATCACAAATTAACTTGTATTTTTAACACCCCCTCTTAATTTGTGATGTTGAGCTTTTTTCTGAAATGATTGAACTTATCCACTGTGACTGCTTTTTGTGAAAATGTCCCGCATTTTGTTCTTGAGTCGGACAAAATTGGAGCTCGATTTCTTTGTTTTCCACTAGTTCTCTTATGAAGTGGTGTCGTAGCTCTATGTGCTTCGTACGTCCGTGGAAGAATGGATTTTTTGTCATTGCAATTGTAGACATATTGTCACAGTAGATAGTCGTCGGCTGCTTTTGCCTTTGTTGTAGGTCGGTCATTATTCTTCTCAACCATACTGCTTCACATGCTGCACTTGTTGATGCTATGTACTCTGCTTCGGCTGATGATAGTGCCACCGTACTTTGCTTTTTAGAACTCCAAGAGATAACTTTTGTTCCCATACAGAAAACATAGCCTGATGTGCTCTTTCGATCTTTAATAGAACCTGCCCAGTCGCTATCTGTGAAGCCAATCAAATCATTATCTTTTTCTCTTGTATACTTGATGCCAAAATCTTTTGTTCCCTTGATATATCGAAGAATTCTTTTTGCGGCGGCGTAGTGTAACTTGCTTGGATCGTTCATAAACCGAGAAACAATGCTAGTTGCATTGACGATGTCTGGCCTTGTATTTGTTAAGTAGATCAGTGAGCCGACTAGACTTCTGAATAAGGTTGGATCAACTTTTGTCGCTCCATCATTTTTTACCAATTTCTCATTGGTACCCATTGGAGTTGCAATTGGTTTGCAATCCATCATGTTGAACCTTTTCAGTAAGTCTTCTGCATATTTTTCTTGGGAGATGAATATTTCTTCTGGAGATTGTTTTACTTGAATCCAAAGAAAATATCGCATAAGTCCTAAGTCTGTCATCTCATATTCTTTCATCATCTCCTTCTTAAATTTTTCTGCCATGTCTTGTTTTGTGCTGGCGTAAATTAAATCATCAACATAGAGACAGACGGTTAGGAAATCCGTACCTTGTTTTCTTATGTAGAGGAATGGCTCACTTGGACTCTTTTCGAATCCATTATCTCGGAAATACTTGTCGATTTTGCTGTTCCATGCATGCGGTGCTTGCTTGAGGCCATATAGTGCTTTGTGGAGACGATAAACCATGTTTTCTTTTCCTTTTCGGACATATCCTTGAGGTTGTTCAACGTACACCTCTTCTTCAAGTTCTCCGTTTAGGAACGCCGACTTTACGTCTAATTGGTAGACTTTCATTTTGAGTTGAGCTGCCAAAGCTAACACCATCCGGATTGTTTCCATGCGAGCGACTGGGGCGAATGTTTCGTTGTAGTCAATTCCTGGTTGCTGGGAATATCCTTTTGCAACTAGCCTTGCCTTGTGCTTTTGAATCGAACCATCTTCGTTGTACTTTGTCTTGTAGACCCATTTCAGACCAATGATCTCTTTGTCACTTGGCTGATTAACAAGCTCCCATGTCTTGTTTTTCTCGATTACTCGCATTTCTTCGTCCATGGCATGTCTCCATTTTTCTTCCTTCGCCGCTTCCTCATATTTTTGAGGCTCTAGTACTATAAACGCACAATTAGATATATCATAAATATCTCTTAGGGAACGCACCTTTCTTGGTGGGGCACTTGCTTCCGATAAACTTGGACTTTGTTGTGTTGGACTAGGAGATCGGGATTGCTGGTGGAGTGTTTTCTTCTTGGTGTGACAGATCTGGCTCTTCTTCGATGAGTAGTGGAGACTCGTGGTTATCTGGTTCATCATTCCAATCCCAAGCTTTGAATTCATCAAAGATTACATCTCTTGATATTACCAGTTCCTTTGTATCTGGCTTTAGAAGTCTATATGCTTTAGACTCTTCGCTGTATCCGATGAATATTAGCTTTTCTCCTTTTTCATCGAACTTTTCTCTATGTTGGGATGGAATATGTGAGTATGCTACGCAACCAAAAATTCTGAAAGAAGTTACCTCGGGCTTTTTCTTATGCCAAGCTTCATATGGAGTTTTTTTGAGAACTGCTTTTGTTGGCGAACGATGAAGGATGTAGACCGCCGTGTTGACTGCTTCTGCCCAGTAACTATTGGGTAGCTTCCTTGCTTTCAACATGTTGCGGGCTATTTCCACGATCGTACGATTTTTTATTTCCGCGACGCCGTTTTATTGTGGAGTGTATCGGACGGTAAGCTCCTTCTTAATTCCATTTTCTTTGCAGTAGTTGATAAACTCATTTGAGGTAAATTCTCCACCACGGTCTGTACGGAAAACCTTTAGTTGGTGACCACTTTGCTTCTCGGCCAACGCCTTGAACTCTAGGAGTTTAGTGAATTCCTCAGATTTTTGCTCGAGAATATACACCCACATCATCCTAGTATAATCATCCACGAATAGGAGAAAATATCTTTTGTTGTTGAGTGAAGTTGTTCTTGTCGGACCGCAGATATCGGCGTGCACCAATTCGAGGGGCCTTCTTGCTCTCCACGATTTGTTTGTGAATGGAAGTCTATGGAACTTCCCAAGAATACAACCTTCACATATTTTATCTCCAGCGTTGATATTAGGAAGACCAATTACCATGTTCTTTGATTTTAGAACCTTCAAGGATCTGTAGTTGAGATGCCTGTATCTCATATGCCATAGCTTGCATTCATCTATATGATTGGTACTCACTGCACAATTTTCAATTGATGGCATAGATAAAGGAAAGACAAAATTTCCTGACATTTTTACTTTTTCCACCAATTGTTTATTAATTTATCATAAATTGTGCATTCTCCGTCTTCGAAATGTAGTGAGTACCCTTTTCTTATAAGTTGTCCAACACTTAATAAATTTTGAGCTAGGCCAGGAACATAAAGAACATCAGATATGTATCGAGTTTTACCTGACCTTGTACGTACGGATATGACTCCTCTTCCTTCAACATTCTAGAACTTTCCATCTCCGAGCTTGACCGGTGGAATCTCTTGCTCCTCCAATTTTACGAAATATTATTTGTTTCCTGTCATATGGCTGCTGCATCTGCTGTCGACATACCATATACCTCGCGCTTCTTGTTGCGAGGTGAGGCAGGAATAAAATACTTGATTTTGAGAATCATTTTCTCGGAATAGTTGGCTTCATTATTTTTAAGCCAACAATCTTTGTACATGTGATTTAAGTTATCACATTTGGTGCACTTGTACTTGCAATTTTCAGTTGCATGGCCAAATTTTTTGCAAACACTGCATTGGAGATTTGAGGAGTAATTTTTTCCGTACCTTTGGTTGTTGTTTCTATAACCTCCTTTTCCTCTTCCACGTCCGCGGTAGAAATTTTTGGGCCCTTGATTTGATGTCGACCCTTTCTCGTGAGGTGATGTTGATGACGATCCCCCTCTGGAGCTTTCTTTTCTGGCTTCCGTATTTTTCTTTTCACTGAAATTTATTTTTGATTGAAACGCCTGCTCCAACGGTTGCTCCGCGAACCTATTTAACCTTTTCTCGTGCGCCTCGAGTGAACCCATTAATTCGTGTACCGAGAGAGTAGATGAATTTTTGGACTCTTCAATGGCAGCGACGATGTGATCGAATTTGAACGGTAAGCTCCTTAAAATCTTTTCTACAACTCTTTTATTTTCTATGGTATCTCCATAACTACTAATTTGATTTACTATACCAGTAACTCTTGAAAAGAAATTCTGGATAGTTTCATTTTCTTTCATAAGTAGATTATCAAAATCTCTCCATAAATTTTGTAGTTTAATGGAGATTACCTTTTCTGATCCTTGGAATGCTACTTTGAGAATATTCCAGGCCTCCTTTGAATTTTTCGCCACCGAAATTCGAGGAAAAATAGCTTTGGTTACGCCCTGTTGTAGAAACAGTAGTGTTTTAGCATCTTTCTTCTTATTTTCCTTATACTCCTTTTTCACTGCGTCCGTCCATGACGACAGAGTTTCTGCTCACTCTGGTACTTTATAACCTTCTTCTACAAAATCCCATAGGTCTTGTGAATTGTCTTCATTTGTAGGCTCCAATAATCGTAACTCTCACCATCAAAAATTGGAATTAGACTCTGGGCATAATTGAAACCTTGAATACTTTGATTGATTGCCATGGGTAGAGTTTTAGGATTACTGGGTTAAGTTGGTTCTGATATCAAATTTGTTGGCGCAATGCGGAAGTGTGATGGGTTTATGGAAATGAAATTAGGGAAAGAGAGGTTGGTTAATTGAAAAGTGAGGCTTATATTAATTTGGAAATGAAAATATTACAAGGGGAATTTTTAGTGTAGCACTTTGGCTCACTATGTTTTTTACAAAGAGTCATTTTGGCTCTTATTCTAACTCTAACTCTAGCTCTCACTCTAACTCTTGTCTACTCACTTGAGTTTTTGATGGATCAAAATGAAGCCATGGAGTGCCTATTTATAGGCCTAGTGAGTGACTATGAAGAAAACTCTAGAAATGAAAATTCTAGAGACTATGATCGACTATGCCTTAAGAGAATTCTAGAGAAAAAATTCTCTAGATTACACGTGATTAAAAGGAAGACTCTAGAGGCCCATAAACTCTAGAATGTACTGGGCTTTACCTAGTCCAGGGGACTTCAAGATTATTCTAGAATAATGATCACAAATTAACTTGTATTTTTAACAATCACCACCAATTGAGAAATCACGAATTGAACCACCACAACTTCTTCCAAGACTAGATGTTAAAACCTTGTCAGGCCCTGAAAACACAGATATACCATCATCCCTGGAATAAAAAACTTGTCCACCATGTGATGCTAATTTAGGATAACAAGGTTTGATATGCTTTCCGGTTTCCAGATTTCTACGATTCCATGTAACATCGCCACTTCTCATATCTATGAAACTCAAATCCTCAAGGTCCTGAACCAGACATATAGAATTACATTCTTCCATTGCAATTGCATCATATACAACTCCTTCCCTTTGATCTTTTTCGCTCCAAGACCAACTCATCTTTTTTTCGATTCTGCCAACTCTAAAATCTAAAAGACAAATGTGACTGTGTTTATCCCATGGGGACCAAGCAGAAATAAATAAACAGTTACATCCATTATGCCATTAAATCTTAGGAGCATCACCAAGAGGCCAATCTGGCGTTGCATTGTAAAATTCGATTCGTTTTCCAGTAACTTGATCCCAAACTCCAATCCCGTTTTCCAAACTTGTTCCTCCACAACATGCAAATATCTTACCATCAGAGTTGAAGCATAAAGCTCCAGCAGTTGTGTTTTTCACCTCATACCTATGCCTTAGATCACCTGTTGACGAACTGAAAAGACCTATTCCTCCATATCCCTCACCTAATCTTCCGCCAGCACTAACCACAATATTTTCTGAATCCATCCACGCAATATCATTAACTATCCGATAATCAAGATTCAGTGGTTCACGTTCTTCAAGCATCCAATTATACACATGAACAATGCTCCCATGAGCAACAGCACAACCTCCATCAGGACTAGCCCTTATTGCAGTACAATCGTGAAGAGGAGCAGGACCCTTAACCGAACTTGTTAGTTTTAACTTGTTACCGTCAAATCTTCCCCACTTTGCACTTCTAACATTATCAAGAAGACCATAATAGAGAGCTTCTTCGTAGAGTAATTTTTCAGGTATGCTAGGAGGAACATGAAGCTTACCTGTTCTTAAAAGATTAAGAAGAATAGGGAAACATTCCGGGTCTCGATCAATTAAGTATTCATCATTAATTTCTCTTGGACGAAAGTTCCATTGATCATCATACATAGCTCCAAACATGGAATTTCGGCCTGCGTTTGCAAGTGTTGTCGCACTTGTTTCAAAGATTTTGCCTCCGACATTGAATCGCACTCCCATATTTGCAGTTGAGACGTGCAGTATTGAAACATACCTTGATACGGCTTGTAACTACCTCTTTCTCTATATATTTATATTAACCATCTCAGATAATTTATAGGTTTCGTAAGTATGGAGTTCTTGTCCATTAAGGAAACACCCAAATTAAATCAGGAAGGATAAGGAGCGCTTAAAACAATATTCTTAGATGGGCTAAAATCTTAAACCAAGCTATAAAATCCAGTTAGTGGACTAAAGGGCTAACCTTGCTCGAGCTCCCTGGACCCTCGCAGTCGCAGGTCCTTCAGTGATGCACAAAAAAGAAAAAGCGCCAACTTTTTTTTTTTTAATATACAAATGCTATTACATGGTACCATAAAAATCTCACTATGGAAAATTTGACTTTTGGACAGTTTCAGAACGATGTATAAGCCTCGCATGCGCAGACACAGATGTTTCACACCGTGGCCTGTGTAAGTAAGAATATATTCATTTAGCAAGAATATGGTGCCTGCTCTGGCTAAAAAAATAGCAAGTCAAAGTGCACTTTGTTTGCTAACAAGCATATATTACGTAGAGCTAATCGTTGGGCTACCCATTGCGGAATCGCTATGGGATCTTTACCATTCCGTTACTTGGGTGTCCCAATTTTTCAAGGGAAACCTAAAAAACGGAACATTCAACCGATAATGGACAGAGTTAAGCTAAAATTGGCTAGTTGGAAAGGCAAATCGGTAGGGTGGAACTAGTAAGTAATAGTCAGTTCTTCATTATATAGTTTTCATGTTTATGAATGGCCTAAAGCCAATATTCATATACTCAGAAACTTGGATGAGAAATTTTATATGGTCTGGCGCGATATTAGTATCACTAAGCATTATACGGTTGCTTGGAAAACTCTTTGTTTACCTGTTGCAGAAGGCGGCCTCAATATAAGACTTTTAGTAAGTCTGAATAATGCGGCGTCGATGAAACCGCTTGGCAAATAATGGTTGGAGATTCAGAATGGTGCAGGTTCATAAAAGCACGTTTTACAACTGGTTGTCGCTTCAAAAAAAATTCCGTTTGGCCAGGTTTTTGTAGGCAACGGGAGAGACTTAAAACAAGTATTGTTTGGTTGGTAGGAAATGGCTCATGCATCGAATTTTGGAGAGACAATTGATGTTTTTCGCTGAATTCTTATATTGGTAAGTTTCTGGACCTGGACATTTTGAATTTAATGAATTCCGTTGAGGAATTCATAGTAAATGGTAGGTGGCATATCCCGGATTATATGCCTGATCTCCACGAGTTGAGAAGCCAGATTCAATCCGTTCCATTATAAGATGATATGGGAGCATGGCAAAAGAGGAGTGGTTACAATGAAGGAAGCTTATGAGTATTATAGACCAAGACAACCAGTTAAAATGGATTTCATAGACCTTTGGGAAGTTCGTATTCCTCCTCGAAGAGCATGGGTAGTCTGGAAGATGCTACATCGACGTTTGGTGACTAACGATGTGCTTTTGTACACATTACAACGGCTAATTGCTGAAATTTGTGTACAACCCCTTACTGTGCGGAGACCCAAGAATACCTTTTCTTTGGCTGCTGGTATGCTACAACTCTTTGGGCTTGGATTGGAAGCACCTTTGACATTCAATTGAATGCAAATACAATTAAAGAGATGATTCATTTAATTAGACGGTACAACAAAAGCTCGCAGGTGAAAAATCTACTATGGGTGGCAGTAATAAATTGCTTTTGGTTAATTTGGTGGGTTAGAAATCAGTTAAGACAGCAACATGAGATTACGACCGTTCAACAAGCTGTCGGTAAGCTCGGGTTAATGATTGGGGAATCTGGAAAAATTAGTAAGGGATTTATGACTAATGGCATAAAAGATCTGTGTATTTTGAGGTTTTTTAACATGGAGGGCAAGGCAGCTAAAGCTCCAAGGATTATTGAGGTGCGTTGGCACCCGCCTTTATATGGTTGGTTTAAAATAAATGTCGATGGTTGCTCGTTAAGCAATCCTGACCCCGCAGGTTGTGAAGTGGTGATTAGAAATAATAATGGTTTGGTTTTGGGAAGTCTTGCTCAAGCTTTAGGTATTGATAATTTAGTTTTGGTGGAGTTTTGAGGTGCAATTCAGGCCTTTCATATAGCGCAAGTGAGGGGAATGAGAAAAATCTGGTTCGAGTACACGTTATTATGGCGCTATCCAACTCATCTTTGGTTCCTTGGAGGCTATTAGTTCAGTGAGAGAATTGTTTAAAATACTTATCTTCAATTCAATTCAGATTCTCGCATATTTATAGAGAAGGAAATTCAGTAGCGGATTTACTAGCTAAACGGGGTGAAAATTCAGTAAGTATATGCTCAGTGCCCTAGTGGTTCTCTTTCTCTTTCTTCTCCCTTTCTGCTCCATGAAAACCCCAGTCCAGTGAGCGTCGTTCTGCTCAGATCGGCTCCGTTGGGGATGATCTGAGCAGATCAATCAACACCCAAACCTTGTTTCTTCTTCAAGCTTCGTCTGACTGATTTTTTTCAGTTAGTTCTCTCTCTTTTAGTCTTTTCGGTGAGTTTTTCATTGTTATCTCATGGTTTTGCTGGTAGTTCTTCAGCTGTTTGGTGCTGGTATGTTTCTTTTTATGATAGGGAGAAGAGATTTAGACATACGACCTTTATCAGATTTAAACTCTGTCCAAATCAAAAGATTAGTTTCATTTCCGGCATCTCGAAAAGATTCGTATCTGTTGTCTGATTTTGTTTATGTTTCTTTAGTAATTTTACTTGTAATAGTTCCGTTGTACCTTTGGATTTGTGATCTATTGGCTTTTGCTGCAAACTTTACGATGGTTTCCGCCGGCAGTTACATAAGTTCTGTTGTATTTTCCGGCGTATTTATTATTCTCTGTGGAGGAAGATTCCAGACAGCTTTCTAACAACAATCATGAGATCCTGCTTTTAGTTCTGACCAGGTGGATTGATGGTTGTGGTCTGTATTTTGTTTGCTTCATGAATATGTTTTTTGTTCTTTGGCAGATAAGCAAACAAAGCATATCAGCTTCTTCGGTTCTTATCACTCAGCAAATCAAAGTTTCTACAACCTCTTCTGTATCGGTGTCAACTACACTAAAGAGTTACATACCTGCTATATTTTTAGTTTATGGTGTTGAGAGGATTTCATCGTGCCTTGTTTTTTATTTAGTTTGTAATAGTATTATGTTAGCCTCTGTTGTTTTAGTTTTACTTGTTTTAGGATTAGTAATGAAAAGAAAGACTGCAACAACTCATTCAAGATCATCTCCCAGTTCATCTACAACTGCAATTGTTACCTTATCTCCAAAGCCGAGTCAGCCCGAAAATTTCCGCTACAGATACTTAAAGACCGTTGAAGACTTTCACACTTGAGACAATTGAGACATTCCGGTTACTATTTGAGACATTTTGGTTACATTTTGGATATTGTTACTATTAGATGGGTTATTATACCTTGATTGCATTAAGCAATGTAAATTTAAAAAACTCAAGTTCATGTTATTTACATGCTATGAGGAACATTGGATCGGACTTGATCCGGTCACTGCCTTGTGCTTTCACACAACTAGTTTTGTTTTCAAAATCAGTTTGACCATATATGTTTGGTCCTCTCCTTTGCGAGAGATTGGGATTTCTGAAACTGTTTTTAGATCTGAAGGGATAGATTTGATATGCAAGAATTGGTGGAGATGCTACAATCTGTATGACTGTGTTATGATCTTGAAAACTTCCTGTAAGGTTTCCGATTACCTAAATTGGCTTTCTCAATATATGTTCTGAGGTTAGCCTCTTTTTCGGAAAAAAAATGGTGCGATCAACACCTTCGTTTATTCAATATGCCATGGGAAGTGATAGATCTTCGCTTCCTTCCTATAGTTTTAGACAAGTTTGTAGCATATCGTTTTTTCTTTGTTTCTCTCTTCTCTTTTTGAGGTCAGGCCCTGCCCCCATCTTTTATTTTTTCCTTTCATTTTCGATATAAAATCTCCTTGCCAGCTTGTTTAGAAAGAAAAAAAATTCATTTGGAAATTTTAAGTTAATTACTGACATCTTCTTTTTCCTTAAGAAAAAAATAAATGTAAAAGAAAATAAAAAAAATACATAGATTGAAAATAATTACACAAAAAATGAGTTTGTTGTTAGAGCACTGCTCGGTCGAACTCGCAAGCGTTTCTATCTCAAGCTTGTTTGTCAAGTTTAGTTGTCAAAACTATAAGTCTTGATTTCTAGTTTACTTATAGCTAAGTCTCGGATTATGATAGAAAGTGTAGTTGAGCATTAGACTTCATGGCGTTCATCAATTGAAGACGAAGAACTACTAAGGGGCTTGTGGAACTTCATCAACAAAAGGTATGTGGCAACTTGAACTCATTTATCCCTCAAAAGTCGGGTTCTCTTGTGGTTAATTTAATTGAGTTTTCTGGATACAAATTCATGTTTCATGTAATTTTTTAAAGTCCAAAGAAATCCTTCTTTTCTTATAAAAGTAAGGTCGCTCTTGTTGTTCTCTCGGGAATGACATTTTACTGGGGAGAGTTCTTAATTGAACTTGTGCTTAATTGCCGAATCTTTGTGGGGAGTGCGGTCGTGGAATATTGTATGAGTTTTCTTGCATCTTTATAAGCTCCTTGATGAATACACTAAGTTTCGACTATGTGAAATCGAAACAAAGTTGATATGTTCTCTTTTAGTCATGAAGTATCTGTGGGAGAATTTCATTATGATCCCACTCGGTTTCATACCTTTGCCAATTTATATTGAAAAAAAGGGGGAGAATTAATGTGTAGTTCACACTACAAATATATATATGGTTTACCGATCATTAAGTAAGGGGGAGTGGTTTTCATTGTGAGATGAAGTATTGAATAAGGGGGGAGTGATACATATCACCATAGTATTGTTGTTAAAGTTGTGATACTATTGGACCTTGATGTTGTGTAACAATACTATGACATTGTATAATAATGATTGAGAGCTACTTTTTTCTCATTGTTATAGCTATGGATCTTCAACAACTATGATGCTGAGTTGAACACGTTCAGAATCAATGGAGTACTTGGAAATGATGGAGATTTTGAGTAATGTTGAAGAACCAAGGAACAAGCATTTGGATGAGAAGCTATAAAGTTTATTTATTTTGTAATCCATATGTATTGATATTTTTGTCATTAAAATTGACAAAGGGGGAGATTGTTAGAGCACTGCTCGGTCGAACTCGCAAGCGTTTCTATCTCAAGCTTGTTTGTCAAAGTTTAGTTGTCAAAACTATAAGTCTTGATTTCCAGTATACTTATAGCTAAGTCTCGAATTAGGATAGAAAGTATAGTTGAGCATTGGACTTCACGGCGTTCATCAATTGAAGATGAAGAACTACTGAGGGGCTTATGGAACTTCATCACCAAAAGGTATGTGAAGACTTGAATTCATCTATCACTCAAAAGTATATCTACTCAATCTCCTATTTGAGACAAAATTCGTATAGCTATATATACTTCGATTATACACATTAGATATTTCGAGCTGAGTTTAACTCGCTTACATATTTCTCGAAATATGTGTTGGTAAGATTTCGCTTTAACCAAGTTCATCTTATATTCTAAACAAAAGTCAAAAGATGATGATGTGAAAATCGCCTGGTAACATCTTACATGATTTGTGTGAGACAGTCATTTGATGTACACTCGGAATGTTTCGTATTGATCTATCGATCACTTAAAAGTTGCTTTGAAGCTAATAGTTTGTGTAAGACAGATATTGTCGTCTTCTAAGAATGTTTCAATGAATAAAATGAGAGTTTAGAAAAATTAACCATGATGGGACATAGCACAGTATGCGTACTTGCATGCTAACTGTTGCAAGTTATTCCAAGTCTGGGAACCATAGTATGCATACCCTTACACGTACTGGTTGGTTAGTTGAAAGTCTGGGTACTTAGTATGCATACCCGTATGCGTACTGACGTAAGTTCAAGTCCGGAAATCAACTGAGTTTGGAGGTATGTGTACCCGTTCACATACTGGCGAACCCAAACTAAGCCCGACCACTTAGGTATGTATACCCGTTCGCATATTTGAGTAGGTTATGTTCTAAAATCGGTTTGTTGATGAACTAATACATTTATATAATAAGGAATGCAATCTTTTGCAAACCGTGGCTATAATGTTCATTAATTGATTCGAGTGAATCAAAATCGATTTTGCCTCAATTGTGTCTTGTATACTTCTGTGAGAATATAAACAATTGAACAACTCTATAACTAGTTTCATTTGAGTTATTTGAACTAGTTCTGTTAAGATGAACAAGGTTGATATGAAAGTGTTCATATGGCTATCTTCGGTTTACTATTTTTAATCCAACAAGGTGTACACGTTTAGGTACGTACGATTACTCATATCTAAGTGAAGTCACTTTTTATTTGTGTGTAACAATCTAAGTTCGATCTAACGGTTGAATGATATTATCTTGAGTCTAATCAGGTTTTCATCTAACGATGAATATTGAATGCTTTGTTACCAAGGTAACATTGATTGCAAACCCTGATTTGAATACTGTATAAGGGAGAACTCTAGCAACTGGGAAACCTAATCCCCACACCTCTTGTGTGATAATAGTTGTGACTAGAGTCGATTCTCCTTTAACCTAGGTTTTTCCAAAACCATTATTGGTTAACGACTTATAGACTTCATTGGGATCGTGAAGCCAGACCCAATTATTTTCTGTAGTTGCGTGTTCTGATCTTGCTGTTTTATATCGTGATTGAGTATTATTTTCTCTAAGATTTGCTCGAGATTTAATCTTTGATAGGCAAGATAAAAAGTAGTCACAAACATCTTCGCGTCATCGTTTGTGATTCCACAATATCTTGTTTCGCTACCATACGATTAAGATTATTATGAGGTGACTGATATTAGTATGCTGTTCTTCGGGAATATAAGTCGGGTGTATCAATTGGTTCATGTTCACCTTGCTTAAGTTGTAGGTGAGATCAGCTAAACGAATCAAGTGCGTAGAGTCCTGCTGGGATTCAGAGGCGTAAGGAATGAGATTGTACCTTAATCAGTGTGAGATTGGTTAGGGCTCAACTACATTCCAGTCTGAAATTAACTTGGAGTAGGCGAGTGTCTGTATAGTATTAAAATATGGACTAGGTCCCGGGGTTTTTCTGCATTTGCGGTTTCCTCGTTAATTAACAAAATTTCTGATGTCTTTGTTATTTCTTTTCCGCATTATATTTGTTTATATAATTGGAATATCACAGGTTGTGCGCAGTTCAATCAATTAGGTAATCCCATCTTTGGTTGTTGATATAAATTAATTGACACTTGAACGTTGGTATTTGGTACCGTTCAAGTTGTTTCACATGATAATCAGGCTCGCGGATTTCTATCTGTTTGATTTGCTGATTACATTGTGAAACAGAGATACAACTCTTGGATATATTTCCATTGATTGAGTTTGATTGTCTAGTTGATTCTCTTGGAATTATATTGGAGTTTTTACATACAGATTGCATAAAAGAAATATTGGGTAAGGTTATTATACCCCCGCTTTTTCATTTGTAACTTTTTAGGAAACCGATCTCAGTATATGAATTTCTCTTTATCAGGCCTTCGCCTACTTTCTTATATAGATAAATTTTTCTAGTTAGTGAGATTTTCGGGGAAAAAAAGAGACATGGTGGATCTATTCACAATTTTATTTTTACACTATCTCACATTTTGGGCGTTTTTTATTTCTGGGAACTTTTGAACGGTAGCGGATTTGAAACCAATATTTCGGGGATGCGTTCCTCCTATATAGCTCTACGGTCCTATCAAATATGAGCACATTCCCTAACGTATAACACCAACATTTGTTACGCTCCTATGAAACTGTTTCTTGAATTTTCATATTGGATGGTGATAGTGGTTACGTTGCTCTCTTATAGTAATGCTTATTGATTCAGTTTGCAATTGTTTTCAATCTCTTACAATCACATTGCCATATTGTAACACTGTTGCATCTGAACTGTCTTATTTTATGTTTTAGTAGTAATTGCTACATCAAGTAGCCAACATCAGCACCACTATGTAAATTTCATTAGTTTTTATATGTTTGAAGACATAAGTGCTAGACTGTATAGGAATAATTTGTTAATAACTGAAGTTCCCTCTATGTGTATACTGTTATTGCCTCCTCGTGAATTGCCGGTGACTTTCCATCTGTACAGTAGTCTAAAAAATTCCCTTGTGATACGTTAAATTTTTAAACTGAATTTCATGGAATTTGAAGTTGCTTCTTAAATATGGCTAGATATTTGGAGCCGATTGAAAGGGATACATACGCAGAATGGGTGTTGGTGTTTCTAAATCCCAGTTTCTTGCTTCTGAGTTTATGAAGGCCGGGTTGCAGGAACAGAAGCACAATATCCTGAAAGAGAGAAGAAAAACGAAGCTTTGAAAGCACAGTTGGATGCCGAAAGACATAAAATCAACACTGGAGTACATAATCAGATCTCTAATAGCTCTTACCAGCAGGTGACTTCCAGTATGTCTTAGTAATGTGTAGTCAAATGCATACAATGTTGCTATCATGATTTCTTAAACTAACTTGGTCTTGATATTGGAATGCCAGTAGTACCCTCCTCGTTTGGTCTTTGCTTTTTGAGGAACTTAAGGAAAAAGCCGGTTGCAGTTGCATATGTTGATACTAAGGTGTTGATTGATGACGATTACGACTGCATGCTTCACTTAATCATTGAGCCAAGTGCAATATTGTGCAACAGAGATGATGCTGCATATCGGGATGTTCCTATAGGTGAGTTTATTAAGTGGCGGAAGGCCTATGTGTCTCCCGTAGGAGAGTTAGAGCGGTCAAATTATAGCGGCAGTGACAGTAAATTGATTACCTTTTTTATTTTCAGTATGTAACTTGGAGTTGTTAGGATATGTATTATAATTTTTGTTTTCTTTAAAAAATAATTAACAAAGTTTATCAATAAAATCAATTTGCTTAACGTCTATTTTTTTTTAGTCTGGATGAATTTCTGATACACCAAATAATTATAAACGGATTTCATATCTGAATCGGTAGCCAGAAAAATTACAGAACTTTCTCGTGAGAATTCAAAAAATTTATTTAATAAAAATACCTCGAATTATAATAGGGGTGAACCATTATTTTTATATTTAACATACATCATCTGTGGTTTTTAAATGGCATACTTCAACCGTTATTATATTTCACATACAGTAAATGTGATTTTTTTATGACATTAATAAATCGTTATTGTATGTTACATACAATAACCGTGATATTTAATAACAGATTCTGTAAGTGAAAAAAAATCACAAATTTTAGTCGTCGTACTAATAACGTTATCAATTCGTCATTTATAAAGAGTCAAATAACGGGTCAAATGACAGATGAAAACCGTGATAAATCATATTTTATAACAGACTTTAATCGTCATTTATAGCCCCTTCTGGACTAGTGACAGCACATCAACGCAACGCATATCAGAAAAGTGCTTCTATTAAAAACACAACAATATCATTTCAAGCTGTAGTTTTATTATTCTAAGTTTTTGTAAAATTGTACTACATATGTGCAATCCACTTATTCTAAAATTATAAGAAAAACCTCCATAAGCGTTCTAAACTATAGATTTTTATGATGTGTTTGAACTCAGATCACTGGTATCATCAGTCAGTAAGTTTACCATTATATTACAGTGACACCGGCTCCGAAGATATCTTATTGAGTAAACATTAATCTCTCATAAAACCATGAGTTTGTGAAGCTTACAAGTTTCTCACATTTAAATAAAAAAACTATTATTACCAAATTCCTCATGGCATCTACAAAAGTAGGCCGAGAAAATCCTACTTGGAGGTGATTGTCAGAGCTCAATTTGTGGGTGCTTTCGTATGTTGGTTACATGAGAACCTTTGTTTTCAAAATCATTTCTAATAACTAAGGTTGTATGTTATATTAGATTGAGATAAATGTAAGGAGTCGTGAGTTATAACCCCAAAGGTGTGACTATCCGTCCACAAAAAACTCATCAAAACAAAAGTACGTAACACAAAAACCCAAAATAATATGAATATTTGGGGTTTTTGTATTAATATCCACCACTACCATCACCGACCACCACCACTAACATCACCAACCACCACCACCATATCCACCATCAATATATACCAGAACTACCATCACCAACCACTACGATCACCAACCACCACCACCATATCCACCATCAACTACCACTACTAGCAACCAACACCAAATCCACCAACAATACTAGCACTAGTATCACCATAAAAAGCAACACCACCAACCAACACCACCACTAACTAGAAATAGTACCACCAAAATTTGGTTTCATCACAAACTTACCGTTTCATCATTAAAATCTTCAGTTTCATGATAAAAAAAATAGCCAAGAATAAGATGAAACCAAATTAGGTTTCATCATAGAATTTGATGAAACCAATTTTGGTTTTATCACAGAATTTGATGAAACCAATTTTGGTTGGGGTATCTATATCAGTTTTTTAATATTTAGGGTTTTTGTATCATTTTTGTTTAATGAAGGGGTGGGATCCGTTGACATGGTTATATTGACATAATCTTCACATTTTAGCGCCATTTTTCATACTGAGCGCAACCGACAACGAATTTGAAGCTAATTTTTTTGTAAAATGTTCTTCTTATAAGCCCTACATTCCAACCAAAAATGAGAGCACGCCGAGGTGTATAAATCCACCATCTACGATTTTGAATATCAGTCATTGAAGATTAATGGTTCGTATTTCGGAATACTTTCATTTTTGATAGGAATGTATATTTTTATATGAGGAACATGTCACCAAAATATTATCTTTAAATTCATTGTCAGTTGGGCTCAGTAGAAAAAATGGCGCTAAAATGTGAAGATTATGTCAATATAACCATGTCAACGGATCCCACCCCTTCATTTTCATGCAATTTTAATATGTTCAACCCAATCAGTTATTACGTACTAGGTTAAAATTTCAATCAAATCGGAATATGATGCAATCTCCAAAACCTGTGTTGAATAAAACTGTGTACGTTCAGAAAAACCCTAATAGTTAACAACGTCGAAAAACCTAAGTTCTGAGAATTTCAACCGTTGGATTATGCTATATTTTTGGTATGTTTTGTATATTGTTCTTGGTGAGATACTGTAAAAATTTCATAAAGTTCCAACCATGAAAATACTCAAAAATACGTGATATTTCCAACTGTTTCCACAGAAACGCTAATTAGAACAGTCATATGGAGTCATGGATAAGTTTTTATATAGCCGTTGGATTGAGTTGAAATTTTATCATGTATGTCAAAAAATTATTATGAAGTTAATGTAAAAGTTTCATAATCATCGGAGATGTTTACAATTGTTTTCTGATCACTATAGTTGGATGATGAAATTTCCAATTTGGGTTTAACAATATTTTTTGGGCTCATAAGCTAATAGTTTCAAGGTTATTACCTATGGGCCTGATGGTGTAGTTTTTATGTTGTTATAGAAAGTGGTTGTAAAGTATCGTTCACTCAGACTTGTGAAGATTCGATTTTAGATTCAAACTCAATAGAAAACTTAAGAAGTTGTTGTTATCAAGATTATAAAAAGCACCAAGACTCAGGATTCCACCATTGACCAATTAAGTGATTTAATCTAATCAATATTCATGTAATTCTTTGCGTTTAAAGTGATTCTAATTTATTGCCTCTAGTATATTTTTGAAGTAACAATTGTATACATCAAGCATGAAACATCAAAAGTCTTAAACTAAGCATGCTCCATCAAAACAGATCACAATCATTCAATAAAAATCAATTTTCCAATATTAGTTCCATGCAAATAATCATAAAAGAAATTGCAAGAATTAATTAAAATAGAAATATACCACTTTTCATGGAACAATGGCTTCCTTCGTCGCCTCGGCTAAGGGGTTTAGCTCCTCTTATTATTCAGGTGCTCAAAATACATGTTTGTTGCCCAAAAGTTGATTAAATAGAAGAGAAGGTATGAAGCAACGTGTTTGTAACAGTTGTAATTGTTACAAGACGCACTGTCACAGAAAATCTGTTACAGAGAAATACTAACAGTAATAATTGTTGCAGACTGTTACAAGAACGATAGAAAATATATGTTGTTGAATAAAAGACTGCTCTGAAGGGTCTAATGTTCTTCGTGTTCTTCAGCAGCAGCAGAACTCGACTTCCTGCAACTTCGATTTCTCGACTCTGTGGTGTTCTAAACTTTCCCCAAACTGTCCGACCTTCTTCCTTGAACTCCCAGCAACTTATATATAGCCAGCAGAGCGATTTAATCTCCCCAAAACTCCTCGAAATCTCTTCTTTCCTTCCTTGGAAGTTACGGCAATAATCTCTTCCCAAAATTGTTTCACCCGTTTCTGAGCTTTCCAACTTACTCGAACTCTTCCTTATATAGATATGTATGTTTGGGAAGAGTTTCTTGCCTTTAGTCTTCCTGGAATTCCAAAAATAAGTCCAACAGCAAACCGTGTATAACTTGAGTTCTATTTCTTTTTCCGGCTATTCTAGCCAATTTGGGTTCAAACAAAAGACTTCACCAGGACTGTTTAGGCCTAAGGAGTAAACCCAATCAATTTCAGCCATTGAATCGCTTTGGAACTCGATCGAATATTCACCCAAAAATCATGCAGACGTGAACAAAATTTTCCCGCCAATTTTTTTATTTGAATTTGGGAAGAAAGTGACCCCCCCTTATCTGTGGATGGTCTCCCTTTAGCAGATGCCTGAAAATGGGTCACCCCTTTGTAATTAGGTTACCCCTTATCCAGAGTGAGAGTTCGTATAATAATTTTCTCCCACGAGCGCAAAAATCACGTTTTTAGCCAATTTCGCCGCAAAAGCTCATTTCTCCAAAAATACCTACAGGGACATAAAAAGCCATAATAAATATAAAATCGAGCATTAATAATATATACAATTGAGATTATATAAGACACAAAAATGTGCCTATCAAATACCCCCAAACTTATTATTTGCTAGTCCTCGAGCAAATCAAATAGAAAATAAAATCCTAACTCACTGTTGCAGGCATCGTCGATTGCATTTAGCGTATGCAATAAGCCTTTAAACCCCTAAGTGTCCCTAGTGGCCGAGTTATAGTCTCGGGAGGGCTTACAAGAGGTATACCCACAAAACCTTTACTCCAGACCTTAGCTATCTACGCAGAACCTTGGAAGGCACTAAAGAATCTCCTTGGTTGGCATACTTATTGACTACAATAGGAAGTACCCTGATGCGAAATTCCAATTGTTGTACACGAGTTTCCACTCAAGCATACTAAAATTCATATAAAGTGACAGAGCTCTACTCAGATAGTTGCACTATGGACATCAATATCCGGAGTCAAAACTAATCACATGGATATATCAAGAAGATGGATATAGAAAAACATAGGTTTTGATGTTTACTAAGTGAACGGCGTTTCCCATATCTGTCTGAAGGCCTCCGCCAAAATGAACCTATCCTAATGGATTGAGATACTGGTCTGACTAATATCAACACAACTGGCATATACAAGGGAACCAGTGATCGATAATCCTAATTCTAGTTCAACACAACTGGCATATACAAGGGAACCAGTGGTCGACTTTATTCACTGAATTTTTTTTTTTTGATCCGTTTGGTCTAATTGGTCTGGTCTTTTTTTTTTCTTTTTCTTTGTAACTCAATCACTCTAATTCACCCTAACATTGGTAACAACTTGAATCGTGGGCCCCACCTATCACTTGAAGAAACATGGTTTAAAAACAAAATAAAATAAAAATAGAAGTGAAAAGGACTCAACGAGATATGGTGAAACTATCATGTTATTTCTAACACCTGAGCTCTGTGCTTTTATGAATAGACTCTTCTAGATGTTTCCATCTAATCAGATTGGTTCCTCAACTCCTACGATCAAAATGCTTCCATCCACTTAGATTAGTTAGTGCAATCCTTAATAGGCATAAATTTCTAAGCTCTGGAGTTTATTTATTCATATTGCAACTAAAAAGTTTCTCCCATACCCCCAAACTTAAATCTAACATTGTCCTCAATATTCTAAAGATAAAATTAAAAGCATGAACAAGGAGAAACTGTTACCATTTGAAGCAAATATATAAGGAAAGATATTACCGTGTTGCATGAGATTGGGTTACCTCCCAAGAAGTGCTAAATTTAAAGTCTTCAGCCAGACGTCAAATACCACAAAATGGCTAATTACCTTTCAAATCATATATCAATAGTCGAAACAACTGTGGGTCAACAAAAGCAAATAAAATTGCCACAATTATCAGACAACTGCACCAAATCAGAAAAATGAACAGACATAGCACATCCTCATCCAAGGTTTCCTGCAAGACAACTGGGTTTTTCTGTTGTGCCCATTTGGGCTTCATATGAGTGTCTTGACAAATTGACTCATTCGAACAACAAGTTTTTAGAATTTTCTCCTGGAAAATATCAGGAGGATCCGGTTGCGGAGTCGGAAGTGACTCAAGTAATACCTCAGGTACACTAGGATCGAATCCCAAGTTAGGGACTTCTAATGGGGATAATTGACCATTACTACCCCCAAACTTAGGGTAGTCAGTATTCTCGGAAAAACCTCTAACTATTGCTTGAATTTCTGGATCCTCCGAGTCTTTAAAATACTCAAGAGATTCTTCTAGTTCATTACCCCCAAACTTAGGGTCAACACTACTCTCCGTAAGGCCTAGCACTATGGCTTGAATCTCAGGGTCCGTATAGTCTTTAAAGTACTCAAGAGATTCTTCTAGTTCAAAAGTTTGGTCACCTAACTGACTTAAGAGAATTTCCTCATCAAGTTCATCTAAGGAATCACCAAATAAAGTGTCGTCCCAATTATACTGAGTTAGATCCTGAACTAAAGTGCTAATCATGTTCACTTCCTCTAAATCGTTAGAAGGTTGTATATTAACATTAAAGACATTTAGTTCAGTGGTCATATTACCAAAGGAGATGTTCATAAGTCCGGTCCTACAGTTGATGACAGCGTTAGCTGTGGCTAAAAATGGGCGACCTAAAATCACCGGTATTTGAGCACTAGGATCCTGAACAGGCTGAGTATCTAGAACAACGAAATCCACTGGATAAATCAATTTATCAACCTAAATCAGAACATCCTCTATGACACCACGAGGTACTTTGACAGACCTATCATCTAATTGCAATGTCATTTTAGTCGGTTTCAACTTACCAAGACCTAGCTGGTTGTATACATGATAAGGGAGTAAGTTCACACTAGCTCCTAAGTCAAGCAATGCCTTATCTACTGAATAATTACCGATCACACAAGATATGGTGGGGCATCCAGGATCTTTATACTTAGGGGTTGTTTGGTTCAGAAGGATTGAACTTACCTGACCAGCTAAAAAGGCTTTCTTATGGACATTAAGCTTACGCTTTCGTGTACAAAGGTCCTTAAGGAACTTGGCATAAGCAGGCATTTGCCTAATTGCTTCTAATAAAGGGATGTTAATGTTTACCTGCTTAAATATCTCTAGTATTTCGTTGAAAGTCGACTCTCTCTTTGTTGGAGCTAACAACTGTGGATATGGGGCTTTGGGTACAATATGAGACCTGTCGGGAACCACATTGGCATCACTAGAAATTTTATCGGTTTCTTCAGTTAGTGGCTCCTTCTGGGGCTATCTTGGGAACTAGAAGGTGGATCTACAGTATGTCCACTATTATGCTTGGCTACCCTATTGTCTACCGTTTTACCACTCCTAAGGGTTGTGACAGAATTCACTTGATTAAATGGTTTTGCACCTACTTCATGAACTCCTATAGGGTTGGGGGTAGTCTGACTATGGAGCCTTCCGTTATCTCTCTCACTTAAAGTCTTAGCTATTTGGCCGACTTGAAGTTCTAGCTTAGTAAGGATCTGAGCATTAGTTTGAAAGTTCTGCTTGGTTTCCTGCTGAAAACTAATTTGGCTCTGTGCTAACATATCCTGAGTTTTGCTAACATCTTAATAGATTCCTCTAAGCTAGTCGTTCTATTTTCTGGGCCTGATGAATTCTTAGTGTAAACAAAATCTGGGGGAGCATTAGAATTACTAAACTGACCTAGACTCTGGCCCTTAGACCATGAAAGGTTCGGATGGTTTATCCAACCAGGACTATAGGTTTCTGAATATGGGTCAAACTTCTGACGGTTATCAAACCTAGTGTTATTATAGAGAGCATTGGCTTGCTCTTCATTGTTCTGGCCTTCCCAAAAAGGCTCTATTCTACTACTAGTATGACCCAATTCTAAGGCTTCTAACCTTTTTGCTATAGCAACAATTTTCGCATCTGATTCATAGCCTCCTTCTACCCTATTAACGTTTCCTCTACCTAGAAGAATTGTTTTCTTGGGTTCCCTACTATATTCCCATTGCTGGGTCTTTTCGGAGATTTCATTCAAAAATTCCATCGCCGCATAAACAGTTTGGTTTTCAAAACCACCAGTGCATAGAGACTCAACCATGGTTGTTGTCGAATAATCTAAACCCTCATAAAGGATTTGAACTAGCCTAACCTTTTCTAAACCATGATGAGGACATTGGGCTAATAAGTCATTGAACCTTTCCAAATACCTATACAAAGACTCTCCCTCCTGTTGAGAAAATGTGCAGATTTGCGTCCTACTAGACGATGTTTTGTGCCTAGGGAAAAACTTGTTCAAAAAGGAAGATGTAAGTTGTTCATATGTTTCGATTGATTCGGAAGCCAAACTATACATCCACGACTTGGATTTATCTTTTAAGGAAAAGGGGAATAACCTGAGTTTCAAAGCATCATCATGAAGGTTTCTAATTTTTAGGGTACTACAAATTTCCTCAAAGTCCCTAACATGGAAGTATGGGTTTTCATTTTCTTTCCCTAAAAAGATTGGGAGCATATGTAGGGTCCCAGGCCTACGTTCATAATTTGCTTCAGTTTCAGCTAACCTGGTAAAGGAGGGACGAGTAGTCCTGATAGGGTTCAACAAAGCTTTTAAAGTTTCCATTTCTGGCACTATCGGTATATTTGGGATTCTATGCAATCACAAAACAAGTATGACTCAACCAAATCAAACCTAATTTTCTAGCAAACAAAAAGCATGATGGTTCCACTTAGATTGTTTCTAGACCAGCTTCTATTCTTTCGAAAAGGAACTCGTTACAATCTGAGCAAACCCCTCTGGAATCAATCCGAGTCAAAGTAAGTTGAATCGAGGCGAGGGAAGCTCAGTGCAGCTTTGATACCCAAGGCCTCACCGGTTACAAGGTGGCGCTGTGAAACCATCATGAACTTCGAAGTATGCTCAAAAGAGTAACCAATATTTTTCTAACGACTTTCCTATTAAGCTCGTTACCCTATCGGTCTCGTTCTAGTCAAAATTTTAGGCTTAGGTTCGTGTTTGGTTTCGTTTTCCTAAGGCGGGAAAGAAGAGAACGGTGATGAAATCCGAACCCTTATCTTGTATGGCCAGTCCTTGCCCTTTACTAGGAAATTAAAGCAGTCGTTTTCAAGTCCTCAGCATATATGCAAACGAAGGAATACGGTAAACCCGCTGACAGGGGATTCGCGGGTGTTTCGAAAAACTTACCTCCCGTACCAGACGGGCGAAGAACCGCTGAAGTCGACTCGGGCCACAACTCCTATGTCATGTACGAACCCGAGGGGCCGAGGCGATATCGTAATCACCGTCCTTCTCTGCACACAGTTTTTTTATTTAAACTAACCCTTCCTTAGGGTTTAAAAATAATAATGTCCCAGTCCAAAAATAAAGTCCAAAAAGTGTCCAAAAATAAAAAGAAAAATTACAAAAAATAAAACCCTACTTACAGTTTCTAAAAATAAAACAAAATAACTATATACAAAATATTCTTCTTCACTCCTTTTGGATTCCTCTTTTCTTTCCTTCTTTGGCGATGCTTTCCTTTTATATTACTTTTTCTTTCCTTGTAGCTTCGCTCAAATCTGAAAAGAATCTAAAAATACCAAAGGCGTAAAAGAGAACAAAAATTCTAAAACAAATAAAATAAATCTAAAACCTAAAACCTAATACAAATCCCCGGCAGCGGCGCCAAAAATTGGTGTAGTTTTTATGTTGTTGTAGAAAGTGGTAGTAAAGTATCGTTCACTCAGACTTGTGAAGATTCGATTTTAGATTCAAACTCAATAGAAAACTTAAGAAGTTGTTTTTATCAAGATTATAAAAAGCACCAAGACTCAGGATTCCACCATTGACCAATTGAGTGATTTAATCTAATCAATATCCATGTAATTCTTTGCGTTTAAAGTGATTATAATTTATTGCCTCTGGTAGACTTTTGAAGTAACAATTGTATACATCAAGCATGAAACATCAAAAGTCTTAAACTAAGCATGCTCCATCAAAACGGATCACAATCATTCAATAAAAATTAATTTTCCAATATTAGTTCCATGCAAATAATCATAAAAGAAATTGCATGAATTAATTAAAATAGAAATATACCAATTTTCATGGAACAATGGCTTCCTCCGTCGCCTCGGCTAAGTGGTTTAGCTCCTCATATTATTCAGGTGCTCAAAATACATGTTTGTTGCCCAAAAGTTGATTAAATAGAAGAGAAGGTATGAAGTAACGTGTTTGTAACAGTTGTAATTGTTACAAAACGCAATGTCACAGAAAGCACTGTTACATAGAAATACTAACAGTAATAATTGTTGCAGACTGTTACAGGAACGATAGAAAATATATGTTGTTGAATAAAAGACTGCTCTGAAAGGTCTAATGTTCTTCGTGTTCTTCAGCAACAGCAGCAGAACTCGACTTCCTGCAACTTCGATTTCTCGACTCTGTGGTGCTCTAAACTTTCCCCAAATTGTCCGACCTTCTTCCTTGAACTCCCAGAAACTTATATATATCCAACAGAGCGATTTAATCTCCACAAAACTCCTCGAAATCTCTTCTTTCCTTCCTTTGCAGTTACGACAATAATCTCTTCCCAAAATTGTTTCACGCGTTTCTGAGGTTACCCCTTATCCAAAGTGAGAGTCCGTATAGTAATTTTCTCCCACGAGCGCAAAAACCACGTTTTCAGCCAATTTCGCCGCAAAAGCTCATTTCTCCAAAAATACCTACAGGGACATAAAAAGCCATAATAAATATAAAACCGAGCACTAATAATATATACAATTGAGATTATATAAGACATAAAAATGTGCCTATCACCGGAGCACTTATAATGGAACATATATGTGGACTTTTGTTAACCATAAAATAGTCAACCCAATGGACCAGGCATTGACCAATCCGTTGACTGGGTTCTGATTAAACCAACTCGAATAAAATTTGACCTTTTGGACTCAGAAGTACTTGAGCGCCATTAAAGAGCCTCTGATATAGAAGTCAATTGTGTCTACAAGGTATTTACTTCCATCATGAAAATCTTCAACCAATGACGATGCATTGTTCAAAAAAATGAAGGCATAACTTCTACGTTTTAAGGCGACATATTGATTTCAGACGATGGAATGCTCTGAAGGAAGTTTTTGAAACATTCATGAAATTTTTCCCCTGAAAATTTGAATGTTCATTGGAATTTAAAACACTTGTAATATGGGCTCAAGTAGTAACAATACAAAGTAAATGTATTTACTGAGCATGAGACAGAGACGTAATTCTGATTCATTGGAATGAGAGATGGACGCTTGGTATAAACATTTACTGAGTATGGTACAAGTGATGGAATACAAGTATCATATAATAGCAGCCAACTATAAGATATATAGAGAGTTCAAATGACAACAAACTCACTATATGTTAAAGAAGGCCATACCCCCGCTTGTCAACTTCAGTGGCAATAAGAAACTTGCCCAATTAATATACTTACATTTTGTTAAGTTTTTATTAATTATCTTTATTCAACTGAATTTTGTATGATTTGATCATGGACGATTGGTTGTATGGTAGTTTAGTAAACATTTTTTTTTCAAGTTAAAATAAAAAACTTTTTTATGCGAAGAACTAAATTCATAGTTTGTACTTATGAAATGAAAAGTATATCATTTACATGAGACTGAAATATTCTAAAGCACCTGAGATATACTCATAATTACTTGAGTTAAAAGGATCATTCGTACATTATGATGAAAAGTATATCATCCTCATGAATTATAACACTCTAAAGTAAATGAGATAAAATTTCTTTTGTTACGTAATAAGGCCACACCACTTATTACACGAAGCTCTTAAGGAAATATATTAAACTGCTTATTGAATTGTTTTCTTATGTAATACCATGCGATGATTGGATCATTACAGATAATAGCCGAATGAAAAAATACTCAATCTTTGTTGCATAATTAGTAAAAGTTACATGAGACCTACAAGAACCAAGAGCTAGTCACACTTTTTTAAGTTTCTACGAAGTCTGTGCAAACGGTTATTGAACGAAAACTAACCGTGAGAATGGGAATGCATCTACAAATTACCTCCAATGAATGTGAAAGGAATCACATTTTAGAGAAGATAATGAGTCAATTAGTCTAGTGAACTGTAAATCACAAATACTTGGACAATTGACAATGACTCACTCAGGTTTTGACATAACCATAAAGACACTTTGGTTGTGATATGATGTTTTGTTTTGAAAGAACTCAAATGGACATCCTTTTATTTCAGTTAACAAGAAAATGGGAATCACAAAGATTGAAAGAATGCAAATGGCATCTCTCACAATCAACTCTTTCTAAAGTACCAGAAACACCACCTCCCCTCCCATTATGCTTTTAAAGTAATAAAGCATGTAACTTATTTTACAAAGTCATTCTTTAGTAAAAAGGATTGAGACCATCCTAAGATGCAAATGGTAACCAACCCATTTTTTCAAAAGAAACAAGGTTATATTTGTGGACATATCCATACAGAATGCGGTCCATTCAAGTGATTTATGGCTCTGGTGGATAATTCGAAGTGTTGAATTAATTATTGTTCACAATAAATTATGCTTTTTTGAAACAATTCTAGCACATATTATACAATTTAAGGTCTCACCAACCTTGTTATTGCTAGATATTTTACATCAAAAGGACTTGATGGATAGTGCATGTTTAATAGGATCATTGTAGAGCATCATATACCCCATGGTCTCGCAGAGGCTACCATCATAGGTTATATATGGTGTCTAAGGATAGGTTGTGCGTAACAACCTTCCTACAAATTCTTGGGGGATATGCAATATTATACGCATATTCACTTATTCGTTTTAGAACCCATAATTAGTCAACCATTTTTGCGTATCAGTTGGTAACTGGTTATAAGCCTGACATTTATGTTCTTACGCATTTTTGGTTGCACTATATATGTGCCATTACGAGTCCACATCGTACTATGATGGGTCACGAAAATGATTAAGAAATTTTGTTGGATATTTACTCTCAACAATTATCCGTATTTTAAAACCTTTGGTTGGAGATCACTTACCGCTAGATTTGCGGGTTATCACTTTAATGAGACAGTCTTTCCATCGTTAGAGGGAGATAAGAAAAATTATTTTCTAAGGGAACGATAAGAATTGTCGTGGTGTGTTCCCACTGTGTCTCATATTGATTCTTATACTCCACAAATGTAAATGGGAAGTTAAAGAATAATCGATTTTCAGAATGTACATTGATGTCGCTAAAGTGATGAGATCACATATACCAGCTGCAAACCTACCTGCAAGGTTACAAATACTCAATAAGGGATATACACCATAGACTAAGGTGTTGAAACTACACTTAGTGGAAGTGTGGTTGAGGCCGTGGCTCCATAAAAGAAGTTGGAGAGACCACTTGGTTCGATCAATCCTCACCTAGAAAGAAAATAGGTGAGGAAGGCACAACTTATTTATATCATCAGAAATCATCTCATAAGATTGTGTCTGAATATGTCCATGAATCAAACTATAGGACGCTCCGAAGTTTAATGATTCCAGAGGACAATGACATCCCAAGTGGATTATGAGAATGCGCACGAGTCAATGGAAAGATCATGCGAGCATATTGATGATTAATTTCATATACAATTGCTTAAGGAAATGTTGCAAAATGAGATCGAACCAAGCTCCTCGTTGCTTATTTTCAACGAAGAGCATTTTTGGCCTATACAATCCAGGTAGAACTTAGTTCTTTGACAAATATACAGGTATTTGGTGTGGTAGTGCTAACCAACCAAGTGTAAATCCTATTGGACATACATGATTAATTTGTCACAAAGCATAATGAGAATAAAGTAGTGTTAAAGGATAAAGACTCGCCTTTTGGCGCGAGGTTTCTCAAAAAGCCCTGGAATTGTTCTCTTGTAATGAACTTCATAGTGTTCCGCTACTTAGTTAGCTTGGTAATTTCAAAAGGACTTGAAATGCAGCATATGAATGTGGTTGTTACGTATCTCTAAAAGAATCAAAAGATATAAGATGTTTACAAAAGTACTTGATAGCCCTTTTTTACCCAAATAAAGTGACTCTAAACCAAAAAGTATGTTTACAGTTAGATAGAATGCTTACTTATAAATAGAAGCAATCAGGCGGATGTGGTATACCCGTCTATGTGATTATTTGATGTGGAGGGGATAGACAAGTAAGTTATTTTCATTGCGTATTCACAAGAGAGTTCCTGATTTGGAATTGTAGCTATCTATGTCGATGGTACAGACATGATGGGTACTCTTGATGTAATAAGAGACCTTAAAAGCTATTTGAAATCCGAATTTGAGATGAAAAATATGGGGAAAGCTCGACCGAATACTGAGCTTGTGGTATATTATTCCACCAGTTTGCATTTGTCTAAAGTTAACAGGAAATTTAATAAAGACATGCATCCTGATAACACTCCCATGATTAGTCGAGGTTCAAATGTAAGTAAGTAACCATTTCGTCTAAAGGAAGATAATGAAGATGTTTTTGGAGATGAAATCCCATATATAAGTACAATATTCTCATTGTTGTACTTACTATAATAATATACTCGATTAAATTTTTCATCCTCGGGGAACTTGTTAGCTAGATATAGCTCAGCGCCAACGCAACGTCTTTGGAATGGTACAGTGAATGTAATCATGTACTTAAAAGTAACCATTGAAATGGGTTTGTTTTATCCCTGAAAAGACATAAAAAGGAATGCTAAAGGAACTGCAATCCAAAGGTTGTTGATTATGAAGGAACAATAATCTTTTCTCCAACGAAAGTAATCAAGGGGATATATGGTAGAGTATTTTCGAAGTCATTACCGATATTCAGTTTCGAAAAGTACATGACTAAAGGAACTGTCTGGAACAACTCTTAAAGTAATCATGGGGAGATGCCGACATCAGGGGCAGGATCCAAGGATATGATGTCGACATATTTTACTTCGAAATTGAAGATGTGTTGTACTATTTTTCCCTTCGATCGAGAATAGTTTTTCCCAAAGGGTTTTGTTACTCGACAAGGTTTTTAGCGAGACAATACTAAAAACATCACGTATGTTGAACTTTGAAGACATAGAGATCACGTTGATATTACTGAAAATATCTGAATCAAAGAAATGAAACGTTATATTCTCTTAAGCAACGTAACTTCCAGAATCAACAACATGGTCTTATAAACATTCAAGTCACCAAAGTAGAGTGTGATAAACTCCTTTTGAATGCATTAGACTAATGAAAATTATCTGACATCAGGGGGAGCATCTAATGGTATGTTGAACTATTATCCTTCACAGAGGTTGCTTTTTCCTATAGGGTTTTGTTACTCGGCAAGGTTTTTAATGAGACAACAACAAACACCGGGAATGTAATTTCCCAGCTAAGGCTATTGTATTTCCCACGAGGATCTTCTGCCTTAGGAGTTGTGAAGAAACTAGTCAACTTCAACGGAGCAAAGTGATCATCTGCAACGGATCACCTTTACGTGCATCTGTGACGTTGTACTCTTTTCCCTTCGTCAAGGTTGTATCCACTGGGTTTTCCTTGTCAAGGTTTTAATGAGGAAACGTATATGCATCCAACTATGTTCTAACTTTTACTTAATATTATACTCTTTTACTTTAGTTCGGGTTTTGTCCCTCTGGGTTAGCCTGACAAAGTTTTAACGAGACAATTAACTTAGACTCGTCGATCTTTGAAGATCGTATTGCATGTGATGAACTGTATATAAAGTACAAGACAACATGTGAAGTACTACATGTGAAAAGTTGTACCAAGGTTTTCCCCACTGGGATTTTCCTTATCAAAGTTTTTATGAGGCAATTGATTTCGGCACAAGTCACCAAGTAGAGGACAACATTTGAAGAACTATATTCGAAGAATTTTATGTGAAGCATGTATACAGAGTTCTATTGGACCGCACAAGGGGGAATGTTGTAGGGCTTACACCCCATGAATGTGCGACCCAACTAGGAACCTAGGGTTTCGCTTTACATGTATATAAATGATATTGTATCCATGTAACTCTATTATCCTGATCAATAGAAACCTCTCTTTGTATCTTTACTTTCTCCATATTTTCCACTACAACACTCGAATTATAATAGGGCTGAACCATTATTTTATTTAACATACATCATCCGTGGTTTTTAAATGCCATACTTCAACCGTTATTATATTTCACATACAGTAACTGTGATTTTTTATGACATTAATCAATCGTTATTGTATATTAGATACAATAACCGTGATATTTAATAACAGATTCTGTAAGTGAAAAAAATCACAAATTTTAGTCGTCATACTAACAACATTATCAGTTCGTCAGTTATAAAGAGTCAAATAACGGTTCAAATGACAGATGAAAACCGTGATAAATCATGTTTTATAACAGACTTTAATCGTCATTTATATCCCCTTCTGGACTAGTGACAACACATCAACGCAACGCATATCAGAAAAGTGCTTCTATTAAAAACACAACAATACCAAATTAAGCTGTAGTTTTATTATTCTAAGTTTTTGTATAATTGTACTACATATGTGCAAGCCACTTATTCTAAAATTATAAGGAAAGCCTCCATAAGCGTTCTAAACTATAGATTTTTATGATGAGTTTGAACTCAGATCACTGGTATCATCAGTCAGTAAGTTTACCATTATATTACAGTGACACCAGCTCCAAAGATATCTCATTGAGTAAACATTAATCTCTCATAAACCATGAGTTTGTGCAGCTTACAAGTTTCTCACATTTAATCAAAAACTATTATTACCAAATTCCTTATGGCATCTACAAAATTAGGACGAGAAAATCCTACTTGGAGGTGATTGTCAGAGCTCAATTTGTCGGTGCTTTTATATGTTGGCTTACATGAGAACCATTGTTTTAAAACTCATTTCTAATAATTAAGGTTGTATGCTATATTAGATTGAGATAAATATAAGGGGTCGTGAGTTATAACCCCAAAGATGTGACTATCCATCCACAAAAAACTCATCAAAACAAAAGTACGTAACACAAAAACCCAAAATAATATGAATATTTGGGGTTTTTGTATTAATATCCACCACTACCATCACCGACCACCACCACTAACATCACCAACCACCACCACCATATCCACCATCAATATATACCAGCACTACCATCACCAACCACTACGATCACCAACCACCACCACCATACCCACCATCAACTACCACTACTAGCAACCAACACCACATCCACCAACAAATACTAGCACTACCATCACCATAAAATGCAACACCACCAACCAACACCACCACTAACCAGAAATAGTACCACCAAAATTTGGTTTCATCACAAACTTACCGTTTTATCATTAAAATCTTCAGTTTCATGATAAAAAAAAAAGCCAAAAATAAGATGGAACCAAATTAGGTTTCATCATAGAATTTGATGAAACCAATTTTTTTAAAATTTGGGGTTTTTGTGTCATTTTTGTTTAATATGGAGTTTTAATGAAGGGGCGGGATCCGTTGACATGGTTATATTGACATAATCTTCACATTTTAGCGCTATTTTTCTTACTGAGCCTAACCAGCAACGAATTTAAAGCTATTTTTTTGTGACATGTTCTTCTTACAAGCCACTAACCCGGTACATACGGACTGGAAGGATCGAAATATTAATAATGTAAAATATTGCAAATTGGTGAGAATTATTGGGTTACATAGTTTGAACTTAGAATGATATGTGTGGAAAACTAAAAATAGCGTCCCATATTAACTATATCTTCTACACATCTTCCCTTAAAAAATGACATTTTATAATCAAGTCATTACTCAGGTAAACTTAGATATAAACATTTAATAATGGAACCAAGGCAGGGAAAATTAGATTAAGAAATAGGACACCATTTCAATTACTGAAAGTTAAAACTGTGTTTTTTGAATAACATCGAATAAAAACAACTCAACATAACAACGACAAAGCAGTTAATTTATCATAGGTACTTCATCGTTGATGTTCTGATTGTTCCGAAGACATATGGCGCGCGACCATTATTGATCTTTGTATTTAATTTACCTTTCATCGATGTGAACATATCATTGAATTATATGATATGATTTTATTCCTGAAGTGTCTAGGGGTGACTCCTCCTTGGTAGTCCAGCAGATTCTGTGGCATCAACAAAAGTTTTCTATTCAATATAAGTTTCATTTTTTCAGTCCCACAACAGATTGGAAACCCAGGTTCATTAATTCTTGTTGACTTATCATTCTTCTCCTTGTACCAAATAATAGGCTGAGGGAATGTATGTGTTGTAGTGCCAAAGTTCCAAACGTTATTTACTGATCCTGTATAAAAAAAAATTGGCTAATAACAATACCATGAAATCATTTGGAAGCGAAGGTTTATAATCAGGCACAACTCACTTAGGTGTTGTAATTCATTTAGGTTGTCACTCTTTGACTGATTTGGTTCTTCTAATCGCATACTCCGTTGATGTAGTATGGTTCCCATATTTTTGCTTTGCATGCCACAAACAAAGCTTAAATCTGATATCACAAAAGATTGCATAATTCCTAAATTCACAGACATTATTGAATAATGAGAAATATATAAATTCTGATCTAATAGTGCGCATATAGTGTGTCACCATATGATTCGTTGAACTCTTTTTGTTAGACCTAAAAGGTTCATTACCGTAGTTGGGATAAAATTTTGTGAAGATGATCTTCTGAAATGTGATATCTCCTTCCTTTCTGATTTTGTTTGGCTTGATTCTCCTCTTGTCACACATATATTGGAAAATATAGATACCAAAAATTATGTAACAATGTTGTAAAATGTTATCTTGGAAGTTAGGGTAAGATTTGTTGTTCACCTGTTGTTATTGAATTAAACTTTGTGAGATCAATTGGGCACACAATTGAGGTTGTAATATTTTCAACCGATCCGTCAGTATGGACAACAGAATGTGAATGGATAGTTGTCATATGATTATCTTGTTTTGCTGATTGGTTGATCTTCCTCGGCTGCATCTTGTTGGTTCCCATATCCATTGCAAGTTTATCAGACCCTACCACATATCACTGGTTATTTGTGAGGCCGATTTTTTCGAGCATTTATAGACAAAATAAGAAAACGATGTGTCTATTGAGATATGGAAATAAAGGTGCAACTCCAGAAGAAAGATCTTTTCCGGTTTTATGAATAAGTAAACAACGTTTCTTTTCGTGTAAGATTTTGAAGTCTTTTAGTGCTATAATATTTGAAGAAAACATATTTCTTGAGATACTAAATTGAAAGGGCAACTCAAACCAAAAGATAAAAATACCCAGATCTTTTTTCCATTCTAGAACTGTATGAGAAGGTGCACCCTTTGGTCAATCAAATATCAGTAAGAATTAACCTAAAAGGTAGTGTTTGGTGGCTGGTGTTTTTTTGGAGTCTTTCAAACAAATTTCGATCAGAAATTAACTAAAAAATGTGACGTTTGGTGTGAACTTACTGTATGGGATGAGTTGGCGACATGATTTTCATGACATGGAAAGGTTTGCTGACATGGAAGGTGCACTTTTCACGCACCGAAAATAACAGATACAGATACAAATTAGTACTCCTTCAAAAAGAAAAAGAAAAAAATGATACAAATTAGTACACGAAAGCGCATATGGTAACTTAATTTATGGTGGTCTATTGCATTTTTTCACTTGTAATTAGAATAGACTTGGTACATGTAAATCCTGGTAACAGTATATAGATATATTAACGACAATTCACTTTAACTGTTGCTTTCGCCTCTTTCTCTTACTATATCGATTTACATTTTCGAGTCACCCCAAGGTTACATATACCTTATATCATCAATCTGTCTATTAGTTTTTAGGCCTTTGTAGTTGTACTTGAGCGGTCCCCCTTATGTTTCTTCTCATAGGTGAGCATACAACATCATCTGTCTATTGTTTTTTTGGCCTTTGCAGTTGTACTGGAAAACATCATGTCTTTTTTCTCAGATGAAGGAAGCAACCCTACAACAATGTTGGACAACTACTACCCTAGAGATTCGATCATCTAGACTCCAAACTTTCAGGGTGGAAGCAAGAAGTCAAATGTGGGGTTTTCAAGGGGACTTTGGTAGCATTATGAGATTCTTAATTCATGAGACCACCAAGAAGTGAATGTGTAGTGCTTGCAGTGTGAATCTTGAAAATCTCTGGGGCTTTATCCTCATGAAATATTAATTAAATCATGGTATCTTGTCTTCTATTGTCATGTAGGGTACCTTCATTGCCTTGGAAGGCCAATGAAGGGCCTTGTGATTCTTCTTTGGTGAGTCTCTTGGTTACAAGATGCCATGATGCGAATGATGCCTTCTTATAGACTTGTATATCCAATGTAATATTTCCGATCGTTTGGAAAAAACCCATTATCAATGTAATACATTGATGCCTTATTATGCGGTTTCATGTTATGATTTGTTTCTTCACTAACTCACTTTCCAATTTACGCTGCGAAAATCCATTCATTAATAATTGATTTATGTTCCATAGCAGCATATACAATTAGAATTCCAATTTTTCAGTCCTAACTGTTCCTTTGGTATTCCCGGTAACTGCAGCGAATTGATCAGTAGGATATTTCCGGATATCTTTATCTGACAAGTCATCAGATCCTTCGATGTCTTGTGTAGTGTTTCAAACATGTAAAGTGTATCTTTTTCCACGATCAAAAAAGTAGTTCATGAAATGGTAAGAGGCTTACAGGGGTTGTTTTCTAAGAGACCTGTAGAAATGTTATATTATATTATATTTTCATTCAAAAGAGGTGACCGTTGATCTTGTAGAAAGCCCTTTCACACGCTATGCACCTGAAATGTAATACATTGATGCGAAAATTACTAAAGAAAACAATGAAATCAAATGTACCCAAAGGTTTAGAGAAACTGAGTATTTCTGAGGTTTCACCGAGGTGAGAGAGAGGTAGGTTAGTTTTGTGCAGTAGTATAAACCCTATATATATATATATATTTGTAGTATGACGGTGGGATAAATATAACCAATATCAGACGTTTTGTAAATTTGGCATTTTGACGAAGATTTTTTATGATGTTTCGCGACTTTGGTCTAGTGTCCCACGTTAACACACATCTCCACTGGCTTATTTGTAGTTATCCATATAATATTGCTTGGATATTGATGGGATGCGTCGGTTAGAGAACTTGTGCATAATGTTTTGTCGAATTGGCATCCTTATATGTTTGGAAAGATATCTTTCGGAAGGTAACCTTTGGAAAGATATAAAAGGTGACCTTTCCGTGCGTACAATGAGTTGGCAAAGTACATGGCAGTGACATGGCAAAGTTCGATGATGTGGATTAACCACAAATTAGAATGATTATGGACACGACATGTGGCGTTTTTGGGGTTTCTTATTATAAAGAAAGATAAGTCTCTACATTCCAACCAAAAATGAGAGCATTCCGAGATGTATAAATCCACCATCTATTATTTTGAATATCAGTCGTTGAAGATTAACGGTTGAAATGAAAATTTGTGGATGGTGAAGTTTCGTATTTCAGAATACTTTCATTTTTGGCAGGAATGTAGAGTTTTATATGAGGAACATGTCACCAACATATTAGATTTAAATTCATTGCTCCGCAATGTGTCCCGATTGGAAATCCAACGGCTTTTGGTAGCGCTCTAAACATTGAGATAGCAGCCATGCAGGGCTGGCAACGGATAAACGATATCCGATATCCATTTCCGAAATCCGACATCCTATAGGATTTTATCCGACATATCAGATATCGGAATCGGATATTTTATCGGATATTTTCTCTTAACGATAACGATATTGGAATATGCCTTTCCGTTAGGTTAATATCCGATATCTGATAGTCTAGGGGTGTACTTGTAATTTCCTACCCTTAGATATATGCTGCCGACAGGGAGAACCTAATCTAATCTTCTGATCTTCGACTTCTCTGTTCCGCTATTCGATTCGACTCTAGAGGAGGAGTAGGGCTGTCTTGATTACTAGGGTTTTTTAATTTGAGAGATTTTTTTGCATTTCAAAATCATCTCCATTATTCAGCTTGAGCAGTAAGGTCTACTACTGGTATATTTCTTGAAGATAGAAACTGAATCGGCTCTCAATTGTGAGTTTTTTTGTTTCATTTTAAGCTGTTTTTTGTTCGATTTTGTTTATTTTAAGCCAATTTGGTTTCTAGGGTTTTTCTCAGAATGTGTATGGGTTTTATCAGTATTTTGGCAGTGGGAATTTTTGGAGGAGAAAACGAGGAGGGATAAGGAGATTTGAAGAAGTTGAACAGAGGTTGGTGTGGATCTTGGTGAGTATGATTTTGTAAGTTTTTTGTTTATTTTCTTTGTTTCTCTGTTGATTTAGGTAATTGAAAGTGAGATTGAATAGTTGGATTTTGAATAGTTCGATTAGGGATTACTGATTTATTTGTTTTTGTTTTTGTTTTTGTGTTGTTTGAATCAGCTGTGCGAAAATCCTCAAGGTAAGCTAGGGTTTCTTTCAATTGTTTTGATGTTTTCATTCTTGTATGAAGCAGCTTCAACTTCGATTTAGGGGTTACCGGTTTAGTTCATTTTGTGCGTGTGAAATGATATGCTAAGTTCCAATTATTGATTCTTCAGTTAAATGTTGGATGTATTTTGTGGAATGTGGGGTTGAATCTTGTTTAGAATTTCAGTAATGTGGAACTAATTTTGGGTTAAAACTTCATTTAACTTCTAGTTCGATTTGAGATTTTGGGAAGTTAAAACATCTTATGTTGTGATAGAATTTGTCTTCAACGTTTGATTTGTTGTATTTTCTGGATTTCTTTGAGATATATAGGTAAACTGATGTTTTACTTGCTTGCAGGGCTGAAGACTGGTGCTTGTAACTCTGCAGCAGGATCTGCAAACACGGAGTTTGGAAATACCAAGGTCAGTGTGTCTGTGTGAGTGAGTATAACTTGTATGAGTTTAGGTAAAGTATTAGAGTTTTATTATTGGTTGAAATCGATAACATCCAACAGAGTTTTACTATTTCTTGAACAACATGCTTTATGCTTTATGACTTTCATGTTCTGTGTTTTACTAATACTTTATTCATGTTGTTCTCAGAATGTCTGAAAGTCATAAAGCATCCAACAGAGTTGGAACTTCAGGCAGTCAACCAAATTCCGAACAACCATAACAAGAAGATCAAAGTGTTGAATATTCAACAATTGCTTCAAGTTCAACACCTTCTTCAAGTAAGAGATTAGCAGAAGTAGCGGATGAAAATCATCCACTTGTTGTTGCTTTGTTGAAGAAATTGCGTACAACAAGGTCACCGGCATGGGATGAATTCACTAGGAGAATCATTGTACAACCTGTAAAAGGGAAGACACATGAGGAAGAAGCTGTACTTATGGGTGAATGTCATCATTGTAAAAGGTTAGTACCTGCTCAGAGTGAACAATGAACTACCCGCTTGTCTCAACATCTGAAAACCTGCCTTGAGAATCCTGAAAACAAGACAGGCCAGAGGAAGATTACATTTAAAAAAGGAGGTAATAACCAAGTTAAATTACTTAATTGGAAGTATGATCCTATTGTTATGAGAGATTGCCTTGCTAGAATGATTGCTAAGCATGATTACCCTCTTAACATGGTTGAGCATTTCTACTTTAGAGAGTTTGTTAAGGCTTTAAACCCTGCTGCTAAAATGCCATGTAGGAATACAAATAGAGAAGATGTTATGAGGTGTTATGCTGAAATGAAAGATGAATTGTTACTACAATTAGAGAATTTGACTTCCAAATGTAGTCTTACAACTGATATATGGACTGCCAAATACACTAGAGATGGTTATTGTTGTGTTACATGTCATTTTATAGATGATGAGTGGAATTTGAAAGCCAAAACCTTAGCTTACATTGTAGTGCCGTCACCACATACAGGAGATGCTCTCTCAGATTTTATCAAAACTTGCACTTTGGAATGGAACATAGATAGGAAATTTTTCTCTTTGACTGCTGATAATGCTCCAGATAATGGTGTTATGATGAGAAATCTTATCACTTGGCTAGATGGTAAAAATTGTTTGTTGCTTGGAGGAAAAATATTTCACATGAGGTGTAGCAACCACATACTGCATTTGATTGTATTGTATGGCATGAAAGTAGCTGCTGAGTTTATAGAGGCTATTAGAGATTGTGTTAAATATGTAAAGTCTTCACAAGATAGGAAAGAAAAGTTTGATATAGCATTGGCACAATGTAGATTGTCTGGAGAAGTTAGTTTAGATGTGGACACAAGGTGGAACTCCACTTTCATGATGCTTAAGAATGCAATTAAACTGCAAGAAGGTTTTGAAAGACTTAGTGAGTTTGATTCTGATTTCGATATTCTACCATCTAAACAACAGTGGGAACAAGGAATAGAAATATGTAAATGTTTAGAGGTTTTTAATACTGTTTCAACTCAGTTTGCAGGGATTAAGTATCCAACTGCAAATCTGTATTATAATGGGGTTTATGAAATTAACAAATGCATCAACAGTTGGGAAGATAGTGAGTTTTTTTATATCAAAGAAATGGGGTCGAAAATGAGAGAAAAGTTTAATGGATATTGGAGTGAGAGTAACTTGATTATGAGCATTAGAGTGGTTTTGAATCCAAGGTATAAGGAAAAATGGGTAAGGTACACATATAAAAGAATGTTTGGAGATGCTAAAGCTGCAGAACTTTATGAGAAATTCAGAACAAACTTTTTCAAAGTTTACAATGCATATGAATCTCAAAACAGCACTGCAACTCCTGCTTTCTTTAGAAACTCTGTCGCTCGCATGAATGTAAGAAGCTCAGGTGCATCTAGCACAGATTATGCTAGTTTTGTGTTGGAAAATGATGAAGATGATGTTCAGGAATCTGAGTTAGAGACATACTTAGCAGAACCAATTCTTCCAACTCTAACAGCTCAAGATGAAATGAACTTTGATATATTGGTTTGGTGGAAGATGAATGGTTGTAAGTATCCAACTCTGGTAAAGATAACAAGAGATGTATTGGCTGTGCCAGTGACTAGTGCGGCGTCAAAGTCCATGTTCAGCGATGGTGGAAGGGTCCTAACAACTCATAGAACTTCACTAAGTCCAGATTTAGTCCAAGCATTGCTATGCTTAAGTGATTGGCTGCCAGACTTCTTTGATGCAGGTAAATCTTCGTTTCTTTTCCTTTACTTAATTCTTTTCCATATTAGAACTGTAACATATTAATATTAGATGAGCTACCATATTAGATGAGCTACCATATTAGAACTGTAATATTAGATGAGCTACCATATTGCACTTGTTCCAGAACTGTAACATGTAAAAGCATATTAGATCTCATACGCTAGTAGATGAGCTAATATAGTGTCCAAGTATTGAGCTACCCTAACCAGGTTTTTGTGATTGTGAATGCAGATATGGAAGTCGTCGACTGAAGTTGATGCAAAATGAAACCAGCAAAGAAGATCTAGCATGTTTGAGTGTAATTTTTTGTTTGTAGTTGCAGACTCTGTTGTTGTTTGTTTTTTCATGTGTGATGTGACTGAGGTGTTTGTGTGGTTTGTATTTCTTACACCTGAACAAAAAAGACTGTCAAAAAACTTGAAGAACAACCTAAATTTTCAGCATTTCTGCATTTGCTTCTGTGACAGGCGTTATCGGATTTTAACGGATAAATATCCATTATCTGATAGATTAACGTTAACGATATCGGTTTGTATTTTTGATATCCGTCGGATGTTAACGGATATCGGATATCCGATAATTCTTAACCTTAACCTTATCGGATTGTCTAATATCCGGCGGATATTTATCCGTTGACAGCCCTACAGCCATGTGATGTTGGGTCCCTAACTACTCTCTCTCTTGCGAGATTAATCGTCGGGAGAGATTGTCGTCAATTAATCATTTCCGATTTTTGTACTCCAAATTTGGTCACCTTGGTGTTTTACTATTAGTTTTATAAATATAAATATATTTTTCTAGTATTACTTTGTATTAAATATAATTTCTTTTAAATAAAACTAATGACCTTAAATTAGTTATATGATCATTCCGAAGGTCTAGTTAAGAATACCAAATTAGGAGATATATAAATTAATTGGGGAATATTTGACGGCATGGTTTTTTGATGTTTCCGGCATGGTTGATTGATTGTCGGCATTGAAAAACCATGCCCGCAGTTACAGTAAAATATCCCCAATTAAAAAAAGTATCTCCGATTAAGTGATTAAAAATTAAAATTTACACCATCATCCAAAATTTTCGAAGCATTGATAACTCAGATTACATGATCTGACGGTCAGAATAATGCCACGTCATAAGTCGCTAGTTAAAATCAAAAGCAAGGGTGGTAGATAAGATTAATCAAAAGCAAGGGTGGTAAAATCTAATCCTCATTTCCAACACACTCTGTTTCATCTTCTTCCCCATTTCAAAACCCTAAACCCCAAATGCTAACCTCCAATTTCACCCACCCCAACTCCTTAAACCCTAATCTCTCATCTCTCCAATGGCCGCAAAACCAACTCTTTAAATCCAAAATCCCACTCTCCAAAATCAAAACCCCCAACAAAAAACCCCTAAAAAACCATTCTTTCTTCTCCCAAAACCCCCAAATTACACCCATTCCCCACAAAATCAACCACCTTCGAAACCCCAGTGTCTCCGCCGGCCGCAGTAAGAAAAAACCCGGAGGTCCATCCACCGGAAGAATCGAAGGAAACGCCGATGTCCGCCGTGAAGCAAAACGAAACGCTAGACGGAAGAACAAAATCTACGCAGAGAATTTCTTTTACAGATTGAAGAATCCGCATAGAAATCAAGCTGATAATTTTACAGAAGATGAATTGCAGATGGTTGGATTGGGGTATGATAGAATGGTTCGATTCATGGAGAAAGACGATCCCAATCTGAAACATCCACACGATTGGTACAAATACGGCGAGTACGGGCCTTATTCGTGGCGGGGGATCGTGGTAGGCGATCCGGTTCGTGCTCATTTATGGGAAGAAGGTGTGACGATGATACAAGAAGTGAATAGTCATGAGGAATGGGAAGAAATTGAGAAATTCGATATGGCGACGGAATTTAGTGAGCGGTTGACTGTTTTGGATAAGAAAATTGGGTTTCACCATTACTGGGTGTTTGTTCGGCATCCGAAATGGCGAGTGACGGAGCTTCCGTGGCAGCAATGGACATTGGTGTGTGAAGTGGTGATTGAATCAGGGGAGAAGAGATTGAATAAATGGAATTTGATGGGGAGGTTAGGGAATAAGACGCGGTCGTTGATTACACAATGCGCAGCGTGGATGAGGCCGGACATAATTTATGTTAAGCGGCCGGTGTATCAGTGCAGGTTTGAGCCTCAGAAGGAATTTTTCAAAGGGTTAGGGCCATTGGTTGATCCGAGTACGGAGATGAATTTTATGTTTGAATTGAGACATGATGATGGGAGAGTTGAAATGTGTACGTATTTCGCGGGGTTGTGTAAGATTGTGAGGGTGAATCCGAAAGCATTTGTGGATGATGTTGTGAATGCGTATGAGAAAATGAGTGATGAGAGGAAGGATAAGTGTTTGGAGTTTTTGTTGTCGAATCATCCAAATGAGTTGTTGCATCCTTATACGAAGGAGTGGAAAGCGAAATTGGAGGAGATGGAATTGGGGTGTGATGCTCCTGATGAGGATGAGGATAATGTGAGGGATAAGGGGGAGAAAGAAATTGTGGATTGGTTTGAAGTTGAGGATGGAGATGATGAGAACGAGGATGATTTTGTGATTGAGGACCTTGAAGGTGGAGTGGATGGCAGTGAGGATGAGGAGAATGAAGAGTCTGAAGATGAGAAAGAAAGCGTAGAAGAGAATGAAGAGTATTGGAAAGAGGAGTTCAATAAGGCGGTAAGAAGTTCGGATGCAATGGAAAGTTTTGTTACAAGAAGTGTTGAGAAAACTACAGCATATTACAAGCAGCAAATGAAAGCAATGGAAGAGGAGAAGGAGGAGCAACTTGGTAGATTATCGGAGATGGCAGAGGGGAAACAAGAGACGGTGAATGAGAGTAGGAAAACAAAGTTGAAGCAAGAAGAGTGGAAAATTGTGGGAAGTGGACCAAATAGGAGGAAAGTAAAAAAAAGTAGAATACCGCCTGAGTTGTTTGTAAGAGCCGCTGTTCGACCATTTACTTACAGGAATTTAGTTAAAGAGATTGTTCTTATGAGACATGGAATTATTGATGGTGACCTTTGTGTGAAGAATTGAAGGAAATGTCAGTTTTTCATTGATTTTGATCAATGGTTGTGTAGAGGATGAACAACTCCATAGCGAAATCAGTTTGTTCGTCGGTTAAGTATTGCCTTACTCATGTAATTGATTGGTCTCATTTTGCTTTAAAGAAAATATGGCATCCAGTTAGTAGCTTCATATAGGAAAGCAGTGCAATTCTATTTGGTTTGGTTACTAATGATAAGATTTGCATTTCTGTTTCTGTGGTTCTTCTTTGTCAATTTTGTAAACATCGAAGTTATTGTTAAGGCATTAAGGGGTAGCCAGTTTCAAGTCAGGGTTCCAGCTAGTGATAAGGTAATCCTTTATCTTCATCTTTTTCTTTCTATGCATGGTAAATGTGTTCTATGGTTTTATGCTTTTGAATGCTGGAATCGAGCATTTTGAGGTTTTGAAGTTTGTTATGATTTACTTTATATTTTGTGTTGCTTTGCTAATCTTGTTTGTTTCCTAACAGACCCTTTTACTTCCCTTTGTTAGAAGACTGCAATGCTGTTTCCTTCAAGTGCTCAATTGGCGCCAGAATTCATTGTTGCAGGTAATTTCTTCATACTGATAGACCTTGCAGGCCTTACCCACTCAATTTTGCTTACTTTGACCGTTTATCTTTAAAAAAAGGTTGCTGCAAAATTTCAGAGAGGAGTTTGTTATCACTTTCCTAAGAGCCTGCCATTGAGGATTTAATCAAGGTCAGGCATCCTTCATTTCTCAATCTATTTCGTTTAGAATAAGCTTTAGCTATAGAAAAAGCATGTTGGTTTGCTGTTTTAAATTTATAGGTGTCTTGTTAAGTCAGTTAAGGAAAAGCGTTATGGTAATGAATATTTTCATGTCGCGGACAATCAATTACGAAAAACTTGGAAAAGAGAAATTATATGGTATTCATAATTTCCATATTCTTCCATCTCCAAATCATGGAGAAAGTTGGACTGACTTTGGAACACCATAAGACTTGCTTTTCCAAGCTTTTCATGGAAGGTGGCTTTAGTATGACTTGCTCTTAGTAATAGCATATATTGTGTGTGTTAATGAATGTCAGCAAGTGTGTAAGTCGTTGTATGTGCCAAGTGCACGTGTGAGGGTGTTGAGTGAAAAGAGAAGTCGAGTATATGAATTCAGTCTGCCTGTAATGGAAAGAATCTTTCTAATGGATTACAAACTGTCAGCAATGCAGACATGAGGTTTTCCTGTATTATTATGGTATCATCGAGGGGAAAGCCTCATGGCGTTGATCTTTTGCAATTTCTTGAAATTTCACCACCACCACCACCACCACCACCACCACCACCACCACCATTAATCACATTTTCTGCTGCCACTGATCTAGTGTTTCTGAAGATTCATGGAGGTTTTGGTAGAACTTAGGGTTTTCGTTGTGATACCTGCTACGTCAACAATCCGAATCAAGCTTGATTCTTAGATCTGAAATTTGGTTTTTCTAGTGTGTGATCTTGACGATTCTAAAGTACAATCTGGAATTCAATTGGTTTTTGATCTTAATTAGAATTTTGGTTTGTCTGCTTCCTCGATCTCAACTGGTAAAATCGATTCTGTGCCGGTAATCTCCTTTTCTTATCTCCCATTCTCAATTACTTCAAATCTGATTTCATGCGTTCAATTTCTACATCATATCTGAACCTATGTTGTGAAAGGCTAGGTATTCGAGTCTCCCAAGGGGCGCCTAGGCAATAAAGTGCCCTTGGCGCCAACATGTGCACAGTCATTTTTTTTTTCCATCGGCGCCTAGGCGCACCCTAGGCTCTAGGCAAAGGGCTTGGCGCCTCGCCTCGCCTAGCGCCTAACACAAGATAGATCTCAACAACATTCAATTTCCTCTTCATAATTTGTATCTTCACCAGAATTAGTTTCATCTAATTTCTTAATCAAGATCTACTGTTCTTGATTCCTGGTGCTATTTGAGTCTGTTGACAACTTAGAGTTGTTCTACTCAATAGATTCAGTAGAAGGTTGTGATCGCCTGGGTGAACTTTTGCTGCACACTTACGTAGTGCATTAATTGCATCATACTCATACTGCCCGACTCAACTCTTACTTCGAATATTCAGATTGGAATTTTCAGAACTTCAAACTTGTAGAGGTTTCATGTTCTGTATCCTCTTTAACGGTGGGATAGCATGCAAGTTCTTTATGTGCCACTATTATCTAGTAGTTTGATATAGTAAGTGATGTTGTGATCTTCACTATCGTTTCTCATGTGTATGCTAACATTATGACTAGTTACACAGAGCTCCTGACTCGTTTTTTTAGAGTGTACGTACAACCAAAATATCATATAGGACCAGGTACAGATTACAGAGGCAGGAATGTCTTTAAGCTGGGTCGTGTGCCTCCTCCAGTTACCATGTAGATCCATTACAATGTATAGTCAATGCTGTTTGCAAATGAAAAATGTCAAATGTGGCTTGTTGATAGCAACCCTGAGATTGTTCTTATGAGACTTGGAATTGTCGATGGTGATCTTTGGGTGAAAGGTTAAAGGAAATGGTCAGTTATGCTTGTTTTTTTGAGCTATGGCCAAAGAATCGATTTTAGTATTGCGTTACTTTTGTAATTGATTGATTGACATCAAAGAAAATATGCCATCCGTATAGCAGCTTCGTATTGAAAAGCAGAGCAATTCAATTGCATTTGGTTTACAGAGACTTTCTGTTTTTTCTTTCTAGCGTCGTATGGATGATAAGAAGATCTTATTCGTCATAAACTGGAAGTTTTTGTTAAGATTATAAAGACATTAAGAGTTAGTGAAACTGGTGATAACATAATTCTGTTTCATGTTTTATGCCTTAGTAGTGACAATGAACTGAGCATATTTTTGTAGATTAAGTGAGATGATAGTACGAAAATCTTGGGGCTATTGCTTTTTTATGTTTGTTATAAATATTAGTTCATATTTTGTGTAACTTAGGTAATCTTGTTTGTTTCGTGACAGACACTTTTGTGGCCCTTGAGAATATGCGATGCTGTCTCCTCAAGTGCTCAATTGGCGCCAGAATTCCTTGCTCCAAGTGATCTCTTCCCACTGATAGACCTTGCAGGTCAGTTCCTTACACACATTCATTTTTGGGTAGTAGCGTGCTAGATATTTGTTTTGCTTACTTTGATAAATGTCTTCAAAATCAACCAACTAGAGTAACACTAATTAGCATACATACCTGGTGATATTTCAAACTTACAGGCGTCTGGTGAAGGTAGTTATGGGCAAGCCTTATGGTATTTTAATGTCCAAACAATCAACCATAAAAAACTTGGAAATGCAAATTTTATGGTATTAAGGAGTCGCATACTCTATCCTAAAAAGAGATGCTACTTCTCATTTGAGAATGTTTGGGCCCGTGTTAGTTCCAGTGATCCCTCTAACATGCTTTGGGAAAATGTTGGACTGATTTTTGAGCACCATAAGACTTGCTTTTCTAAGCTTTTCATGGAAGTTGGCTCTGGATATAAAAAGCTTCTACATTACATGACTTGGTCTTAGGATGTTTTATTATTCAATTTTCACAAACATCAAATTGGCAGAGGTTTCATGCTCTGTGTACCTTTTACCAGTGGGGCAGCACGCGAATTCTTCATGTGCCAATTATATGTATTAGATAGATACATGTATTAAGTGATTGTGTGATCTTCATCTAGGTTTCTATTGTGTGTGGTAACATTATGACTAGGAACAGAGATTTCCTGTCTTATTTCTGAGAGTGTACGTAGAATCAGAATATCATATATGACCTGGTACGGATTACAGAGGCAGGGCCTTTAATCTGGGATTTGTACACTACCACCTCAAGTTACCATGTAGATCCATTAGAATGTATACTCGGTGTTGTTTGAAAGTGAAAAACGTCAAAGGTGACGACACCAAATTGCTGTCAGTTGCAACAGAAGTTGCTGTCAGCTTCTGTGTACTCTACCACTATCATTATATTCTAGGTTGGTTTCTTTCTCAGTTTTTAAGATTACTAGCTGGATTACAATCAACTACTGTATACACTAGCACTATGGTCATGTCGGTGGTTTTCTCAATGCTTAATAAGAAAATGCTAGAAAACAAGCTCTTGTGCAAGTGCTAGCTTGTTGCAGGCTACCTTACGCGGCGACCTCTGTGACTCACTATGTATCATGTACAAAGTTGGCTTCCTCATTCACCCCCTCTAAGGGCCTAGACATGGCCACATAGGCTGCCACCTGATGATGTTTTCCCGCGGCTTGCGCAAGAGCTTCTTTACTCATGGATGTATGCCAAAATTTCGATGAAAATCTTACTTCAGAGCACCATTTCAGTTTTCTAGTGTAGTTCAACAACCTTATTCGTTGGGCTGAGATGGTTCATAAGCAAAACCAATTCATGCCCTTCCGGTATAGTGTTAGTGAACTCAAACAAATGGATTACTTGTCAGAGTTTTAGGATGGTAGAACAAAAAGTTTAGATGTGCATCACTTGTGGGATATTTGACCTTTGGATAGTCAGCTGTATTTCAACCTAGCGAGTTTACTGCTAGGAGCGTGCATCCTGCTGATTACGGTCTGTTTAACCAATGCAAATTGGCTATGGTGCTTGACAGACGCTTTGGTCTCACATCTGCATGTCTAGTCGGATAGAGATAGTGATAGAGATTATATTTTAACAAATCTTATTCAAGAACTTAAAAAATTAAAAACAAACAATAGAGACACCACAAACAAAGAAACAAAACCAAACAAGCAAGTGAAGGTCAACCATCACCATCGTCACTGATGAAGAGATCTTTACTTGAGTGAAAGCTCGACAAGGTCATACTTAAAGTCGTAGCCGTCGGTGCCACTTAAAAGGCCATCCTTCTTGTTGTAAACTTTTATACTCCCATTTTTCAAGAAGTCACGCTGAGTGTACGAAAAAGGTATATCGTACGAACACCGTGTTGCCACCAGACTCGCCTTCACTCTACTCATTGGTGACACAACGACAGTTCTGATTGACCCAACATGAGTGCGTTCTGAGACCATTTCTCCCCAATTCCAAGATCGGGTATGCTCAACGGATATATCAAGCGAACCTGATGCTATTTTTGGGACACCAAAGCTACCGGTCACCTTAACACCCCCCTTCCACGTGGTACTGTTGCTCAAGTTAGTTGTTTTGGTAAATGTCGTCTTGAGATTTAATTGTGACGTTTGGGGACGTTGAGTTCCGTTGCTCTGATCATCGCTGATAAGTGCAACAGTTCTCTCGTCGTAACGCCTTGCATCAGTAAGGTGATATATGCCGTTAGAGATCGTTCTTGTGAAAACAGGCTCCTCAATCTCCATGTAGCTGAACTCGTCCGGATAGGTGTGATGTGTGGCGATGCAGCTGTCTTTACCATATCCTGAGTATCTCTTGCAAAACAAGCCGTTCTTCAGGCATCGCATGGCGACGAGGTTGCCGTCTAGTGTCGTAGGTAAAAATACGGTGTTGGTTTCATGGACTGTGGGGGAAGCCTGCGTTAAACATACCCAAGAATTAGGTTGCATATCCGTCCAGTAAGTGCCAAACTGGGTACTCTTCAGGCGTATGCCTCCATCGCGACTTGGCAACACCTCGAAATCATAAATTGAGGAATTATCAGCTCTGGAACGTAAGTCCATATACCCATCAGCAAAGGCCTTTGCGTGGCTTTGGCTTTCTTTGAACTTGATCCTGATAAGGTCGGGCAGCATAACCACAGAGTCCCAGTCAATGAAGGTGCACATATCAACAGTGTTGTCGTCCGGTTGCATTTTAGGCAATAAAGTCAAGCAACCAAGAAAGTCACCGGTATCGGAGTTGCCATAATACCTCCTAACGTAGTTGCCGGTATTGACATGGCGTAGTCTAGCGACAATGTTGCTGTTGCTGGTGGAATACAAGAAAACAGGCTGGAAGAGTCTGCAATGTTTTTCGGACTGATTCTCCTCAGGTTTAGCAGCCATGGCAGTTATCCAGCTGTTACCACCGGAAGTCGCCCAGTACTTGTTGTTCAGCAAAGACCGGATGTGGACGAGTCCATTTCTAGTGGTAGACGGCACCACCTCGAATCTCGTCTCCAGCCCGAAACTGTACTCTCCCTCGAACCGGAGGGCATTAGGTAAATTTGGATATTCTGTGTCGACGTGCAGGTATCTATTGTTGTCGTCTGATTGTATGATGACATACTTTGGTAGTTCTTTTGCCATGATTTCTCAACAAGAGGAACCAGACTTTCTGATGGTACCTGTTTTAAACAGAAGTAATAGAGATAGGAGTTTCTTCTTCTGCTGCTGCTGCTTCAATTTCTCTGTGAGTAATTTCTTTCTTCTTCTTTGTTTTTATTTTTTTCTTGGTTGTATGTTTCTGTGGTTTTTATCAATCTTAGATTGTTCATTTGAACATGGAGGTCCGTTGAATCGAAAACCATTACTTTATGCAAGTAGTTCATGATCTGAATAAGTTTGCACAAGAATTTTTATATTTAAGCTCAACTTTCACCTAATATATTGAAATGTCAAACAAAAGGAAACTTCTTTGGTATTTCAAAAGGAAACTTCAAAACAAATACGAAGTCAAAAAGGATGTGCCACGTGCCCACCAGCTAACTTGGGCGGCTCATCAACAGTAATTGTGAGTGATTATTGTGTTACTTAATACCTATCTACACGAATTGGGAATGTTTTTGTTGTCTGATGTAAGAACAAATCTGGGTACTTAAAACTATTTTAATATTTAAACCTATCGACATATTCAATTTACATCTCTATCTGGACAACCAACATTTGCCTGTTAACGGATCTGTCTCCCTCATACATGGTTGACTTGGGTAGATATGTATTAAGTTAGTGGGTAACATATACTACTAGTCACAGTTATTGCTGATGAGCAAGTCAACTAGTAAATTAGGTTCTATTTTGTGTTTCTAATTGAAACTGTTAGACAGTTAGGTTCTAGTGTATATACATTAGTACATGTGTCTAGCAGGACCAGTTTTCCCATTTGACGAATGGCTCAATCCATAGGAGACATGTCAAAGATTATTCTTAGGTTAGAGGAAGGGGTATAGTGAGTAGAACGCTATCTTAAAATGAAGTAGAATACCTGCCTGAGTTGTTTGTAAGAGCAGCTGTTTGATAGCCAATTTGATAGCCATGAACAGACCAATGCCCCCCCACCATTGGATTAACAGGGGATGTGCCTTTTAAGGATTGGGGGGACTGCCACCTGTTTATCGAATGATGGAAGGGCATTGGTCCGTTTTTGGACCTTCAAATTGGTTCACGTTCAGCTTTTTCAGCTTTAATTAGTTGTTCACCAATATTGTTTCTTTTAACTTAATGCTTCTGTGTATACTAGCACTGTTGTTGTATTCTAGGTTAGTTCCTTTAGTTTTCAGCACTGTCATGTTCGAGAATTTGATAAATTACCTTGGGTGGATCAATGTTGGCTTCATCATTTAACCTAAAGCGCTCACCAACCACTAGACTTGGCCACTTAGGAGGCCCCAGGAAGCTTGCAAGCTGCTTACACAAGATCTTGTTATGCAGCATTGCTGAATTTCTGTGAACAGATAATTCCTTCATCCAAGCCGGGATGCAGATGCTTTGGTCTAGATTTGATACTGATGAAAATCTTACTTTGATGCACTATTTCAGTTTTTTTGTGCAGTTTCAGTTGGAGCATGAGCAGCAATGAGCCATTCAGGTTCAGCCTTAAAAAGACAAGAAAAGGGAGAAGGATAACCATGATACTAGTGCCATTTGCGCAGAATAGGGTACGAAATAACAACCTAATTCCGTACCTTTCTTCTACAACAAAGCTCTCTGGAAAATGTCTGACTGTTCAAATTTGTTGATGTTCTTCTCGTGCTCAGTTTGTGCCCCTTGAGTAGAAGATGCAAAGTTGTCACCTCAAGTGCTCAATTGGCGCCAGACCAGGTGATCTCTTCCCACTGTAGGTGTATTCAGTTCCTTACAAACATTCAATTTCGGGTTGTAGCGTGCTAGATATCAATTTTCTTACTTCGATATTTTGTCTTCAAAATCAGATATATGAACCAACTATAGTAACACTAATTAGCATAAATACCTCAACAGAGAGATATTTTGTCTTCAAAATTTTCACAAATTTAGAAATAGCTAGTTAAAATTTAGAGGCGTCTAGTAAAGCTAGGTAAGGGCAAGCCTTCTGGTATTTCCATGTCCAAACAGTCAACCATAAAAAACTTGGAAATGCAAATTTTATGGTATTATGGAGTTCCGTACGCTATCCTAAAAAGTGATGCTACTTCTCAAATGAGAATGTTCGAGCCCATGTTAATTCCAGTGATCCCTCAAACATGCTTTGGGAAAATGTTGGACTGACTTTGGAGCACCATAAGATTTGCATTTCCAAGCTTTTCATGGATGGTGGCTATCATTAAATTTTCACAAACTTCAAATTTGTAGAGGTTTCATGCTCTGTGTACCTCTCAAATTTGCAGCACGCGAGTTCTTCATGTGCCACTATATATGTATTAGATATATATATTAAGTGATTGTGTGATCTTCATGTTGGTTTCTAATGTGTGTGGTAACATTATGACTACTTACAGAGATTTCCTGTCTCGTTTCTGAGAGTGTACGTACAATCAGAATATCATATATGACCAGGTACAGATTATAGAGGAGGGATGCCTTTAAGCTGGGACTTGTACACTACCACCTCAGATGACCATGTGGATCCATTACAATGTATACTCAATGTTGTTTAGAAATGAAAAATGTCAAAGGTGGCTTATTGATAACAGTCTTCAGACCCATTGCGACGCCAAATTGCTGACAGTTGCAACAGAAGCTGCTGTCAGCTGCTGTTTACACTAGCACTATATTCTAGGTTAGTTTTTCTTTCTCAGTTTCACGATTACAAGCTGGATTACCATCAACTTCTATATACACTAACGCCATCGTCATGTAGGTTGCTTTCTCGATGTTTAATAAGAAAAACAAGCTCTTGTGCAACTGCAAGCTTGTTGCAGGCTACCTTAGGTGGGACTCTCTGGGACCCACTGCCATATGCAGATACAAAGTTGGCTTCCTTATTCACCCTTAAGGGCTCACTTATTCCTAGACTTGGCCACATAGGAGCCCTTATTCACCCTTAAGGGCTCACTAATTGATACTGATGACAATCTTACTTCGGTGCACCATTTCGTCTTTCTTGTGCAGTTCCAGAGGAGCATGAGCAGCAATTTATAAGCCACACAGGTTCAGACTTGAAAGACAAAAAAAATAAGGAAAACAATGATAAGAATGTGATTTGCGCAGAATATGGTACGAAATAGCAACCTAATTCATTATCTTCTCATGTTCTTTGCTGTTCTACTCGTGCCCAGGATGTCGTCACTTGTTTCATCAAATAATACAGGGGCCGGTTTTTGAACTGAGCTGTTATCCTCATCCATGGGCAGTGATGGTTTATATGCAACGCCAATTCATACGCTTCAGTTTAGTGTTGGCAGAACCAGAAGTTTGTGTGTCACATGTGGAATATTTGACATTTGGATGTGCAGCTGTAATTCAACCTAGCGATTAGATACAACCCACCGGATACGTTCATCCTGCTGATTGTGGTCTGTTTAACGTGTGGAAGTTGGCTATGGAGACGGAGACAATTGGTATACGATACTGTCGGAATAATTGTTGGGAGACATTTTGTTCTCAAGCATATGGTTTACTGTTTAGTCCACTTTGTTGGTTGTCGACGTCAAGTTGAAGTTTTGCTGTAGATTTAGTTTTATGATAAACCAAAATTACATGAACATCCAAAATTACAAAACAAACAAATAAAAAAGACACTGAATTGAGGGCAGATCCAGGTGGATGCTGCATGCCATCGGTGCCAATATCACCCCCGGCGGAGTGGGCTTTACTCAAATGGAAGCTCGACAACCATTGTTACCAGTAAAAATGCCATGATTCTTCTCGGTAAGTGTTGAACTACCAGTCATAGGAGGCACAGTGATAGTTTTCACAGACCCAACTTCAAGGCTGTTTGTCTCCGTTTCTCCCCAATCCCAACATTTCGGTCGCTGGCTTCTTAAATTGTTTTGGAAATTAATATTTGGGATATTTAACCTTTGGTATCCGGTAAAAGTCCAACACCTAGTTTTGGTACCCATTATTCAAAATATTAAGGGTTGGTACCTTGACCGGATGTTGACTGTCAAACACCGTGATTTGACCTGATTTTTTATTATTTTCATTTAAGAAATATAATTTTAATTAATTTTCCATATTTACCTTTCCCCACAACTCCATCCTCGTTATACTGCCCCAGATAAATAACAGAGAAGCGTAGGTTAACTTCCTTTCACTCTGCAAACCAAGGTTTAATAAACAATAACACCTCTACTGAGTTTAAACTTTAGAGTTATCTTGTGTTGGCGAGGGGTAACTTCCGGTAAAGTCTGCACTAATGGGCAACTTCCGGCAAAATGGGTTTGGAAATATTTTCGAAGCCAAAGAGGAAACAGAGTTTGGGTACAAGATTGCTAAGGATTTTGTAATGTTTCTATCCAACCCAAGAAATTAAATAGGAAAGAATTCAATTGTTATGGTAGCCTGTTTAGTTAACGAGACAAGGGTCGTGTTTTTTTTTTTTCCTTAAAATAGGAAAGTTGGAACTGATGGAACTAATCATATTTCCTCTGGGTGTTGGACTGGACCGGAGAAATAATAAGAAGAAAAATGACTAGATCTATTGGCATCATGGACCATTCCAGTGTGATTCCTCCCTTCGTCAAGAATCGGCTCAAAGAAAACAAAAAATAATTAGTGACAAATGCCATGGGTTTTCCATCGTTGCGGCAACGATGCCAAGCAGCTAGCTATGGTAATACCAACGTTTCCACACACTTATAATGTATTTTAGCTAAGTCTCACAACTGTGAGTTGACTTTGATTGATTCAGTATTCATATACGTAGGATCGAGTAGGAGAGAGGAGAGCACAACGCGGAAGCAATAAAACGATTACATTGATAATTAGTTTGGTGCACAATTTTTCATGGCTCACTAGCCTACTTATAGTCTCACAAACTTGACGAACACTCAAAGTACTTTCCTAATAAAAACAAACTCTAAATAAAGCACACTTCTAGAAACACAAAAAAACTCTAAAACAAACGACCGACACAACTTGCTCTTCTAGTTAACTCGAACTTCCAAATATCACACATTGTGTCAACAACGTATGTTGATTCAACTTGACTGCGTCAACTGCAGCAGTTGATCCATTTGGAGCATATGTTGATCCACGAACCAAATCACCATATCTTGGTTTAAATTCCAACAATATACAAAAAGGTTTACAAGATGTAAGTGATAAAAATTGGTAACCGACATTAAGCTTTTTCATCGAACAATTGGTGTGCAATATTGTTGTGCAAATAGATCGTTATTTACTGCTGATTTCGGATTTCCCCTCCTTTTAATAGGTCATTCCCCTACAGTAAACTCGAAATCGAGTGTAACCCATAGTTTTAAACATCCACAAACATAAAAATCTTGAATATCTTAGTCATCCAATCACGTATTTTAAAGTCAACAGCACCTCCATCCATTCCTCTCTGTTTTCTTTCCTTGAAAGATCGGGAATGTGACGGAGATTATTTGATAATTTAGGATTTATTAGGGACTAGTTTGTAAACTTCAATAAACATTTCTTAATAATTAGAGATAATAAAATAAAAATTGGTCAATCAGAGTCATCAAATGTCAACGTCTGTTCAAGATACCAACAATTAATATTTCAAATGTTGGGTATCAAAGCTAACCGTTGGACATTTGCTGGGTTTCAAATGTTAAATAACTCTTGATATTTTGCATTTAGGTTAGCCGTCTTCAATTAGAAAAGATTAGAAAATCTAACTACGTTAGGAAACTTAGTATAATTCCAGCCATCCAAAACAATAAAATCTCATTCATCTAAATACTTAAAGGTCTAGATAAAAAAAAACTCCCATGTTGAACGGTGAGGAAATTCTCAGTTCGGATTGGGTGAAGTAGGTCTTTTTTCAGTTTTGTGAATTGAGTATTTTGGTGAAGACACATGGCAACCTATGATTGGTTCAACCGAGAGTTTGAATTTGGAATTCTTTCATGACGACAATTCAGTACGTCTGTAAATTTGGAATTCCTTCGTGGCGACAATCCAGTGCGTCTCAATTTTGGAATTCAAGACAATTTAGGAAAATTAAACCATTATTATGTTAGGAAACTAAACCGTGACTTTGTTGGAAATCTAATAATGTATATAAATGCTTTCGAGTCCATCTTCATACCGTGTTATCCTTGCCTCTATTGACTCGGAGAACCCTTACCGCTGGGAAACATCCAACTTTTGCTACTTCTGTTGTTCTTTTGAGCATATTGAGTATTACTCCTCCGATGCAACGATAATAGACTTGCAGAGTGGGGAGATTTATGAGGATATTATGTGGATAATTTTCTTTTGAGGTAAGATGGGGGGAGAGAGAGAGTGTGTGATATCGCAGCAGGACGAAATCTGTTTCTCTTGCACGCATGATAGTTTCCTACGATACACCTGATCATAGGGCGAGGCGCGGCAAAATTGTTTGATTTTATGTGACCCCGCCGACTCTCTTCGTTTTTGTTTTTTTTGTTTCCTTTGTTTTTATATGAAAGAACCAAGGCATAAGGTTTGTTTCTTGCCGATTCTGCAGGCTTCTTTCAAAGTTCGTTTCCTCTATTGGTTTCTGTTGTCCACGGTGAAGTGATAGTGTCTTGAGATATCAGACGGTGTGGATCTTCAATGTGTTTAAATTTACATGGTTGCTATTGTAGGATATGTGAGAATATCGTCGTATGGTTTTGTCTATTTACAGATACAGGGATGACTAGGTTTATGCACACATGGTCAGGTTTGGCCTTAATTTCTCTATAACGCCGATAATAATGTTTCTTCTCCGTATATTTATGTTTCTTCATTTTGTATGCAAGAAGAGATAATACCTGTTTCTCGGTCGTAGCTATTTGGCTTCATTATTTTGGGGGTTTAGTTGATGCTATTATTTATATTGCTTCTTTTCTACTACAACAAAGACTTCTCAAGCAATAACAGATGGTATTTTGATCTTTGGCATGGTCATTGCAAGTTTTGTAAGTCTTTCTTTTCACTTTTCCACACATAGCTATTGAATTTTTCCGCTTCTTTTATTGTGAGATTATAAGATTACTCAATCATTTATGTTGAAAATACAAACTATTAATATCATTTTGTAATATTTTGTAATACTTGCGGCAAAGTATTATGCAACTTATTACGAGTTCTGCAACATAATGCAAATAGAGATATTTTATAAAAGGGTGCCTAATCATGATCTGGGTCGAAGAAGATGCATTTGATTCAATAGGGTCGTAGACTAACTTTGACCGTCTGATTTTTTATTAAAATACCCTCGTTAAATAGTCATATGACATTCTATCTCCACACCAGTCTGACACTTAACCAAGTTACTTAGACATTTCATCGAACACGTCATGGACAAATGGTCTAATTGAGAAAAAGATCCTGTTAAATTTGTAGGTGAGACTAGGAAATTTCATCCATTTACAGAAAGATAAAATGCCTGGTATTGGGTTCAAATTTCCTCACCCATCTTATCACCAGCAAACATGTGGAGGAGAAGGTGATTTCCATCGATAAATGACAAAACAGTGAGAGTTTAAAGATGAACCAGTTGCAGACTAAATATACCGTAGAAAAGAGGATTGATCTTTAACACATAAAAATAAGAAAAGTGCTCCGCATTACGAGGCCCACAAATGTTTCTCTTCTTCTCTGAGGTGTTTTCGGGAAGATTGCACCTCCCTTCCCTCTGCCTCTAGTTAATTCTTCTTTCCTCAAACCCAAATTTCTTATGTTATTATCGAACTATTGTACTCTCAATTTGATCTAATCTTCACATCCTCGTGGATTAATTCTTAACTATCTTTTTCAAATCTTTTGTTCTGCTATTTTTTCTTTTCTTTCTTTTTTTGTATCTGCTAGTACTTGATTATTAGGTTTGTCATCTTGAGAATTAGGACGGGTGATTCTTAAACTCCCTAGCTGAATTCTCTTGATGCTACACTGTTGTGTTTCGTATGGGTGTAGTTTCCATTAAAGAATAAAGACTTCGTGGAGGAATTAGGAGAATCCACGGTCAAATGGAAAGGGGCGAGAGCTGAAATTTTTTTAAATACTCAAACTTTCAACAATAGTCAACTCAAGGTCAAGGCATTTGGCCAAATAAAAATGTCAACCAACGATTTTTAAATGGTCTTTGGTTAGTCAACGACCCAAATGCATCAAGTGCATCTTTCATGACGCATACCCTAATTAGACTTAAAAGAAGCGATCCATTTACAAGATAACTCATGCAAATATGTAATGTGATACCCTTTACTAATGAGGCTCACATACTGATTTGAGCAGGAGTCATTCTCTTGATGCGACAAATATTTAAGAAAATTAAGGTAATAGTAAATGCTTGATTGTTTGTCCCGGCTCAGTGTCTTGGTAAAATTATGTTAGGGAGTCTCCAGTACCTTTTGACCAGAAGTTGATTATCTTTATTTGTCTCGATGACTACGTTGGAGGCTATGAAACAATTAAGTATATCAAGTAGTTTAAGTAGTTTATGCATTTTTCATTGGATAGTTAATTTACAGTCCTTTACAATCCCCTCCTGGTCCTGCTTGACGCCTGGTCGTTTTCCTACTATTTTAGTGAATCTTATCTTTGTACCCTGATGTGTTTTTATGACCATGTGTGGTTTAATGATTTAAGTTTGAATGATCATATATGTTTAGCATTTTCTCTGTTCTCTATTCTAGGATCTGGTCTTTGGGCTAGAATGACTATGCAGACTTCACATTTTCAATTTTCAATAGTCTACGATCTTGGTTATCATTAGATATAGTTGAGCATCTACAGAAATTCTTAAGTCTCCTCTTAATTCACTTTTGGCTTTTCTCATAGGCTTTTATTCAGTGTTCATTACTTAGGATTCTATTATCTTTGGATATAACTTACTTATGCGACTATTTTTATTTCATTGTTTTCCAACCTTCCCTTCCCAGTTTTCTTGTTAAAAATCGAATTATGTCCAACCCCCTTTGCGCCTCCGTTATATATGACGATTATGATGAAATGATACTCTCAATACCACACCCATACTCCTCTAATCTGAATAATCCCCAGGTAAATCCTCTCAAACTATTGTTTTATCAAATCAATATTTGTCTCATTTACATTACAATTTTCCCTATATTTTCCGGTCTTTGAAAGTTTCTTCGTGTATCCACTTTAATCCCTTTCGACTGCTTTTGTAACCTCTTTTCATTTTATCCAAGATGAGCATTTTAGCATGGAATTGCCGAGGGATCAACCAACAAACAACAATACAACATCTTCAAAGCCTAATATTTTTGCACAAACCATCATTTGTTTTTTTATCTGAAACTCTAGCTACCCACAATCGTATGACTTTTATCGCTCAATCAGTTCAATTTCAGAACCATCTCTTTGTCCCTAAATTTGGTAGGAGGGGAGGACTATGCTTAATGTGGAAAGATAACTATGATGTGCAAATCATTTTGCATTTCCAAAGTTATATACACGTCTGTGTCACTCCCCCAGCGCCTGATCATCCATGGTTGTGCACAGGCATCTATGCCCCCCCACATCCAGATGCAAGAAAAGATTTTTGGGACGACTTTCCATCAATTTTCTCCAACATCAATGATCCATGGATCCTCATTAACGACTTTAATGAAATCTTGGATCAGTCGGAGAAAAAATGGGGTAGAGAAGTAACATATGCTCAGACTCAACCATTCCTTAACTTAATTTATCAAATGGGACTCATGGATCTGGGATTCCGAGGCGACCCGCTCACCTGGACAAACAATCAGGAAAGGCAAGATAATATCCTAGAACGACTCGACAGGGCTATGACAACTCAACGCTGGAGAAAGTCCTACTCACATGCAGGAGTTACTCATCTACCAAGAATAGCCTCAAATCATGCCCCAAGTCTACTTCAGAGTAATTGACTGGCAGGGGAGCAAAAACTATAAATTCGAGCACTTATGGCTTACCCACCCACAACTGTAACAAATGGTAAATTCTGCATGGACCAGACTGAATGATGCAGATCCAACAGTAAACCTGCATCTCAAGCTCATCTCAACCACCGAAACTCTTACTGATTGGAACAAGGAAACTTTCGGCCACCTCCCCACTATGTGCTACCCATACTGGAAATGACTTGACGTTTTGGCTGCTTCAGGAAAAGCAACTCAAATCTCAGCACATGATATTGCTTGACTGTCATGCAACCTACTGGCAGCAAAGATCAAGAATTGAATGGATACAATCCGGCGACCGTAACACCACTTTCTTCCATACTAAAGCAACAATCCACCGAAGGCGCAACAACATACAACAACTTCAAGATCAACAAAAAAATTCGGTAGTAGAAAAACATCCATTGTCAGACTAATGATTGATCATTTTACCGATCAATATACGGCGCCGAGTACAGTGATGCCTATGTTTATTTACTGAAATAACCCCAAGGTTAACGCCTCGCCAATGCACCTCACTGACGGAAGAAGTAACTCCCGAGAAGATTAAAAAAGCCCTTTTTTCTATTGGTTCTGAACGTGCTCCAGGTCCAGATGGTTATACTAGTAAGTTTTTCAAAGTCTTCTGGGAAACAACCCATTTACAGTTGATAGAAATGGTATGTAGCTTCTTCAACTCCCTAAATATCCATCCGCTCATGAACCACACAAACCTAAATATAATTCCAAAAGTAGATCAACCATCCAAACCATCACAATTTAGGCCTATAGGACTTTGTACACGTATAAAATCATATCAAAAATTCTAGTCAACCGCATACGCCCTTTATTTCCATTCATAATAAGTCCTTACCAAAGTTCCTTTGTACCCCAAAGATCTATCCAGGATAACATAGCAATCGCAGGCGAGTTGTTTCACCACATCAGAACATCAACCAACACCAAAGATCCCAAAATAGCTATTAAACTGGATATTCAAAAAGCCTATGATATCTTGGACTGGGGCTTCGTTAGAAAATCCTTTACCAAATTAGGTTTCCCAACAATTTTTATAGAATATATCATGTTGTGCACATCAACAGTCACCTATTCTATCAATATCAACGGTACACCACATGGATATATCACTCCAACTAGAGGAATAAGACAAGGGGACCCCCTCTCCTCATATGTGTTTATCATTTGTGCGGAAATACTTTCAACAAATCTAGGGAATCTTGAAACACAAAAATCGGTGGAGGGACTTCGCATTTCGCAAAAAGCTCCACCAATCCTCCATATTATGTATGCAGACGATCTTCTCATAGCATACAGAGCTTCATCAGAGGGTACGAATAATCTCCAACACCTTCTCCAACGGTACAGTACCTCAGCAGGACAACATATTAATACATCCAAATCCATTATTATTCACCACCCAAAGCTTGACCCGTCTCAGGTAAGTGCCCTTCAACAAGCTCTTAATATGCTCACAACCTCAAACCCCCTATGTATCTAGGAATCCAATTCAAACAAGTAAGAGTTTCTCGTCATTTATTTGAACCTCTCCTAAACCGCCTAGCGCGTACGGCAAAAGGCTGGATGACGAAATGCCTAACACCTGCAGGAAGATTTTCTCTAATAAAATCCTCCCTAATACCTACCTCCAAACACATAATGCAAGAACAATATCTTCCTACACAAGTGCACAAGAAAATTGATCAAATTACTCGGAATTTTTTCTGGGGGCATGACTCGTCCGTCAGGAAGCTTCACCCCTTGGGATTTGATAAGCTTACTAGAACCATGTCACAAGGAGGGTTAGGCATACATAAAAGCAGTGATCATAATAAGGCTTTACTTATGAAGCGTGTTTGGAACATCTATGAGAAACCTGATTCGATCTTGGCTTCCCTCTACAACGAAAAATATCTGAAACAACAACCTATATTTGCAGAAACTCCAGTTAAACTCCCTTCTTCAACCATTCCTCAATGGAGGCAATTAACATCTCTCATTCCTACAATGAAACAACAACTTTTCTACACAATCAAAAATGGATTAACAACCCCCATACAAGCTAATTGGATCCCACAATTCACTAATACCTTGGATCTGGCGAACAGTTACTCCATCCAGATGGTCGCTGACCTCATTGATCCTCTCAGTCACACCTGGAACCACGACAAGCTAAACCTCCTTCCCCCTCACATAACCCAGATAATCGTGAATATCCACCTCCCCCAAAACAACCCCTCTGATAGGATCATATGGCCTTTCAGCAAATCTGGAAAGTACACTACATCATCTGGATACAATTGCATGGTAAGCACATCAAATCACGCCCACCCACTACCAGCATCAAAGTTCCTATGGACACTTCCATGTCCTCCAAAAATACAGTTTTTCTTGTGGAAAACAATCAATAAGGGCCTCCCAACCCTCGCCATTTTACACCATATCCACCTCACCGACACAGACATATGCCCACTATGCAATTCTCATCCAGAAACTGCTGATCATATTCTCCTTCATTGTCAAGTAGATACAGCCGCATGAAACACTCTCATCATGGGACTTCCTAATCATTCAAGTACCGACCAAAATCTTCCAACCCTTCCAAGACCTCAAATGACAATCTCATAAATCCTACAGTTAAAGGTACACGGTTCTATCAATACTGCATTTTGTTTCCTTTTCTGGTCCTTATGGATAGCTAGGAATGACTACATATATCGTCAAAAGAAACTAGACCCGGGAAACATAACACATATGGCTCTCAGTCTTCAACAAGAATTCTCTTGGGCACAAACGAACCTCCCTCCTGTGCTACCTGGAATGCCAACTTCTATGAACCTTGGAAATGTAACACGGGACTCCACTACAATCATGGTAGGATGGACAAAAACTAATTTGGGTTGGATCAAGATCAACACAGATGGCGTAGCGAGAGGACATCCCGAAATAGCTGGAGCATGCTTCATATGCAGGGACTCATATGCTAACACCCTGATAGCGGTAGCACAACCGCTGAGAATCACCAGTGCGTTGATTGCCGAATCTTGGGCCATGCTCATAGCATCTAGAATAACAAAAGAACGAAAATGGGCACAAGTTCATTTTGAAATCGACTCGGAAAACCTGCTTCGATTCCTATCTTCAGATGCTGAGCCTCCTTGGTACATTTCAATTATGATCTCGGAAACCAAGCTAATCATGGGCCAACTACCGCAATGCCTCATTACACACATCTACAGGAAGGTAATCAAGCTGCAGACGGGATGGCGAACCTTGCTGCCGACCGTAGCCACCTAGGAAACTTTTCAACCCTGGTTTGTGATCATATAGTCCCATCTTACATTAACCAAATTGTAATGGATGACTCTTTGGGTAAAACATACCCTCGTGTAATTGCAGCTTAATCTTAATACAATCTCATGCTTCAAAAAAAAAAATTTAATTTGATTCATACAATATTGCTCTATTTTGGTCTGAATCATATGGTAAATTATGGGTCATGCAACTCATATTTTTAGCTTTTCTAATATTACATTACTAAGTATATTTTTGGCCACATTGGTCTTGGAACCCTGAAACATATCTGAATACTTCCTCAACTAGGGAAATATCCTCCTCCTAATATATATTTTTAATTACTGCATTTGTTCAATTTCAAAAGTTTTTACTTTGTTAATTATTTAATTTAGAACCACACCATTTTCATGATCTATTACCTCATTTTTTTTCATAAAAACTACTAATAGCTTTAGTTTATGGATTATGATTTCATTCATGAATTTGGGTAGTGCAAAATTTTGATTTGTCAGTTACGTTATCAAATGCAAGGCCTAAAGTCTTCCTAAGTTCAATTTTAACTTTTATCACAAACATGGGTCGAAGTGTACTTTATAAAAGTACCCTCTTTGGTGTTTATGTGGCTCATTGGTAACTTCCATAACAATGTTTCAGAGTTACCATCATAGTTGTAGGAGTAAAATATCGCACACGTTAGTAATCAAGCGAAGTAAAGAATACAACCAAAGCGAAGAGCATCGCACACATCAAAGTTGAGATGATGCACCAAATGATGTCAGCAAAGTCACGAGTAAAGTGTGAAGAACTGTGCGAAGAGGTACGCTATGCGAAGATGAGCGATTGTATATGAGCGAATGTGTCGCATAGTGATCCCGAAAATATTGGGTTTCTTAGTTGTCATCCACTATGTAAAATCCTATATAAAGGAGAGAGGTCATTACTTGTAGGAGAGTTCTAGAGTGAGTCTTAGTCAAGAAATTAAGAGACAGAGAGAGAAAGTAAACCTAGGGCAAATAGATCATTGTAATAGTTGAATCAATCCTTGTAATTCTATCTACATTTCATGTAATAAGAAGATGATTACTTAAGTTCTTATCGAGTTATAGTGGAATGTAATTGTCAGATTTATGACAACTACATTTTTGGCGCCAGAAACATCTCTAGATGATAATTCATGTTAATAGATCTGAAACTCTTAGGGAAATTAAGGAAGAATCATAAGGGATCCATGAAGACAACAATAATCATATCGATTAAAGGAAGAGGCAGAGATATACAGTGTAATAACATAACTAGATTATCAATTTCTGAGGAAGATTTTCAAGCAACAGTAACATGGAGAATTCATAAAAGAAACTTCGAAGACAAGAAGATAGAGACGGTAGACAAAGAATTTCCATTACAAGATTGGGAAAAGGTGAAGATTTTCTTTGCGGGGGACGAAATTCCAGAAGAAAACTTACAGCGAATAGATCCATTGGTAATTACGGTCACAGTTGAGCGAGAAAAAATTATTGCAAAACATAGGAGATTTGAAGGATGGGCGATTGATAGAACATTGATAGGTACAGGAAGTGCACTTGATGTATTATTTTATCGCACATTCAAAGCAATGGGATATGAAAATGAGGAAATGACACCTATATCCTATAATGTTCATGGATTCAATAGAGCAATCACAAAGACAAAAGTAGAAATCGTGATGCGAATATTACTGAAGGAGGTTCAAACAAAGATAACATTGTGTGTGACTGACATTGAGTCACCATACAACATGTTGTTGGGACGACCATGGGTACATGGACTAAAGGCCATAGCGTCAACATTACATCAATGTATTAGATTCCCAATTCCAAGCGGTATAGGTGAAATCAGAGGAGATGTTAAGGTTGCGAATACTTGTAACCAAATAGGTGTGCGAAATTATGAAGGGCGACCAAAGAAGCGAAAGGATCGATGGAGAAAAGCAAAAGAACAAAGGAAAGAAGAGGAGTTTCGAATATACATGATAAGAGCGAAAGAGGGAAAAGGAATACCATGTGAACAACCAGCGGAGGAAGGTGGACAAATTAAAGAAATTAAAGAAGAAGAGGAAAAAACGATAAGCATTATGCGAGAATATAATGATATTTTCGCATGGATTATGGAAGAAATTCCAGGAATAGATCCGTCTGTCGCATGTCATAAATTAGACATTAAGAAGAATGTAAATACGTTCAAGCAAAGGATAAGGAAGATTGCAACTGATTATCATCCTAAAATAGAAGCAGAATTGCAGAAGATGTTAGATGCAGGAATTATAAGGGATGCAAAATATCCAGAGTGGATAGAAAATATGGTGGTGGTACCTACAAAGAACAACAGAATTAGGATTTGCATAGATTTTACAGATCTAAAAAAAGCGTGCCCTAAATACAACTTCCCTTTACCCGACATACCTCAAATGGTGGAATCGGCATCAGGGAATGATAGAGTCACAATGTTAGATTGGTATAAGGCTATAATCAAATTCCTTTGGTAGAAGAAGATCAAGAACACACTGTTTTATTCGCACCAGGAGGTTTATATTGTTACACGAAAATGCCATTTGGATTGAAGAATGCAGGTGCGACTTATCAAAGAATGGTGCAGAAAGTATTCGAAAAATGGATACATAAAATATTAGAAGTCTATGTATATAATATGGTAATTAAAAGCAAAGAGGTGAAAGATCATGTTGATGATTTGCGAGCAATATTTGAACAAATGCGAAAATTCAATATTAAAGTAAACCCAGAAAAATGTGTAATTGACGTATCATCAGGAAAATTCTTAGGCTATATTATATCCAAGGGGGGAATACAACTTGATCCAAAGAAGGTACAAGCGGTTAGAGATATGCCACCACCTGCGACAGTCAAAGATGTTCAAAAGTTTAATATATTGATAGCATCATTGGGAAGATTTATTGCAAGATCTTCGGACAAGTGTAAACACTTTTTCAATATAATAAAGAAGGGGACCAAATTTGAATGGACAATGGAGTGCGACAAAGCATTGCAGAGCATAAAAGATTATTTGGTAAACTTATCCATTCTTCAAAAGGCGAAGCAGGGAGAAGAACTGTTATTATACCTAGCATCAACATCTCATGCATTACGTGCAGTACTGTTACGTTCAGATAAAGGTGTAAAGAAACTAATATATTGAATAAGCAAAACATATAACTCCGCAGAGAATAATTATTCAAAAATTGAAAAGTTGATTCTCGCACTGGTATATGCATCATTCAAGCTTCAGATTTATTTTCAAGCTCACAAAATTAAAGTATTAACAAGAGTACCAATTGAAAACGCAATGAAGAATTCGAAGAGGTCAGGAAGAATAGAGAGGTGGAATACACAATTAGGAAACTATGAGATTAGTTATGAAATTTTATCTTCACCAAAGTCTCAAGTTATCGTAGAGTTTCTTGCATAATTTCCAATAGAAGAAGATGAATATGTAGAAGAAATGATGGAGGTGGATGAAGAACATGGAAATCCTAATGATTTATAAACTGAGCGAAATCCAAACAGATGGGAGATATTGGTGGAAGGATCCGCCAATGGAGAAGGAAATGAAATTGGTATTGTATTCATTTCACCAACAGGAGCGAGAATGGCTTACTCATTCATATTGGACTTCGCATCCACAAATAATGAAACTGAATATGAAGCAGTCGTCCACGCATTAAGATTATCAATTGAAATGAAGATTGAGGATGCGCGAATAACTAGTGATTCCCAGTTGATAATTCGTCAGATAGAAGGCACATATAGTACCAGTGAATCATCTTTGCAAAAATATAGAAAGTTGGTTATGGATTTAGCAGTGCAAATTCCAAAAATAAGATGGAGACATATAGGGAGAAAAGATATTAGACTTGCAGATGCATTGGCGTTCATACCATCAATGTTAGTAGATCCGGTTCCAAGGGATATAAAAATATAAACACTATTATTACCATCTATAGAAAAGGGTGAAGAAGTGCAAACAAATGTGATGATCATAGACGATACACAAGAAGAAAATGTGAGCGAAGAGAAGGATTGGAGAACTGAGATACACTCTTATCTAGATAAGGGATAATTGCCGAAGAAAAGATTAAAAGAACAAAAATTAAAGAGTCGTGCGACAAATTATGAATTAAGAGATGGTGTTCTTTATAGAAGATCATTTCTTGGACCTTCTCTCAAATGTCTTACGCGAAAGGAGGTAATCAAAATTCTAAAGATATTACACTATGGCGATGCTGGCAACCATAGTGGAGGAAGATCACTCGGATATAGAGCAAAAATAAAAGGCTATTACTGGCCATATATGCATGAAGATGCAAATTTTTTTTTTGAGGAGATGCGAAGAATGTCAACGTCATGGAAAGAAGATACATGCACCTGGGGCTATGCTTAATACATCAAAAAATGTGTGGCCCTTTGGAAAATGGGGAATAGATATTGTTGGACCATTTATACCAGGAACGGGGCAAAAAGATTCCTAATTGTCGCAATAGACTATTTCACTAAATGGACAGAAGTAAAAACAATTCAACATATTCGCGATAAAGACATCTTCACATTCATTTTTGCAAATATTATATGCATATTTGGCATTCCTGCACAATTGGTGTCTGATAATGGGAAGCAGTTTGAAGGCGAGAATATAACAATGCTTCTCAATGCGTTCAAAATTCAAAGTGGCAAATCTACTCCTTTGTATCCTCAAAGTAATGGACAAGTAGAAGCTACAAATAAAACAATCGCAGACAACCTGAAGAAAAAGTTAGAAGGGCACAACAAAGGATGGTGCGAACAAGTACAGAATGTGGTATGGGCTTACAGAACTACAAGAAGAGAAGCAACAGGAATGTCGCCCTTCTGTTTGACATATGGATTAGAGGCAGTGCTACCAACAGAAGTTATCATCCCTACCACAAAGAGAGAATCTTGGGAAAAGAATTTAAGTGCGGACTTGATCTTAACAAAATTTGATGATTTGGAGGAAGTAAGAGAAGTCGCTTTGCAGCACATGGAAAATTATCAAAAAAGACTAGCTCGAGAATACAACAAGCGGTTTAAAATAAGAGAATTCCAACCAGGAGAATTAGTTCTACGCGAAATTCCAGTGTATCAAAAAGGAAAAGATGGAAAATTGGAGAAAAGCTGGGATGAACCTTATATAATAAAAAGAATAGTTGGAGAGGGAGCCTATGAATTAATGGATCCTGAAGGACGAAATATAGGTCGTAAATTAGATCGACCTTGGAATAGGAAGTTCTTGAAAAAATATTGTCCATAGCCACTTGCGAATCAACTCGCATGGATAAACAGTTAAAAGTCTGTAAGTTCATATTTTTGAACAAGAGTCTGTAATGCGAATATTTCGCTTGAAAGTTAAGAAATTCTATAAAAGCAAAGTAAGACCTTGATACAAGGCTACAAAAAATGATATTTATTATCAGATTGGCTAGGAATCCGAATGTGGCACGCACCCTAGTTCGCTCATATGCAAGAGGCAATACAGTAAGACCTATCGCACGTCATAATTGGAAAGATATAGAAGGCATGACTCAAGGGAAGGCTACACCGACCCCGGAACTTGAGTTGTGAATATTTGGGGTGAGAATTAAACGATAATTCCCATCCGGGAGAGACACCTTAAATTTTCAGTCTAAGATAGTAATCTTAGATTGAGAGCCTAAGGTGAGAAAGGCTCTCCCAAGGAGTGCATAAAATCGATCAGGGCGCCGAGGTACACGGTTGAGTCAAGAGTGCCCGGGTCGTACGTTGCCACTCTTGACAAGTCCTGACTATGATGCACTCGGTCCGAAGATACCCCACTTAGGGTGCGGTCTTGTTGCCATAAACCTTATCGGTAGTGTATGCGAGACTGCGAAATCAACTGGTTGTTGAATAACTGGATGGGAAGAGCCATAATATTAACCCGATAGAGGTAAACTTCCTTGAAGGGTCAACCAGAGGGGAGATAAGGACGACACCCTCCATTATGGAGCTGAATTGTGTCAAAAGACGTAAATATCATAAGGCTTTTACTCATGTGAGTATTAAGACTTGTGATATTTATGCGACAAACCTGAAGAGGAAATAATACAAGCGAAAAAGAATAGACGAGATCAATGGGTCGATGTACTAAAATGCAAAGACCGCCTGCGATCTCGTCGCACAAGAATGAGGCAAGATAAGACCTTTAAATAGGAAGGCAAAATAAGACCTCCCAAGTAAATTAAACAAACTAATGATAAATTCGCACAATTGTTTCTTACAAGAAAAATAATAAGAGGCAAGTATGGGAATTAAAACAACGATATATTATCTTCCTTGCAACAAACAAGTCTAAAAATACGAAGGTTCAAAATACGTCAAAATAAAGAAAGGAAATCAAGAATGCTCAACAACAACATCTTATTCAAAAGGAAAATTTGTTGGTTGGTCCTAGGCCCAATAAGTTAGTTATACTAGGGTCCAACCGGATTTTAGACTTATCACTAGGTCCATAATTATTTGAAACAAGAAAAATGACCACATTACCCTAGAGCTAAACACGTGTGAAGAATGCAACACATTCTTACGGTTTTGTTTCTCGTACTAAAACCGCTGAAACGGTCAGAAGAACATATCTGCAACACTGTTTATACCAAATCGAGATTTTATTTTATCTTGAGGTCCAAATTTGATTAAAACATGGAAATGACCACAAATTTGAGTACATATCTGCTACACTGTTTACAAATCTGAGTACATATCTATTACACTGTTTACAAATTTGAGTATATATCTGCTACACTGATTACAAATTTGAGTACATATGTGCGACACTTCTTACAAAATTTTGAATACATATCTGCTACACCACTTACAAATCTGAGTATACATCTGCATCACTGGTTACATATAGAGTACGTATCCATTTGACATATGAACCTGTAAATGTGAGCAGAATATAACAATATTAAAACACAACAACAAAGATACCATCTGTTTTAGTATTTCGCATACGTACTCATGGATCAAACAAAAAAAAGTGGCAAAACTATGAATAAAACAGAATCAAAAGAAGTTTCTATCATTACGTCATATATTTACATATTACAGATTCATAAACTAAAAACTCAATTGCATGTCAATAAATGATGAATCCATGAATATAACCGAATCAAAAATCAAAACACATATTTCAGTATTTCACATACGTACTCATGGATCAAACAAAAAAAATGACAAAACTCTGAATAAAACAGAATCAGAAGAAGTTTATATCAGTTTGACATATATGTACTACGGATTCATCTACTAAAAGATGAACTGCATGTCAAAAAAGTGGCAAAAACTCAATTGCATACAAGAATAGGTGACATATATATAAAAAATAAGAGGATCAAAACAGATACTACAATATTTCGTATATGTACTGACAGATAAGACTAAAAAAGGAGCAAAAACACAACCAAATAGCACTTCCTATCAGTATGCGATATATGTACTGAAGATTCATGAACTACAAATCAACTGGATGACAAGAATAGGTAACGGATCTATGAAAAATAAGAGGATCGAAACAGATATTACAGTATTTCGTATATGTACTGACAGATAAGACAAAAAAGGGCAAAACTTCAGTATTATACATACATACTCATGGATCGAACCAAAAAAATTGGAAAAACTTTGAATAAAACAAAATCAGAAGAGTTTTGTATCATTACGCCATATATGTACTGTCAATTCATACACGAAAAACAACTGTAACAAACCTAAAAACCATAAAAGCGTCAATCAAATCGATTTGATTATCATAATACAATAAAAAAACAAATCAAAAGAAGAAAAACCGAACAAAATAATCAAACTTGATGATTAGAAAGCATACCTGGAAACAGAAAAAAAATATTCTCCTCGTAATTCATAACGATGCACCATCTTGTTCTTCTTCTTCTTCTTCTTCTTCTTCTTAAAAGTAGACTAGGTTTCTGTCAGTACGGGATTTACGTACTGCTGGTTCATACACAACAACAAACTGAAATAAATCTAAAACCAACAAAAATGGAACTGGTATAATCAGATCTAATAACGAAATGAACAAACAATCTGATTATTCATCTATATCTAGTAAAATAATCAACAAATTAGACACGTAGATAAAAGAAGAAATCAAATACAACCACGATTAGATCATGAAAACCCTAATATAAACATTGCAACAAAGAAATTTTCATCTGATTTGGTAGAAGCGAGAGATATTGAAGAAGACCATAAATCTGATCGCATAGCAGTGAGAGGAAAGAGAAAAAGAATATGAAACGTGAAATGTTCATCTCGTGCTTATAGGTCTTTAAATAGGAAAGGTTATTTTTGGTATTTTCATATTTCACATGCCTAAAGCCACACGTGTATAGGACCAGCAATAAAAAAATTTGGTCCATTTTTATGTTTTCTTTTAATTATGGACCTCTGATTACTGGGCTTTAATGGGTGGACCTTCCACTAACTAGTATCACCAAACTAGTACCTATAGGTAATTCCTACTATTCAAAATACTTTTCAAATCTTAGCACTGGGTCCAGGATTTTCAATCTCAGTATTGGCCTCATTAGCAAACTTCTCTTCTTCTTGCTGATTTTCTTCATCATCTTGATCCTTTTCATCATCACTTAAAAAGTCATAATCACTATCTGGTTCAGGATATTTTTCATCCGCACTCACGTTACATACGGGGAGTTTTACTGCTAGAAGAGAGTTGCTTAAAAGAATTCCGTCAATAACAGATTGGGCACTAGAATGGCCTTTGCGAATAACATCTCTTTCAAGGTTTCTAGCATTCATCTCTAAAAAATTCTTTTGGTATGCGAACCTTCTTCGCGCTCTGCATCAAGAAGCAAAAAGAGAGATCTTAAGATTCCCACGAGATATTTCCAGATTCCCACATTCTTTGCGAGCCTTGGATAATTCAGACTTTAATTGAGTAACAACAGACTGGTGCGATCTTTCAAAATCTACAAAGAATAAATAGCCATAAATAATTTTTTTTTTAAATCAACACTCTGCGGAGAAATACCAAGAAATCATAATAAGACAGTCAACTCTAGCTGACTACCTTGGAAGAATTCAGAAAGAGAAAGGGTATTGTCCTTCATACTTTCCATAGCCTTATCAAATCCATCACCAACTGAACCACTGAGGCGAGATCGAATCTTGTTTTCTTCAGGAGAAAGAGATTTCTTCTTTTTCTTAAGAACATCATGAGAATTCTTCAATTGACTGTATTGTTCTTGAAACTGATTCTTGTTTACAGAAAGACTTATATTATTTTGGATAAGTTTCTCATTTTAGGAGCTTAAATCTTTAAGCGAAGTCTCGTATTGTTCCTTCAGTACGCGAAGAGTTCGCGCTTGATTTTTCATTTATTTCATGAAGAATTGAATACTGATGTGAAAATATTGCTTCTTTCTTCGAGAAAGATAACTTCTCCCTAGAAAGGGCATGGTTTTCTTCTGATAAAGTTTGATGTAGTAAATCAGCATCGCGTGAAAATTTAGAAAAATAGGATATTTGATCATTAAAAAACTTAATTTTTTGAGTGAGATGGTTATTTTGATGGGAAAGATTGTTAATCTGATCAAGAGAATATGAATATTGATTATTTAATTGACTTAGTTGAGACTGCAACTTCTCATTATTCGCTTGAGTATCTTCAACAAGGAATTGAAAGTCATACCTCTCATTCGTTCGCTTCCGGTTTAAATCTTAATAAATGCACGAAGAAATTTACAAAAATGAACGTATGCGAAGTAATATAGAACACGATAAATGACTCAAATATAATAATAAATACCTCTAAGTTTTTGATTTTCGTTGCGAAGAATTTCAACATCAAAACACGTAACTTGGAGTTCTCCTCTCAGCTTTTGTACTTCGTTCTCCAAAGAAACATTTTTCTGCGAAAGTTCCAACTAAGAACAACTAGATTCAAAATGCTTTTCAGCTAGCATCATGCGACGATGAGAGTCCTAAAAGGAAAAAGATGAAGTTAGTATAACTTGGAAGTAGCATAAAAGAAGATAAAGCTAAGGTGCGAAAGATAGTTACCAGAACATCTAGAGCAACATGGAAGCTCGGGTCAATTTGGGAAAGGACCTCATTCCTTGAAGCTTTATCAGCGGGAAATTCACATAGAAGCTTGCTTAAGGCAGAACAAGGGAGAAACTTGCTCAGTTAAAGATTGGTTAGAGTTGATGACATCGGATAGAGTTTGAGCAGCAAGTTTTACACTATCTAAAGCTTTCTTGTTCAAAGGAAAATAATTTAATAAGGAAAGAGAAGAAGGAGTAGTAAAATCTGTTGGGAGGGGGGGATTTCTTTTGAAGAAGGTTTGGTTGAGAGCTAGAATTAATGGGTGAAGTAAAAACTTGATTTTCATGCGATGGAGTCGCAGAGGCAATAGGATGAGTACTTTTTATTCCTCGATTAAGAGAAAACTCCTTATTCACAGGAGACTCCTTTTCAAGAAAAAGTTCATCATAAGTAACATAGGCATTCTCATCTGTGAGATGGATTGTTGGTGAAGAGGTAGCAGGAACATTCTTCTCAGAAGCTTGAGATGGTGTAGGAGTAACAAGAACATTTTTCTCAGGAGTTTGAATTATTGTAGGAGTGATAGGAGGATTAGTATGCGAAGGATGAACTGTGGTTATAGGGACAACATCTGTAGCACTAAAATCTAGAATACAAAGATTTGAAGGGATTGGTACGGCCTTGTGAGGCTTCTTAGCTTTTTGCTTCTTACCATCAACCATCTCAGAATCGGAAGCCTGCGAAAATAAAATAGATAAGAAATAGAGGCAACAATATTATTTCAAACAGATTGGATATTTCTTACTTCTTTATTATGCGAAGTCTTCCTCTTATGAGATTCTTTATTATCAATGTTTGGTTTCTTCTTTTGTGATTCCTTATTTTCATTCGAAGAAGATTCGGGTTTTTGCATGATTTGAAGAGCGCTAATAGAAGAACTTTTCCTGCGAAAATATGAGAATTAGGTTAATAAAAAACTTAGATGAGAATGGTTAAAATGAATAATTATAATCATCATGAGGAAAGGAAACAAACTTCGATTCAGAGTTCATGGTGGAAGAACAACAGTAGAAGAAATCAGTGACAGCAGCAACAGAAATGGATAATAACAAATGAAGATGAATAGAAACAAGAGAGAGAAGATAAGTGTAGAAGTATAGTTGCAGAGAATAAAAAGAAGGAAAAAAGGGTTATTTACTGTTGAAAAACCCTTAAATAGGTGAAAAGAAGCAACCGATTGAAAACAATTCAAGCCGGTAAAAAGGAAGAAAATCGATACGTGTGGAGAGAAACTTGAAACCCGGGAAATTGTCGGCAAATTAAAATGAAAAAAGACAAGCATGTGCGATTTACAAGAGGGGAATTTCTCATATATCTCCCTCTGAAGAATAAACAATATGAGAAGAGGCAAAATGTAGGAGTAAAATATCGCACATGTTAGTAATCAAGCGAAGTAAAGAATACAACCTAAGCGAAGGGCATCACACACAACAAAGTTGAGATGAACAGTAGATGATGTTAGCAAAGTCACGAGTAAAGTGTGAAGAACTGTGCGAAGAGGTACGCTATGCGAAGATGAGCGATTGTACATGAGCGAATGTGTCGCATAGTGATCCCGAAAATAATGGGTTTCTTAGTTGTCATCCACTATGTAAAATCCTATATAAAGGAGAGAGGTCATTACTTGTAGGAGAGTTCTTGAGTGAGTCTTAGTCAAGAAATTAAGAGAGAGAGAAAGTAAACCTAGGGCAAATAGATCATTGTAATAGTTGAATCAATCCTTGTAATTCTATCTACAGTTCATGTAATAAGAAAATGATTACTTAAGTTCTTATCGAGTTATAGTTGAATGTAATTGTCAGATTTATGACAACTACAATAGTGGTCTTAATTGCTTGACAGTGCACAACTTAAAACCATCCATCTAATATATATGTGGTGGTTTCGCATTTAGAGATTAGGGAGGGACATTAAATAATTAACTTTTGGTAGTAAAATTTATTAGCTTTCCTTTTCTATGTGGAAATCTATTGATTTGAAATTTGGGGTTAATTTGATCGTGCAATGTTAGATGTGTTAGATATTTTCAATATTGTTTGCCGCTTTCTGGGGGTTCGGGGGGGGGGGGGGGGGGGGGTAGCCCCTCCCGACTGTTCGCATAGGGGGGCGTCTCGTGGAAATTTTTTTGGTTAATGAATTTGAAAACCTATTCGGTTTTCCAGAAATTTCCACAAAACATGTCTGTTCGCATAGGGTTTCTTCAAGAGACACCATTAATGGATTCCCGTTCAAAGCGTCTGTTCGTGATGAAAGACATCATGAAAAGGCATGAATACCTCTTTAAATAGCGAAGGCTTTCTCCCATTTCAATCATCAAAAACTCTTTCTCTCTAAGCATCTTCAGAAACAAATACAATGTGTTCTTGGTTGGGTCAAGGGAGTAGAACCTTTGAATCCAACAACGTTGTTAGGGCTTCATTGTATCCTGACAGCAATATTTTGCTGACCGATTGTACTCGCCAATATATTGGGAAGGGTCGAAATAATTGCTGAAAAGAATCGCAAGGCCTTGAAGCTCCAGTGATACAACATTCTTTTCTTTCTTGTTTTCATCCTCTATTATCCTGATTTTCCAACAAGATGGTTGTGCTTCAGTCAGTACCGTGGATTGGATTGCTACGAAGTATTGGGTTTTAATCAACCATGAAAACCATTTAAATGAATAATAACTCATCGTGTGCATGATGGTATTTGGGGTCGGCACTTCCTGTCATATGCTCCCAATAGGGTTTGCTACTGGCGGAAGAACATTATATTTATGGGGACGGTGTAGGATGATTAATTCTCTGCACTACGTGGTTATTGGACTCAAAAACGGACAATGGAAGCTTGAGAAAATAGGGAAATTCTCTGCGCTAAAGTAGATATCAATCCATGTCCGGTGTGTAATACGGCCATAAATCTAGACAAAAAAAGATCCCATGTTAAACAGTGAGGAAACCGTCTCTGCCTGTTGGTTTAACTTACAATGTATGATTGGTTTAACTTACCCTGCTTGGAAGGCCATGAAAGTTCCAATTAAATTTGCAAGTAGAGAACCCATCATATTAGGACTGTTTTTTCAAAATTCATACATATAAGGAAAAGAAAAAAAAAACCACACATAATTTTCTACAAAAATTAAAAGAGAAGATAAATAAAATCGCATATATTCATATATTTTATTCGCTCATTTATTAATGTAATCGCACTGTAACACAAATCATCGCCACGTAAAGGGGTGAAGCCACATGCATACACCAAGTTAAAAGGAAAAAGAATCGTAACGGGCACAAATCTAGTATGAATAATGTGCGGACAAATATATACCTTAACGGATGCCCGGATTTATCCCACGGACTTTGTCCCTCTTGGACATCCCTAGCTATTTCTCACGGTTGGGTCCCAGCCGTAATATGCCACAAATCAGAACCGGCCGTATCTAAACACAAACACCACTTCTTTTTAAATATGTCTATACGTTTACAAAAAGTCTCGGCAGACCGAGATAAAAACCATACAAAAAGAACCGCCCCTCACATCTCACCCCTGCACGTCTCCAGAAGGGTGAGGACCACAAAAAGAATAGAAAAAAAGATGTGAGAAGTGGTTTTTACCTGGTTTGTTTTCTCGGTCTGCAGAGAACTACTGATACATTTATGTATCAGATTCTATATTTAGATGATTATTGTGCAAAATATTAATGAATTTCAATCGGAGAACGTAAATTTAACAAGTCCTTTTTACAGGGTACCATCTCGCCGGCAACCCGTGGTTAGTTTACACTGACCTATCTATGTGAAAGATATGACAAACCGGGCAACCCGTGGTTAGTTTAGAAATTTCCAAAACTAAAATAGGAGAAATAAAAATCTAGTTACACCAAATAATTTATCTTTAAAAGTGAAACAGATTGAATTGCCTTTGTGCATAATTGCATTGTATTTATGTATGATGATTTCAAATCTGGTCGGCCAAAATTAATTGGAAACTGCAGAGTGCACAACTCCGATTTCGCCGGTGCTTACTTCATGTGCTAGTTAATGTGAACAATGTTTAATCACAATTACTTCTGCCAGAAGCTAAACAATTCCTTTATGAGATTCCAAGAAATTTCGATGTATAATTTACACAAAATTGGTTAAAAAGATCAAAATCAATAATTCCTGGGTGAAATGGACAGTTAGATTTGAAATAGACAAAAATGTAAAAATAGGCAGGATGTAACCAGTTTCATCGTGCCCATTTTTAAATATTTTTTCTTATTTTTAATTTACACAGGATGTATCCAGCTTTATCCTTCCTATTTTTTTTTGGCCATTTCACCCAAACTATTTTTTACTCGTCCATTTGAACCGTGATTTAAAAATATTTAGACAAATGACCCATTTTCCGTATAATTTAACTAGATTTTTGTTTCACTCGATCGCCGCCCATGAACCACTTGAATATAAAAAATGGTCAAGTAGATTTTTTTTGTTTGATTGAATCACCGCTCATGACCACTTGAATAAAAGAAATGGTTTCCTCGTAGCAACAGTTCAATGCTGAACGTGGTGCGACTTGCATCTACTGACAAAACCATGAGCTGTTTATTTAATTATGTCGCGGTGGCTTGATTCAGCAGCGAAGTACTGAGCAAGGTGTATATTGGTCCGACATCAACAACCGATCCCTTAACTAGTCCCTGATAAACCTGGGTAAGCTTAGAAATCAATCCCAAATCAATCCTTTGATAACCTGGGTATCCTTTGGGTAAGGTGTATTAGTTGTGGTACGTCAGTTGTTGACTTTCACGCGCTACTATGAGAAGTATGCCCTTTGGGTATACTTCGTATCAGGGGCAGAGTCATTGGGAGGCAAAACCAGTTGAGGGTACGCAAAAGGAAAACATTAGGCTTGGGGTGCGGAGATGGCTTAGGATAGGTAAAGTTGGGCGTGGTAGCCAGCCCGACACGGTAGGCTACTACCTACCCTTGTAATGGGTTGGCTCTGCCACTGCTTTGTTCCTTCGATTATCTTTGTTGATTCCCCCATGTCAATTTTGGCCGACTTTTCCCCCTCTTTGTATCAACGATGAGGATTATGATTCCACTGGTGCTACGAAATGCCCATGCCCGAGATTTCCAAACCATTTTGGACGATGTTGAATAAACTGTTGAAGAATAAACCAAGATACTATGAAGAAGACAGAAGGGATCAACAAGTATTGTTGATATGGTGGTACGGTATTTAGAAGTTTACTTGGGTTGCAAGTATTACTGGTTTTAAGAGTTTGTTTACGTGAGAATTGTCTAGAAGTTTCTTTGTTAGAGTTTGATTATGTTAAGAAAGTCTTTTTACTTGAGAGTCAGGTTTGTTAGTCATATAAATAGGTTGTTGAGCCATGAGTCGAAATACATCAATTAGGAGAAGTTTGTTTGAGTTTAGTTTTGTGTTCTTTCATTAAGTCTTTGATATCAGATTTTCTACATCTGGTATCAGAGCACTGGTATCAGGTTCTAGGGCTGTGGGTATGATAGTTTGAGTTAAAGAAGATGACGAGTTTGAGTTCGATTACGGTACCAGTGTTTAAAGGTAAAAACTTTGAACATTGGAGGTTGCAGATGGAGAATATTTTCACATACCAGGAAGTATGGGATATTGTGAAAGATGGTTATGCTGAACCAGCAGAAGGAGTAGTACTTGAAGGAGCTGCGCTAACTCTATTAACTAAAAACAGAAAGAAGAATTCTAAAACTACATATATTCTTCATCAGGGCATTCATGAATCTCTCATGGACAGGATATCGATGAAATATACTTGTTTTAGAGAAGTTTTCTCTTGGGGCTTGTTTTCCTATAAACAGGGTTGGTTTCCCTTACAAACCAAATCAAAACTGTGCTACTTATTATGATTCTTTGGAGAACATAACATGATCAGGGAAGTAGAAAAGTCCAGGCCGGGTTTGAATTTGTTAGACGACCAAAGGAACCGAATCTCATTATCATTTGCCCTTTTCTTTTTCTTTTTCTTTTTCTTTACTCTGCTGTAGCTTCAAAATATTGTATTCAGATCATGGTGAGGTCCGCAAAAAATGGCTTCTTGTATTGATTTTTATTTTGTAAATAATTGTATCGCAAAAAAAAAATAAAATAAAATCGTGGTGCTCAAACGAACCCGCCATAAGTGTCTTTGTCACTCCTGAGTTTGCTACATGAACCATATACAGTAGAACCCTATAAATTAATCCGCGATAAATTAATAATCACAAAATTAGTTAAAAAGACCAAAATCAACAATTCCTGGGTGAAATGGACAGTTAGATTTTGATACTGTTTAAATGGACAAAAATGGAAAAATAGGCAGGATGTAACCAGTTTCATCATGCCCATTTTCAAATATTTTTTCTTATTTTTAATTTACACAGGATGTATCCAGTTTCATCCTTGCTATTTTTTAAATTTAAGCTAGGATGAAACCAGTTTCATCCTTACTATTTTTTTTTTGGCCATTTCACCCAAACTATTTTTTACTCGTCCATTTAAACCGTGATTTAAAAATATTTGGACAAATGACCCATTTTCCGATTAATAATCACCATAATTAATAAATTTTGCCGGTCCCAAGTCAGGACCAACGTGTTAAATTAATAATTCGCTAAATTTATAAAATAATAATTTATTTTAGCTTCCTTTAGGTCCCTTCGAATATATAAATTAATAACTCTCCAATTTATATAAATTTAATTTTACGTTTATGCTAATTTGGTAAAGAATGATTTAATTGTGACTTGGTTTTTCTTAAAATTGATTTCACATTAAATTTCATGTTGGTTTTTTCTTAACATTAAAAGAGTTTTTGGTATTGTTGTTTCCTGATGCAATAAAAACCTATTCAACATCGTTACAACTTTGATAGCTTATTTACATGAAGGTGGCTCTGTAACTACACTTTCATCTTCGACTTCCACATCATCACTTTCGTCTTTTCCATGACACTCTCAATTATTTCTTCGTCAGTCAAAAAGTCTGAAATAATATCCTTTTGAGGGCAGTTTAAATGAAATTCAACATTCATTCCACTGTGAAAAATCAATCCATTGATTAACAATTTTCCAATTCCTTCATTATTATCTAACGCTTTACTTGGAGTTTTTGGTACGGTGTTATCTATTGAACGAATCTTGCAATAACGAAAACAATTTGCAATGGAATAAGGTGTATTGGTGCATTTTGTTGATTATTTTTTTTTTGTAAAATTTAACAATATTTTGATAAATTAATAAATTATTAATTATTAATTATTAATTTATAATATTATTTAATATCGCGATAAATTGATAAATTTTACCAGTCCCAACGCTATTATTTTATAGGGGTTATACTGTAATCTCAAGTAAAACATACCTTATTAGGCACTAGCGTGCTGGAGATTTGTTCTTGTTGAATAAAATCCTTCTTCAATTATATATATCACTACAAGAAACTTAACGTATTGCAGCACCCAATGGTTATGGCATAAACCCCTACTAGTGTCGCGATAACCTATATAGCAAGAAGTCTATTGTTGTACCCAATCTTTATTGCTGCAGCAAAAGATTATACTTTTTTGCCACACTCTTTCCATATTGTTGCTACAGTTGTGTGGTAAAACTTTCATTTTGCAGCAATAAATTATAGCTTTTAGCTGTAGCTGAAAAGTATTGTGACTAGAAATTTTCTTTTGCCACACCTATATTGAAGGTGTGGCGATATATGGTGTAGCAATAGCTATATTATCATAAAAAACGAAACATGTTTATTTTGCATTTCCATCATGTTTCTAGATTGAAAAGTAAAACTGACACCCTAGTTTAAATAGAATGGCTAAGGGCTTACTGATTCCTACACTTGAGGCATCCACATAAGGAAGCTTACAAGAAGCTTGCACATAAGAGATTGTTGTCTAGCAAAGTCGGACTTCTGTGAACAAGTTTTTCAATTCCCTATCCATTCGGAGGTGGAGCCAGGTTTGTGGAGAAATGGACAAAAAATGTTTTACTCATCCATGCCACAACTTGATATGGATGCAAAACGGGTCAAGAGCCAAAGCGTAAACAATTAGGCTTAGGAGCCAGCTGGTTGGGGTGAGCATTTGGCCTAAAATCCGGGATTTGACCCATCCTAATTGTATTTTTGCGAGTTGGTTTTCATACCGTTTGCTATTAGGTTGGATGCGGATAAGATTTTTGAAATCCAACGTATTATGAATTGGGCATGAATGCAATCATGATAATTCGTTGGACATTCGTACCATTATATTGACATCCACAACTCAAAAGAGTGGTTAAAAAGTTATTCAAAATCTTATCTAGTCCAACCGCCCATGGTGACCAGGAGATGCATCATGCTTACAACAGAAGTGTCTTTTAATCAAAACAAGAGCAAATCCTTAACCGAGGTATGTCAGGTTAGTTACATGCCCCAACTTAGTATTATTCGTTAGAACGTAAATATAATTTACAATTTTATAGTAGAGGTTTGAGGTAGATGCAGTGTTGCTTTTTTTGCATTAAAATGTTGATGAAGCTCATTCAGACACTTCCTTAAGCACATATCTGAATAAAAAAAATAACTTCATTTATTTACCTTACGTAATATTTCCAAAATAAGAGAAAGTTTTAATCAACGATTTCTCATTCACTGCTCATGACAGACCTGTTCGTTCAATAACCAAAAAAACCAATAATTATTTTATAATTTAACTCATAAGATGATCATAAAACAAATCCATTAAATTATTCGTCGTATCCAATCCGTTCATTCGTGCAACTGTTTGATGTTAGATTCGATGTAGATGTCAAATTTGAAATCCTTAATGAGTTGGATTGGATGCAGATGAGTTGAAAACCGGTTCATACATACTCACCCCTACCAGCTGGTCTGTGTGTGCACCTGAAAACCCATGCTCTAAGCTAGCTCTACCCCCGCTTCCATTAGTTACACATTAAGCACATGCCACGTCCTGTACATCACAAGAGTTGTGATACTAACATTTTTCTCCTGGTAATGCTAAAAATATTATTTAGATTGATCAACCAATAAGTATAACTTAATGCCAGTAAAACCACTCTTGTCAATCAACCTCATGTGGATTTTATGGAAAATTCCATTTCAAAAGGTGATGAGATGAAAATGAGAAGCAGCCTGGAAGATATCGGAGATGATATCGAGGAAAAAAGAGACGGTGATTGAGATTAGGAAAAAATAGATAAAGCAAAAAGAGTAAAAGATCGAGGGAAGCGGAGTAGGAGGAAGATAAAGATTAGCAGTTGTTCAACCATTTACGCACATGAATTTAGTTAAAGAGATTGTTCTCGGGCCAAATACAAATGTCCTATTTTTTTCGACTTTTCGAATCCACAGCGTTTTTCTATATATTTTTGCATTTTGCAAATCTAGGTCCGTTTTGATTTAGTCTTACTGTAAAAAAAAAAAAACGAATTTCCTCTAGTTAAGTGCAAAGTGACAGTTATCTCACCTATTAAAAATCCTTATTTACCCCTTAATCACATCTTCTAGGTGGGGAGGATAAATGATTCAACGATCCTGAAAGCGGTGTAACGATCCTGAACCGGGATCAGCGGACCTGAAAGCAGTTTAACGATCCCGAATCTGGCTCGACGAATCTGAAAAGTGTTGTAGAAGGTCGATTTCCCAATACACTTGGTAATGATGAACCCTTTTGGGAAACGATGTAACAAAATTGAAAATGGTCATATTATCTTGAATCGCGCTCGACAAAATCTGAAAAATGACATAAAAAATCAACATGGAAAGGGCAAAGGGTAAATAAGTAAATTGTATTGGCATTTAACCAAGAAGATGGAAAAAGCATCAGAGTGGATTTGCAAATGTCAATAAAAGATGGATATATTTGTCTTTCAGTGTCTTTCAGACTTGATAACAGTTGTATACCGGTTTATCTTCCTTATCGGGGCGGCTATGATGTGGTCGGGCCGCATACTCAAAATATGTGGTCCATTTTCTTTTTTTGACACGTATATAAAGTAAAAGATAAAATGAAAAACACTTTTATTACAAAAATATTTAGCTAACTTTTTTGAATTAACTTCTTATTTTTTCTCATAAGAGGAATGTTTAGCAGGGATTTAGAAGAGGCAGATTTAAGTTTATATAATATTAGAAAAAAAAAGGGACCGCATATTTTAAGTATGCGGTCCGACCACATCCTAGCAGGGGCGCTCCCTTATTCTATGAGACATGAAATTTGGTGATCTTTGTGTCAAAGGTTAAAAGAATTGATCAGTTTTCCTCGTTTGTGATCAATGGCCATGTGGAAAGTATTGCCTTGGGAAACGAATTTGTTCGTCGGTTAAATATTGCCTTACTCATGTAATTGGTTGGTTCTCATTTTGGTTAACATTAAAGAAAATATGCAATCTAGTTAGCAGCTTCATCTTGGAAAGCGGAAAATTCTATTGGATTTGGTATTCCGAAGGAGAAAAATTGACTTGGTAGATAATTAACCGAGTTGTGTTAAAAGGGAAAGATTGTGGCTACTAAATTTTCATGCCTGTTATAACTATAACAGTTTGTCTTGCATAGGACATCTTGTTTGTTTCGTGGCCCTTGAGGAGAAGATGCAACGCTGTCTCCTCAAGTGCTCAATTGGCTCCAGAATTCCTTGCTCCAGGTGATCTCTTCCCACTGATAGACCTTGCAGGTGTATTCAATTCCTTATACACATTCAATTTTTGGGTAGTAGCGTGCTATACATTTGTTTTGCTTACTTTGATAATTTGTCTAATAAATCAATACAGGCAATAAATTCTAAGGTCAACATAGAATGGGCTATATTAGGGACCAAGTTACCTCAACACCTAATTAACGGCAGTTGTACTGAAGAGTTGTTCTTATTAAAAAAAATCGATCCTTACTTCGTTTATCATAGGTAACATCAACGATTTATAAGGTCAGAGAACAAAATGGAAGATTGGCGAAGATAACTTATGATTAGGGAGTGGACAATGACGGGTTCGAATTTGATAAAAGATGAATGGCCGGGTTAGAACTTTGATAGAAGATGAAAGGAAACGAATCTCATTGTCAGCTGCCCATTTTGCTTGCTTCCATTTTTTTTGTGTAGCTTCAAGCCTTTCAAACATCGCAGGACCATTCCGAAATATTGCAACGCTCCATGATATTTATCATGAAGGGTTGTTTTATTATCAATAGAGGCAACAACGGTGAGGTCCGCATAAATTGGCTTCATGTATTGAATTATTGCACAGAATGACATAATCGTATTGAAAAACAATATGTGGTGCTCAAACAAACAGACTACAAGTCTCTTTGTGACACCTGATTTTGTCGAAGGGACCATTATCATCTAAAGTAAACAAACCTCTTTTTTTTTTATAGGAAAAATTAGGCAAGGCCTAACAATCAGACAAAGTAGTAGAAGTATCGGTGTCCAAACTGGTAGGAGTACTATTTTCATAGTTCTTACAAGCGATAGCGATGTTTAGAGATTGTAAAATTTGGTAGTCTATGTATGATATTAAGACTAGTTAATACAAAAGTAACAGGATTAATTTTTAAATAAGTGTCTTCATTGGTGTTTTGCCTTGCTTCATAATAATTGCCGGTGAATCTTCCCTTGATGACTTGATTGTAGAGAGATTGGAATCTTAACAGAATTTCAACGGATTCAACTTGTTGGAGATTCCTTCTTATCTTATACTAATATAAAGAAAAGAGCTCTTTTTGGTAGGAGATCCCCTAAATTACTTAGTTGTCCCCATTTTTTTACATATTTACATAAGTACCATTGTTTTAAAAATAGATCAAATTTTCAAAACTTAATATCTTTCAAAATATACACCGGATTTTTTTTAAAATTTATATATTTGAAAAACTCTTTCAATTATCTACATAACGAGTACAAATAAGAATAGTAAATTTTTGTTTTAGGAAAAAAATTTCATGGCTTTCAAATTTAGTATTGTTGGATGAGTAAAGATTCAAGTATGTGCATCGCCCATGTGTCCTTCCTAGTTGTCATAAACAGAAGTCATTAACCAAACCTCATTATGTATTTCCTTCATGTTGCACAATAGAAAGTAAAACTGGTACCCTGGTTTAAATCGAATGGCTTCCCTGTTCACCCGTAAAGGCTTACAGATTTCGACTTGGGGCATCCACATAAGGTAAGTTACAAGCATCTTGCACACAAGAGCTTATTGTCTAGCAAAGTCGAATTTCGGTGAACAGATTTTCTAACTCCTTCGTATATTCAGCGGCAGAATCTCAAGATCACATCTTAATTCATTGCAAAGTGGCACACAAGGTTTGGTCTTCATTAACTCCAGATAAAGATTGGGCATGGGCATGGGCTCTTCATTAACCACATTTCTGGCAATTCTTGGAAAATTATATGGAATTTAATTCCGGCAGCGGATTATTTGGACGCTATGGAATGAGAGAAATTGTCGAATTTTTGAAAAAAAGTAAATCTTCAAGACGGATGGAGATCTATGTGATAATGCTAAGGTTCTTTTTCTCTTTTTGGCTGCTGCGGCTGGAAACAAAATCCATGCAAATTTTTCACACACCATCATAAACTGGGCATCTGTATTTCACTAGCTGTAATGTTTGTTTTCTTATTTTTTGTTCACTACCTCTGGTAGTGTTATTGTGCATTCTTTCTCCTTTTAATACATCTTCTCTTCCTATCAAAAAAAAAAAAAAATTCAGCGGCAGAGCCAGTTTTGTAGGAAAAGGGGTGCAAAAGGTTTTACTTATCCATGCCACAAGTTGGATATAGGCCATGGCCATGGGTGCACAATGGACTTGAGAGCCCAATCTAAAAATAAAAATATAATGATTTTTTAGGGACCATGGTTTTTTTGAGGGGATCATGATTTTATTAGGCCACCTTCCCTATAATGTTAAGGGGTGTCCTAAAACGTTGAAATGACTAACCTACCCTTAACCTAATTTAATTTAAAACCAACCTAATAACCACCTATATATATATATATATAACCACCACCTCCTCCCACCACCACTGCCCACCACCGCCGATTACCACCACCACCACCTCCGATTATCACCACCACCAACCACCGATTACCACCACCACCACCTACGATTATCACCACCACCAACCACCGATTACAACCACCACCTCCTCCAACCACCACCACCACTGCCTATTTAAGAAATGTAACAACATCAATGTAATCACAATTAAGTTCGGTTACATAATAATTTTATCGAGTATAAAAGACGCCAGTCGCAACTTGATTCTGCCATGGGACCACTCCGGAGGTATTTTCCAACAAACCCTTCGCTTTAATTTGATTTTGATTGCTTCAATCGAATAGAAATCATTAAAATAGGGTTTTAATAGGAGTTACAGAGTCATGTTCGGTTAGGTCGATTTTCCAAAAAACCCTAGTTTACTAACCGAACTTCTTGAAAATGAAGAACACGAAGAACAGTTCGGTTCTATTGGATTTAAAACTAAGTCACCGAACTCTCTGTTCGGTTGTTTCGCAAAAAAAATTTAAGATTACAAAGTAACCGAACTCCACCCTTAGAACCGAAAAAAACAAATCCATCTAACCGAACTGCGTTGTTGTGGCCACTATGTTGAGTTCCAAAATAACCGAACTTAGCCAATAGAGTTCGGTTTGTTCGCAAAAAATTTTAAAACTACAAAGTAACCGAACTTAGCCAATAGATGCTGGAACTTCACATTTTTGTTTGTTTGTTAAGTTCGGTAACTTCACAATTTTATCGCAGAAACCGAACTCAGAGTTCGGTTGGTTAGCTGTTTGGTTCAAGTTTGCGAAAGAACCGAACTTTGTAAACTTATATATTCTTATATTACGTAAAGTTCGGTTAGATCAAAAGTGCATGCAGTTTGCGAACCAACCGAACATAACGCTGTAACTCCTAGAAATTATTAGAGAGTTCGGTAACCTGCATGTTTGGAACAAGTAATCGAACTACACTTTCAGGTGAGTTCGGTTACTTGTTCATCTCACGGGGCAACTAAACTACAACTTCAGATGAGTTCGATTACTTGTTCTTCATATAAAGTAACCGAACTGTTCAAAATCCAGTTCAAATCCGGATCATTTTGAAGATTAACAAGTATTCTAGGAGAGGATGGAGATGAAGAATCAGATGAGTTTTCATCATATGAATACTCAAACTTGTTGAATTGGAAAAAAAGATTTTATTTTCCATGTTTTTCTCCTTCATCTTCTCTAACTCTACTCTCTCAATAATTCTACTCAACTAATAATAAACCCATCTTTTAATTTAATCTCACTAATTGTCTTTAACTAAATCATTCACTAATCATAACCTAAAATTAATTAAGAGGATAGATTAGGTATTAAATAAATAACTAGATATGGGGTGACCTAGAATTACTTCTAATACCTTTACCCAATATAAAACCATGGTCCCAAAAAATCGTTCTAAAAATAAATGTCAAAACGTACATATATAACTGGGCTTGGGAGCCAGATAGGCTACGTGTGCAACTGGACGCCCATGCTCTAAGCTTGCGCATACATTAATTAGTAAGGAGTACAATCCATGTCTAGTACATCACAATTATTAAACTCATGCGGATTCAATGGAAAGTTTCGTTTCAAAAAATTGTTGAGAAGTGAAGGAGAAGAAACCTGGAAGATTACCGCAGATGATAGAGAGGAAACAAGAGACGGTGATTGAGAGTAGGAAAAATGAAGCAAAGAAGAGTGGAAGATTGTGGGAAGTGGACTAGCAGAAGATAAAAAAGAGCAGAATACCGCCTGAGTTGTTTGTAAGAGCAGTAGTTCGACCATTTCATTACAGGAATTTACTTAAAGGAAATGGTATGTTGTCCTAAATTGTTTTGATATATGCTCAACTGGTCATGTAGGGGATGAACAGCTATATAATTGTTCCTCGGTCAAGTATTGCCTTAATTATTTATTTTTTATGCAAAAGAGAGAAATTAATCGAACAAAGCTTTTGGGTGGAAGCCCAGCAACAAGCTGGGCTCCAACACCTCTTTGAATAATAACGCCTAATCTATGAAAAATAAAACTATCAAAACCACTACTAGCATTATTATTGACTAGACAATTTTCAAACGCTTGAAAAAACACAAAGTTTCATCACCCAGTTCCCCTAAAGTAGAGAAGGCTAGAACACCCAAATCATAACCCAAAGAAGTACACTTGTCCATATCAGAAGAGAATTTTTTGTAGAATAAGGAGAATATACAAATGCTCTACCAGAGATAGAGAAAGGCCAAAAACTAATAAAATACATTGTCCCAATTTTGAACAGAATGAGCAAAATAAAATGTAACCTATCTCCTGAAGCTACTGCCCATGCAAGTATTAGCTTAATTTGGAGTAATTGAGATACTCTAAAGTGTATGTAATCTCCGTTGTATTAACCTTGGCTTGATTCTTGGTTTTCTTTTTTCTTTTTAATATAACCTTCTCTTCCAAAAAAAAAAAACTAAAGCTCTAGCATTATCAACTAGGTCCGTATCAGTCATGTACTAATAATTTTTCTCAAAAATGCCGCAATTCCATTCTCGCCAAAGAATCCACATGATATATTGGGAAGCAGAGAGATTCTATTAGGTTTGGTTTTTGTATACATTTTTTTTTTCCTTCTAGCGTTACACTGATGATAAAATTCACATTTTCTGTTGTTTTTTTTCGTCTGTTCCGTAAAATGGGAGTTGCTGTTAAGATTTAAGACTTTGATACTGAACTTTGACTGGGCACGTTTTATGCTGAGCAAATTTTCGTATTTAAGTTTTACCTTATCCCTGAGTGAGTAGACAACAACCGGAAGAGATATCTATTGCGCGATCTTTAGCCAAGCAAACAGACACACCACAGACTATGAGCGGAGAAGCAAACACATCGCAAACAAAGAAGCAAAGCCAAACAAACAAATAAGCAAATTAAAGTCGCTGCATGCAAATTGCGGTGGATACATGCAAGTAAATAGGTCAATCCGCATCTCCAGTCAGCCGACAAAGCAAGCTGTACTCGGGAGTACATACGTCAATCACCACCTTCATCATCGCTGAGAGGCAGCGGGACAATCTCATACCTATAGCCGTAACCATTGTTGCCAGTAAATATGCCATCCTGCTTTACTGTAGTTTTTTTATCCCCATTTTTCAATACGTCATGCTGAGTGTAAGAGAAGGGTATGTCATAAGACATTCGTGTTGCCATCAGAGTTCCCTTTATTCTACTCATAGGTGGCACAGAAATAGTTTTCACAGATCCCACTTCAAGGCTTTCTTCCACAGTTCCACCCCAATCCGAAGATTTGGTACCCTCAGCGGAAACTTCCAACGAACCCGATTCCATGAATGGGACACCAAAGGTTATACTCATCTTGACACCAACTGTCAACGAGTTACTTGTGCTCCAGTTAGTTGTATTGGTAACTATTTTCTTGAGATTTAATTGTGACGTTACGGGATCTGAAGATTTGTTGCTCGAATCATCATCGATAAGTGAATCAGTTACCTCATTGTAGAGCCTTGCATCGGTAAGATGATATGTGACATTATAGATCTTCCTTGAGATAACGGGCTCCTCAATTTCCATGGAGCTCCAATCATCGGGATAGTCATTAACTGTGGCGAGGCCGCTCAGTCTACTGTCACGACTGTATCTGTTGCAAAACAAGCCGTTCCCCAGACATTTGAGAATGATTCGATTGCCATCAAGTATTGTGGGTAAAAACACTGTGTTGGCGGCATGCACTGTGGAGTCATCTGGCTGTTTTAACAATACCCATTCACTATCATCCATATCCGTCCAATAGGTGCCAAATGGAGTACTTTTCAGGCGGATGCCTCCATCACGACTCGGGGTCACCTCGTACTCAAACATTGAGGAATTATCGGCTTTGTTAAGAAAGTCCATGTGCCCGTCTTCATAGGTCTTAACGTGGTTTCCATTGTCGCCCTTGATCCTGATAAGGTCGGGCAACACAACGACGTCTTCCCAGTCGATGAAGTAGCACACGTCATCATCGTCGTTGTGAGTATCTGATAAATACAAATAACCGTCGTAAGGTGTGCCAGGGTACTGTAAATACCTAGCGTAGTAGCCGGTGCTGACATGACGGAGCCTGATGGAATCAACAAAAACAGGCTCGAAGAGCGTGCAAAATTCGTTGGATTGATCCTCCTCAGGTTTGTCAGCCATAGCACTAACAAATTTGTTTGGGCCAGCAATTTTTACCCAGTACTTGTTGTTCTGCAAAGACCGGATATGGACGAGTCCATTTCCAGTGGTAGCTGGTACCACCTCAAATCTTGTATCGAGGTGGAAACTGTAATCTCCGGTATACCGGAGTGCATTAGATAAAACTGGATCTTCTGGGTAGTGATGCAGGTATCTATCGTTTTGATTCGATTGGAGTATGACATATTTAGGTAGTGTATTTGCCTCGTTGACATTAACAACTGCCTCACCCACTTTCAAACTAAAAACCACTCCTACATCTCCTTCTCGAGTAGTAGTAGTATCATCAAAAGAAGAAACAGTGGTAGGAGTTGCTACTGCTGCTGCTTCCATTTTTTTTTGTTTTTTTTTTGCTTTTTCTTGGTTGTGTGTATCTTTGGGTACAAATCAAGTGGTATTTATAAGACCCATAACCCGTTGCATGATGAGCCAAGTGAGATAGATAAAGCTATAATTCACCTACTAGTCAAACATGTAGGACGTTTGTACTTCACCAAGTTATAAGAACCATCAGTCTTATCTGCAACTGGTCCTGTTGAATGTATTGGATATTGTATGTCAAGTCAATTAACGCTGGCTTGACCTTATTCTGTAAGTGTGTGAAAGACCTGCGTGTCTTATATTTGTGTTAATCATTACCTATTTAAGGTATATGATTATGTATGTATGAGATAACGTTTTTGTGTAATAATACTGCCAGTTTTCAAGATTTCTCATGGTATCATTGGTTCTAATCCAAAGGACCTGATTTTTTTCTGCAATACACCTTTTTACAAACAATCTTTTTCAGCAGTGTGTGAATCCATCAACAACCTTTCCTCGATAATCTTTTGATTCACTTCAAACAATCTTTTTATCAAAATTACTATTCATATTCAGAAATCAAATTAGGGTTCTTCATCAAAATTGGCATTCTTTGTTCTGAAATTTGTTAATGTCCGCTGCGAATCCTCTCATCGTATATACTAGACGAAAGAATATGGCTGATAATGATGGTAATTTTGTTATCCCTTTTACAAATATAAGTAATTTTGTTTCAGAAAAATTGGATTCATCCAACATTCTCATCTGACGAGACCAATTTGAATCGATTCTTTGTTCTGCTTCTTTGTTTGGGTATGTTAATGGAGAAGAAGTCGAACCAGAAAAACAAATCTTGGTTAATGGAATTCTTTCTGCAAATCCAAAGTGGGTCTATTGGAAAAAGGCAGATTCTTATGTGATGAGTTGTTTAAAAGCTACTTTTACTCCTTCTATCTCTGCTGATGTATTGGGGTTATCAACTGCTTAGGAGTTAGCTTCAAGACTCAATTCATGGCTCATAAAAGTATGCTTAGGAGTCAATTACATGGTTGCAAGAAAGGTAATTCTAATATTCAAGAATATCTTCAACTTATTAAGAAAAATGCTGATTCTTTAGATGTTATTGGAGAAAAAGTGTGTGAATCAGATTTGATTATGTATGTGTTGAATGGTTTAGGAAGAGAGTACGATAATTTTGTGATTTCTACACAAAATAGAGAAGTTCATTTTACTTTTGCTGAGATTAAACCAAGGTTATTAAGTCATGAGCAATGGCTTACAGAACAAAATCAAGTTACCAATTTTGTTTTTGATACTCAACATCCTTCTGGTTTTTATTCAAGATTCGGTAATAACAATAACAATGTTGGTAATGGTTATAGGAGAGGCAAGAATAAACCTTCAGCAGGTGGTAATTTCAATAACAACAACAACAACAAGAATTCTCATACTTCAAATTCGAATTCTTCTGGAGCTGCAAGTGGAAGGAGAGATTATTCTCAGGTTGAGTGTCAGATTTGTCGAAAGAAAGGACATTATGCTAGTAGGTGCCATTTTAGGTACTATCCACCACCATCTTCTTCAGCTACTAGTTCTATAAATGTTTCTCAGCAACAACAGCTTCAACCACAACATGGGTTTTCATCTATGGAGGATGTACACTTTTCAAATCATTCAGTTGCTTCTACTTCTGAAACTCCACAGTGGTTAGCTGACTCAGGGGATACAACACATATGACTGGCAATGATGGTTTAATTCAGAATACTTCTTCTTATAAAGGCAAAGACTCAGTTCAAGTTGGCAATGGTAAGTGTCTTGTTATCTCTTCTACTAGTATATCAACTATTTCAATACCTAAAACTAGTCTTGAGTTACACAATTTTTTGTTAGTACCAGATCTGAAGCATAATTTGTTGTCTGTTGCTAGATATACTAGAGAAAACCATTGTTACTTTCAACTGTTTCCTTAAGGTTATGAAATTAGATATTTGGATACTCATGCTTTGCTTGCTCATGGTAATGTAGTTAATAAATTGTATCCTTTGAATCATTCTGTTTTATTTCCATCCAAACAACTTGTCTTGTCTGCTCCTTCTCAAGTCTGGCATGATAGGCTGGGTCATCCTTCTAATCTTATTATTCAAAAATTACAATCTTAAAATCAAATTTCTTTGTCAACTTCTCATTCTTTGTCTTTGTGTCATCCTTGTCAGCTTGCCAAAAGCAAGAAACTTCCTTTTGATTTGTCTACTTCTCATGAAAACAAACCTTTATCTCTTGTACATTGTGATCTATGGGGTCCAACTGTTTCTTCTTTGCATGGATATAGATATTATATTGTTTTATTGATGACTTTAGTAGGTTCAATTGGATATATCCAATGGAACTTAAGTCTGATGCTTCTCAGTGCTTTGCACATTTTAAACAACACACTGAGAATCAGTTTTCTACAAAAATTATTTATTTTCAAGTGGATGGTGCTGCTGAACTTGTGAAAGGTCCTTTTAAAACCATTCTTGATCAATGTGGTATTAAACTTAGAAATTCTTGCCCCAAACTCCAGAGCAGAATGGTCTAGCTGAGAGAAAGCATAGACACATTATTGAAATGGGCAATGCTTTGTTGTTCAACGCTTTTTGTCCCAAAGAATTGTCGTATGATGCTTTATTAACTGGTTCTTATTTGATCAATAGAACTCCTACAAAAGTCTTAAATTTTAAATCTCCTTTTGAATTTCTTTTTGGAACACTTCCATATTATTCTTTTCTTAAAATTTTTGGGACTATTTGTCATCCTCATCTAGCTTATGCAAGAGCTGACAAATTGTCTCCTAAAACTGTTAAATGTGTCTTTTTGGGTTATAGTCCTTTCCATAAAGGGTATAAATGTTATAACCCAGTAGCTAAAAAGCTTTATATTTCAAGAAATGTTGTCTTTGATGAAACTCAGTTCTACTTCTCAAATTCTTTATTTGTGCCTGATGATTCTTTTTTCCATGATTCATTACCTATTGAGACACCTTCTCTTCTTGATTCTTCTTCTAAAACTACTATGGTTACTAGATCCCAAAAAGGTATTTTAAAACCTAAATTGTTTCCAGAACATGTTGCTCATTTTTCCTCCAAATATCTTATTTCTTCTGCTTTTACTTTTATGTTAACTACTTTATCTGAGCCCAAAACTTTTAAGCAAGCAATGAGTATTCCTGACTGGCGAGTATCTATGAAGGATGAATATGTTGCTTTGAGAAACAATGATACTTGGGATTATGTGGCTCCAGAGCCACATATGAACATTTTGGGGTGTAAATGGGTGTATAAGATCAAGCAGAAACCATATGGAACAGTTGATAGGTTCAAGTCTAGATTGGTTGCAAAAGGTTATGATCAACAAGATGGAATAGACTTTAATGAAACTTTTAGTCCAGTGGTTAAAGCTACAATGTGAGAGTTATTTTGTGTTTGGATTTAGCTTTTGATTGGAAAATTAGGCAGTTGGATGTGAGTATTGCCTTTTTTCATGGGTAATTGACTGAAAATGTGTATATGACACAACCTCAAGGTTTTATCAATCCTGATTATCCTTCTCATTTTGTTTGTAAGATGAAGAAGAGCTTATATGGGTTGAAACAAGCTCCTAGATATTGGTTTCATAGGTTTAGTTGTTTTTTGATTTCATAAGGTTTTCAGAAGGCAGTCTCAGATAATTCTATGTTTGTATACTTCTCTCAGCAGCATATCATTGTTCTATTGCTATACGTTGATGATATTTTGTTAACTGGCAGTTCTTATGTTTTGATTGATGATTTGATTATTGCTTTTAAGAATGAATTTTCTATGAAAGAGTTAAGAAATTTGGGTTATTTTCTGGGAATTGAATCTATTAGAGGACCTGATTCTATTGTCTTAACTCAGAATAAGTATACTTTGGACTTGTTGTCTAAGGAAAACATGCTTGATTGTAAGCCTTGTGATACACCAGTTACAAAAGGAGCAAGAGTGTCTTTGCATGATGGTACTAAGATAACTGATGTCAGTGAATATAGAACAATTTTAGGTAGTTTACAGTATTTAACTTTCACAAGGACGGATATTTGCTTTGGATTCAACTATGTGTCACAATTTATGCATTCTCCAACAAATGTTCATCTTCAACTAGTTAAGAGAATACTCAGATATTTGAAAGGCACAATAGGTATGGGTATTACCTTGAAGAAAGGTAGTTTAGAGTGTTTAAAAGCTTTTACAGATTCAGACTGGGCTGGTTGTCCAGATACTAGAAGGTCTACTTCAGGATATGCAGTCTTTTGGGGTGAAAATTTAGTTTCTTGGTCTTCTAAGAAACAACCCACTGTTTCTAAGTCTTCTGCTGAGGCTGAATATAAGTGTATGTATGTAGCTTTTTCTGAGTTGAAGTGGCTAGTATATTTGCTATCTGAGTTACATATTTCAGTTATTACTCCAACATTGTTTTATTGTGGCAATACCTGTGCAATGGCTTTAGCAACTAATCTTGTTTTTCATGCCAGGACAAAGCACATAAAAATTCAGTATCACACTATAAGGAAGCTGGTTGAGCAGGGATTCTTACAAATTCAACATGTTGCTCCATTCTCTTATGCATACTCAGTTGCAGAATTCTCAACTACAGCCTACTTCAGCATTAAGTCTTATAGAGATATAGTTTCCTTGTCTGTTCTCGTATGCATCCTCAGCTGATTGTGTGTGCTCAGTCTTACAGAGATATACTCAGTTACAGAGTTCTCAATTACAGTCTACTTCAGCATTCAGTCTTTCAGAGTTATAGTTTTTCTTTTTTTTTTTACTTTTCAAACTGATTGTGTGTGCTCTTACCAGTTTGAGGGGGTGTATTGGACACTGTATGTCAAGTCAACTAATGTTGACTTGACCTTATTCTGTAAGTGTGTGAAAGTCCTGTGTGTCTTATATTTGTGTTAATCATTGCCTATTTAAGGTATATAATTATATCTGTATGAGATAACGTTTTTGTGTAATAATAATACCATCAGTTTTCAAGATTTCTCAGAAAGAATGGATTACAAACGACTGATCGTGTTATTCGAAGAGGTATGTCAATTACAAACATAAACCGACGTCTATGTCGTCAAATAAATGAATCAATATCACACATCTTTATTCATTGTGCTTTTGCAAAGAAGGTGTGGAATCATTTCTTAGACCTATTAGAGCTACAGAGGAGACCGCCAGATTCGTGTATGTCTTGGCAGTTGAAATTCAACATTGAACGAGCTAAATTTTTTAAGTTTCGCTTGCCTTTCGCGGTATGAAGCAACTCTAGGAGAGGAACGAAAGAGTTTTTCGCAACAAAAAAACTAAATGAAAGAGCGGGTTATTATTCTTGTGAAGGCTTGCTTATTCAGTTGTGCAAGCGTTCATGAGTCTTTCAAACTATTTAAATTTCCAGATTTTGTGCATGATTGGGGGGGGTTTCATACGATAATTACTAGTTTCAACATGTACAATTGAACCTCGATAAACGAATGTTCGATAAATGAATAACCTCGCCAAATGAATAATTTTCTCCGATCCCGACTTGGGCCAAGGTGATAAATGAATAACCTCGCTTAATGCATTAATGAATAAAAAAATTGGATCCTTAAAGACCCTATAGAAATATAAACGAATAATCAGTGAACTATATATACATATATATATATATATATATATATACCAAAATACATAATCAGAAAATTTTACATAAAAGTATATGTAGGAATGAACTCAAAAGAAATCATTTATGGTTGATTGTTTTTTTCTTCCACCCAAACCAAAATGCACTGTATACTTAATTTTATGCAATGTTTGAACAATTTCTGGAATATTTTGCTCGTGTTGTAGCAAGTATTTTTTTAAAGTGACTATCGCTTTAAAAGCACTTAGATGACACATTTGGTACGGCGCTACTATCATCTGGTTCAGGATCATTCTCATTATTCATTACCGACTCAATAATTTCTTTGTCTGTTGGAGACTCCATAACTGCATCATTCTCGTTAGGATAGTTCAAAAGATCACATTTCTGTAACGTAAATTAGAAACGACACCAATTAATCTTTGGATTTTTTCTTCTAATTGACCATTTTCTGGTATACTTGTACATTTTCTCCTATACAATTTAACTTCTTAATTGAGAAAATATTGTCTAAATGAATAAATATTCATGTATCGATAAATAAATAACCCCGCTAAACGAATATTTTTGCGTTGTCCCGAGAGCATTCATTTATCGAGGTTCGACTGTACGAGGGGATTTCTCCGCGTCTGTTTTACATGAAGTAGTAGCACTGGGTAGTGTTCAATACATCTTAGATTATTACTATTACATGAAGTGAATATATGTTAGTGAAGATGGGATTTCCCCCCTTAAAAATCTTGTGTTTGATTCTAGTGTTGAATGACTGTTGGGACTAGCCCGACTATAGGTAAACGAACATAGAAGCGCACTTGCATATATAAATTTAGCATAGGTGGTCTCTTTGGCTTTCCAACAAACAGGCATAATATTTGCAGATATTTCCCAATCATACCATCTTTAAACGAACATTTCTTTTAGTATTTTGCTAAAAAAGAAGAAAACAAAGTTATCATTGGTGCAGATTTTCCCCACTACTATGCCTAAACTAACAATTCTTTTTTCAAGTTTCCTAAGAAGTAGGGATAAACCTACGAGAGGAATAACTTGTAGGCTTTAGCCTAGGTAGATCTCCAGTCCACTGGCCTGAACTTTTTTCTTTTTCTTTAAACACTTGGTCGGGGCCTGGAAAAAAAACCAGCCGCTGAGTCCATCTGAGAAGGAAAACAAATGATCCTATATGCTAGATTTTTTTTTTTTTTGTTTGTTTGATGGATGACTGTCACCACCTGAGATGGGACTGATGGTTCTGACTTGGTGAATTACAATGTTTTACATGTTTGACCAGTAGGTGAATGATTGCTTTTATCTATCAGTCTTGGCTAGTCATGCAATGGCGCTTATAAATACCACATGATTTATATCGAGACAAACACACAACGAAGGAAAAAACACAAACAGAAACAAAAAAAAAAAAAAGAAAGAAATTACTTGAGAATCAAAGAGAAAAATGGAAGCAGGATCAGCAGCAGCAACTTCTACCACTTTTTCTTCTCTAACTCTTAATGATGATGACACCACTCACGTGTACGTGCAGGAAGTACCATTAGAAAGTCGGATTCCACTTGTTGATGGAAGACAAGAAGGAGTAGTTATTTCTTTGAATGGAAATGATACAGATGTTCACGCCATCATGGCACAAACACTCCCAAAGTATGTTATCATCCAATCAAACCTTAATAATGTGTATGTGCACTTGTACACAGCAAATCCAGACGTGCCTGATGCCCTCCGGTATACTGGAGATTACAGTTTCGGGCTCGAAACTAGGTTTGAGGTGGTGCCAGCAACCACCGGAGCGGGACTCGTCCATATCCGGTGTTTGCAAAACAATAAGTACTGGGCAAATTTTGGTACGGGCAACAATTGGGTTACTGCCATGGCCGTCAAACCTGAGGAGAATCAATCTGACCGATACTGCACACTCTTCCAGCCAATTTTCGTCTATTCCAACAGTAACCGTGTGCTTAAGCTCCGCCATGTCAACACCGGCTACTATGTTAGACTATTTTATGGTGCCGGACATTACGACCATTCATTGTCTTTAATGGATGACAAAGATGACGATGTGTGCACCTTCATTGACTGGGATGACGTCGTTGTGTTGCCCGACCTTATCAGGATCAAGGGCGATAATGGAAACCACCTTAAGGCCTCTGATGGGGATGGGTATATGGACTTCCTTCAACAAGCCGATAATTCCTCAATGTTTGACTATGAGGTGTCTCCGAGTCGCGACGGAGGCGTCCGCCTGAAGAGTACTCAATTTGGCACCTATTGGACAGATATGGATACCAGTTCTTGGGTATTATTAAAGCAGCTTGATGACCCCACAGTCCATGCCACCAACACCGTTTTCTTGCCCACTGTACTTGATGGCAACCGCATCATTATGAAATGCTTGAAGAACGGCCTTTTCTGCAACAGATACAGTCACGATGGTAGGTTGAGCGGCCTCGCCACACTTTCTCCCTATCCCGACGAGTGGAGTTCTTTGGAGATTGAGGAGCCCATTGTATCAAGGACGATCTCTAACGTAATATATCACCTAACTGATGCACGTCTTTACAATGAGAAAAGTGTTGCGCTTATAACTGATGATTCAAGCAACAGAACTCCGAATCCCTTAACGTCGGAGGTAGATCTTAAGACTTCAGTTATTAATACAACTAATTGGAGTACGAGTGTCGCATTCAAAGTGGGTGTCAAGGTGACTTTAACCTATGGGGTCCCATTCATAGCATCGGGTTCGCTTGAGGTTTCCGCTGAGAGTACCACATCTACGGATTGGGGAGGAACAGAGGAAGAAAGCGTTGAAGTGGGATCTGCGAAAACGATTACAGTGGAACCTATGAATAGGTTGAAAGCGACTCTGATGGCAACACGGCTTTCGTACGACATACCTTTCTCGTACACTCAGCATGACATATTAAAAAATGGGGATAAAAAACCTATTGAAAGGCACGATGGTGTTTTTACTGGCAACAATGGCTACGGCTATAAATTCGAAGTTGCCCCGCTACCACTCGAGCCGCTTCCAGCTCTAGAGTAAAGCTCGCTTTATTGGTGGCTATAATGATGGTGATGATTGACGAATTTGAGTGCATGCATCCACCTCGATTTGCATGCAGTGATCTTCGTTTGCTTGTTTGTTTGACTTTGCTTCTTTGTTTGTTTTTCTGCTCAACACCGGAAAATTGATGTCTCTCTTGTGTGTTTGTCTGTTTCTAATTTTAAAGGTTCATGAGTAATTTGTCAAGCGCCACGCCTACTAAACAGTGGTTTCCCCTGAGAAATGTAATTCTCCCTAAAAAAAATGTTTTAATTTGATTCCATCCATCAATCTGTATCTCCATATAGAAACCACCACCAAAATCATGGTAAATCTTCTTCTACAAAGGATTGAATAGCTGCTTTAGAATCCCATCTAATCAAACACATCATACGCTTTATGCCATATAATTGGTAACTATAACAGGTGTGATCAGGGCCGTCTTACGGAATCGGGGTACCCTAGGCGACCAAAAAAAATGGGGCCTTTTTTGTATTACCGAATTACCAATACATTACAACAAAAAACTTAGCTGACAGTAAATGATGATTCAAGTGTAATATTAACAACAAAAAACATACCCGACAACACATGGTGATTTAAGTATAATATTACCAAACATTTATCATTTTTTTCAAGAAGATACAATGCTAGTAATGGATGTAAAGATGGACCTCTTAGCATTTACCGATGCGAACTCATTTATAATACTGTCACCGTCAATACTACATAGCGTATCTACTTCAATAGATAACATTGCTAGTCCGTTTAATCTCTCTTGAGACATCTTTTATCGAAGGTAGGATTTGATAAACTTTAACTTCGAAAAACTTGTCTCTGCGTTTGCAACTGTAACAGGGATTGTCAATAAAATTCTATATGCAATAGACGCATTTGAATAGCAGCCACCCATATCTGTTAAGAAATTCAACACTTGATAGCTTTTTTAGTTTCCTTAGGCAAAAAGATTTGTGAAACCTTCAACTCCATATATAACTCATCCCCATTAATATCTAATTCCATTTCATAGCTTAGGTATTTTTCAAGTTTAACACAAGAATTCCTTAAGGTGTTATTATCAAGATACCTTACTTTTTCTATATCGAACAAAAAACCAAAAGTTTCCTTGTATGCTTGAAACTGTTTAAACCTACGTTTTAGAGAAGATATAGCTTGGTCCATTATAAAAATGAAGTATTCAATTTGGAAGGCTTTTTTGCCTTGCAGTGGTGATTGTACTTCTTCTGTCTCAATTTCATCAAAGTGTTGTTTTCTTTTTCGTGCTCGTACCTCATAAAAAATAGAATCTATATTCATAAATGTTGCAAGTGTTTTAGCTTCTTCCGATACCTCTTCAAATCCATTCCTTCTGTAATCCTTAAAGAAAAAAAATAAATCTTTTAATTTAGTAACAACATCATCAAGATGCATATCTTTGGTTTGAAGTTTAATGCTCACTGAGTTAACCGCAAGAAGTAGTTTATGCCAAACAACCATACCAAGAATAAGCTCAAAATTATCAATCTCCCGTGTCAATATGGAATAAGCAGTACCCCTTGTCTTCGCATCAAAATCAGCCAAACTCAACAACTCTGATAAGGCATCTCGTATTTCAAGAGCTTGAAATCGGATTGCTTTGATAGCTTCTATATGACTTTCCCATCGAGTATCTGATAATGGTTTAACGGTAAGACCTTTTACGTGTTTCTTAAGCACGTCCAACATTTTGCAGATGCTGAGAAAAAGTTATATATATATATATATATATATATATATATATATATATATATATATATGTTGCACAACTTGGAAAAAGGAGGCTGCTCTAGGACAAGAACTAGCCATATCACAAAGTGCAAGGTTAAGACTATGCAAGCACATGGCATATAAAAAGATCTAGGATTTACCTTTAGTAGTCTCTTTTGCACCCCTTTATTTTTTCCTGTCATATTAGCTCCATTATCGTACCCTTGCCGTCTACCATTACGAATATCAAGGTCTAGGTCCTGTAAGAGCTCTTCAAGTTTATTAAAATGTCCTCTTCCCGTCGAGTCGTCCACCTTTACAAATCCCAGAAAGTATTCCTCAACTTTGGTCGGAGACGTGGACATATCTACACATTTTATAACTAGAGACATTTGCTCTTCATTGCTTATGTCCGGAGTACAATCAAGCATTACGGAAAATACTTTGCTTCTTGAATTTTCTGAACAATTTAATCTTTCACATGACGTGCCAACAATGCAATTAATTCATTTTGGATTGAAGGACCAAGATAATGATGATAAACTTCATGGTCTTTAATACGTCGAAGATGTTCTTGCATTACCAAATCAAATTTTGTAATCATTTCAATAAAGCTTAAGAAATTACCGTTATTCGCTACCCCAACCTTGTCGTTTGCTCCACGGAATGCTAAATTATTTTTGGCAAGGGTTCTTATAACAACAACTATTCTTATTAAGACTTGTTTCCAGTATTCTTTCTCCCTCTTGATTCGTTCATGAATCTCCTTATCAATAGTTTCATTCTTGTGAAGTCTAATTTCCAATTCTTTCCATTTATGCATGGCAGTATAGTGCCTAGTAGATAACTCATGGCGTGAAAGCTTAGCGCCCATATTATGCCAATCTCTACTGCCATTTGTATCCAGCTGATAATTACGTCCACCTTGCTTGAATAATTTGAAACAAAAACAAAACACTCGATCCAAAACATTTGAATATACTAGCCATCTTCTATCTTCGGTTTCCCCGTTGCTCATTTGCCTTATGTAGTGGTGATGTTCAAAACGTCTAACTTTGGCACCGGCACCTTTGGGAAAAACAAAATCAGTGTTATTTCTTCTGACATGACCATGCTCTACCAAAAGGTTTCTCAAGTAATGGTTAATCTCTTTCCAATTCCCCGGATCATGAATATTTACTGGTCCAAAGTCTCTATTTTGAACCTCTTCCAAGTCATCTTGAATATTCTCTTCTAAGTCGTCTTCACCTGTATTTAATTCTTGGTCACTTAGTTCTTCTTGCACGTTTTCATCGTTTACCCGACCATTCAGCAAAGCATCCTCTTCTAACATATTATTTACTAAGTTTTCATACTCCTCATCATTATCAATATCATTGGTTTCGTCTTCATCGCTTACTGTCTCTGTGTGTTGGATGATTCTTGGTACCAAATATTTATTCATATCTCCGGTTTGAGATCTTTCTACGGCATCCCTTCTTTGTCGTATTACCGCTTTGGCGTGACCACTTTTCTGCTTTCTAATCATGGTTGTCGGCTTGAATTGCTTATATTACCTTGTACACAGACCAACAAATGAATTGTTTATGAAGGTGTTAGTAACACACATGATAAAAGTATCAGAATTGGCAAAAGCCCATTTCATATACTAAAAAGTATATTGCAGAAAATCTTAGCAAATGCCTAAATTGAAATTAAATTCATCTCAAAATTCTAATTTACACATAAATCCACGATTGTTAACTGTTGGTTGTTCCTTACTTCCTTTTTACAATCAACATTCATAAATATCCGATATTTTGGTTCACAACTCTCAAATCCTAACAAAATAACTCAAAATAACTAAAGTAATATTGCTTAGAGCACTGCTCGGTCGAACTTGCATGCGTTGTTATCTCAAGCATGTTTGTCAGTGTTAGTGATCAAATCTATAAGTCTTGATTTCTAGCCTATTTACTGATGTCTCTGACTAGGACATAGATTGTGTAGTTGAGCTTAGTTTTCACGGCGTTCATTATTTGAAGACGAAGAACTACTAAGGGAAGCTTGTGGAACTTCATCGAAAAAAGGTATGTGGAGACTTGAACTCATCTATCACTTGGAAAGTCTATTCTACTCTATGTCCTATATTGAGACATAAGTCGTATTACAGTATAGTTTTCTATATACACATTTGAGATTTCGATTTAAGTTTAACTCACTTACATATTTATCGAAATATGTGTTGGTAAGCTTTCACTTCGACCAAGTTCATCTTATATCATGTGAAAATTTCCGAGTAACATCCTACATGGTTTGTGTGATACAATCATTTGGTGTTCTTTTGGAATGTTTCGTAATGATTATTTCAATAATTTGAAAATTTCTTTGATGCTAATACTGTGTGAAAAACGACTATTGTCATCCTCTAAGAAAGTTTCAATGATTGAAGTAAGAGTTTAGAACACTTAACCATTATTGGATATGTCATGTTGTATACTCTTGCACATATGTAATCCATGTCGGGGAACCATAGTATGCGCACCCATTTGCGTACCGGTTGGTTTGAGAAATCCGGGAACCTAAGTATGCGTACTAGTGTACAGGTTCATGTCCGAGAATTTCTGCTGGGATTTGAAGTTTTCGTACTGGCGTAATTCAATCTTAGTCTGGGTATTTCAAGTATGCGTACCCGTTTGCAACTTGAAGGTTAAAGTTCTAAAATCGGTTTTAAACATGAACATAAACATTTATATAATAAGGAATGCAATCTTTGCAAACCGTGGCTATAATTTTCATGATTGATTCAAGTGAATCAAACCGATTTTGCTTCAATTGTGTTCTTGTATAATTCTATGAGAATATAGCACTTGAACAACTCTTTAACTAGTTTCATTTGAGTCATTTGAACTAGTTATGGTTAAGATGAATAAGGTTGATATGAGAGTAATCATATGGCTAACCTCGGTTAACTATTTGTGAGCCAACATGGTGTACACGTTTAGGTACGGTTACAGAAACCTAAATGAGGGTACATTTCATTTGTGTGTAACAAGCTAAGTTCGATTTAACGGTTGAAAGATATTGGCTTGGTTGAATAAGGTTTTTCATCTAACGGTGAACATTGAATGCTTTGTTACCAAGGTAACTTGGATTGTAAAGAGTGATTTGAAAACTATATAAAGGAGAACTCTAGCAATTGGGAAACCTAATCCCCACACCTCCTGTGTGTTACTAGTTGCATAAACTAGAGTCGATTCTCCTTTAACCTTAGGTATCTATCGAGACCCTGTAGGTTAACGACTTCAAAGACTTCATTGGGATTGTGATGCCAGACCCAACTATTTTCTTTGTAGTTGTGTGTTCTGATCTTGCCCGATTCTATCGTATTGAGTACAATTGAAATAATTGGCTCGAGATTAATTTCTCCGATAAGCAAGATCAAAGTAATCACAAACATCTCCGTCTCATCGTTTGTGATTCCACAATATCTTGTTTCGCTAGTCGGTTAAGATTATTGTGAGGTGATTGATAATACTAGGTTGTTCTTCGGGAATATAAGTCTGGTTTATCAATTCGTTCTTGTTCACCTTGATTTATCAAAAGACGGAACAAAAACTCTTGGGTATTTATATAGTTGACAAATTTATTCAATCTATAGACTTTTCTGTGTGAGATAGATTTGTTTATCAAGTCTTCGACTTTGGGTCATACCAACTCTTGGTTGTGCATGAGATCAACTAAGGGAATCAAGTGCGTAGTATCCTGCTGGGATCAGAGACGTAAAGAACGCAACTGTACCTTGAATTAGTGTGAGATTGATTAGGGTTCAACTACAGTCTAGTGCGAAGTTAATTGGTAGTAGTCTAGAGTTTGTAGCGGCTTAATACATCATGGTGTTCAATCTGGACTAGGTCCCGGGGTTTTTCTGCATTTGCGGTTTCCTTGTTAACAAAATTCTGGTGTCTGTGTTATTTCTTTTCCGCATTATATTTTGTTATACGATTGAAATATCACAGGTTGTGCGTTAAGATCAATCAATTAGAATATCCAACCTTTGGTTGTTGATTTACATTGATTGACACTTGAATATTGGTCTTTGGTATCGTTCAAGTAATTCCTCTTATATTCAATCGGGCTCGCAGATTTCCACTTGCTGATTGCGGATTGAATTAAGAGTTAGAGATATTAATCTCTTTGATATAATTTACTCTAGATTGAGTCTGACTGTCTAGTTGATTCTCTAGAAAGTGCGTTGGAGTAAGTCCTCTCAGATTGCCAAACGAATTGTTGGGTTTGGTTGTTAGACCCCCGCATTTTCAATTGGTATCAGAGCAGGAAAACACATTAAAGACCTTAAAAGTCTGTGTTTGTAGCGATCTGATGATGGATAATATTGTCTTTGAAAACGCTTCACCAGAAATGGATAAACTCAAGATCGAGAGTGTTTTAGAAACCATCGACAAGGTTGAGAATCCTGACTTGAAAAAACTCATCAATTTCTTGTCTCGAAAAACTTTGATGGAAAAGGGAAATTGATGGTTCTCATTGCGAAGGTTATATCTTAAAACCTAAACCTCGAGAACTCTCTGAAGAGGTTGTTGACCTCCAGAAAATGTTAGATAGACAAATCCAGATCAATTCTGTTCTTACTGCAAAAATTGCAAAGCTTAAGGATTTGAAATTTATAAAGTCTTTTTCAAAGGTTTGAAATGACTCCTTTAATTCTTCCTTGAATAATTGTCATAAGTCAGGTGATAAGCAAGGTCTAGGCTTTGTGAAACCTGACAGTGCTCAGAACTCTTCGAACAAGGTTCATGATGTTGGTACATGTTTGTTTTGTGGTTATCATAATCACTTTTAGCATGTGTGTTTGTCTTTCAAGAGAAGACTAAAGGTTACTGGTGATCTTCATATGAAAGCTATTCAACTTTTGTCATCCCTTAAAAGACATTCAATACTAACAAGAAAGCCTAAAGTGGTTAATAGTGTTAGTATGGGAGATTTTTCTCTGAAGTCAACATCACCCTTTCAATGGTTCCTTGATAGTGGGTGTAGAAGGCACATGATTGGAGATCTCTCATGGTTTATCAACTCAAGAGATTTTGATGGTGGACTAATAACTTTTGGAGAGGAAACTGCTGCTACATAAGCAAGAAGGGAACGATCAAGTTTCCTGGCGTTCCTGAAATTCATGACGTCGTATATGTTAAAGGTATGACTGCTAATCTTCTTTCTATTAGTCAAATCTGTGACGAAGGCCATAAAGTTGTCTTCAATGATAAATGATGTGACATTGTCGACAAATCTGAAAAAATGATTTTTCAAGGATCACAAGCCAAAAATAACTGTTATCTTCTAGATACTCAGTTCAGTAATTGTTGCAATTTGACTAAGGCAGAATCTACACACCTTTGGCATGAGAGTTTTGGTCACATCAATTATCGTCTTCTAACTAAGATCATTAACAAAGAACTTGTTAGAGGCGTTGCCAAAATAAATGATAAGGTTGAAGGTGTATGTAGTGCCTGTCAAAAGGGTAAACATACGAAACTTACATACAAATCATCTCGAAATATTCTCACCAAAGCTCCACTTGATTTAATTCATTTGGATATTTTTGGCCCAATTCAACAATCTACAGTGGCTGGGAAGAAGTATGCTTTGGTTATGGTAGATGCTTACACCAGATTCACCTGGGTGGCGTTTTTGGCTCACAAGAATGAAGCACTCAGTGAGTTTAAGATTATTGTTAATAGAATCCAGAATGAACAAAGCCGCAAACTAAAGAAAATTAGAAGCGATCGTGGCAAAGAATTCAAAGACACCAAAGTATTTGAATACTGTGGTTCTTTGGGAATCATCCAATAATACTCTCCACCTATCACTTTCAAGCAAACGGATTTTCATAAAGGAAGAATAGAAACATTCAGGAAATGGCAAGGGTAATGCTCATAACAAAAACTTACCATTAAGGTTTTGGGGTGAGGCTGTTTTTACGGCTTGCTATTTGATCAATCGTGTTTACTTACGGTCAAAGACCTTAAACACCCCCTATGAGTTGTGGTATGGTAAGAAACCCAACTTACACTATCTTAGAGTGTTTGGAAGTAAGTGCTACATTCTAAAGGATCGTGAAAAAAAAGGGAAGTTTGACTCAAAAAGCGATGAGGGTATTTTTCTTGGATATGCATCTGACAGTCGTGGTTTCCGAGTCTTTAATCTCAGAATTCAAGTCATGATGGAATCGGCAAATGTTATCATGGATGACCTAAGTAATTTTCATCATGATGACTCTCCTGCTGAACTGCCTCCAACCGAGACAATTGAGAAAATCAAAGAAACGTCAGAATCAGAAGAAGTTGTTCCAATAGTTACTGATCCTGATGTCTCTAGTGATGAGGAGAAAAGCCCTAGTCAGGCTATTCCTTTAGAACAATAACGTGTCACTCCACGACATCTTTGGGTTCAAAGGAATCAGGATACTAACAATATCATTGGAGGTAGGGATTCTACTGCTAAGACGAGAGGTCAACTTCAAAATATTTGGAATTTTGGTTGTTATCTATTGTAAGTGGAGCCTAAGAATATTGATGAATCACTTAGTGATCCCTTTTGGGTAAATGTTATGCATGAAGAGTTAAATCAATTCCAAAGACAAGATGTATGAAAACTCGTACCTTGTGCCCCCAATATAAATATTGTTGGTACCAAATGGATATTTAAGAACAAGTCCGATAAATTTGGCACCATTGTCAGAAACAAAGCTAGACTGGTCGCTCAGGGATATTCACAGATTGAAGGAATCGATTTTGACGAAACCTTTGCTCCTGTGGCACACATTGGGTCCATTCGATTATTATTAGCTCATGCTTGTTTTCTTAAGGTTAAGCTGTTTCAAATGGACATTAAATCCGCTTTCCTAAATGGAAACTTAAAGGAAGAAGTTTATGTCGCTCAACCTAAGGGATTTGAAAACCCTGATTTCCCCGATCATGTTCTTAATCTCAATAAGGCATTGTACGGGTTAAAACAAGCACCTCGTGCCTGGTTTGAAAAACTAACTACTTCCATTCTTACGAAAGTTTTTTCAAGAGGTGGAGCTGTTAAAAAATTGTTTACCAAATGGAGTGGGAAAGATGTTGTAATTTCTCAAGTTTATGTAGATGGTATCATTTATGGATCAATATCAGAGAAACTTGCAAAAGATTTTCAAGTTCTCTCTTGGCAAGGAGTTTGACATGAGCAATGTTGGTGAATTAAAATTCTTTTACGGTTTACCTATTCAACAACACAAGGATGGAATTTACTTATCTTAATAGAAATATGCAAAAAATCTTGTTTCAAGATTCGGTCTTGATAAGTCAACTCCAAAACTCACTCATATGCCTACCACGGGTAAACTACATAGAGATGAGAAATGTATAAATGTGGATCAAAAACTTTATCGATCTATCATTGGAAGTCTCTTGTATCTCACTGCCACGAGACTTGACATTGCTTTTAGTGTTGGTTTTTGTGCTAGGTTCCAGGAAAATCCAAAGGAATCTCATCTTTCCGCCACAAAGAGGATCATACATTACATTAATCACACTCTCAGGTATGGTCTTTCCTACAATTTTGATACTAACACTGACCATACTGCCTATTCAGATGCTGATTGGGCGGGATGTGTGGAAGACAGAAAAAGTACATCAGGGGGGTTCTACTATGTAGGGATGAATCTTGTAGCTTGGCATAGCAAGAAACAAAATTCACAATCTCTCTCAATATGTGAAACAGAATACATAGCTGCAGGTTCATGTTGTACTCAACTCTTACGGATGAAATAAATGCTTGATGATTATGGTTCCGGAATAATGAATATCTTTTGTGATAACTCAAGTGCAATTCACATCACTGAGAATCATGTTGAGAACTCAAGGACTAAGAACATAGACATAAGGTACCATTTTATTCGAGATCTTTATGAAAATGGTATCATTACTATGGAATTTGTGCCTTCTGAACAACAATTGGCTGATATTCTCATCAAACCATTAGACACTGTCACATTTCAACACCTACGACAGTCTATTGGTGTTGTTTTAGTTCATTAGTTCTCCATAACTCTTGCCCCTTCTTTTATCTCAATCTGTCAGGCAATTGAGTTTGGAATTCCTAGAGAGGTGTTTCTTCATGTTTGCATTTGTTTCTATTAGATGTGTTTTTGTCAAGTATCCTAGTGTTCTTTCGAAATCCTTTTTTTTCTTGTAAAAGTAAGGTCGCATTTGTTGTTCTTTCGGGAATGACATTTTATGAGGGAGAGTTCTTTTTGAACTTGTGCTCAATTGGAAAATCTTTGTGGGGAGTGCGACTGTGGAATATTGTAGGGGTTATCTTGTATCTTTATAAACTCCTTGATGAATGCATTTAGATTCGGCTTTATGATTGCATATAAATTAGTTAGTATGCTATTCTCTTTTGGTCATGAAGTATCTCTCTGAAAATTTCATGAGGATACCACTAGTTTTCGTACCTTTGCCAATTTATATTTACAAAAAGGGGGAGAAGTAATGTGCAATATCATATGGTTTACGGATCATTATGTAAGGGGGAGTGGTTTTCATGTTGAGATGAAGTATTGACTAAAGGGGAGTGATACATATCACCAGAGTATTGTTGTCAAAGTTGTGATACAATTGAACTTTTATGTTGTGTAATAATACTATGACATTGTATAACAATGATTGAGAGCATTTGTTTTCTCATTGTTATCGCTACGTATCTTCAACAACTATTGTGCTAAGTTGAACACCTTTAGGATCATGGAGTACTTGGAAGTAACGAAGTTTTCGAGTCTTGTTGAAGATGTCAAGGAGATCAAGCATTTGGATGAGAAGCTAAATTTATTTATTTATTTTGTAATCCATATGTATTGATAGTTTTGTCAGTAAAATTGACAAAGAGTGAGATTCTTAGAGCACTGCTCGATCGAACTCGCATGCGTTGCTATCTCAAGCATGTTTGTCAATGTTAGTAATCAAAACTATAAGTCTTGATTTCTAGCCTATTTATAGATGTCTCAGACTAGGACATAGATTGTGTAGTTGAACTTAGTTTTCACGGCGTTCATCATTTGAAGATGAAAACCTACTAAGGGGAACTTGTGGAACTTCATCGAAAAAAGGTATGTGGAGACTTGAACTCATCTATCACTTGGAAAGTCTATTTCTACTCTATCTCCTATATTGAGACATAAGTCGTATTACGATATAGTTTTCTATATACACATTTGAGATTTCGAGCTGAGTTTAACTCGCTTACATATGTCTCGAAATATGTGTTGGCAAGCTTTCGTTTCGACCAAGTTCATCTTATATCATGTGAAAATTGCCGAGTAACATTCTATATGCTTTATGTGATACAATCATTTGGTGTTATCTTGGAATGTTTCGTAATGATTATTTCACTAACTTGAATTGCTTTGATGTTATTAGTGTGTGAAAAACGACTGTTGTCATCCTTTAAGAAAGTTTCAATGATTGAAATAAGAGTTTAGAACACTTAACCATTATTGGATATGTCATGTTGTGTACTCTTGCACATATGTAATCCATGTACGGGAACCATAGTATGCGCACCCGTTTGCGTACCGGTTGGTTTGAGAAATACGGGAACCTAAGTATGCCTACCCGTTTGCGTACTGGTGTACAGGTTCATGTCCGAGAATTTCTGCTGGGATTTGAAGTTTGCGTACCCGTTTGCATACTGGCGTAACTCAATCTTAGTCCAGATATTTCAAGTATGCGTACCCATTTGCATACTTGAAGGTTAAAGTTCTAAAATCGGTTTTAAACATGAACATAAACATTTATATAATAAGGAATGCAATCTTTGCAAACCGTGGCTATAATTTTCATGATTGATTAAAGTGAATCAAACCGATTTTGCTTCAATTGTGTTCTTGTATAATTCTATGAGAATATAGCAATTGAACAACTTTTTAACTAGTTTCATTTGAACTAGTTATGGTTAAGATGAATAAGGTTGATATGAGAGTAATCATATGGATAACCTCGGTTAACTATTTATGAACCAACATGGTGTACACGTTTAGGTACGTACGGTTACAAAAACCTAAATGACGGTATATTTCATTTGTGTGTAACTAGCTAAGTTCGATCTAACGATTGAAAGATATTAGCTTGGTTGAATCAGGTTTTTCATCTAACGGTGAATATTGAATTCTTTGTTACCAAGGTAATTTGGATTACAAACCCTGATTTGAAAACTATATAAAGGAGAACTCTAGCAAATGGGAAACCTAATCCCCACACCCCCGGTGTGTTACTAGTTGCATAAACTAGAGTCGATTCTCCTTTAACCTTAGGGTTCTATCGAGACTCTGTAGGTTAACGACTTCAAAGACTTCATTGGTATTGTGAAGCCAGACCCAATTATTTTTTTGTAGTTGTGTGTTCTGATCTTTCCCGATTCTATCGTATTGAGTACAATTGAAATAATTGACTCGAGATTAATTTCTACGATAGGAAAGATAAAAGTAATCACAAATATCTTCGTGTCATCATTTGTGATTCCACATTATCATGTTTCGCTAGTCGATTAAGATTATTGTGAGGTGATTGATATTAATAGGTTGTTCTTCGGGAATATAAGTCTGGTTTATCAATTGGTTCATGTTCACCTTGATTTATCAAAAGACGGAACAAAAACTCTTGGGTATTTATGTGGGAGACAAATTTATTCAATCTACAGACTTTTCTGTGTGTGACAGATTTTTTTATTAAGTCTTCGAATTTGGGTCGTAGAAACTCTTGGTTGTGGGTGAGATCAACTAAGGGAATCAATTGCGTAGTATCCTGCTAGGATCAGAGATGTAAGGAACGTGACTATACCTTGAATCAGTGTGAGATTTATTAGAGTTCAACTAAAGTCCAGTCCGAAGTTAATTGGTAGTACGCTAGAGTCTGTAGAGGCTTAATACAGTGTGGTGTTCAATCTGGACTAGGTCCTAGGGTTTTTCTACATTTGCGGTTTCCTCGTTAACAAAATTCTGGTGTCTGTGTTATTTCTTTTCCGCATTATATTTTGTTATATAATTGAAATATCACAGGTTGTGCGTTAAGATCAATCAATTAGAATATCCAACATTTGGTTGTTGATTTACTTTGATTGACACTTGAACATTGGTCTTTAGTACCGTTCAAGTAACTCCTCTTATATTCAATCGGGGTCGCAGATTTCTATTTGCTGATTGCGGATTGAATTAAGAGTTAGAGATATTAATCTCTTTGATATAATTTACTCTAGATTGAGTTTGACTGTCTAGTTGATTCTCTAGAAAATGTATTGGAGTAAGTCCTCTCAGATTGCCAAATGAATTGTTGAGTATGGTTGTTATACCCCCACATTTTCAACATCAAATCATTAATCATTCAACAACATATTAATCTGCAAGAGCAAGTAAATAATACCTTATGAGACTCACAAACCCTACAAATAGATGTTGATTGTGAATTTTTGATCGAGATGATAAGATTTAACGATGCAATCTCGTTTAAGATTTTTAAAAGAGGAAAGGTAGTTGTGTAAGAGAAAGAGACACGCAATCTAGAGATTTTTTTTCTTTGACGGATGTATATAGGTAGCATGACTTAAAAATTTTGGGCCCCCAGCAAAATGGGGTTGTAGGCGGATGCCTATACTACCTTGTGTATAAGCCGGCCCTGGGTATGATTAGTGAAGCACCATAGTGGCGCATCACATCATAGACGTCCTAGTCAGTGTTCAACCATGATAGTGTTACACAGCATAGACCATGCATCACTGAGAGAGTGTGGTACATACAGGGCCAATAAAGCGTTGAGATGACGCTATACTGTAAAGTCAGTGGCCAAGCACTGAAGATTATTGGCTGACATAATGAATCTTCATTGAGAGATACAAGACACATCCAAGTGAAAATGCAACTTGCAATGTCGGCATTGATGCATACCCGTATAATTGAGTTATCCCAACTCAAGGATGATGCAAGAACATCGAATAGGCCAAAGCTTGGATAGTGCAAGCAAACTAGTGATGCAAGAGTATGCATTACTGTTGTCGAGCTATTCACTAAGTAAAGCAAGAATGATGCAGGGTGCATTATTGGCATCAGTTGGAAGGAATTATGGCATGAGTTTGGCTTAGCTTAAGCGTCCAAGAAAGTTCATCTCAAGGCCATGACACATTGATGCTCAATAGTGGCGCATTATGGCCCAAGTGACGGTTATAATTGGTTCTTGGATTTGCGAGCATGCAAATGATGCGAGACAAGTTGGAACAGTCATGAAGTGAGTTTATAACAGTGTCCAAAACCGTTTGGGACAGTGATGAGTGCTAAATAGTGCATATTTATATATAATTTTGTTGGCATTTAACTCATCTTTTGTGCACTAATTCTACATTTTATCCCATATTCTGTATTTTCAGTGTTTTCAAGAATAAATATTTTTCTTACTTAATTTTATATTTTTAGGTAATAAATGAAGTCTGGATGAATTGCGGAGCAAAAAGAGCAGAAAAGTAGTAAAAAGCCGGGAGGAATTACGCGAGGAAGCCACGAAGAATGTTGTGCACAAGACCAAGAGGGTAGAAATGGGCTCAAGAAGGAAGAATTGCTCTTAAAGAAGTTATGGGCCTGGCATACCCAAGGCCCAAAACCCTTAATTTCTCAAACCCATTTCCACTACCCAAGCCCGTATCGGATTTCAGCCGTCAGATCGAAGCATCTCAGCATCCGACGGTCGCTCCATCATCGCACATCAAACTCCGAAGCTTCCGCTTTACATCGCAACGCCGATCTCCATCTTGGGCCGTCCTTTTCGTTGCATTCCTCCATCCGACGGTCGCTACCCACAGCCTCCCATCTCATCGTTGGATCCACCTACCATCGTCACATCCTACGGATCAGCTCGCCAAACATCGAATCAGATAATCCCGCTTCACACCCTAGCACCGAAGCCTATACTACCACCCAAACACCCCCTTCTTCCCAAACATCGATATCATCTTCCTCCACCCGACATCTTCCAGAACCACCATCGCCTGCAACTCCCTGCTACCACCAGACCTCGAGCTCCACCACCACCACAAACACCCGACAACACCACCATCTCCATCAACAGACAACAAAGCCCATCACCCTATTTCACCCATTTCATTAACTCTACCCACTGTTAGGGTTCTGACATGAGAGAACTAGGGTGATGGTAACTGAGTTCATAGCAGAAGGAAGTATGGGTAATCGACAGCAAGGAGCAGAAGAAAGCATGGGTCGAGCATATTTTGGGAGTTTGTAAGTCCAATTTTTTGTATTTTAAGAAAACCTAATTTTCTGTTTTTGGGATTTACCATTAGGTTGAGTGTTCTGATATATAAGGGGCACTGTGTAACATTGTGAAGGAAGGGAGGGGAGACCCAAGTTTAATTTCAGTGAAAATTTCTCTATCAATTGAAATTGTTCTGTGTTCTGTCTCTGTTGCATTTCTCCATGTATACCCACATTGTTAGTATCATGTTAGGCTCTCTAATCATGAACTAAGCATCTTAACTAGGGTTAAGATGAAACCCTTAGCCTTAATACTAGAATGTATGTCTATTGCTGCTGTTTTATGCCAAGATCACTGTGTAGGATATAATTTTTGTTGATGAACAACATGTTGCTTTCACCTAGAATGTCAAGCATCCTAGGTAGTTAGAATTCCCCTATGTATGTTCACTGACTCTAAATTGCTTGTTACTGTGTTTTGATTAGTTGTGCTTTAAACAGACAACTAATGCTTGCCTTGATTGAGTGATTGGAGGTGATTTATCCACTTTAAGAAGCTGAGTAGTGCAATAGCTAACATGCTAGTATGGGCTGAGAGGTGAATTCTCAACCCTGGTTTCCATTCATCTGATTCACCATATCTTTACTACCTGTTCAGAAATTTTCTCCTCATCATTTGCTTGTTCATCTTCAGTTCTCTGTGTAACCTTGCTTCAATCTCAATGATTGAATTAGTGTAATGTTCTGCCTCCAAATCTGCTGTTCAGTTAATGTGAATGATTGGTATCAATGATTAATGATTAGTGCTCCAGAAATAAATGCTAATGTTAATGTTAGTCAATGGTTAATGATTAATGTTAATGTTCAGTTAATGTAAATGATTAGTAGTTAGTGATAAATGCTTCAGGAATAAAGATTGTGTTGATTTTGATGCTAACCTGAAGTCAATGCATTGAATGTTAATAACTGTTAGTGGAAATTTAATGCTTGTTCTGTTACTTCTGTTTGAAATAAATGTGAGTTCTGATTAATGATTAGCAACTGTTGATGATTGAGAAGTTAATACTAGTCCTGTTTAAAGTTAGTGGAAAATAAATGTTAGTTCTGTCTAATAAATGCTAGTTCTGTTTATGATTGAGAAGTTAATGCTAGCTCAGTTAATAACTGTTAATGATTGAGAATTTAATGCTTGTTCTGTTGATGGCTGTTAGTGGAAAGTAAATGCTAATTCTGTGTAATGATTGGGAAGTTAATAACTGCTAATGATTAGTTCTGTTGAATGCTAATGATTAGTTCTGTTTAATGTCACAATAAGAAAGATCACACTTGCTCCCCCTTGTCCTTGTGGAACTGACCTGTGCTTGCCCTGTGTTGCTTGCCGACACTGTGCACTTGCAGTAGAATTTTTAGGACTACATTTCTAGCTCCAACAAGTTTTTGGCGCCGCTGCCGGGGACTCGGTTGCGGCGCACTTGCTCTTTCTCTCTTGTGGGTTGATCCTAAACTGCTGCTGCTCACTGAACTGTGCTGTGGTGCTGCTTCTCTTTCTGCTGTTGTGCTAAGCCTGTTACCCAACTGGGCTGCCAAGCTGCTGTGCTGCTGCAGATTTCTTTCCCTGCCAACCTACTTCTCCTGCTGTTGCTGCTTTGCGCTGCTTACCCGCTAGCCTCTCCCAAGCTGCTGCTCCTGCTGCTGTTGTGTTGCTGCTGCTGGTGCACTTGCAGCTTTGCTGAACCAAAAGCCCAACTGGGCTGTAAGCTGCGTAAGCTGCAGAGGTGAATCAAAGCCCAACTGGGCCTCAGAAGAGCCAAAGCTGTGTAGGACGATCCAAGCCCAACTGGGCTTTTGCAACTAAAACCGAACAGCTGGGCTGTGCTATTCAGGTAGGCCTAACCCATGAGCTAACCCAACTGGGCCTCATTAAATTCATTTGGGCTTGTATTAATTTTTTCAATCTGGGCTTGTAATAATTTTTAATTTTAGTTTTCTTTCTATTTGGGCCTGTAATAATTTTTAATTTTCTTTCTTTTTTTCTTTTTCTTTTCTTTTATGGGCTTGTATTTATTGTTTGTTATTACTTCTTTTCTTTTCTTTTCTTTTGTGGGCTTGTCTTTTAATTTGGACTTTAGGTTTATATCCCATCCATTAGGCTCCTAACTTTACAAAAAAAAAAAAAAAAAAAAAAAAAATTGGGCTCTACATTTTATAAACCAAAACCCATTGTGAAACCAAAACCCACTCAAAACCAAATCATCAAAAAACCCATTTTAAACCAAAATATTGGGCCTTTTGTGGTTCAAAAATTGTTTCCGACTGCTCTGACCAACATGTTAGTTGAGGTACCTGCTAGGACATGATTGTGACCTACAGAGACCAAACAAACAGACTCGTTAGAATTAACCCGGACGATCCAATCGAAATCCTTAGTTCTGAGGTAGACAGTCCAGATCAATCAGAAACAATGGGAGAACCCCGTACACTCAAGGATTATATGTACCCAACTAGAACTAGTCAACCATCTTGTATTGTGCTACCCGAAGCCAATGGCCATTATGAGCTGAAATCGAGCACAATACAAATGCTTCCAGTTTTTAGGGTGTAGAAAATGAAAACCCGTACCACCACGTGAGAGATTTGAGGAGATTTGTGGAACTCTGCGTTTCACTCAAATGTCGACGAAATCCTAAAGTTGAGGCTTTTTCCTTTCTCCCTTAAAGATAAGGCTAAGGCCTGGCTGTATGCTTTACAGCCTCAATCCATCATGTCTTGGGATGATCTCATCAAGGAGTTTTTCAAAAAGTTTTTCCCAAATCACAAGACTGCGACAATTCGTCAAAGTCTGAATAGCTTTGTGCAATTAGAGGGTGAGACCCTAGCTAGATACTTGGAGAGATTCAATGAATTATTGCTCCAATGTCCCCATCATGGTTTTGAAAAATGGAGACTTGTGCAAATTTTGTATGAAGGTCTAGATGTGTCCACCCGAACAACGGTTGAGTCAATGTGCAATGGTCTTTTTGTAAACAAGACTGCTGATGCGTCTTGGGACTTCCTGATTGAAGTAGCTGAGAAGACGCAACAGTGGGAATCCATTCGTGAACCTAGAAAGACTACACCTGTAGCTAGAGTCCATAGGATTGAGTCTGATTTTGAAGGAAGTGCAAAGATGGCTGCGCTAGCAAGAAGAATAGAAGCGTTAGAACTACAGAAAAACGCAAACCCTTCTCCCACTACCTTTTGTGAACATGTCGAAATGGCTATCTGTGCTCTATGTAATGGATCTGATCACCAAGTCAATGATTGTCCGGAAATGCATGCATTCCAGGAATCTAAGCTTGAGCAAGCACATGCTATGTTTCAAAAACAAGAGCACAACCCATATTCACAGACCTACAATCCAGGATGGAGAAACCACCCCAACTTTTCATGGTCCAAAGGCCCTGCCCAAGGAGGACCATCTCAACCAAATCAAGGCTATCAAAACAACCAAGGCTATCAATACCCTAGAAATCCTCAACAGCAGTCGTACCCTCAATACACTGCTGACAAGAAATTGTCCAACATTGAAGAAAGTATCAATCAATTGACCCAACATCTGATGAAAAACGAGAAAGCAACTGATCAGCGAGTCACCGCTCTAGAACTACAGATGGGTCAAATTTGCGATGCATTGAATACAAGAGAAAAGGGTAAACTTCCTAGCCAACCCCAACAAGAACCAAAGAGGATATTTCAAGCAGGCACAACATCATCATCTTGCGAAAGAACCTCACCCGATCAAGTCCATTCCATCACCACTCTCCGAAGTGGTAAAGTTGTTGAGAACAATGTAGGCATACCACAAACAAGTGAATCCGAGCCAAACTTAGCATTGCCTACACCACCTAAGGAAACCTCCAGTCCAGAAAAAGAATCCGAGCACATTAGTGAAGCCGACAAACCTACTGCTAGGAATGTCCCTCTACCTCCTAATGTTCCTATTGCTCCTTTTCCTCAGAGGTTAGTTCGCCAACAGATAAGCACCCACTACAATGAGATGTTAGAACTGTTCAAAAGAGTCAACATCAACATTCCTTTTCTTGAGGCAATTAAGCAAATCCCTGCATATGCCAAATTCCTCAAAGATTTGTGCACTCAAAAGCGCAAGATTAATGTGCACAACGTGCTTTCTTAGCTGAACAAGTGAGTTCCATTATTCTCAACAAAACTCCACCCAAGTTTAAGGACCCAGGTTGTCCAACAATCTCTTGCACTATCGGAGAACACACGGTCAATAGAGCTTTATTAGATCTAGGTGCAAGTGTGAACCTCCTGCCATATTCTGTTTATGTGCAGTTAGGTCTTGGAGAGTTGAAGCCTACACCTATAACTCTCCAATTAGCAGATCGATCTGTCAAAGTTCCTCGTGGAGTGGTAGAAGACGTTTTGATTAAGGTTGAAAAATTCTATTTTCCTGTAGACTTCATTGTCTTAGACCCAACCTGTCCAAAACCCAAATTGTCACATTCCTGTCATTTAGGACGTCCATTCTGGCGACGTCCAATGCGATCATCAACTGTCGGAATGGAGTGTTGAAACTCTCTTTTGGAAACATGACTGTAGAATTGAATGCGTTTAATGTTAGTCAACAACCTGTGAATCTTGATGATGAGGAGGTACATGAAGTCAATATGATTGAGAGTTTGATACAAGATTCATTGACTAGCATTATGTCAAAAGATCCCCTGCAAGCATGTTTGGAAGGTGTTAACTTGGAGTTGTATGATGATGAATACACTAGTGAAGTCCAATCTTTGCTCGAATCTGTACCTCAAATGGACATCACTAAGTGGCAGAATACAGTGGAACAACCCCCACTTTCTGAGGAGTTTGTTATATCTTCGGATGAGTCGCCTAAGGCCAACCAGGAATTGAAACCATTACCTGATACTTTGAAGTATGCATTTCTAGGTCCTTCTGATACTTTACCTGTTATCATTTCTTCACAATTAAACATAGAACAGGAAAACAAGCTTTTAGGAGTACTTGAGGAGCAGAAAGAAGCCTTAGGATGGACCATCTCAGATCTCAAAGGGATAAGCCCCACCATTTGCATGCACCACATTAATCTTGAAGAGAATGCCAAACCATCTAGGGAAATGCAAAGGAGACTTAACCCTAACATGAGAGAAGTCGTTAAGAGTGAGATCTTGAAGCTACTTGATGCGGGTATCATATATCCGATTTCAGATAGTAAATGGGTTAGTCCCATTCAAGTTGTGCCTAAAAAGTCAGGCATTACTGTAGTTCGGAACGAAAAGAATGAGTTAGTCCCTCACGTACAACCACAGGATGGCGAGTATGTGTCGACTACAGGAAGTTGAACACAGTAACAAGGAAGGATCACTTCCCGCTCCCTTTCATGACCAAATGCTAGAACGTGTGTCTGGACACAGTCACTACTGTTTTCTAGATGGCTTTTCCGGTTATAACCAAATCACATTGCACCAGAAGATCAGGAAAAAACTACATTCACGTGTCCATTTGGGACATTTGCTTTTAGACGTATGCCCTTCGGGCTGTGTAATGCACCCGCTTTTCAGCGGTGCATGATGAGCATTTTTTCAGACATGATAGATAGTTTTCTCGAGATCTTTATGGATGATTTCTCTGTGTTTGGTTCCTCTTTTGACGAATGTTTGGACCATCTAGTCCTTGTGCTATCAAGATGTAAGCAAAAGAATCTGATTTTAAACTGGGAAAAATGCCACTTCATGGTGAACTCCGGCATAGTTCTAGGACACATCGTATCGGAAAAAGGAATTGAAGTAGATAAAGCTAAAGTCGACCTCATTCAGCAATTACCTCAACCCCACTCTGTGAAGGGGATTCGATCATTTTTAGGTCACGCTGGGTTCTACCGGCGATTCATCAAAAACTTTAGCCAAATCTCAAGACCTTTGTGTAACCTACTTGCCAAAGATGTTGTCTTTAACTTCGATGCTGCTTGTGTGAAGGCATGGGAAGAACTCAAGACTCTCCTCACCACCGCTCCTATAGTCCGACCACCAGATTGGAAACTCCGTTCGAGCTCATGTGTGATGCCTCTGATTATGCCGTTGGCGCTGTTCTAGGGCAACGTGTTGATAGACTACCATATGTGATATACTATGCTAGTAAAACTCTTAATGATGCTCAACTCAACTATTCGACTACCGAGAAGGAGTTACTTGCCGTGGTATTTGCATTAGACAAGTTTAGATCTTATTTGATAGGATCTAAGATCATCATATACACTGACCATGCGGCTTTGAAGTATCTTCTTTCTAAGAAGGATGCTAAAGCTCGCCTTATTCGATGGATACTCTTATTACAGGAATTCGACATCGAAATCCGTGATAAGAAGGGGTGTGAGAATGTGGTTGCTGATCACTTGTCTAGATTAACTTTAGAGTCTATTGATGAATCTGAGCTGATTAGAGAATCATTCCCAGATGAACAGCTGATGTCTATCTCAGACCTTCCTTGGTTTGCTGATATCGTTAACTACCTTGCTGCAGGTAGGATGCCCTCACATTGGTCGAGACAAGACCGCTATAAGTTTTTGGCGTGAAGTTAAACACTTCCTTTGGGATGACCCATATCTGTTTAAGTATTGCCGGGACCAAATCATTAGGAGATGTGTCCCCAACACCGCACAGAAAGATGTGATATTTTTGTCATGACCAGGCATGTGGAGGCCATTTCAGTGCCAAGAAAACCGCTGCAAAGATCTTGCAGTGTGGATTCTATTGGCCATCATTGTTCAAGGATTGCCATGATTATTGCGTTGCTTGTGAACGCTGTCAAAAGCTAGGAAGCATTTCGAGGAGAAACATGATGCCATTGAACCCCATTTGATTGTGGAGATTTTTGATGTTTGGGGGATCGACTTCATGGGTCCATTCCCTATTTCTGACGGTAGATTGTACATCCTAGTCGCAGTTGATTACGTTTCTAAGTGGGTAGAAGCCATAGCAACCAGAACAAATGACCACAAGGTGGTACTTTCATTTCTAAAGGAAACATATTTGCACGTTTTGGTACCCCTAGAGCTATCATCAGTGACGGCGGTTCACATTTTCGTAACAAGTACTTTGAGTCTTTAGTACGCAAGTATGGCATAACTCACAAGGTTGCTACTCCGTACCACCCTCAGACTAGTGGACAAGTAGAAGTTTCTAATAGGGAAATTAAGCACATTCTGGAGAAGACGGTCAACCCGTCTAGGAAAGATTGGTCATTAAGATTGAATGATGCTTTGTGGGCCTATAGAACAGCTTATAAGACACCAATTGGCATGTCCCCCTATCGTCTAGTGTATGGAAAGCCGTGCCATCTACCTGTGGAATTAGAACATCGTGCCTACTGGGCAATCAAGGAGCTGAACTTTTCTCTGGACGAAGCTGGAATTCAAGGAAACTTCAACTCAACGAGTTGGAAGAATTGAGAATGAGGCTTATGACAGTGCCAAGCTGTACAAGCAGAAGATGAAGATGTTTCATGACAAGCGTATTCTGCGCAAATCCTTCACTCCTGGTCAGAAAGTCTTGCTGTATGACTCCCGATTACATCTTTTTCCAGGAAAACTGCGTTCCAGATGGAAGGGTCCGTACCTAGTACGCACAGTTTTTCCTCATGGAGCTGTAGAGTTGGAGGATGTCTCCAACAAAACGTTTTCAAAGTCAACGGGCAGAGATTAAAGCCATTCCTTGAGCCATTCCCACCCGACATTGAAACAACCAACCTGGAGGACCCGGTCTATGTGGACTAAACTGGTCCACTCTTTCCCTAAATAACCAAAAAGTTTTCAAATGTTTTTCTCCCTAAAAACCAAAATTTTTCTTTTTCCCATCCAAACCAAATGTCTCCCGACAAAACCAAAATTTTCCAAAAAGTCCAATCCCATTAAAAACCAAATTTCTTGTAGATAATGTGTTAGTTAAATTTCCTTTTGTATATATTTTGTGCTCATCCATTGTGACTGCTAATATGATGGATTTTTGCCTTGAATAACGGAGTTTTAATCGAGCTACCACCGTACAATCGGGTATTCTCTCTCCTTTTACTCTACTCAGCATGTTCCTCTTCATATATTGTTTTATAATTCTTTCCATGTTTTGAAACATTGAGGACAATGTTTAGTTTAGGTTTGGGGGTATAGAGTAGATACCATGATAAATTGCCATAATAGAAAACGAACTCCATCTTTTTGAAAAAATTGAAAAAAAAAAAAAAAAAAAAAAAAAATATAAAAATCAAAATTCAAAAAAATTAAAAAATGAAAAAATCATAAAAATGGAGCTCATTTACCGTGAAATGTTGACTCTTGTGCAAATATGTATTTTTATTAGGAGTCTTAGTCTAGATATTTAGGCACCCTGATTCTAGCACAATTCACATAGTGATAAGAAATTTGCACGCGCACGATCTACCAATACATGTATGGCCTCGATCTTCAAGGTGTTGGATAGGAAGTCACGATTGCCAATCACTTTAGAATACTGAACGAAACTTGACTAGCTTGTTCTTTGGTTGGTTGGGATAGAAGATGGAGGTTACATTAAGAAAGACAACCATCGAATTTAACTGGGTGCATCAAAAAGGGCTACCTCTTGCAAGTGTCATGTAATTTTTTTGTTTCTTTTTTGTTATTTATCAAAAGTGCTACCATATGTAAAAATCAGTATCTATCAAAAAAAAAAAATAAAAAAAATAAAAAAAATAAAAAAAAATCAAGTATTTATCAATTCCATCATCTCTTGTTCCAAAAAAATAAAAAGAGATTTGTCAATGTAAATAAGAGTCATGTAAATAGTCTTCTTTTGTTGTTTCTTTTGTAATAAGCAAGGAAGGGTGTATGCCATTGATGTACAACGCGAGTAATTGTGAAATACCTCCAACTCATTCACAATTCTCGTAAAGTCCGGACAGCTAGCTAGATTTCAACCTCAGTTCTTAGCCCGAGAAACTATCTCTTGGTGATTAGTAGTCATAACTTCAGATCTTTCTTTACACATGTGTAGATACACTTTACACTCTTATCACATGTCCTTATTTGTTATCAGTGCTAGGATTGTGCCTTGATAGCTAGATTGACATCTCCATTTTGCTGTGAGCTTAAACTGTTTTGCACATGTCACATTTGACGGAATATGAGCTTATATTTTGTCCTTAGGTTTTGTAGGCACACCTCTGGTAAACCTTCACGAGACTTCAACTCGTCCACTAGGGACACTTAGTGGTTTAAAAGGCTTAGTGCATATGCTAAATGCATTCGAGAGACCAGCGACAGTGGTATAATTAGGATTTCCTTAGTCTTGTTTTACTTGAGGACAAGTAAAATTCAGGTTTGGGGGTATTTGATGAGTGCTAAATAGTGCATATTTATATATAATTTTGTTGGCATTTAACTCATCTTTTGTGCACTAATTCTACATTTTATCCCATATTCTGTATTTTCAGTGTTTTCAAGAATAAATATTTTTCTTACTTAATTTTATATTTTTAGGTAATAAATGAAGTCTGGATGAATTGCGGAGCAAAAAGAGCAGAAAAGTAGTAAAAAGCCGGGAGGAATTACGCGAGGAAGCCACGAAGAATGTTGTGCACAAGACCAAGAGGGTAGAAATGGGCTCAAGAAGGAAGAATTGCTCTTAAAGAAGTTATGGGCCTGGCATACCCAAGGCCCAAAACCCTTAATTTCTCAAACCCATTTCCACTACCCAAGCCCGTATCGGATTTCAGCCGTCAGATCGAAGCATCTCAGCATCCGACGGTCGCTCCATCATCGCACATCAAACTCCGAAGCTTCCGCTTTACATCGCAACGCCGATCTCCATCTTGGGCCGTCCTTTTCGTTGCATTCCTCCATCCGACGGTCGCTACCCACAGCCTCCCATCTCATCGTTGGATCCACCTACCATCGTCACATCCTACGGATCAGCTCGCCAAACATCGAATCAGATAATCCCGCTTCACACCCTAGCACCGAAGCCTATACTACCACCCAAACACCCCCTTCTTCCCAAACATCGATCTCATCTTCCTCCACCCGACATCTTCCAGAACCACCATCGCCTGCAACTCCCTGCTACCACCAGACCTCGAGCTCCACCACCACCACAAACACCCGACAACACCACCATCTCCATCAACAGACAACAAAGCCCATCACCCTATTTCACCCATTTCATTAACTCTACCCACTGTTAGGGTTCTGACATGAGAGAACTAGGGTGATGGTAACTGAGTTCATAGCAGAAGGAAGTATGGGTAATCGACAGCAAGGAGCAGAAGAAAGCATGGGTCGAGCATATTTTGGGAGTTTGTAAGTCCAATTTTTTGTATTTTAAGAAAACCTAATTTTCTGTTTTTGGGATTTACCATTAGGTTGAGTGTTCTGATATATAAGGGGCACTGTGTAACATTGTGAAGGAAGGGAGGGGAGACCCAAGTTTAATTTCAGTGAAAATTTCTCTATCAATTGAAATTGTTCTGTGTTCTGTCTCTGTTGCATTTCTCCATGTATACCCACATTGTTAGTATCATGTTAGGCTCCCTAATCATGAACTAAGCATCTTAACTAGGGTTAAGATGAAACCCTTAGCCTTAATACTAGAATGTATGTCTATTGCTGCTGTTTTATGCCAAGATCACTGTGTAGGATATAATTTTTGTTGATGAACAACATGTTGCTTTCACCTAGAATGTCAAGCATCCTAGGTAGTTAGAATTCCCCTATGTATGTTCACTGACTCTAAATTGCTTGTTACTGTGTTTTGATTAGTTGTGCTTTAAACAGACAACTAATGCTTGCCTTGATTGAGTGATTGGAGGTGATTTATCCACTTTAAGAAGCTGAGTAGTGCAATAGCTAACATGCTAGTATGGGCTGAGAGGTGAATTCTCAACCCTGGTTTCCATTCATCTGATTCACCATATCTTTACTACCTGTTCAGAAATTTTCTCCTCATCATTTGCTTGTTCATCTTCAGTTCTCTGTGTAACCTTGCTTCAATCTCAATGATTGAATTAGTGTAATGTTCTGCCTCCAAATCTGTTGTTCAGTTAATGTGAATGATTGGTATCAATGATTAATGATTAGTGCTCCAGAAATAAATGCTAATGTTAATGTTAGTCAATGGTTAATGATTAATGTTAATGTTCAGTTAATGTAAATGATTAGTAGTTAGTGATAAATGCTTCAGGAATAAAGACTGTGTTGATTTTGATGCTAACCTGAAGTCAATGCATTGAATGTTAATAACTGTTAGTGGAAATTTAATGCTTGTTCTGTTACTTCTGTTTGAAATAAATGTGAGTTCTGATTAATGATTAGCAACTGTTGATGATTGAGAAGTTAATACTAGTCCTGTTTAAAGTTAGTGGAAAATAAATGTTAGTTCTGTCTAATAAATGCTAGTTCTGTTTATGATTGAGAAGTTAATGCTAGCTCAGTTAATAACTGTTAATGATTGAGAATTTAATGCTTGTTCTGTTGATGGCTGTTAGTGGAAAGTAAATGCTAATTCTGTGTAATGATTGGGAAGTTAATAACTGCTAATGATTAGTTCTGTTGAATGCTAATGATTAGTTCTGTTTAATGTCACAATAAGAAATATCACACTTGCTCCCCCTTGTCCTTGTGGAACTGACCTGTGCTTGCCCTGTGTTGCTTGCCGACACTGTGCACTTGCAGTAGAATTTTTAGGACTACATTTCTAGCTCCAACAGACAGGTGTGTTATGACTTGCACAAATTAGAGAAGGCTAGTCAATTATGCACAACTTTAGTCAGTTATGAAAACTACCCCTTGCACACTTGGTTGTCCAAGGCTTGGTGCATTCAGTTATACACGGTTATGGCCATGTAACTACTCTATAAATAGTGTGAGAGGAATTCTCAAACAGTAGACTAACAAAGAGGAGAGTTAGTCTCATGTTTGAGATAATAAGGCATCACTAAGAAAGTGATGGACTGTTTAGTCCATTGGTTGTACATAAGTTTTAATTTGATTCCATCCATCACCTTCATCTCTATAAAGAAACCACCACCAAATCAAGGTAAATCTTCTTCATGAAGGATTGATTAGCAGCTTTAGAATCCCATCTAAGCAAACACATCGTAGGCTTAATTTGAGATCATAAATGATACGTACTTAGAATTTATGCAATATAGTTGGTAACATAGTATAAAAACAAGAAACTAGTTGGAAGCCTAACAAGCTAAGCTCCAAACAGCGTACTACTACATTACTTAGTAACTATAACAGGTATGGCTAGTGAAGCGTCATAGTGGCGCGTCACAGCATAGACGGTCTTGTGAGTGTTCAACTATAATGATGTTACACTGCATAGACCATGAAGCACAAAGATAGAGGGACCCTATAGGGCCAGTAATAAAGCGCTAAGATAGCGTACACTGTCAAGTCAGTGGCTAAGCAATGAAGCTTATTGTCCGACACAATGAATCTTCATTGAGGGAGACAAGACAAGTTCAAATGAAAAATGTAACATGCGATGTTAGCATTGATGCATATCAGTGGAATTGAGTTAGCCCAACTCAAGGATGATGCAAGAACATGGAACATGCCAAGAGTCGGTCTATGCATTAGTCCAAGACTGGCCAAAGCTTGGACAATGTAAGCAAACTAGTGGTGCAAGAGTATGCATTATTATTGTCTAGCAATTCGCTATGTAAAAAGAATGACCCAGATGAGCAAATAATACGGAGTGCATTATTGGAATCATTTGGAAGGAATTTTGGCATGAGTTTGACTTAACTTAAGCGTCCAAGCAAGTTCAGATCAAGGTCATGGCGCAGTGATGCAACACAATAATTTCGCATTATGTCTCAAGTGACGGTTATAGTTGGTTCTTGGCTTTGCGAGCATCCAAATGATGAGACACAAGTTGGAACAATTATGAAATGAGTTTATAACCTTATTAGAATGTTCACAACCGTTTGGAACAGGTGTGCCATGACATGGAAGAATTAGAGAAGGCTAGCTAGTCAGTTATGCACAACTTGTAAGTGTTTCTATGTGTATCCATGCTTTTTACAATTTGCAAGTGATGACTCCTATTGCAATCTGCAGACTAAGATGAGATAGAATATGGTGAATGGACAACTTCAACAGTTCCCAACCCTGAATACATGGGACCATGGATAGCAAAGGTTTGAACAATCTCCCCTCCTTTAAAACATTAAGTCATATGAGCTCCCACGTCGCACGTTGAGTGTGACATCCCCTCAAATTAAATGAGATAAAAGCTTTGAATTAGAGCAATTCTGGAGTGGACAAGTGGTGATTATATTGGTCGGAACATTAAAATTTGAATTACACTCCGTTTACAAACTTTATTTAACTGGTCGTTTGTAACATCATTAGCAAAAACGTGGGTATACAACACCTATGTGTAAATTTACGCCTAATTAAATACTTAGACTTGGTTTACACCAAATACTTAACGGGAGGTATACAACACATCCGTTTCGGATCCTAGCTAATACCAACTGGATCGGTCCTAGATCCAAAGTTTTCTTCTCAGTTCCCCTCTTTCAACTCCTCCTCCTATGTTTGCATCTTCAACACCACGAACCGAAAAGCAACAGATACTTACCGGAAACATTAGGGTATTTTCTGGGGAACTTTTTTGGTGATGACCACGCCTAAGTACCAAGATTCAAAACGATTGAGTGGTGATGGTGCTGAGTTACGGTATTTCTTCTTTGTTATTATCGTTTTTTTTTTCTCAAGTTGAATATAGAGTTTTTAGGGTTTAAGACAGGTATGTTAGGGTTTGAGATTTGAGATTTGAGATTTTGGTGTTTTTATATTTTATTGATCTGTTACCAAAAAAAGTGATCTAAAGTTTTAATTTAATTTCAGTTGCGATTTTTGAAATTCCAATTATGAAATTTATTCAGCAGTTTGATTACGGAGAATCGAATGGAAACCCTAATTTGAATACAGATTTGAGACGGGTATGTTAGGGTTTGAGAGAGCTCTTATTGTGGTAGTCAATTGGCTGTAAAGGGTTTAGTTTTGAAATGTTTTTAAAGTTTAGTCTTGATTTTCGTATTTATGGTTTGTTTCTTTATGAGAGGTTTGGGTACATATCTGATTTCTATACAAAGCAAGCATGCTGTTAAGGGATTTGGGGATAATCTTTTACTTAGAGTTCTTTCATAATCTTTTACTTGGAGATCTTTTTAGTAATCAACAATGGGTTGCTATAAAATCTCTAATTGTTTGATGGATACCGCAATAATTAATAGTATAAGCATGCAAAAGTTCCCTTCTGAAATATTAGATGGACCTGAGTCTTTCCATAATTTTGTTTGTTGAAGCTCATGCTTCAGTCCATTATGAATTAATTGTTGAACGTCAATTGCTTTTTACAGACATTAGATTACGAAGCTATAATACAGAAACAATACCTAAAATGAGCGGTAGGACCATATGATAGAAATGGGAAACTGAGTTACCTTATTAAGCTTCAACCAGGTCGTGATACATTTTGAATGATAATAATGCTTACTGCCAAGTGGTCAATATCTCTCGGTAAATGAGTCAAGAAATTCCTTTACTTCTCAATTCGGGTTAAGTTGAATTTTTGCAGATGTGTGATGCACAGTGGGCATCTGTGTTGGAGACGAGGGGAAAGCAACAGACTATCTTTGACGAGGGATTCCAAGTAAGTTTCTCAAAACTGATTGTGGTATTGAGCAATTCTTCGTATATTTGCTTCTCAAAATAGATATGCACGGTTATAGAATGGTTTATCTAAATATCTGATTCACAGTTTTCTTACCTTAGCAGAGTTTTGATGTTAACAAAACAATTAATCAAGTATATAAAAACGATTAATATTTTTTAAATTTATTAACAATGTAGTGTTGCCGGTGGAGTGGCTCTGCAATGATTTAACCCCATTTACTTTAGGATCACTGCTTAATTAGGGTGACGAAGAGAGTTTGTCTGTGTTGGCTGGTGAAACCTTACACCATCTAAGAGAAAATACCAAAGAAATGCAAGGATTGGTTCCTAGCGGGTTATCTGCAGTTTGCTTCGCAGACAAAATACATAATATTGATAGTGTATATACCAAGTCTACTATATACATTCACATCCAGTTCAAACTTTTAATAGTGTTTGAGTTTTGGGGTTTTGAATTTTTCAGGTTATGAAGAGTTGTTATGAAATTGGGTGGAAATACTAACTAAACTTTCAGCTCTTGTTTACAGTCCAAGAAAAAAGTCATTGCTGCGCAGCAAATGCAATATGCGCATGTAAGTAAATATCTTTTTCTTTTATACTTCAGCAATGATTAAAAAACTAAGTAATTTGTGTTCCTATTGTAACCATTCAATTTGACTTCTGAAAAAGCTATGTCCCATGAACGTGTAGGAAACATTGAAAGCATCCTGGTGGTGGTCATAGAAATGCTGGAGGTATGCATCACCTAATTTGAATCCCTCAGTCAAAATAAGAACAGCCCCTACATTCAAAGCCCCCTTTTTACCGTTAGCAAGAACCTGTTTCAGTTGCATATCATAAGGGATTCTTACAGCTGCTTACAATGGGGGAAAGTCGAGCCACATCAAATAAAAAATCCTAAACGACAGGGCGAGACGAAGCCGAGCCACACCAAATAAAAAATCTTAAGCGGCGTGGAGAGGCAAAGTGGAGAGGCCAAATCAAAATTGTGGTTAAAAGAAAAAGAAAAAAATGTTGGTGGATGGTTTTCGGTTCCGCCTGGTGCATAGCACGGGAAAAAAATCTAGTTATGTATAATATATTTACTTGAAGTAATAGATATACCCAGCCTCTAACTATTCTCTTGATACTGGCAGCAAATTAAGAACCCCGACTACAAGAGACAATGGAAGGTACCTATGATTGAGAACCCATTTTTGTGGCAGTACCGGGCGTTATTGAAGTTTTCAAATGGCTTATGTCATTATCAAACTTTCACTTGCATGCTTTACTGACACGTAGTAGCGGCTTATGGCTGTTACTTACAGTGTTACTGTTACAAAATAATTCGTAACAGCTGAAACCTGTTAGGACTTTCCATATAGTAACGGCTAATGGGCCGTCATAAAAGATTTGTAGCACCCCGTTTCGTAATAGTAAAAAAACGTTACAACCACGATTACCACTCAAAAGCCGTTTCGTTTCGAATCGGGAAAAATGGAGTTACACCAGGTCTGATGGGGACCGCAATCCCCAGCTAGAATTTCCTAATTACATATTAGGATTTACCTAATTACCATATTAGGCTTGGAAAATTTTAGTATCTGTAAATTTGTCCCCCCTTATCTGTATATATTACTTAAACAACCATGAATCCTCTACTATACTTACTTCAAAAACTACATGTAATATTCATTTGTCGTATAAAATTCGGCTTAAATATCAAACTTATGTAAGAAAGAAAGTATCAAAATTTCAAATCCAACCATTAATTTAAAGTTCTTACAACTTATGGGGTATCTTGTAGACATCATTTAGCCGCCTGCTTTTACGGCATTACTATTTTACTTATCAGAAAATGGGTCATATAGGCAAAAAGGCTCTTTTTCTGGGCCAAATGGACAGTTAGAATTTGGCCTGGGTCAAATAGCCAATGGAATCTTTTTAGTGTGGAGAGACATTACTACCCTTTTGTAACCGTTCTAACCCCACGTTTTCATCAAAACCACCCACGATCTCCCTCTCTTTTCACTAAAACCACAACGTTCCTCCGGAAATCAGAGAGTTTTCACCCCCACCGTCCTTCATCTTCATCCCCACACCAGAAATCGTTTTCATCATCTTCATCTTCATACCCAGTTACCAGAAATCGTTTTTATCTTCTCTTCAATTTCATCGTTTTCATCCACTGTCTCATAACAAATTGAGGGGAATCAGTTTCATCCACCGTCAACACCACCATCAACAATACTAGAAACTGCTTTCATCCTCCGTCTCTAATACACAATCAAAACTACAACAATGGTTTCAGTGAATTAGGGTTTCAATAATTTCAGTGTATTGGGAGATTTTAGGGTTTCAATCGATCTGTTTCAGTGTATTTGGAGAGTTAGTGTTTCAATAAGTTTCCACAGAATGTCTCCTAGAACTCGTAAGTTTTCAAACCCTAACTCTTTTTTGTTCTTAATTTCAGAATTGCATGATTAAATTTTTGAATTGGTTGTTTTAATTTTCATTTTAGTTGATTTATGTGTTGAATTGCTTGTTTTATTTTAAATTTCAATTAGATGAAACTGGTTTGCATCTGGTTTCATTAAGTATTAAACCAGTTTAAAACAGGATGTAACTGATTTGTTTCACTGTGAAATTGGTTGAAGTGAAATTGGATCTAGGTATCTGATTTGTTTCAGCAGGGTTTAAACCATGATGTATCTGGTTTCATCTTTTGTTAATCTGCAGTGTATATTTTTTCAAGCAGATTAACACTGGATGAAACCAGTTTCGTTCAGGTTTAAAGATACATCTGTGGTTAATATAAGAGTATTAGTATGTTCTGAATGAGATGTATGAAAATCTATGTTATGGATTGAACGAAATTGGGTTTGCATTTGGCTACGAAGTGATGCTCAACAGGTGTTTGAAACTGGTTTTCATCAAATTTTAAGTTAGAATGTAAATGACCTGTTGGTGGTATTAAATTAATGATTAAATGGGTTTGCATCTTGTTATTTAATTATTTTTAATTGTTAAATTGCTTGAAGTGAGATTGGATGTAATTTGGTTTTCATCTTGGCTTGAATCTGGTTATATCAACTGTTTCAACAGGTTTACATATTATGAAACTGATTTCATCCAGGTTTAGTTTGCAGTGTATGTTGTTTCAGCAGACTAAGACTGGATGAAATCAGATACATCCAGGATTTTGCTACTTTTTAAAGTTAACATTTGAAGATCTGTATTAAAGTTAGGTCCTATTTTAGCTTCATGCCATAAATCAATTATTCTGAAACCTGCTGAAACTTGTTTTCATCTAGCATGAAAGATAGGATGTAACTGGTTTCATCCAAATTGTTGCAGGAAGCGGTAGCAAGAAAAGTAAGAAGAGTGCTGCTGCTGAAATTACATCCAAGAATAAGCATGATGTGAAAGTGGGCGGAGAGTATAGCACAGGGGATATGGAACTTGTGGATGCTGAAATGGATGAAGACAAGTTAGAGAAAAAGGAAGGGAAGAAAACGTTCCGATCAAACCTGAAACCGACAGTTGAAGTGCTGGAAAAACTGGTATTTACTGAAGCACAAGAGGCTGTGTTAAGGAAGACTAAATTCTGGAACTTTATTGAGGCGATCAAACAAGGTAAGGTGGGCAAGGCTGAATGTAGCAAAGATCCAAGGGCGTTAGAGTTCATCATAAGAAATTTTGACCCGAAAGAGTTGGCATTCAAGATTGGTGATCAAGTTTTCAAGACCAATGCAAATCATCTTGCTGTTATTTTCAAAATGCAGAGAATACGTATGAGTGAAAAAGATAAGAAACTTTATGGACCAAAAGAAGACCCAAGTTTGAAAACTTCTGAATTTTACAAAAAGTACTTTCTTGAGCCAAAGAGAAGGGATGAAGAGGAGAAAAAGAAAGATGAAAAGAAGAAGGCTAGAGCCAAAGAGAAGAAAAGGAAAGAGAAGAATACTGGGGACAAGTTGGATAAGAAATACATTGTCGAAGGAATACATACTGCGATGAATGAAGAAGGAACAGAAAAAGACTTGGCGAAACTTTTGTTGTTGTTCATGTTCTGTACAGTATTCTTCATAAACACTAGAGGTATGTATGTCCACTACAAGTATTTGAACTTCGTACAGTCAATCGACACCATTAACAAAGTATCTTGGTCCGATCTCATTCACGAGCATTTAATGCAAAGTGTTAAAGTTGTATACGAGACATCACACTCTATCAATGGTTGCAGCTTCTATTTGCTGGTGAGTATCGTCTTCTATCTTTTGAATATATTTTTTTCTTACGTTAAATGTATCATGCAGTGAGTAACATCTTATATATTATCTTTTGAATATATTTTTGTTTTTGCAGTTATGGATTTTTGACCAAATGAAAGGCATTAACAGGAAAGACAACAGTGATTCATGGCCAAGGAATGCAAGATGGGACTTGTATAAAGTATCTTGCGAAATTGAGGGGAAGCTTGAAACTCTTTCAAGCAGTGAGGTAAAAATCTTGTTGTTATTATAACTGGATGAATCCAGTTACATCTTGTGTTGATGTTGTTTAGATTCATTTTTAAAATTCTATCCCCTATTATAACTGGATGAAACCAGTTACATCTTATGTTATAAAATGATGAAACCCATTATCTACCAAGTTTCATCCTGTGTTATTAGTGGATGAAACCCAGTCACATCATGTGTTATGATAAATTTTATGTGTTTGCAGGTTGTTGACTTTGTTGGTAGCTGGAGTCAAGAGGAGAAAAAACTATGCTTGTTTGGTGATGAAGAAGAAACACAGATGAAGATGATGTTTCCAAGTTGAAGAATGAACTAGCTGAGAAGGACAAGATTATCCGTCACTTGAATGACGAGTTGGAAGCAAGGAATACAGAGTTGGAAGCAAAGGAGGCCGAGTCTGAAGCAAAGGATAAGACAATCTCATACTTGAAAAGTGAAGTGGAAGCCTTGAAAAGCGCAACTCAAGCCTCAACTGGGAACTCCACAAGCTTCCTCTCAAGAGATTGTTCTTTACACCCCACCTGAAGACTATTTCAACCTTAACATCACTCAAGAGATGAATAAACCTGTGGAGGAGGTTGTTCCTAAAGACGACATCACTCAAGAGATGAAAAAACCTGTGGAGGAAGCTGACAATATTCCCGAAGCAGAACCTGTAACACCAGTTTCTCGAGCAGAACTTCTAGCACCAGTTCCTGCATCAGAAATCAACCAAGAAGAAATTATCGCAGCAGAACCTCTGAGAGTTATTGGATCGCTTGAGAATAGAGTGAAGAACGTATATAAAAGGGCTAGAAATAACAAGTTTGTATCAGATGATGATGAGCGTGCAGAGAAGAAGCAGAAGGACGATAAGTTATGGAAGTTAACAAGTAACAACATGTTGTGGAAAAATTACTTGATGAGCGGAATAAGACAAGCTGAAGAGAAGTTAATAAAGGAGTACTTTGTAACTGGAAAAGTAAGGTACGTATCCGCATTCTTTTGCTGTTTTTTTTTTTCATTCTACTTTTCTTATTTCTGTAAAAGTACTGCTAAGTTTATACTAAATTATATGAACTTGTTTAAATGAAGTGACTGCGTTTGGAAGTCCAATAGAGGTGTATGTATCAGTGGAGAACACATCAAGCAACTTGTTTTCAATCATCCATTGGTGAACACTATTTTGGAGTTCAAAATCGAAAAATGGAGACAATTGTTTCAATCTGGCGGTGATACCAAAGGATACTCCAAGTCAATCTTTCTCAGCGCGCTTGCATGGGTAAACATTTTGAATACTACATTTTAAAATGAATGAACTTAGGTCTGCAAGTTGTTTTCATATAACTCTTAAGTTAGTGTAGGATGTACCTAGCTTGCATCTGTTGCTTGAAATATAATTCTCTCACTAGTGTAGGATAAAACTGAGTTTCATCTAGCTATTATATGTAGGATGTAACTGGGTTTCATATGATACCTGCAGAAACTGGTTTTCATCTAGCATTAATGACAGGTCGTAATTGAGTTTCATCCATATAAAAAATATGGTTTAACTGGTTTTGATTCAAATTTGTATTCATGCTGATATCATTGGGGGAGATGAGTTGGACGCTGCAAAAATGATAAATGCTGAACTGCAAAAGATTAATGTCGAAACGCAACACTTGTTCATCCCAATGCTGAATGAGAAAGAACATTTCACATTGCTTCACCTTGACATCCATGGAAGAACTTGGACACACTACACTTCTCGCCTAGGTTCTTCAAACTATTTAAAAGAATCTCAAATGATGGCGAAAAGAATAAATCATCTTTTTCAAGTTCAAATTAAAAGTACTAGTATGGATGACATTTATGTCGTCGTTCAATCAGATTGTCCACAACAGTGCGAAAGGTAGGTCGTTAACTCTTTGAACTGAGATTATAACATACAAACTGAAACGAAGTTTGAACCGACATTACATTTTTTTTTCAGATCGTTAAACTGACATTACATATTCATTTGTCTTGCAGTGATGATTCGATGATGTATGTTATCTACTACATGGAATGGGCAATGACAGACGGTTACTCCTTTGAAGGCAAAAATACTATTGGAGAGGAGATGGGCACAAGACGAATCAATCTGGCATATGAAATCCTAACTGTTGAGAATAGCTGCTGGAAAGTTTGATGTGTTTAGGTTGTTTAGAAATTTTTTATTAATGTAGTTCATTTGGTAGTACTTTTTTTTTTGTTGAACTATGTCTTCGCATATAGTTGTGATCCGTGGATTCGTCTTAATTAAAATATGAACTCTTTTACTGAAAAATGCCTATACTTCAATTTCATGATGGTTGTGTTTGAATATGTTATCCAGAAATGATTAAATTTGCAGATTGAAAATGTAACCAGGCTTGGATGAAACTGGTTACATCCTAGCCTGTATAAAACTTCAATTTTTTTGTCAGATTGTAATCAGGCTTGGATGAAACTGGTTACATCAAAGCCTGTATAAAAACTTTTTCCAAAGTGTGCAGGTTGACAAAAAATAGTTTTTTTTGTCCATATGTGATGGATGAAATCCAGTTTCATCCTGGCCAAAAATCTCATTTTTTCCAAAATAGGCAGGATGAAACTGGTTACATCTTGTACAATTAAATTTGAATCTTCGCAAACATTCAAATTTTACAGTGAAAAACTGAAGGGAATGTACAATTAAACAATCAACACAAGACTAAAAGATATATACTATAAGATATATTTTTATGAACAAAATAAACAATCCAAGGTAAATACTAGTTGCGAAAATATAATTCAAGGTAAATAAATCTTAAATGTGCAACAAGAGGCTGCAGAGAAGAATAAACTAATAAAGATATCATGGTAAAAAGATAATAAAAGATATCATGGTAAAAAGCTGCACAGAAGAAATGAAGGCTGGAGATGTTCTTAAGCAGGTACATAACGTTGCTTTTTCGCAGGAGGATGAGGACACGTCATCTTGTTATGATGTGCCTGAGTATGGCAGTTACCGCACGTAATTGGTCTCTTGAAACTTGCACTACCTGTGTTAGGAATCCGCTTCTTCTTCGGCCTACCATGTTTTTTTCCTACGACAGTTGGTGGGTTCACGAGATCTCCAGTAGCAACATCAATAGGCTTGTCCTAATCAGGAATGGGCTTGATAGGACGATCATACGAAGCACAGAAGCTAGCAATATTGAAATATGGATTAATGTACTCGTAAACATTGATGTTATTTGAATGCATACACGCAATAGCGTGATCACAAGGGAACTGCTCACACTACAAAAAACCTGAGAAAAGGCTACTAAAATCCGGCAACTGCCCAGAAAAATTCGTTGCCAAAGGTTTTCGGAACTAGTCAAAGGCAACTAGTAGTTCCTATATACTTCGGCAACAAGTTGATCGCAACTACTGTTTTTATTAGTTTCTGAACTGTTTAGCAACGAACATATGCCAACAACATGAGATACTCTAGTAGCTTAACGCTTCCGGAACTAGGCACACACAACTTCTAGTTAATGTACTCGTAAACATTGATGTTATTTGAATGCATACACGCAATAGCGTGATCACAAGGGAACTGCTAAACCAAACCCTACAGCTGCACTGAAACCTCGCAATATTAACAGCATGCGTGTTCTTTCCATCAAAAACTTCCCACTCCATGTCACCAGACTTGGTTATTCTCCACTGGACACCAGCACGAATGGAAGCCAACACTTTTTTCTCTAGCCTGGGACAAATGAATCCTTTATACGTCGCCCCCTTCCTCTTCCTTGCATGTCGCCGTAACAACAGCCCAGACAATGTGCATTGGACCAACATTCCACTGGAATCTCACTCAAGAATTTGTGAAGACCATCACATCCCATATCCTTCAACTTTTGCATACCCTGATCAAAGCCTTCATGAGTCGATGAATAGAAACATTCTTTGAACAAACCCATCGCAGCACAATGCTCTCCCTTTTTCTTGTTGGTCTTACTGCAGACATTATTCTTCAAATGCTGGTAACACCAAGCATGATAGAAAGTTGGGAAAACATCACGAATCCCTTGGATCAAACCCTCATGGCGATCCGAAATAAAAGTTAGTACACGAGGACCCAAGATAAATTCTAGTTTCTTCAAGAACCAATGCCAATTCTCCACAGTTTCAGCTGATACGATACCATATGCCAGAGGAAATATTCCTACAAAAACAAAACAAACACAAAAAGAAAAAATCATATCAAACTGACTGAAACATCTATTGTACAGAATGAAACTAGTTTCATTCTCTAGTCTGACTTCACCAGTTAAGGACGAAACCGGTTTCATCCAGTGATAAACTGACATAATTTTTTTTTATGACATCAAAAATAAAAAAAGACGTACCATTATTCGCATTCTTCCCGGTAGCCGCCATAAGACAACCCCTAAATTTTCCAGTTAGGAAAGCTGCATCCAAGAACAGTACCGGGCGACAATATTCGAAACCAGAGATGCAAGCATCGAAGGCTAAGAACAAAACTTAAACCCGCCACCTTCAACAACTAAATCAGCCCTACTACCTGGATCGTGTTTCTTCACGTCTTCACACCACCATCTCAAGTCAGTGTATGATTTAATGTCCTCGCCATACAATTCCTTGAAAAATAATTCTTTCCCGGCATGCGCCTGATCGTAACTCACTTCCAACCCATAATCACTTTTGAGTTCTCTAACAATATCCCTGGCTTTCTTGTTGGGATTCTGTTCAATCTGCTCAAATATCAAACTCTTGATAAGTTCGCGCGTAACCGGATCAGCCTTTGTTGCATCACTATAACCAGCACAACATTTATGTTCCCCGTTATAGGCCTTGAGGAATAAGTGACCCTTCACATTGGAAGTCTTGGGATCTGCATGGAACATCCAGTCGCATTCCAATTTCTCCTTGTAATAACATTCCACCGTATATCGTTATGGATTTCTCTTGACGACTCTCACCCTGCGACCAAAAAAATGGTTATATTTCTCAACAACAAGACGAGATTCATATCGTCCTCCATAAAACTCTTGACCAACACCTTTTATAATAAACTCCCATTCAGCCGCCTTGCAAGATCTTTTAATTACCAACTTTCCATTGTATGTACATTCTTGAGACATGGGGATATATTGAGAAGAAACAAGCTCTTGAGAGGAAGGAATAGGTGACTGAGCTAAAAGCAACTCCGTCATTGTAGGTGTAGGAGTAACTTTACTGCTGCTCGGAAGATGACAAGGATTAACCAACTGAGCTCTGCTAGGGTCTGGTGCTAAACGAAACTCGCTCGTTCTACTGCTGCTCGGAAGATGACAAGGATTAACCAACTGAGCTCTGCTAGGGTCTGGTGCTAAACGAAACTCGCTCATTCTGCTGCTGCTCGGAAGAAGGCAAGGATTAACCAACTGAGCTCTGCTAGGGTCTGGTGCTAAACAAAACTCGCTCATTCTACTGCTGCTCGGAAGATGACAAGAATTAACCAACTGATCTCTACTAGGGTCTGGTGCTAAACTAAACTCGCTCATTCTACTGCTGCGCGGAAGATGACAAGGATTAACCAACTGATCTCTACTAGGGTCTGGTGCTAAATGAAACTCGCTCGTAGTAGGTTCACGAAAAAAATCAGGAGCACGAAGAGGAACACGTTCAAATAAACGAAGCTCCAAGAAAGACAACTGGTTAACAATACACAATGACAAGAAAGAACAGAGCTTCACATCACTGTCAACAACATTGCTTCTCCCCTCATAGTCAAATACAAACTGAATTGAGTCCGGTAAAATGCTATTCCAATAAGAACAGACATGCGCCTTCAACTCATCAACTGTTGACTTCGTAGTAACTTGGTATGGACACGCATCGATACCCCGGATAACCACACAGAGAAAAATGAAGATCCATCTTCAAAAGGAATATACAAAAACAAATCTTCTGAATCTGGATGTATTCAATTGATAATATGTAAACAAATTAGCAGCAGTACATACTAATTCAGTTCACATCCTAAATGAACACACAAACTTCACATCTGTGTATATTGCATTGAAAATCAGATTACTAAACCCTAGAAAACATGATTCGAGACAAACCCAAATAATGGACAAATTGAAAAATTTACCAGTCACATAATCAACTAAACCCTGGATATTCAAAATCAACAACTAAAATCAAAAATTAACAAAAATTAATTATCAACAACTAAAAATTGCTTCAAAATCAACAGAGAAACTTCAATTGGACAAATTGAAACTTACCGATTCGACGCTATTATAGAAACTTCAATTGATTCAAAACAAACTCAGAAACTTCGATTAGATGAAACTCCAATTGATGAAACTTCGATTAGATGAAACTTGGATTCTACAAACGTATTAAACAATCGCTAATCATCATGATTGATAAACGAGATATGAAGAAAAAAAAACGAGCTCTGAATTGCCGATTTCTGCAGAGCTCTGCGGGAAGGGAAGAGGAGGTTCTGCAGAGCTCTGCGGGAAGGGAAGAGAAATAAATTCTCTTTGAAAAGAAGGGTTTAAAAGGTTAGGGGGTATTTTAGGTAAGAGACCTTTTTTTTAATTTTCCTGGGCCAAATATCCAAATTGGATATATAAACAGAATATTTCTGATTTTTGGCTATATAAACAGTATCAAAAGCTAAGAATCTATATGACCCAGAAATTTTGTGTTTTGGTCTTTTTGACCAATTTTGTGTTTACTTATATCTATTTGTCCCCCAAACAATAACTCGTGGCTACGTCCCCGGTATCTACCCATTGCTTTATGTAACATATTTCTTACTGATGGGCGAGAAAGGCTTGACATATGTTTCTGCATCACAACACTAATATCGAGATATAAGATACGTACTGTTGGAACGAAATCTGTGAGTATACTCTTCCCATATCTATGTTCTGGGTGAAATTACATCATATTTGCAAAATGGCATCCCTCTAATTATTCTCGTACTACATTAATTCCCATCTTCAACTAGAATTCGTAATAGGTTCAAATGGTGTGATGAGCCGATGACTCCGCTTCAGGTTTAGACCAACACTAGGTTTTGGTCTAACATTTGTACAACATTAGGGCTTGGTACCTGGACTGGATGTTGACCCGGATCGACTGTTTTAAGTCTTGATTTCTGTCCAAATATTATTAAAAAATTTCCAAACAAAAAAATAAATAAAATTACCAAACCAATTTACAATCATGCCCTTAATATTAACCAATTACATCATAACCATAAGGAAGGGAAACATCTTCTGTTCTTTCTCTAAACCCATCAGCACCATCGGTCCATCACCATTTTTGTCTCTTTATCACTACCAGTTCAACCACGATGTCTATCACCATCAAGTTTCCACACCGGAGCAACTAATTCAGTGCCCACAGGACCTTATACTCAAAACCATTCAAAATATCAATCCCATAGACCGGAAAAACACAATCACAGCTTCTTTCTATTAAAAACAGAAAACATCAATTCATTTCAATTTCTTAATCTCTTAACTAAAAATAGACAATAACAACACCATTAGAGCTTATTATACATAAGTAGGGTAGGTGGGAAAAAATTCTTCATTACAATTTCATATCTTTCATTCTCCGTTGTCATTTGTCCCTTAGCATCGCCATATCAACCATCGATGTAACAGCTCCCCAACTAATCAACACTAGAAAACAAAATAACAAAATAGACTTGGGTTTCCATGTACATAAGTTAGGGTTTTGATTTAGCAAAATTGGGTAGAAATCAAGGTTTTAGTTTTGATTCAATGAAATTGAGATTATAATTTGATCAGTAAACTAGGGTTTTGTTCGATTCGGTAAATAATTATTTGTTCAATTCAGAAATTAGGTTACAGTTTAGTGAAATTGAGATCTTGATTTGAATCACCAAATTAGGGTTTTATTTGATTCCGTAAATTAGGTTTTGTTTGATTTAGAAGTTGGGTTTTGATATGGGAGAGTAATTCATCTGATAGATTTGTGAACTGAAGAAATCAGGGAACAAGTTAATGGAGTTTGCGGCGTTTGGGTTCTTGATAGAAATCAGAGAAACTGGATTGATCAACTAAACAAAAAAAAATTAGAGAAAAAGAAGAAGAAAAAGCAATTCGAGAATATTAGTCCCACATTGTTGGGTAATCTAAGATCCTGCGGCTTATAATCCCTTAGGTCCTCTCCACTCATTGCCAATTGGTTTTGAGTTGGATGCCCGTATTCTAACATGGTATCAGAGCAGGCTATATGCGACGAGTCGTTTGACCGCGCCTTTACTCCGCGTCACCCGATTTAGTTGTCCACGTGTTAGACCCAACGAGGCTACACGTGAGGGGACGTGTTGAGATTATTAGTCCCACATTGTCTGGGCATCTATGATCCTACGGTTTATAATTCCTTAGGGCCTCTCCACTCATTGCCAATTGGTTTTGAGTTGGGTGCCCATATACTAACATGGTATCAGAGCAGGCTATTTGCGACGAGTCATTGACCGCGCCTTTACTCCGCGTCACCCGATTTAATTGTCCACGTGTTAGACCCAACGAGGCTACACGTGAGGGGGCGTGTTGAGAATATTAGTCCCACATTGTTGGGTAATCTAAGATTCTGCGGCTTATAATCCCTTATGGCCTCTCCACTCATTTCCAATTAGTTTTGAGTTGGATGCCCGTATTCTAACAACTAGTAAACAAAACTTGGATATGATTCCAACCTCTACTTGACATGTGAGTTGCTAAGAGTGAGAGATGCAGAATTGAGGCAGACTGACAGAGGAAGAAGATGAAGATTGAGTGGGATATGGAAGCGGAGGAAAAAAAGTTGTAGCATTAGGATTATTGCATCCTAGCCGTTGAATAAATGATCTTATTTTCAATCGTTGGATTTTAGACCCATCTCAGGGATATACTTGTAATCTTAGTAGTATTTTACAGATTTTTATTTGATAAATTTAATTAGAATGTGGTCATTAACAATCAACGTGGGTCAACATCTGGTCCAGATACCAAGCCCTACAGTCGGACAAATGTGAGACCAAAGCCTAGTATTGGTCTAAACCTGGGTACCAAACACCAATTATCTCAAACCAATACGAACACACACAGCTGCAAGAAAAGCAAACAAAGCAAAAGGACATCAGCCCAGCAACAGCCCAACTAATTAAACACAGCCTAATACCGTACTGCAACTAAAAATTCCTAGTACTTCTTCTTGGCAGGGGTCTCCCATCCATGTTCAATCATTTTAAACACTTCATGCATATTTTCACCAGTTACCAAGAACCATGCACTTTTTCACCATCCAGGATCAAATATAAAAAGATGAAAGCTTGAAAGGTTCATAGAAACAACATTATTCTTTCAGCGTTAATGGTAAATACAAAGAGGAAATATATAATATCCCCATGCTGTGGCACGAAGGTACCAATTAATATCCCCATGCTGTGGCAGCGAGGACTGCCTGCTTCTTGCCGGTGATCTGTCTCTCTCTCACTATATAGTAATGATCAATAATACCGAAAATCCCATGTAGTTGCACGTACGTTGGGACTAGTTAAATGAAGTTTCATGATTCCACATGTATTAGTTATTTCCCTATAGTCAACTAGAGTTCTGGGCATTGGAACTTTACGAGATCCAAATTTTATTTAGACGCATGCATATGCAAGCAGTAAACAGACAACAGCGAAAGAAATCAATCCATAGAGCTAAAGATGATGATAGGAACAACAGGATACTTTGCTTTTGCTCTTGTTCTTGCATCATCACTGCTTTCTTACTCAATATCAGAGGCCAATTCTTGCTCTTCTTCAAACGTCCATCTAAACACCATAAATTCTTCATCCTCTTCTGATTTAAATATTTATTCTTCTTCTCCTTCTCTTTCTGATGAAGAGGAAGAAGTAGCAAGGAGAAAAACATTGGCAGAAAACATACTTTTACTTTTAGGAACTGAAGATCAAGCTGCCAGAGTCAACGCTGCGACAGCAGAAAGGATTAGATCTTGCTTCAAGTATTTCGTGACACCCACTTCTAGTAACAATGCTTCTGGTGAATTCATTTGGTCAGCACCACCTCTAATCAAGGATCTTGCCCGGGAAGCAGCTAAGTATACTGGCAATCCTCGTAATTTTATTCACAGTCTTGTGAATCCAGAGAAGCTGAACGTGAGTTTCTTTATGTTTTCATACCATGTTTTCTTTTGTTTTGATTGTAATAAACCTTGATATACACAACATTGGTACGTAATTGACTGGAATCATTTTGGAATTTGATAGATACCTGATGCCAATGGAACATGGGCTGATGGACGCAAAATTCAACATTGTACGCTAACGCAACTAGATTACGGATATAGCTTCCAACGAAATGTTTGCATTCCATCAATCCTAGTTTGAGTTCGTGTTTTCCTAAGCATCAATTATTCGACAATATCATGATCGACTAATATTTTCTTTTATACTGATCTTCGCTATATATATTATATATGTGTTGCAGGATTATACTAGTTACTTCATAAGACTATTTGAATTTATTGCTGACCAAGCTGGTGCATCTGTGGGATCCACGGTGAAACTAGACCGTTATGACTTATTTCACGGACACATGTTTCTTGCACCCGACACTCGAAGGATCGGTGTCATGTGAGCTTACTAATTATCAATATATGAATAGTTAACCCTTAGAAAAATCAAAATTGCTTAGTACTGTTATTTTTTTTTGTGTTTAGCCGATAATGTACAGCGCATAACATACATTATTCTGTATAATCTACTTATGGTAATGACTTAGTATTGACTAATATCTTGACAGATTTCATGCTCAGGAGTACCCCAGATTAAATCGGAGATCGTTTAATGTGGAACTTGGTGTTTGTCAAAGAGGTAAGTTTGTGTAGGGCTAATAAAATCATTGATTTACATTCATGGCCTGGGAAGCAGTGTTCCATGCATTTCGAATTATATTGCTGTACTTACATTGCTAGCTACTGCCTGCTGAGCTAAGCGAACTTATTTATTTTTTTGTCAGATGGTAATATGATGGAGTACAATCAAACCAATATGAATCTACGAAACATTCTCTGGCTCGCGCCACTGTTTGACGATACGGATGCAGTAGAGTTGGCACCTGGTAAGCGCACAACATTCACTTCATTATTATTCAGTGCATATAATGGAAGGAGTTTGTAATTTGATTGTGAGAAATCGACTAGAAATAGATATTAAAAAATGCTATGTACTGCGTAATGGGTATGCATCTAACATGGTTTCCAATTCTGTTTTTCTTTATAAAGGATTTCTGGTTGCCCTCGACGCCCGTCCAAGAGGAATCATTTATGAAGATCTTGTCATGAACGACGCACTGCTATACCAGAAAAAGGGCATGTCAATCACTAACGGTCAGAATCTTGAATTGTGCCTGTTTTAACTTTGTGGAATTTTTGTTGGGAGATCGAATAACACTTAAAGACATTGTGCACAATATGGAACCTACACATACAACAAAAATAACCAAAAATTGTAAAAATACTAGTAATCACACAACACTAACATTTACGTGGAAAAATCTGCCTTCGATCAAAAGATTAAAAACCACGGACAAGTTTCTATTATGATAAATAATGAGTTACAACTATTTTGCCTAAATTATGTGCATATATAGCATTAAGATTACCATCCTAATATTCTCACCACTAATGGTGAATTTTCATATCCAATATGTAATGTTTCAACAAATCATCAATATAACAAGAATAGAAATACTTACTACGTAGAGGATTTTGTTCTCCTAGCTAGAATCACCAAGTTTGCATAGAAAAAGAAACTGTCAAACTTAACTGATTAACGTTGCCAAGATGTCGCCAAAAACTTTCTTAACAAAACCCAATTCTTGCCCAACTTTAAATTAAAACACTAGCTAGCTATTTAAAGGATAACCTTCCCATTGGACAGAAAGGAGTGAACTAGGCCCAACAATTATTTTTGCTGATTTTTTCTATATGTCCTAAACGGATTTCTTATATTGCGTGTGTTTTTGTAAAATCAGCTGATTTCGGAACCGACGTTGGTGATCTCAACTACTTGAATGTAAAAACCAATCCTAACGATGTCGACAATTACAAGTTTTACGTTTGCCAGCGGCGGCCAATTCGGTGCTCCCCTAGTGTCACTTCAGAATAAATGTATAATCATGTCTAAAGTTGCTGCTGCGCTGATTTTACTACAAGCTTAAAATTAGTGTCCAACCGGTCGAAACACATTTTCAGTGTCATTTTGGTATATCCATCACGTGCTGCTGTGCCGAGCCAACATTGTCGTTTCATTTCTAGATGTGTGTTGACTATAAATTAAGCGTGTGTACTGAGGCTAGAACAACACTGTAGCAACTTACAAGGTTTTCCTTTCCAATTTGGATTTTCCCTATTATAGTTTGAGGAGACGAAATTCTTTGTACTCATTTTATTATTAAGGAAGCTTTTTTTGATAGAAGAAACCAAACAAATTTGATAACGTAAAAATCTAACTTTTCCATACAGACACTGTAATTTAAAGTTGCAGCTTATTATCAATCAATGTACTGGCGCCACACAAATTAATCCTTATTATAACAGCAGTATGTCTCCTAGTGTAATAGTTTCGAATGGCTTTGGTAACTCTGCCCTGCTCTCAGCTGACAACGCAAGCTTTACCGATATTTCTTGCATAGTTGGCCGAGCACATGGATCATTATGTAAGCATGAAAATCCAACTTTCATAACGTCCGTTATTTGTCTCTTAACAATCTCCGCTGGTTTTCCAACGGATTTGTCCATGATGTCTCTTACACTTATGCTTTGCCCCACCGTACCCAAAGACAAAGATGAAAGAACATTTTGCGAGAGTAATGTGATAACTTCAGATGGATACCTCCCCATTAGTACTTCTAATATGATCACCCCGAAGCTATAGACATCACACTTTTCAGTCACTTTCATTGTATACGCAAGCTCTGTAACAACAAAACAAAGACATGGATGTGATTTTACTTAGTAACTTCAGAAAAAATGGTACCAAAAACGATCAATAATAAAAGTTTAAGTTCAATTAAACCTGGGGCAACATATCCGAAGGTTCCTGCAAGTGCAGTCCAATTAGATGAATCTGGCTTCAAAATCCTCGCCGTACCAAAATCAGAAACACGAGCTTCATATTCAGAGTCCAACAAAATGTTGTTACTAGATATGTCCCTGTGAACTATTGCTGGAACACAATCATGGTGCATGTAAGCAAGTGCATTAGCTGCTCCCGTGATGAATCTTAACCTCTTTATCCAATCAAACTCCGCTGCTTGTTCCCCATCGCATAAAACATTTTTCAAGCTTCCTCTTTCCACGAACTCATACACCAAAAATGCGATCCGCCTTTCAAGATCATAACAAAAACCAAAAAGTTTCACAATGTTCCGGTGTCGGATTTCTGTCAGTGCACGAATTTCACTTTCAAATGACTTGAGATCAAAATTTTCAGAATCATCATCTGATGAGTGAAGTTTCTTCACAGCAAAAACTCGACCTTTTGACAACTCTGCTTTGTAAACACTTCCGTATCCTCCCGTTCCAATGCAGTATTTAGTATCAAAATTTTCGGTTGCTTCAATTATGTCTTCATACATTATTTTTCCATCGTAATTCCAAATCGAAAATAAATTTCTTCTGGTATTAGTAAATCTAGGTTCATATGTAGGCGGGGCATTTCCTACTGATCTTCTTCGAAGGCGAAACAAAATGGCGAGAAGTACGAGCAGAAGAAACGCTGAACCAAACAAAGGAAGTAGGATTACGAGCAAAAGCTTATTATGTTTGGCTTCTTTTCTTCCCATCGCAACCGAAAAGTTACATGGTTTTAAACCAATAACGTTATAACCACATAACCTTTTGTTGTTCTTGAATGCATGAATTGGAGCATCCTTAAAAGCCTTGATATTTGGAATAGGACCGCTCAATTCATTGTAAGAAATATTGACAACCCTTAAGCTAAGCATTTGATCAAATGAAGATGGAACTGAACCGAAAAACTTGTTGTGAGATAAATTTAACCTTTCCAGCTTGTTTAAGCTACCGAGAGATGATGGTATCTCTCCACTCAATTCATTGTAACTAAGATCTAACAAAATCTGTAATGAATCCAAGTTTCCAATTTGGGGTGGTATGTTTTCAGTAAAATTGTTTCTGCTCAAATCCAAAGATAGTAAGTTTGTACACTCCCCTAATTGTTTGGGTATTGATCCAATGAGTTTATTCGTTGATAAGTCGAGCTTTTGCAGGTTGGATAGTATTCCAATTCCAGATGACAACCTACCAGAAAGTTGGTTATCATGCAAAATCAACTTGCTCAATAAAGACAATTTAAATAACTCATTAGGAATTTCCCCAACTAAGTTATTTGAATGCATATAAAGTTCAGTTAAATTCTTCAATTTTCCGATTTCAGATGGTATTCTACCGGTGATATTGTTCATTGAGAGACCTAGAATTGTCAACTTTTGACAATCCCCCCAGTTTTTTGAGAGCTCACCATACAACATATTTTTTCGCACACTAAATCTATAAAGATTCGGATACACGTGAAACGCTTCTGTTAGATTATCAACCAATTCATTATATGAAAGCTCGAGTTTCCGAAGGCTGGTGCAATTTCTAAGGCTTCTTGGTATAGAACCTGCGAAATGGTTATAACTTGCCTCAAATACTTCAAGTGTTCCGTTCTGACATACATTTTGTGGTAAATAACCCGAAAACTTGTTATGACTCAATACCAGTTGTTTCAACTGTGTAAGATTGTTGATTCCTATCGGTACAGAACCAGTTAATTGATTAAAAGAAAGACATAAACGAGTTAAATTTCTCAAGTTACCCACAGAAGCAGGGATAGAACCAGTGAGTTGGTTTAGAGACGAATCAAAGCTTGTAAGAGAACGTAGCCTTCCAATATCTTGAGGAATGATACCAGAAAGTTTGTTATTATACAGGGACAAATATCGTAGACCTGTAAGATAACCTATTTCTGGTGGAATATGTCCAGAAAATTTATTGGCAGAAAGATCAAGGTGGGTGAGTTTTGAAGAATTACTAATTTTGGACGGAATGGTTTCGAAGAGGTTGTTCTTGCTCAAGTCAAGAATAACAAGATTTGAGAAAGATGAAAAGTTGAAACTATTGAGCGTACCTTGTAAACCCAAACCCATTACGTTCAATTCCGTGACGCTACCCTCATTGTCACAGGTGATTCCATACCACTTGCACGGACTCGTTGTACTCGCAGTGGAATTTCTATTCCAAGAAGAGAGGAGAGAATGATTTTGGTTATCAAGTGTTGATTTCCATTTCAAAAGAGCATCTACTTCTTCTTCAGCTACTACTTGCTGTTCATAAGTAGTCAATGAAAAAGAATGGGAACAAGAAGCAAACTGAACATTGTAAGATGAGATCAACAGTAGGAACGCTACTAGCAAAGTAGCTGCAGTGGTAACATTCACTTGTAGCAACATTTAGAAAAAGGAGAAAAGTTTCGATTCTCAGATGATATTGAAGTCCTAGCTAGAGGCGATTTTATACAAGACTTCACCTGCAACCAAGACAATGTTTTCGAAACCTAAGCCAGCTATCTCGGACCTTTAGGATAGATTGACACATATAGTCAGGGGATGATGCACAAAAGTTTACCAAATTCCAAGTCCAGCCGGAGTTATGAATGAATGGTGGAGCCTGCAACATGCATGCAGCTGACAACGTATTGCTTCTAGTTGTGTCCTCTAATGCAACAATAAATGTGCTCATTGGTCAAGGCCAGCATCACGGATAAGGATTTGTATCTTTCTTACTGCATTCAATTGCCTTCCAAAAAAACTAATCAACCTTCTAAATGCAGACAATTCTCTTCACCTCACCCACCACCAACCTTGAAAATCGTTTTACCGATTCTCCATTTCTTTTATATAGTGTTCAAGGCTACGTCCATATTAATGGTTAACTGTTTAAACTTTACATTAATTTGTTTGTCTTGTGTGGGACTTTGTGGTCAAGTTTTTCTGTCTTCATAAGGCATATACGGCTGGTTTCATCATTTTACGCGTAAAAGATATCTATCTTTCATCATTTAAAGCTAGCTATTTGAGATGAGTAGGTATTCTAGTTAGCAATTCGGGGTTCGGCATACATATGGGCGACAAACGTACGTGTATTATTCGGATTTGTAAAAGTCCAATTCGGTCAAATATCCGGTCAATAATTCGTGATTCAGAAATAATTCGGAACGACATACGTACGTGTATAGTTCGTTTTACTGATTTTAGTTCGGTAACGAAAATTCGGCTTGTATTAATTAATAAATAAATATGTGTCATATACCTGCATATGACAGTCCTTGAACTGTGGTCTGCCCTGAGTAATCCAGTGGGGTGTACTCAGTATTAGTTAGTGGCTAGTAGTGTGGCAGCATGTGTCACTATGGGATTAGTCAAGCTAGGGACAAGTGTCATACTCGGATTAGCTAATTCCGATCTGAGTTATTTTCTCTTCCTTCTTTATTAAGTGTAAGAACCATTTTTGTATGGTTAAGCTGGAAGTAGTGAATTGTTCTGAGGCTGCTCAGGAAGATTGTTACCATTTCCTTGTTATTTTTCAATTCTTGTTAAGTATAGTACAATTGGTATTTAGAGCTGTTCTTTCCTGACACATCAAATTTAACTCAAATTTTTTTTCCCACCATGGTTGCTCAAACGTGTAAAGAGCTAACTGATATAACTAATAAACTACAGCTTCAGATTGATAATATCAATCTCCAGCTCGAGTCGGTGCTTACCAAAGATGAATTCGAAATCAAACTGAAAGCTGGCCTGGATTCACATATGTTGTCAATCTAATTGATGATGAAATCCCAGATGGAGGAGCTCTTGTTTACAACGAATTTCCACCAAGGTGATCATAGTGGAGCTCTGGGACACAATCTACAGGTTGGGAATTCATTTCACAATTTTTTAGGGGATCGTGATTACAATCATCATCATCGTCTTCCAAAGATGGACTTTCCACGTTTCGATGGCGATAATCCAAAAATATGGCTTAATAAATGTGAGTATTTCTTTCAGATGCATGAGATTCCTGAATTACAAAGCTAGAATGGATGCAATGCATTTTGATGGCAAGGCAGCTAAATGGTTTGAGAATTTTCGATTAAATAGACCTCATATCTCTTGGCAAGACTTAAGTAGTAATGTTTGTCTTCGTTTTGAAAATCCTGCTCATGAAAACATTGTGGGTATGTTCAAAAAATTGTCTCAACTTACAACTGTGGATGCTTATTTTGAGGAATTTGAACATCTGAAGGCACTCTTGTTAAGCAAACACAATATCTTTACAGAGGAATATTTCATTAGCAGTTTTATTGGTAGGTTAAAAGAAGAATTAAGAGGGAGAGTGCTTATGTTTCTCCCTACAACACTGTCAACTGCTTTTTCTCTAGCTAGAATGCAAGAGAAAACACTAGCTCTCCAACAAAAGTCTGTCAAACCTGCTACAAGAGCATATTCCACTTCTTTTTCCACCATTACACATTTTTCTACACATCCTCATGTTACACCAGCTTCTTACACTCAATCATCTTCATTCACTTCAAACCCATTACCAAAATATAACACATCTATTCCTATTAAAATACTCACCCCTGAAAAAGTGCAGGCTAGAAAAGACAGAGGTCTGTGTTATAACTGTGATGAAGTATACAAAAGGGGTCATGTCTGTAAACAACAACATCTATACTTAATGATTGGAGCTGAGAGTGAAGACAGTTCTCTAGACACAGAAGAAGCTACTCATCTTGAAGAAGAGGACTCACCTATGGAGAGTTACATGAAAATTTCTCTTCATGCCTTGACAGGTAATAATTCTGGTGAAACTATTAGAATTCCTGGTCTTATTAAAAAGAGAACTATTTCAGTACTTATAGATACATGTAGCACACATAGTTTCATTTATAGTGACATTGCTAGGCAACTTAACTGTACCATTGAGCCAACTCCTAGCATGTTAGTCATTGTGGCTAATGGTGATAGAACTGTCAGTAATGGTATCTGCTCAAACTTAGATTGGTCTATGCACAACCACAAGTTTTCTGGTAGTTTAAGACTCTTACCACTTGGTGGCTGTGATTTGGTTTTGGGAGCTGATTGGTTGAAGCAATTGGGGGATGTGATTTTTAACTTCTCCAAGTTGAGTATTTCTTTTAAACATAATGGGAAGAATATTACACTTACTGGTACTCAAGATAAAGCTTCTTGCAGCATGATGAGTGGCAATGCAGCTACAAGATTCTTCAAAAAACACACTCATGGCATGATTGGCCAACTATTTTCCATATCCACTTCACCACCACCTACTCCTCCACCACCTCCAATTTCAGAATTACTTAATCAATATTCTGATGTTTTTTCTGAGATCAAAATCCCTTCCACCACAGAGAAACCTAGACCACTCAATTCCTCTTAAAACAAATTCTGAACCAGTTAACATGAGACCTTATAAGTGTCCCTACCTTCAAAAGTCAGTGGTGGGACAACTAGTTCAAGATATGATTCAGTGTGGCATCATTCAAAGAAGTCACAGTTCTTTTGCAACTCCTATACTTTTGTTCAAAAAGAAGGAAAACACTTGGAGGTTTTTTGCTGATTATAGGAAGCTTAACAACATCACAGTCAAGGACAAATTTCCAATTCCAATTATAGAGGAGTTGCTTGATGAATTACATGGTAAGAATTTTTTTTCCAAAATTGATTTAAGAGCTGGATATTATCAAATAAGGGTCACTTCTGCTGACATATACAAGAGTGCATTCAGACCTCATCATGGTCACTTTGAATTCAAGGTGATGCCATTTGGACTTACAAATGCACCTGCTACCTTCCAAGCTCTTATGAATGACATATTTCAAGAACACTTAAGGAAATTCATCTTAGTATTCTTTGATGATATCCTTGTGTATAGTTCTTCCTTGGACGAGCATCTGTTGCACTTGCAACTTACACTGGATATATTGAGAAAGCATCAGCTATTTGCCAACTTTACCAAGTGTTGCTTTGGACAAAAGGACTAGAGTATTTGGGACACATCATTACTGCTGAAGGAGTTAAAGCTGACCATGCAAAGATTTCTGCTATGCTCAATTGGCCACTTCCTCATACACTTAAGGAGATAAGAGGATTCTTGGGCCTCACTGGCTATTACAGGAAATTTGTGAACAACTATGGTCTCATTAGCAGACCACTCACTGACTTACTCAAGAAAAATGCATTCCTTTGGTCCCCTGCAGCTACATCAGCTTTTCAACAGCTCAAGGAAGCCATGTCCTCTACTCTTATATTAGCTCTACCAAATTTCAATAAGCCATTTTTTTTTGAAACTGATGCTTGTGATACTGGTATTAGTGTCGTTATGCTACAAGAGGTCAAACCATTGGCTTTCTACAGTAAACCTCTGGGACCAAAAGCAGCTGCTATGTCTACTTATGAAAAGGAATTTCTCTCTATTGTTCAAGCTGTCACCAGATGGAGACAATATCTCCAAGGAAACCACTTCATTATTCAAACTGACCACCAGAGCATCAACTATTTTTTAGAGCAGAAAATCTTTTCTAACTTACAACAAAAATGGTTGATGAAGCTTATGGGGTTTGATTATGAAATTAGATATAAAAAGGGGTCTGATAATATTGTTGCTGATGAACTTTCTAGAAGACCTCATGAGAGTGGTACTTGCCAGAGTATATTTATTTCACAACCATCTTGGTCTCAAGAAATTATTGATATCCACTCTTATGATGCAAAGGTACAGGCTCTCATTGCACAGCTTGCACTTATCCAGCTACTCTTCCCAACTACTCCTACACTGATGGTATTTTGAGATTCAAGTCAAGAATCTATGTTGGCTCCTCATCAGATGTTAAGGAAAAATTTTTGGACTGCATTCACTCTTCTGCAACTTGTGGCCATTCTGGTATTCAAGCTACTTATATGAGAGTTAAATCCACATTCTTTTGGCCTGCAATGAAGAAGGAAATACTACAGTTTGTCTCAGCTGGCTTGTTGCAACCCTTGCCAACCCCTGACCATGCTTGGCAGCACATCTCTATGGACTTCACATAGGGACTTCCAATGAGTGAAAGGAAGTCAGTTATCTTAGTGGTGGTGGACAGACTAACAAAATATGCACATTTCATTGGCTTGCATCATCCTTACACTGCTGCTTTTGTGGAAAGGGAGTTCATTGCTCAAGTTTACAAACTACATGGTTTGCCTGCATCCATTGTGTCTGACAAAGACAAGGTCTTCACCATCCACTCTTGGAAAGATTTATTCAAGGATCTTGGTATACAGTTGCACCTCAGCACTGCTTACCATCCCCAAACTGATGGCCAGACTGAGAGAGTGAATCAATGTTTGGATAATTATCTCAGATGCATGTGTGGGCATCAGCCAAAGAAGTGGCATCATTGGCTACCTCTTGCAAAATGATGGTACAACACCAATTACCACACCAGTCTCAAGCTAAGCCCATTTACAGCTCTTTATGGTTACAATCCTCCTCACTTGGATTTTCCTTCTACTTCCACCACTTCTGTTGCTGCTGTTAAGGAGTACTTGAAACAAAGAACTTCTATGTTGGAATTCCTGAAAGACTCACTCCACAAGTCCCAGGAGAGAATGAAGCTCTATGCAGATAAGACTACAGTGGATACAAGTTTTGTTGTTGGTGATAGAGTTTACTTAAAGATACAATCTTACAGACAAGCTTCCTTGGCTTTGAGAAGGAATTTAAAGCTTGCAGCCAAATACTATGAGCCCTTCACTGTCCTTCAGAAAATTGGCAGTGTAGCCTACAAATTGCTGTTACCTGCTGAAGCAAGAATACACCCTATTTTTCATGTCTATCAACTCAAGAAACAGATTGGTTCTCAACATATCATCTCCCCAACTCTACCAGCCATCAATAGTGAAGGTCAGGTGCTTGTCATCCCTCCAGCTGCACTGGATTCCAGAGTTATTGTTAGAAATGGCGTTTCAGTTCCTCAACTGCTTATCCAATGGACCAATGCCTCAGCTGCAGATGCCACTTGGGAGGATGCTGGCAACATCAAGATCCATTTTCCAAAGTTCAATCCTTGAGGACAAGGATTTGGTGATGGGGAGGGTATTTGTCATATACATGCATATGACTATCCTTGAACTGTGGTCTTCCCTAAGTAATCCAGTGGGGTGTACTTAATATTAGTTAGTGGTTAGTAGTGTAGCAGCATGTGTCACTATGAGATTAGTCAAGCTAGGGACATGTGTCATACTCGGATTAGCTAATTCCGATCTGAGTTATTTTCTCTTCCTTGTTTATTAAGTGTAAGAACCATTTTTGTATGGTTACGCTGGAAGTAATGAATTGTTCTTAGGCTGCTAAGGCAGATTGTTATCATTTCCCTGTTATTCTTCAATTCTTGTTAAGTATTATGTTAATTGATCGTACTAAGTATAGTACAATATGTCTCAGTGGTTGGGATACTGTGATTTGTGATTTAAACCCCATATATATTTGATTTATTCACATTTAATAGCAACAAAGCCTGACTTATGAAGCCAGAGAGCAAGGGTTCGGATCTTCGAATCAGTGGGCTACAGAGTAGATATGGGCTTGGAATAGTGTTGGATCGGTTGGGCAATGAAATAGTTGGGCCAAAGTTAGAAAATCAGCTAGCAATAGCTGGCGCACCGAACAGCCGATTCGAAAACCGTAAAATTCACAAATCATTCGTCAAGGCCACGAAACATGCGGACTGGGTACGGAGTTTAGGTAGTTCGGGCGTACTATTCGGGAAAGACTGATTCAGAAAAGTTCTCGAATTATTCGCGAATAGTACGTCGAATTTCTAACTAGGATAGGTATAGAGAGGTTCGGTAGGCAACCTACCAATTTTTTTTATTTAATGTTAGTAAAAAGAAAAACACAAAAAAAAGGTGTCGTACCAAAAAATGTATTCCCTCAGTCCTATATTATTAGTCCGCTTTGACTAAGTCAAGATATTAAGGAGACCGGAAGAGTGTACAAAACTATCCCTATTAATTGTTGTGTTATTACTAAAATTAAAAGGAGTATATGGATCATGTAAAAAAAATACATATAAATGTTTAAATAGAAGATAAAAATATTTATGGATTGATTTATTAATTTTGTTTCCTATTGAGGAATATATATCATTTAAGACGTTTAAATAGAAGATAAAATAAAAATATTTATGGTTTGACTTAGTAGATTTGTTTCTTATTGAGGAAGATATCACCTAAGATTTTTGTTTGGTGATATTTAAAAATTATTTTCTAATTATAAAAATTGAAAGGTATATTTGAGAGTTTGACTAAAAAATATGACTATAAACAGAAGATGACCAGTATTTTAGGACAAACAAAAATAGAATAGATGACATAAATTTTAGGACAGAGGGAGTATGATGTATCTAGACAGTAATTAAGCATGTCTCTGTTTAGCATGTACATTGGTACCTTGTACCAAAAAATAGTGACGTACGAATAACGGAGAATGCAGTGCTTTTTCAAAGATATATAATTACTCTTCCAAATATTTGATGGATCACTGATGGCTCCTCGTAATGTTTCTTTGATCATTTTACCGATACCAATTAAATCATGGGTTATCTGGAGAATTGGCGGATGATATTTTTGGGGCACGAGCCTAAGCACACTGATTGCGAACAATCAGACTCTGGATATCCTGGATATACTTGGGGTTTTTAAACTGTAGGGCATGCTTACTCTCTTCCTCCTTTTATGCACATTCAGTTCCTTAGCCAGTTTAGAAGTTTCTGCAAGCGCTTTTAAGTGGCATGCTTTTATTTCGAGCTCTTTCTAGCTATGACATTCGACTATTAACCAAACGAGGATGTAGGGTCATGGTCAGGAATGTCTGTACGTATGACAATTTTCCATATAATGAATCAATCCGGCCGTAGCAATTATAGAATTATTCACTTCATATTTAAATGCAATTGTAGTATTACCCACCCGGCTGTAGACCGAACAACCATGGCATTATATTGGAACAGGAAAATAATACAAACTGGCATACATATGACTTATATCCTCCTATTGAATGGAGTCGTCACATGGTGCACGTGCTTTCGAAATCCGTCTGGATGAATAGGTATCGCTTGGAAAGTGGACTGTCGAAACATACCACCACATTGGCATGTTTTCTATCACTTTTGTATTGACTTATGAAAATGAGTTCCCTAACAAGAACTTCATTACAATGTCGTTGAACTGCTTTGGGTTTTCAATCTGAGGTGTATGTGATGTTTTCAACATAACTTCTATTCTTGCTTTTTCTCCAAGAAGCCTGAAAAACAATATTAATAAAAAATACAAAATATCATGTTCATGACCACTAAAATCTGCATTCAACCATTGATGCATGTTGATGAAATAAAATTATTATGCCATTCATCCCGTCCGGTGGGAATGTAAACTTACTCTTTAAGCTCATAACCCTTCTCCAATGGAAATATTGCGTCATTCTCCCCCCATATTAGTAACACCTCCTGCGTGCAACAACCAGTTTTTAAACTGAAAAGTCTAAGAAAAAAAAGCAGGAAACATGCGACCAAGACGTGTAGCAGCGGGACAGGAGAATCGATATCTTACCTGTTTAAGAGGCAGAATGGATATTGTATTCTCTTTCCCAACTGTGGTTCCCTTGAGAAGCTCTAATTTTTCCTTCCTGTTTTCATTACACAAATTCTGCAACCACATTTCAATCATCCAATTAACTGACAGTCAAGACAGCTTAGCACTCAAAAAGCAGACAATACAAATGATGAAAAGCATTGAATTACGAAGAACACTTACATTAAGAAAATCATTCAGCAAAAACTCCGGTATGTAAATCGGTAACTGCTTATGAATTAATCGGATACAAGTTAGTAACTCAGCAGGCGATGACGGCATGAACACACTTTCAATATTCTCAATCTTTGCTTCTTTTAGCAACTGTTCAACCTCTTTTGACGTGATATTTAAAGCCGAATTGGCTATAACTACTTTCTCGACTCTGTCAGGCCATAGTCTAGCCATATGATAAGCAACAAAACCACCATAACTTGTACCCATAACCGAATATGTCGTAACACCCAACAACTCAAGTAATTTCCCAATCGATTCCGCTTGAAAAATTTCCGTACGCTCTGAAGATTTCGTTACAGACTTGCCGAAAAATATAAGGTCGGGGACGTACAAAGTGAAATGGGTTGAGAGATGTTGAACTTGCTTACTCCATTGCCAAAGCGAGTTGCCTCCAAAACCGTGGAGCAGGACTAGTGTTGGTAGTGTTACTGGGTGTATTGGTGACCAATAATGGATATTGGTATCAGAATCGATGTTGATGGATTTCGGAGTGAGACCGGAGGAAGTGAATGTGTTTCTTAGATGAGATTCATACATGGATACAAGACTGAACCAAGAGGAGGATGTTGCCATGACTGCTTGCTTCTAAGTGAGAAGTATTGAGTTCTAGTTTTAAAACCAAAATTCTCCCTTTTCTTTTTATAAGTGGCACCAACAAAAATAATAGTCCTTGTCAATCTTTTACCTATAAGCCTTTTTTTCACGTGTTTGTTTAATAGGTACGAAAGTTAGTTTGAAAAAATTTATCTAGATGTATGTCCAACATTGTTAATAGGGGTACCAAATTAAGTGGGGTGTACCAAAATTATAATAAGACAAAACATATTTTCATACTCCCACTAAACCTAGCACCCCATTAGCAGCATGATTGATAAAGGCTGATACCGAAATTACTGGGCTGATACCATTCAGCCGATCCAAGACCTTTTTGTCTTATATGAAATGGTATCAGTCCTTAGTAATTTGGTATCAGCCTATATCAATCATGGCAGTATGTCGACCACTATAAGCATTTGTTTTCTTTAGCATGTATACATTGTAACTTTTATCTCGAGCTCTTCCTATTTCATTACCGTGTCAGTCGACTATGAACCAAACGAGGATGTACGTGGTTGCGTAGTCATGAATGTCCGTCTCTTCGTTTTTATGACATTTTGACATATGAAGAACATCCATAGAAACTTCCGAATTATTCACTTTCATATTTAAAAGCAATATTTGAAGTTTCGAACTGTTGATGTTGAATACAATGTTTAAATTCTCAGTTTGTAATCAGATCTAAATTTGAATCATAAGGTGTGATTATGTTGTTAAACAAATATGTGACTATAGATTGAACAACCATATGACATTATATTGGAACTGGACAGTAGTTGATACAAACTGGGCATATATACATGACTAATATCCTCTTATTGAATGGAGTGGTGACAGGGTACATGAGCTTTTAAAATCCGCCTGGACTAATGCATATCACTAAAAAAAAGTGGAGAGTCGAAAACACACCAGCACATTGGTTTATTTTTCTATCACTTTGTACTCTCAACCAAGAACTTCATTATAATGTCATTGAACTGCTTTGGGTTTTCACTCTGAGGTGTGTGTGATGCTTTCAACATAACTTCCATTGTTACTTTATCTCCAATAAGCCTGAAAACAATATTAATCAGAAAATTGTCATTGATCACTAAAACCAGCCATTGATGCATATTAGTTAAATAAATTCGGAGTTTATGCTGGACCTTCGGCCTGAGCAGGTCTGGTGGAAATCCTGTACTTACTCTTTAAGATCATAACCCTTCTCCAATGGAAATATTGGGTCATCCTCCCCCCAGACTATTAACACTTCCTGCATGCAGCAACCGAATTTCAAACTGGAAATTCCTTTAAAGAAAAGGCAGGGAAAATATTAAGGAGACATGTAATGCCCGGAGCGGAGTATCGATAACTTACCTGCTGAAGGGGTGAAAGGGAGACTATATCCTCTTTCCCAACTGTGGTTCCTTTGAGAAGTTCTAATTTTTCTTTCCTGTTTTCATTACACAATTTCTGCAACCATATTTCATTATATCATCCAACTAGTAGTCAGGATAGCTTGTGGGTGGCACACAAAAAACCGGGTGAAATGAATAACCAGACGCGTTGAATTAATTAATGAAGAGAGAAATACTTACATTAAGAACATCATTCAGCAAAAACTCCGGTATGTAAACCGGAAACCTCTTATGATTAATTAATCGAATGCAAGTTAGTAACTCAGCAGGTGATGCCGGCATGAACAAACTTTCAATCTTCTCAATCTTTGCTTTCTTCATCAACTCTTCAGAATCTTTCCGCCTCAAATTTATAGCAGAATTGACTATAATGACTTTCTGGATTCTGTCAGGCCATAATCTAGCCATGTGATAAGCAACAAAACCACCATAACTTGTACCAAGAACCGAATACCTCGCAACACCTAACAACTCAAGCAATTTCCCCATTGAAACCGCTTGAAAAATCTCCGAACGCTCAGACGAATTTGTTATGGACTTGCCGAAAAATATAAGGTCAGGGACATACAAAGTGAAATGGGTAGAGAGACATTGAACTTGCTTACTCCATTGCCAAACTGAGTGGCCGCCAAAACCATGGAGTAGGACAAGTGGCGGTAGTTTTGATGGTTGTTTTGGTGACCAATAATGTAAAGTGGTATCAGAATCGATATGGATGGATTTTGGAGTGAGGCCGGAGGAAGTGAATGTGTTTTTGAGATAAGATTCAAACATGGATACAAGACTGAAACAAGAGGAGGATGTTGCCATGACAGCTTCTGGTAGATCGAGGAGTATAGAGTTCTAGTTTATTGAACGGGAGAATATATATATGTATATTAAAAGAAGAGGAGGATTTGCTATGAGCCTTTTCTTCACATGTTTTGCTTAAGAGGTAAGAAAGTTTGCTTGAAAATATTCTGAGTTGAACAAAATAAATTAATTCGTTGAAATGCAACAAGCAAAGTCAAAGTCAAATTGAGTGGTTTAACATGTACTGGGATGATTGGTTCGTCATTATACTTTGTGGAATAATCTTGCTGCTCACAAGGAACCCCTTAATTGACTTTGAATAATCTTGCTGCTCTCGAAGAGTCAAGATGTCATCAAGCTAGCCGAGTGAAGGGGTGCTCCCTGGAAGGTAATAATCTAAGTTCGACCGTTAAAACCTGTTTATAGGAGGTTTTGAGGGTTGACAGTTCTCGGTTTCGGGCAAGATTATTCTGGCTTGTATGGCAGCCTTCCTATTTAAGCTTGATAAGGTGATAAGATATGCATCAGTTGCCATGAGTAAGCCCCAAGCACTCATAAACTAAGCAAAAGAAAAATCCTAAATTAAATTAAAGTATATCTCATGACAAAGAAAACAAAAAAAAAAAAATCATGCCTCTAAGAAGCACCAACTCTATATTAAACTAGAGAGAACTCATCATCACCGCTAACTCTAGAAAAAAAGTAGAAACGGAAGAACAACTATTGATGTTCTTCACTGTAATTGAACTAGCTTCAATTTTCTTGCTGTAATTGTGTGTTGTAACTGTATTTCACACAATTTGGTGGAAACCGAAAAACTTGGAAAAGCTTTTGAAAAGACAAGGAATCAATGCTACTCCTTGCAAGATTTTTCATGGAGACAAAAAAGAATACGTAAAGTCGATGATTGAAGCTTCTTCTAAACCCATGAATCTTAAGCATAGTATTGTACCACGCGCAGCGCCATTCATGTTCCAAATCCTGCAAAAATATGGTATTTTAATGGTTGATATTGACTCGATGTTTTTCGGCCTTCTTTTGGGTGTTTGTGTGTGTGTCTTAGTTGGTTATTGATTGTATGTCTGGATATGTTAACAGGAAAGATGAGTGCATTTTGGTTTGGAACAACACCCAGAGTACTCGTTTGTGATCCTGATATGATGAAGGAAATTCTGTCCAACAAGTTTGGTCACTTCAGAAAGCCACCACTTAACCCTCATATCAATCTTTTAACAAAGGGTCTCACCGTCTTGGAAAATGATAAATGGGCTAAACATCGACGAGTTATGACTCCTGCTTTTCACCATGAAAAGTTGAAGGTGTGAAAGAAATATTAAGGCATCAATTAGTTTGTTTATCCATGACTCCATGAAGGTATGATCATAATTTTCATGATTACAGGAAATGATGCCAGTATTTACGAGTTGTTGTGATAAGTTGATCGAAAGATGGATAGATTTGGTTGGTCTGTCCGGAAAATCTTGTGTGTCTCAAAGATTATTTGGTTGGTTTGAAGGCAGTCTCAGATAATTCTGAGGTATGTCAATTACGTTTGTAATTGACATACCTCTATCATCTTTGTATTGATTTCCATCATTAATAAACTATTTCTAAGTGTTCTTCGTAATGTCTTCTTAGTTTAATAGATATATTGTTAAAGGGGTGTAGTAGTAGGATTTTCTACTACTACATTTTGGCGCTAGAATACAGCTTGGGATTGAGATTGGATCTGTTTGTGAAAATTTTAAGATGAGTTTTTTTTTTCAAAAATTTCTTTGAAAATAAAGTTTCTTATTGTTCTTGTTTGTGAAAAAAAATTATTTTAACATGAAATTTCTCATAGTTCTTGTTTTGAAGTTTAATTTGGAGTCACTCATTAAAGGCACAGTTTTAAATTAATAAAGAAGTTTTATAAAATAATCTTTGAGGCTATAAATATCCTTTTGAAAAACAAAGTTTACATATCTAAAAAAGATTTCCATAGAGATAATTAGAGGAGTTATTCATAGATTTCAAGTTAAGGTTGCTTACACGTAAAAGAAAGAAGAACAAGTAGATGTGATAAAAGGAGCGAACAAGCATATATTCCAAGGAGCGAATAGATTCAGAGGAATAATAAAGAATGTCGGAGCAGAAAAAGGAAGAAAACATCTATGGTGCAATATGATAACAAAGTCAGGTATATATACTATGGATTCCAGTGCAGGAATCACCGGACAGATCCACAAGCGTGATAACGAAGGAAGGAAGATCTCGACGATCGAAAAGATGTCACCCTTACATGAATGGCAAAAGCAGAAGATCATGTTTGAAGCAGATGACATACCATACAGAAGCTGGGGGCGAACAGATCCATTGATAATAACTGTATCGGCGCGAAGAATGATAAAGAATGGCGGTGCGGAAAGCTCAGAGGAATGGCAGATAGAAAAAACTTTGATAGATACCGGGAGCTCAACCGACATCTTGTTCTATCACACGTTCAAGGAGATGGGGTACAACGATACATATTTACTACCAACTACATACAACATACATGGTTTCAACAAAGCCATAACAAAACTGAAAGGGGAGATAATTATCAATATGCCACTAGGGGAATAGAGGTGAAGGTAACACTATGCGTAGTGGATGTGGAATCACCGTATAATTTGATATTGAGAAGATTATGGCTACACGGCATAAAAGGAGTGGCATCTGCCTTGCACCGATGTTTACGTTTCCCAATGCCGAGCGGAATATGAGAGATTGTAGGAGATTCAGAAAGATCCAGTACCTTCTACCAGCTAGATATGAAGAATTATGAAGGCAGAGCTAAGAAGAGAAAAGATAAATGGAGACAGGCGAAGCAGTCAAGAAAGGAGGAAGAATTCAGGGTGTACATGATACAAGCGAAAGAAGGAAGACGCATACCGACCGAAATCCCAGACGAGGAAGGCGTACAAGCAAGAGAAATAAAAGAACCATCCTCGTTAAACGAACCTAAAGAAAACTTTGTTGCAGCGGAGCCAACTAAGGAAGTAAACATAGGAACTGAATAGGAGCCCAGAATGATAAGGATAGGGACATGAATGGATGCAGAAGAAGAAGAGAAGACAATAAACCTTCTGCGAAAATATAATGATGTCTTTGCATGGGAAATGGATGAAATGCTAGGGATGAATCCTGATATCGCATGTCACAGGTTAGACATCAGGAAGGATGTGCGACCGTTCAAGCAAAGAATAAGGAAAATAACAACCACATACCATCCGCAAATAGAAGCGGAGTTACAGAAGATACTAGATGCAGGAATAATTCGACCAGAAAAATAACCGGAATGGATAGAAAACATGGTAGTGGTGCCGAAGAAGAACAAAGGGATAAGAATTTGCATCGATTTCAGCAATTTGAACAAGGCATGCCCAAAAGACAGCTATCCATTACCAGATATACCACAGATGGTAGAGGCTGCCTCCGGATATAAAAGATTGTCACTTATGGACGGGTATAAAGGATACAATCAAATTCCATTAGCAGAAGAAGATCAGGAGCACACGGCTTTTTTCGGACCCAAAGGATTATACTGTTACAGTAGAATGCATTTTGGATTGAAAAATTCTGGTGTGACGTACCAGAGAATGGTGGAAAAGGTATTCGCAGAATGGATTTACAAAACTTTAGAGGTGTATGTTGATGACATGCTAGTGAAAAGCAAAGAAATCGAAAATCATGTAACGCATTTGGAAGAAATATTTGCGCCAATGCGGCAGTGCAAATTAAAGATAAACCATGCGAAATGTATCTTCGGGGTGGCATCATGGAAATTCCTAGGATATTGTTTGAGGGTGAAACGATTTCTGCTGATATCTGTAATTTCAGGTGTGTGGGTGAGAAACGAGTTTAAACCCTAAACAATGTACTGCAAGGGAGTACTTTAGATTCGAGAGATCAATCTGTACAAATCTGACCTAAACCAAGAAATGGTCGTTTCAGACTTGCTTCGGTCACAAAGTGAAGGAGAATGGGTTGGTTTTGGATAGGGAAGGGAAGAAAGTATTGAGACCAAGTTGATTCTGGAAGAGTAGTTGTTTCCCGACTTGTATCAGAAAATGGGAAGCTAACAGATGGAAAGCTAGCAAATGTTTTCTGAGTGTTGTATGCCCCTGACATGAACTTGTTGTTCGGTGGAAATAGGTAAGATCTATTTATACAAGTCGAAGTGAAACGTACTCTGGTCTCATTAAGGAATGGAAAAAAATGGGTGAGTAAATGGGAGGAGGTGGTAACCGTTAACGCATGGAATTGATGTTCAATAAAAGAGAGTGTTTCACCATTACTCCCTGTATTTACTAACCGCCTTATCCTTATAACACTTCCTTATGACGGGCGTAGTGTATGCCGCACGCTGTAAACCGCCAAACCAATACCCAAAGAGGATCCCCCAGTTTGTGATATGTGTTGATGTCTCGAATGTTTTCGTGGAAAACATGTAGCATATTGTTCTCGCCTGGCAAGTCGATCTTGGGAGACTTGCTGGCTTGGTGACTTTTGACGGTCGAGATTTTGCATCTTAAGAGGAAAGTTAGTCGTTGATCGTCGCACGCTTTCGTTTTTGGTAGCCGCATAGGAAAGGACAGCATGGTGGCGCGGCAAGATTGGCATGCCATTGGCATGGCATGCCTTGGCGCGGTTTGGCGTGGCCAAACTAGGGTTTTGGGTCGAAGGTTACCATGCGTTTTCTGGTAACCTTGGACGGCTAGGATTTTCTCTTGGGATTGAAGGGCGACCGTTGATTGTCGCACGCCTTCGTTTTGGTAGTCGCATAGGAAAGGCCATCATGGTGGCACGACAAGGTTGGCATGCCATTGGCATGGCATGCCTTGGCGCGGTTTTTCGTGGAGGGGACAATGGCACAGTGGTGCGGCTGGCATGGTTGGCATGCCTTGGCGCGGAGATGTGGCTGGCACGGTTTGCCATTGGCACAGTGGTGCGGCTGGCATGGTTGGCATGCCTTGGCGCAGAGATGTGGCTGGCATGGTTTGCCATTGGCACACTGGTGCGGCTGGAATGGTTGGCATGCCTTGGCACGGAGATGTGGCTGGCACGGTTTGCCATTGGCACAGTGGTGCGGCTGGCATGGTTGGCATGCCTTGGCGCGGAGATGTGGCTGGCACGGTTTGCCATTGGCACAGTGGTGCGGCTGGCATGGTTGGCATGCCTTGGCGCGGAGATGCGGCTGGCATGGTTGGCATGTCTTGGCGCGGTAGAATGAGAATTAGGGTTTAGGTGATGTTAGTCAATGTTAACACTAGTACAAAATGGGCTTAGGTGACAGTTCAAAACTGTCACCACAATAGTTATGTGACAGTTTTGAAAAATTACTGGACTGTCACCAAAGCCTCTGTTACGAAAGGTCTTTAAGAAACTGTTACATAATCCTGGCCGAAAGATTACAGTTTATTCCTAAACCTGTCACTGTTGACAACTTGTAGTAACATTTTTTACAGGAAACTGTTATCAGAAACTCAACTCTTATACTAGGGTAACAGTTTCTTTCATAAACCTGTCATGATTGACAACTTAGGTAACATTTTCCACTTAAAACTGTCATCGGAAACCCTATTTTTTTAATAGCAAACGCCTTACTGTAACATTATTTTACAAAGAACTGCCATGATAAACACTTTTAGTATGGGTTTTGTGAACAATCTGTCACATGAGTGGTACTAAGGTAGGAGTTTCTTCATGAAAATGTCATCGTAAAGCCTAGTGCATTATAGTTTTATAACATACAGTTGCTTGGTTTTCCTTTGTTTCCTATTAGGTAGATGGTCAACATCATATCATATATAGTAAGAATACATGAAAAAATGATAGAAAAATATATATGATTTAAACAAAAATGTTTCTACAGACTCGAACTCGCTTGTACGGCTTTTACAAAATGCTAATAATACATAAGTAATTGGCATCAATTATCAAACACTATAAAAAAACAAAAGAATACGGAAAAACAACAACTTTCGAACACTACAAGACCCTGCAAGATAAAAAGATCCTTTACAAGGAGACAGCCAGGTAGCAAAATCAATCTCATAGCAACAGTTCTTGAACAAGACAGCAAACTGGAACTTGCAGACAGGCAGGAGTGAGGCTGGTCAGCAAACATGAAGAAGGCTACACAATTGACACGCATGAAAAATGAAGCAAAGGGTTGAGAATATTTGAATAGTTCAATATATACGTATTGGTCAAATTCCACTCCAACTATCCAACTTCTTAATGTTTCTACAATGAACCCATGCATGCTAAAAACCCAAGCATATATTGGGATTATACTGGCGAGAAATAAAATATCTTCTCTTAAGACATGATTGGAGGCAGCGTCAATTACAACTTAGAAAAAAAAATGTATGAATCAATCGCTATCAATCTATGTATATACTAAGACATACCTGAGCAGAATAAGCTTTTATGTTCTCATGCCAAGTTATTTTCATGGACTGATTAGCTTTGCTTTCAATAACCAATCCAAGCTGAAATTTCGTACCTTGGAATTAAGTGATAATCAATTTGGTAGCCATTAAACAACAAACTCAAGCTTCCAAATCTCTATGGAATGTTTACCCCAATAAGTAAATAATGAAGTTAATGCCATAGAAAGGACCAATGCAGGATAGCTTCAAAAAATATAAATGGGGAAGTGCATATGAAATACCCTCCTGCACATCTCTCGACAATCTCAATAAAAAAAATATAGTTGTCATTTATTCTAAACAGACAAGATACAGTAAATAATGTGCGCAATAAAATAGAAAACATATAAAACTTCACGCAACAGAGTCAACAGAGAACTAAGAAAAATCTTGTCCCAATAAAATTTCATTGTTGCCCAAATTTTCAGAAGTAACATCTATCCTAAGTAACATGAACCCATTTTCTGGTTGATCATCAATAACATAGTGGGATGATTGTGTAGAGGAACCACAATCGCCAACTGCATGAGATTGCTTGGCTGTATTATCATAAGTGGTAGACACAAAATATGTATGGATACAATCGATTACAACATGGATATAAAAAAAGACGTTATCTGCATGAATATAATATGATTAAAAATAGATATAAAAGAAGCAATGTATCATTATCACTACTGGTCAGAGCATATGTATTCTCCGGACTAAGAGAATAAAAGAAAATTCAGTTTCAATGATTCGTGTATTTCACCTTGAACAAAATTCACTCCCACGAAATGAAATAACAGGTACATTCATACAAGTTCACCAGCTTTCAGATCTCGTTACACCAGGTGGATCATCAGAAAACCTAATCCAACACTAAGAAAATTAACCATTTGTTCAATTCCTTAGCAGTAAGACTATAATGAATACAAATAAAATGCTTACTTTCAGCCATTCTACAACATAATATGGAAGCTAAAGCAATTAGGATGAGAAAACGAGTCAGGCAACATTCATAAAGAGTCTTATATACAAATTAGTATATGGGTACATGCCTACATACATACAATAAGCTTCTTCAAACTTCTGTTAAGCCTTCACAAATTGAAAACCTAAGTATGAAACGATATTGTTTCCTTCTTGGGCATCTAAGGTATAAGCACATACATACCGCGTGTTCAAATAACAGATGATTTTCACCCACAGTCGCAAAACTAGTTGGAAAATTAACTTAATAAAAAGCAACATTGCAACAAAATAATTGGACAAAAACGGGACTGAGTTAAAATTGTGTATGCGGATATCTTACCCACATCTGAGGTAGCAGTAATCTATACCCTATGAATCAACAAAAAACAAAACTTCTTATGGAATTGAAAAAAATTCAGTCATTTTAATAGAGAAAATAGACGAAAAGCCAGAACTAATCTTATCCAAATGCTACCAACACCCAGAAACAATCTAATCTCACTCAACTTAAGAGTCCAAAAGCAAGATCAATCCAATACCTTAGAAGGAACAAATGTAGCATCTTTGACTATAAAATATTTTTCAAACTGACCTTGAATAACTTTAAAAAGGTATTGGTACTATAAGATCATAAGATCTTTGTTGAAGGAGCTGGGGCACTGACTGATGGTGAAGGTGCAGCAGCGAAAGAAGAAGGTGCTTGTGCTAAAGGTGGAGTTTAAGCTTTAAGGGCATCAACAACTCTAATACCAACCTTCTGTCCCTTTTTACAGTTGTCTGAAAATCCACAGATGTAGAAAAGGTGTCCCTTGAGCTTAATTGGAATTGTATCTTTGCCAGAAGTGAAGGTTTTCATTGGTGATGCAGCGTTGCATTTCTTGTAGTCATCATAACTGACTTGGACCACATTGTGATTTTGTGGCGAGTACTCGAAAGCTATACAAATACAATAGAAAGAAAGAAACAAAAACTAGAGATTAGAACACGTTAAGAATGGTGAAACCACTTAAATAGGAAAATAATCAAAAATTATGCTTAGGAATTAACAAAGGAGAAATCTTCAACAAATTATAAATGACTTAATGAAGATGCTTTAAAAACATTAGGAAAAAGAATCTAGAAAGTGATATTCGACCAGACTTGTACATGCCTGATTTGTTCAGTTGGAAACAAATATTAGAAAAATGAGTACTCAGTTATGTAGTACTAACCCCGCAGTAGGGAGACATATCGATCAAAAAGAAATAATTATCGACATTTACTGCATAAGAAGGAAATTTCAAAAATAAATGCTCAAGGAAATTGTTCAAGCAGTTTGGACAGACACTGTATGATGATTGGGATTATGCCACTTTCTTATGATGATTTGGCCTGATATTGAACTATACTATCTTAGGTATGATGATTATTATAGTGATAAATATTTAACGACACTGTTTACTTACTATAAACAGTACCATGGTGTAGGACAAGCTATAATTGTGATGCTATAATGGATGAGTATAGTAAGATTGCGCATTCCATACTCGACTTTTGTGAAATGTACACTAGATGCTGTGTTTAAATTATGTCGAGATTGCATGTCTAGAAGTTTCGTTAACACGAAACCAGGGTACCGTAATCGGAAAAAAAAACAGGATATGTCTTTTACCACTAGAGCCTGCAACTCAACTACTTGAGAAAGGTTCCCAGCGTACCGGGATATCCGCTACAAAACTACACATCCACCACCTCCTTCCACTGCCTCCCAATTCAGGTTCATCGCAATCGTAACCACCTGACTTTCATACAACACCAACCATTCCTGCATCTCAAGCCACAGAAAAATCCCCTTCTCGCCATTCGCAGCTACCCTTTCTTAGTCTAATACCACCAGTAACTTGCAGTTGCGACACCATCCCTTCCCAACCCACCAGCTGAATTCGGCAACAACCAACAGGAACGGTACAATACACCACCAGTTTGCGCCATCATCTGTAGGGTTATTGATCAGCCTGATTTATCATTCTACATCGATTGAAAGTATCAACAAAGTACATCAAGATTTAGAGGTATTTTTTCATTAGTCTATTTATTAAGCAAAAAACAATTTAAGCTGCTAAATCCATCAAATGAAAAACCTAATCTCACCCAGATCTATTAAATCCATCAAATGAAGGCAATAAGCTTCAAGTACCGATTCCTGAACCAATTACTTGTACTGACGCCATCAAAAAAATCCTACAAAACAAAGAAAATTCACAACTTGTTTTCATAAGTTTAAAGCAAAATCAATTCCTTTTTGTAATAGAGATTACAAAAATTTATTTGGTTAACATTGAAAAATTGGAATCAAGAAATTAAGAAAAGAAAACATGGTAAATGAAACAACAAAATTGGGGGTTTCAAATAACCCTGTTGATTTCATGTATTCGGTTATAAGTTTGATAATCTTAGGACAAAATCTTGTCATACCATTTTAGGTGCCGAATTAACCGTGATTATTTTTCCGGGAACGCGATGGAGATGAAGAATACAAATTTGGGACATCAGAAATTCGAGATTGAAAAGGTTATTAGAGAAGAATGAAAATTATGTAAGGATTGAAGCAGAAGATGAAATCCTAGATTGAAGTAAAAGATGAGACCACAGATTTTTTTCTCTTAGAAAAAATCATAAGAATAGAGGGATAAGATCCGTCTGTAGAGATATAAGGATTATCGAGAGAGATTAGGTTTTTCATTTAATAATTGAAATAGAGACAGATGGGTGATGGTAATGACTATAATGATCAATTGAGTTTAAGTTCTTTCCTCGGGTTTTCAAACAAAAATAGAGGCGATTGGTCGAGAGAGACACCCACTAACTAAACAAACCCACTACTACTGGTAGTTAATTAGAGGATGGAACAGTTTTTATACGAATGACAACAGTTTTAGATAGGACCTGTCACTGTAAACTGATGTGGCGGTTATAAAAGAACTGTTATCTATATATTTACCCTTTGGTAACAGTTTTTATCTGGAACAGTTACATTACCTTAAGAATAGTAACAGTTTTATAACTGTTATTATACACCTATGTACAGTAACATTTTTCTAGAACAACTGTAATTGTATGACCTCTACTTAGGGAGGCTCAATAAAACCTCACTATCAAACACCAAGAGACCTAAATAAATGCCCATGTCATAAAAATCTTTGTTTTCTAAAAAGGGTTGTATTCGCATAAAAAATATATTTACCTATTCGCTCACATATATATTACAGCATATTCGCATAAATTCTGTCTTACACCCGCATGAATAAAGTTTTATATTCGGATAATTAATATCCTATATTCGCCCAATGAATATCATATATTCGCATAACATTATTTCAACAGTTGTGTAAGCATCATCTTTCTCGTAAATCCATGAGCAGGTCATTATCTAACATACAAATAATAGAGGCAAGTATGGGAATTACAAAAAGATAGTATTATTCGCATGATTAGAAAATCACCTTGCATAGAAACAAACCAGGGTGAAAATATTGCTCGAATACTTAGAAAATAATTTGTAGAATTGCATGCTTTGAAAATAACCTTTAGAAACAAATTTGTCTTTCCTTAAATGTGCAGCAAAAAAAAAAAAAAAAAAAGAAGAAGCGAGATCCAATCAAGTCCAAACATATAGAAATAGAATGAAGCTAAGGGTCATTCAGAGGAATTTCATCATGTGAATGAATGGCTTCAATCTCTGCAACAGGAGGGGAACTTGAAATAGAAGCCTTCGCAGAAGGTTCAACATGGGGAATAACTCCAGCATTTGGTACGTCAAGAAGATCACCGCCAGCACCATTTCCCTGAGTTTGATCTTCAGGGAGAGGGATTTCCTCGTCACAGCTGACATGATCATAGTCACTATCAGGCTGTGGAATAGCTTCATTATCAGAAATGTCGAGAGGTTCAACTTCCTCCAGAGGCAGCGAATTGGCGATACATATCCCATCAGCATAAGCCTTAGCTTGAAGATGGACCTCACGTGGGACGTCCTTCTGAGAATTCTTGACATAAACCCTCATCAGCTACTCAAGATATATTTGTCTCCTCTCTGCCCTATCGCGAGAAGACGAAAGCATAGAGGCAAGATCCCTAACATCCTTGCGAGATTTAGCTTTTGGACAAGGAGTTGGTTGGCCTTATCAGAAACTGAGGAAATAAAAAATACTATAATTATCTTAGAAACCACAAAGCAGCACGAAAGAAGCAACATTCGAAATAAGATAAAAATACAATTAAAGGTAGTCAGCTTGGTGCGAATACCTTCCATCTGAGAAAGCTAATATTGAGAAAGGGCCAAACTACTACTTCTCATAACCTCCAAGTGCTTATCAAAGTCATCACCTATCAAGCCTTCAAGACGCGAGTGAGTCTTATTCTCATCCTTAACAAGAGAGGCATGTTTCTTCTTCAAAATATCATGCGATCTTTCCAACCGAGTGTGATGTTCGCGAAGCTTCTTCATTTCGACAGTCATTTTCACCATGCTATTTATAATCTTTTCACTTTCTAAAGACACTCTCCTTATATCTCTGTCATATTTATTCCTCAGAGTACGAAGAGATTCCTCTTTCTCAGTACAGGTTCGTCGAAGGGCGAGGTATATATTGCTGAGTATAATTCGTCTTTTCCTTCAAAAGGGATTGATTCTCTCCCATGAGGGTGCGATTTTTCTCTGGTAGAGTTTGATTACTTAAGTCAGTGTCATATAAAAGCCCAGAAATATGGGATATTTGGGAGTTCAGGGAATCAAACTGAGTACTAAGGCCATGATTTTCATTCTTCAAATTATCAATTTGATCAACTAAGTACGAGCGATCACTGAGCAGTAGATCAACTGATGTCGCAGCTCTTTATTCTCTGCGCTAGCATCCTCAGCAGAATGTTGGAACTAATGTCTCTCCATAACTCGCTTTTGGCACAAATCTATATGTTCGCACGAACAGAGGCAAAGAAGGGAAAAGGTACCGACGAATAAATATAAAGAGCAAGATGTAATGGAATCACAAAATGAATAAAAGGAAGTAGGATATACCTCTAATTTATTGATTCTTGCTGCGAAGTTTCTCGGCTGTAACCTCCCCAGCATGAACATCGGCTCTCAACTGGCATTCTGACGGGTAAGCTCACGAATTGTAGAACTAGACTCTGCAAAACCTTCGGCTTGAATAAAGCGGCGACGGGATTCTAATCAATCGAAGGCAGTATTCATGGATGAGTCCATTTGAGCGAAGATCTCACTCCTATCTGATTTATCCAAAGAAGAATTGCCCAACAGTTTGATAAGAGACTCGCACAAACGAAGTTGAGATGGGTCATTGGAGGATGAGCGTGCGAGCTGAACAATATCAAGAAGAGGCCCAACTCCTGAACTAGCAGCACCAAAGGTACCAAACTCAGGAGTGACAAATTTCGCTTGAGAGGGAGCAGTTGTGCAAAGAGGAGAAGTAGTCAGAACAGTGCTCATGGAAGAAATAGCAGCAGCAGCATCCAAAAGAGAGGAGACGGAATGATCCAAAGATACGGGAGTATCCAAAGGAGTAGTAATAGGAATACCTAGCATAGATGCAACAACTTCTTCAGTAATATAAGTTATAGCCTGAGTCACCGAAGCTAATTCCAGAAAGATAGAAGTTGTTGGTGGAAAAGAAAAGAGAGGTAGCGAAGTTGAAAGAATAAGATCCTTATAGGGATTCTTAGTAGGAGAATGAGATGATGAACCGGAAATGATGTTCGCTGGAGGAGAGATGGGGGACGATGGGAAGCGGCCATACTTGCCCGAACAACAGAGACAGTCTCACCAGAGGGCACTTGTTTAGCAGAGTTAGATTTCTCTTTCACATCAGCCTGCGAATAACAATGTAGATAAGAATTAGAGGAAACAATATTGTTCAAAAGGAATAAGATGTTTCTTACTACCTTGTCATGTGAAGGCTTCCTCTTGAGAGATTTTTCTCGCGCCTTGAAGAGGTGTTAGGGTTTGGAACGGTGAAACGAGTTCCAGCGGAAGCGGTTTTGCTGCAACAATACCAGTATGGGAATTATGAATAACCATAGTATAAATAACAATGGATGGAAAACAGCAGTAGATCAATAATGGCGGCTCACAGTTACAAACGACAACAAAAACAAGACATACCCAAAAAGCATAACAAAAGAGATAAGACGAATCTTTGAGGAAAATCTATTGAGTTCAAATACTAATAGAAGAAAAGAAACTAAGGGTTTGAAAGGGACGAAAATCCCAAAAGGTTCTGTGAAGAAGAAGAACTAAAAAGAAAGTCTCTCTCTCTCTGAAAAGGGGTTAAATAAGGAAGAAGACAATCGACTGTACCAAGTAAAAGGGGATTACGTGTCAGTGAAAACTGCAGAAATGAGGACGTGTAAACGGTTGCACGGAAAACCTGGAAACTTGTCGTTTAAGAGAGAAGATGAAAAGTTGACAAAATGCGAAAAATCGCATAAAGGGTGCGAAGAAGATAATAAAAACAGTTCTCTCATCGCTCTTTCCATAATAAAGATCGATAAGAGAAGAGGAAAAATGTAGGGGTTGAATGCCGCACACATGAATAATCGTGCGAGACAACTAAGTTACTAAGGAGCGAATGAAGTTCGTACGTATCATATCTTAAATGACAAAATCAATGACGTCACAAAGTCACGAGTAAAGTGTGAGAGTTGTACGAAGTTGAGGAGCACGTGCGAGAAGACCAGATACATGGGTGCGAAGACATCGCATGCTAGATCCGAAAATAGGGGCTTTGTTAGCTGTCCTCCACTATGTAAAATCCCTATATATAGGACCAACCATCCTTGTGGTTGAGGGAGATCCTTTTGAGAGTGGAGATAGAACTTTAAGAGAGAGGAAGTTATTTACTTCCCAAATTAGGGTTTTATCTATCATCTTTGTATTGATTTCCATACTTAATAAAACTATTTCTAAGTGTTCTTCATAATGTCTTCTTAGTTTGATAGATAGATTGTTAAAGGGGTGTAGTAGTAGGATTTTCTACTACTACAGAGGTCATAAGAATCTGCGGAGAAAACCCACCTCAGTTTGAAAGTCTGGCCCATCTGAAGACTGTAAGTGTCTCAATTCATTCTGCATTTACAACTAAAACAAGGAGTACTTCGTCTGATAGTCGAGCTAAAGAAATTTAAGCATTCTAGTTCTCAGATAAATCGTCAAAACTGTAAAGAAACATCATATATGTTATAAATGCCAGATACTATGTTTTCTGACAAACTCTAACTGCAGGTAACCATAATCCTATATGAAGTTCAGAGGTTATATCCACCTGTGATCCAAAAACATCAGTATACATAGAAGAAAGTGCGGACTAGAGATCTCACCCTTCCTGCTGGGGTCGAGATTATACTACCTACACTTATTATTCATCACGATCCTGAACTATGGGGTGAAGATGTAGAAGAGTTCAGACCAGAGAGATTCTGTGAGGGAATATCCAAAGCGGGCAAGAATTGCAAAGTAGCATTCTTTCCGTTTGGATGGGGACCAAGGATCTGTATAGGGCAAAACTTCGCCATTGTTGAAGCTACAATGGCATTGGCTATGATTCTACAGAACTTTTCATTTGATCTATCACAGGCTTTTACACATGCTCCCCACACCATGATGACTCTTCAACCACAACATGGAGCTCCAGTTATGTTACACCGACTCCACTAAAAGTTATTGACAAGATGTTGTATATGTAAATAATAAAATACCATGCAAAAATAATGTGCTGCTGAATGAATTTCTTGGGAAATGTTATGTGGATGCTATTTGTCAAGAAGGTAACCATAATATGTAACAACGAAGTGAATATGCAGTAGTTGTGATTCAATATGTTTCGGACAATATATCATTATTTACCCTGTAAAGTGCACTATTAAGAGAAAATAACACAAGACTCAAGAAAATATTAGGATAAAAGAAAAGAACGATAATGTCATAGCCACTAATTTTCTTTCGAGTTCAAACCAGGCTCGAACTCAAGAAATGAAGTCAAGATGACTTCAGTAACAAGCCTCCACTAGTGGAAAATGGGTTTTTAACCACTTCGCGAGCTTCACTAAAACGACTGCTGTTGGGCTGTAATAAATTTGGGTGCTGTGACCAGCAGTTGTTTTATTCAAATTTGTTTCTGTCACAGTAGTTTTAGAGATGGGTATTTTTGTAAAAACACGGAGCTCCCTAATAGGTTTTGGTAGAGTTCTAAAACCACTGTAAGACAAAGAACTTTCTATAACAAACCTTTTTAAAATTCTATCTGTCCTCCTTTCTCTTATCATTCTAACCTGCTCACTTGCTAGCTGCCCCTCTCTCTTCTCCATTTTTCATATCCTCATTATTGATCCTGAAAGTAAAAAAAAAATCAGAAGTAATCACTTCAATCTTTGCTCCTAAACCCAAACCCCTTTCTCATCTTATTCATCTTCTCCAAAAAGCTCAAATGTAAACTGAAAGATAACAACAACGATTTGTTTGTAATTAAACAAACCCCTTAAATTGCGTATGATTCTTCTTCTACTACTTCTACTTCTTCTTCTTTTTCTCTTGTTTAATTTGGATTTGGTTAGATCTAATTTTCTTGTAAGATTCTAGGATTTTCACCCAAAAAATTAATCCGAATTGGAGACGATTATCGTAAAGACTTTAGGGTTTTATCTGAAATTAGAGATTCTTTGAATCTGAAATTTGTTAGGGATTTTGATTTGTACATGTTTTTTAATGATGTTGTTATACCTATTTTATTTAGGGATTGTTATTTGAATCTGGAATTTATTGGTGATATTGATTTGTTAATGTTTCTTAATGAAGCTTTTATACCAAGAAATAAAACTGGTCGATCTGAATCGATTCAGTATGTTATGGTCTTACCGAGGTAAAATCAACTTCTGGTTTCTGTTTGAGTTACATATATCTTCATATAGTTTTAAACCTTCAATAGTAATTGCTATTCGTTTTTTTTTTCATCTGGTCAATTAGGTTGCACAACGATCAACTGTTAAAGAAGAAATAGAAGGGGTGTGAGTGTTCTTGTGTCCATTTTATTAAGTGTATGATAGAATCTGTTTGTGATTGTAGGTTCTGGATTATATGGATATTCAACTGGAACGACCTAAAGTCTGATGGGGTGAAGCAAAAGTTGGAATGGCCAATTAAAATCAGGAGAAAAAGCTCCATGTGAACAATTAAAATCGGGTTCAAAACTTCTCTTAGAATTTCTAGAATCTGAACCGAGTACTTTGTCGTTCAGAGTGAAGTTCATGTTTTCTTTCTATTGCGTAGATACTGAATGATGAAATACTTTTGCTATGTAGCAGAGGAAGCTAGATGAATGTTAGGATCCTAAACTGGCTAAAAGTTTTTTTTACAATATTGTATCCTAGGTACAAGGCCTTTGTTTTTGTGCTAACCATGACTGACACAGAAACTAAAGAAAATTCTTTGTTAACTTGATTTATTGTCCGAATATGAGCTCAGTTTACATTGTTTGGTATTTTTTGGTTCATGTATAGCATTCCTCTTTGACAACTTAATGTTTTTGTATTCCAGGCATAATTATCTCTTCCAGAGGGGATGGCATCAGTAGATGGGTTAACAACAAGGATGAAGGACCATTATAATATTCTGGTGAGACAGAAATTGGTTCTTGGTACTGGGATTTTGATCCTATATGCTTTTATCCTGCACCTCCATTGAATGTGAACATATTTTGTTTTTACTGCAAGGGATGAATTTCATCCAATAATACTGTATTTCAAAATTGTTCTTGGTTTTGTTGTTGTCATGTTGAAACTCATGTGTTCTTGTTGGACTATTGACGAGTGACGAGATTCCTATGCATTAAAAATGAAATATGTATCATTTTTTCGTTTCTTTCCTTAATTTATCGAGTGCTCTTTTTTCCCCTATCATAAGTCTTGAATTGTGTAACTCAGTGGTCGGTTTCCTTAACTACTCTTCTATAATGTCTCATCTCCGTCGATATCAAATATTAATTCCTTACTGTGGCTGCAGAACATGTGGAAAATCAGTTCATATGTTATTCTTTGAATTTCAGTTGGAGTGGATGCTTGTGTATGTGTTGGTAGTGAAGGTGTCAAGTAGATTCCTCATCCATTTTTCTTTTTGTGTTACTTGATATAGTCTTGGTTTTATTTTCAGCTTAAGGCTGGAGTGATGGAAAAACAACCTGATCATATGTGGATGCAGAGACAAACTTAAAGTTCGTCAACTTTGAAAAGTTTATGAGAAGATCTAAAGAAGTTGACGAACCCTCCATCCATGCTTCTCAATCTGCCAAAGTCTTTAATTTCCCTGATGAACCTAGAAAGCATTGGCTTCTTATTTTAGAATCTCCTAAGAGATCAGGCCTAAATGTGAATGCTTATGAAGATATCCATATGTGTTCAGTGCATCTGCGAATCAAGCTCCACTAATTTCAAAATATGTGGCAAACAACCAGTATTGGGATGAAGATCAGGTAATAACTCTCCACTGAATGCTTGAATTGTTCTTATTTTATCTTCTTTATGTACATGGAGAGCTGAAAACATGGTCGCCTCTTCATGTTATCAGGAAATAAGCCAAAAACAAGGATTTCATAACTGTCATCGAGGTATATATCTTCTTTACAAGTTAACGAACACCACCATTAGCATACTGTAACTGCATTGTTCCCTCTCCTTACTTATATCACCTACTTGAATTATTATTCGCAAGTCAGATTTGTACTTCGTTTCCCTACCCCATATGACCAATTTTGGAGTTTTGGTAAAAGTTTGTTTGCTTTGTCATTTATACTTCGTTTTGGATAAAACTACTAGATAGCACTTGTTAGGCCACTTGTTAGAATACAAACTTGAAGAAAATTATGCGCAATTTATGTTTTTATGAAAAATAGAAAAGGCTTGGTTACTGTATTGTTCATTAGATATTTTCAATCTTAATTATCAATAGGGTAACTTCTCTTGTTCTCCCCCGACAACTATTTACCTTAAGAACTTGCACAGATATGTAATGTTTGTGTTGTTAAAGAAAAATGTGTATGGTCGATAATTTCCTGACATTAATCTTTGTGTTGTAACTGCAGGAGAGATCTTCATGTAAACTTAGCATAAGGGGCGCTCCATACACTTCGCTTGCAAGCATTAGCCCAGGTATTAAATTGCGCATCAGAGTTATTTGGTTCTATCTGCGTATATGTGTTTGTTTATATTTTTGTGCCATCCTTTATGCTTGCATAAGCTTTTCTTTAATCTCAATGGATGGGTTATTCACTTTGGCATCAATCCACGTTGCTTGATGTAAATGACTTTCATGTTGCTTTTAACGTAATACGTTAGTTTAATAGTGCTTGTTGAATTTTTAGTTCCTTCTACTAGCACTTGTCTGCGAGAGGTCAAGAACTTTTTGTTTAGATCAACAAGCACTTGTTTGTTCCCACTTCCTTCAATTTTAACAAGTCTTGACCACTTATGGGAGTCCGTAGTGCTTGTATCTTCTGGCACAGATACAATGGTGTTGATATTGAAGAGGTCAAGAAATTTTTTAGGACATACTATGATGTTAGAACTTTGTTTCCTTTTTTAAAAGAAGTAAGAACTTCGTTATTAAATTTCTAACGCCGAACTTATTTTGCTGCAGTGTACTATTCCGATCAGTTGGGCAGCTCAGTTCATCTTTTTGCTGGTTTTAGCTTCTTCTTTTTGCGTTGTAGGTTGAGTTCCATGGATTGTGTAAGAAAATTCATCTTTCAGAATGCTTATACTAGTAGTTCTACTTATAACTTATAATTGTGAATTCACTATTCAGTACTTGTGTAGAGTTTGTTGGGGGTTTTTAACTGAAGTGTCAGCTTGGTTCAAATGTAAATCGAGATATTGCTGTAAAAAATTTCAAATTTAAATTGAATCGTGGAATTTTGATATCAAATGAGCTCCTATTAAAATTTCAGTTTAATGAGTTTCAAATTTTATGTCATTTAGGATAAGTCAGACGAATCAGATTTTCTAATAGGTTCAGTCAGAAATACCAGTAAGACTGGCATCCAGACGAATCTGATTCTCTGAAAATATTCATCACAGTTAAACAACTACCGAAAACTAGTGATTATCTATTATTCTTTCTAATTTGAAAATATTAAACTACTGTGTTTGACAGTGTTATCGATCCACTGTCAATGGAAGTTGTTTTTCTAAAGATTTCAATGTGTGTGAGACACAGTCGTTTTGGGAAAAACCACTTCAATATTACAACTGATGAACACAGTCGTTTTTAGTGATATTAACTCTTTTCCTGTCAGTGGTTTAACTTCCATTTTCCACTAGTGCTCTGTATTTTGTACATGGTAATCAATGTTGAAAGTTGTTTTTCTTTTCCACATACGAACATGATAGAAAAGAAAGCTGAAACAAAAGAGAGGATTTACATGGTTCATACCGTGTCTTCTAACGCCAGTCCCAAGATCTTCACCTCTTAGCCCTAGGCCATTGAATAGTTCACCACGAGTTCTCCATCAAACCCAAAATTCTGGAATTTCAAAAAACACTCTACCTTTTGGTTTCCCATCCACAACAACCAATAAAATCTCATTATAACAAAATGCATAAACTAATACAATCACTTACACTGTAAAGATCATTCTCTATTTCATCAGGGTTAGGCGAGAAAGCACTATTTACATGCACAAACTGTCAAGTAAAACAAAACCCCAATTATACTACAAGAAAATGTGTCATCAGCGACCAAATGTTATCGTCGCAAAAAATTAATTTCGTCGCTGATATATTTTGCCGACGACTTTATTCCGTCGCAAGGTTGGTCGGTAATAGTGCGTCGCTGAATGGTATCAGCGACTCAAATATTTGTTTCGTCGCTAGAAGTTTATTGGCGACAAAATCAAATTATGTTGCTGAAAAACAAATTTAACGACAATAAAGTACAGTGTCGCAATATAAAATTAACAGCGATGATACATTTTATCGCAGATTGTTTTCCTTATGCAACAAAATTCCAGTTTTGTCGGTAAATCAAATCTTACTGCGACCTAATATTTTGTAGCCAAAATTGACAAGCGGGGACGTAAATTACGTTGCATATTTTTAATGAATCCAACTTTAGTTGATACAAAAAAAAGATTCTAAAATGCAAAGATGATTGAAACTAAATACACATTAATATTGCAGTTAAAAGATGAATTCAAATATACATTATTATCCCAAAACCACATTCAGTATATCAAATCTTTTGAATGCTAGATAGTATTCTGGATACCAGAAAGGGGTTTACAAGTGGATATCAATAATCACTCAAAACGAATAGAATATCAAAAATGCCGAAGAACGAATATTTATTCTCCGTACAAAACTCCAAATAGCCACAGCAATAATATATTCATCCGCCAGTCCATGTTCTTTCTTGTCGCCTTAATTCGCTTACTGCCGCTGAACATTCTTCCTAGACTAAAAGAGATGGGTCGCCATAGGTTATATAGCAATAAACTTCCACAGTTCCACACCAATATACTACAATCCAGAAGAAAAAGCAACTGACTTTGCCTAATGACTGCATTAAGAGGTGAATTTTATCGAAAGCTGTATGGAGTATGGGAACACCGTACAAAAATGGTTAGAAGAATCGGCATACCTAACATTTCATTCAATATAATATGAGGTAAACGATGTAAATAAAAATCATTAAATACTCTCCCCGCTTGTTGATAATAGCCTGTATACAAACACTGCCATTCAAACATTTCACAAACCAAAATAACAATAATAAAAAAACAAATACTGTAAAGACAAAATTTTAAACTTCATAACCATGATTATCAAACAAACGAACACTTGCTTGAAGACTTACGAATTAATTGACCACCAAACTAACATAATTGAACGAGAATAAAATTACATAGACCGCCGATTCCATGACAGTCAATTCTCTTATGATGAAAACGAGTTTCCCTTGCTTCTTTATTTATCTTCTCCTATTTTCTTCTTCTATGTTCCGTTTCATATCTCCTAGTTGGAACAAATCAGATCAAAAGCGATTTACATATTGTAGTTCAAAATCCTAAGCTCAGAAAATCATAATCAGACGAACTAATTTACAAAGATCTTACTATTACGAGATCCAATTATTCTGCCTTCTATGTAAATCAAAAAATTTACAGATCAAACTAGAGATTCTCTTGGCGAATAAAAGAAATAAAAATGACCAGAGTAAAGGGAGAAGTTAGGAAAGTTTGCTAATAAAAATGAGAGGAGCGGTTTCTTAATTTTGTTTAACTTAATCTTTCGATGGATCGTGTCATGTAAGTTATAATAACTAAACCTTTGCAGAAGTCCACGTAGCTACAGCTCATTCTTTCGTAACCATAAACCCAAACTAGTCCAAAGACTCGAAAGAGTCCAAGTCCAAACATCATCCGTGTAGTTATTACGTATATAACAAAAATTAAAAAGTATTAAACAGTAGTCACCGATCAAAGCTAATATATTTGAAATGAACAGTATACCTGGTCTTTATAAATAAATATTACACCTGAGAATGGAAAGAATGCCAAACGAGTAAAATCCGTAATGATATGCATAGCAAAATGTGCTGATTACTTGTTAATTAATGCAAATCTAACTCATCACCAAAGGCACCACCATTTGGCGACCTATATGGGGTACTTCCCTATAATTTCCTTTTAACGACCCAAAATATCATCGCTAAAATATTGTATCAGCGATAGTATCGATTTAGGTCGCTGTTTATCTGAATTAGCTACAACATCAAATTTGGTCGCTATTTTTATGATTTAGCGACCATCTTAGCTACAATTTTTCAACCATGTTGCAGAAACTATTATTCTACGACCATAATTTTATTTGTCGCTGTCTATTAAATATAGCGACGAAATCTCATACGTCGCTTAGAATTTGGTCGCTGATGGCATGTTTTCTTGTAGTGTTACTCTCTGCTAAAATTCAGTTCCAATTCCAAGTAGTGAACTATCAACGTTTTCAAGGACATAAAAAAGACAAGAAAGAAAGAAAACTTACAAGTGTATCTCGGTGAAGTTGTCTACGAAGAAAATCAATTACCTTCACAAATTATTATCAGTTCCTGCTATCTGATAACAATCCACAAATCATGCATGTTAACAAGCAGCACTCTATCAATAAAGGGTGACTGGTGACGGTGACCACAACTAGTGGAGGGGACAATTACCCGCCCCCCCCCCTCTCCCCAACTAGCATATGCTGGATCGAACCCTTTTTTATCCTAGTATAATCTAATCCAAGTAATACCATGAACTATGTTGACCTTGGGGGCCTAGTGAGGACAATTGCCCCCATAACCTTAACGGGATCCATTCTACTTCCCACTTATATCAAATCTTGAGCCAAATTACTCAAATCCAGGTTTTAGAAAAGAACCCCGAGTTATAATCTAATCCAACTAACAGAATGACCTGTCCTGCAATATACCTTGAACTTGGCTTGTTTAAGTATTGGAGCATCACCAGTTGCCCTAAGATGAACTACAACTGAGGGGAAAAAACAGAAAATTTACATTCGTGATAAACCTAAACACAAAAAAGAAAGAAACCCACGGATGAATTATTTCGTGGAGAACTTTTACCTTTACGTGATGAATTTGGTGATTCTGTAGCCATGAATTGTGTTCTGAGAGTCTTGGGGAACAGAGGAGAGGAACAAGAAGTTCAATGGAGAGTTAAAGACAAGTTGGTTATGAATATATCTCAAGCGTGTTTTGCTTTGAACTCATTCTTTTTCTTAACAAATCTTATTCATGAACTTTCAAAATTACAAATAAAAGTGGAACAGAAAAACAAGCACACCGCAAACAAAGAACGGAAACACAAACACATCATAAGCAAATTAAGGTCATTGCTTGCAGATTGATGTGGATGATGCTGCCGGCAATTAAATTGGGGAATCATCACCATCATTAATTATCACCATCAGAGAACCGACTGCCTTTACTCAAGAGGAAGTTCGACAACCTCGTACTGATAGCCGTAGCCATTGTGGGCAGTAAAAAGGCCATCGTTCTTTTCAGAAACTTTTGTACTCCCATTTTTCAAGACGTCACGCTGAGTGTAAGAGTATGGTACGTCGCACGAACACCGTGTTGCCATCAGACTCGCCTTCAATATAGTCATAGGTGGCACAATGATAGTTCTCACAGACCCCACTTCCTGGCTTTTTGTCTGCGTCTCCCCCCAGTCCCAAGATCCAGAAACCTCAGTGGAAATCGTAAAGCTAGCTTCAGATACCAATGGGACACTAGCAGCAATACTCATCTCGACACCCACTTTCAACCCGACACTGTTACTCCAATTGGTTGTATCAGAAACTGTTGTCTTGAGATTTATTTCTGACGTTAAGGGATGTCGAGTTCTGTTGATAGAATCATCAGTAATAAGTGCAACAGTTTTCTCATCGTAACGCCTTCCATCAGTAAAGTGATATCTGACGTTATCGATTTTCCTTGAGATAACGGGCTCCTCAATCTCCATGGTACTCCAATCGTCGGGCCACGTATTAAGTGTGGCGAGGCAGTTCTCGTGTCTATTGCAGTACTTTCCATTCTCCAAACATTTCATGATAATGCGGTTGTCACCAAGTTTCGTGGGTAAAAATACGGTGTTGCAGTCATGGACTGTGGTGGAAGCCTGCTTTAACAATACCCAAGAACTATCAGCCATGTACTTCCAATATGTGCCAAGGTGAGCTGTACTCTTCAGACGGATGCCTCCATTGCGACATGGAGACACCTCATAGTCAAAAGATGAGGAATTATCGGCGTTGTGATTGAAGTCCATAGACCCGTCGGCGTTGGCCTTTAGGTGGTTTTCGTTGTTCCCTTGATCCTTATAAGGTCGGGCAACATAACGACAGACTCCCAGTCAATGAAGGTGCACACATCAGCAGTCCTGTCATCAGATTGCAGTTTAGGCTTTAAAGTCAAGCAACCGAGATACTCATGGCTATTAGCGGTACCATTATACCTCCTAACGTAGTTGCCGGTATTTACATGGCGAAGCTAAACATTACAGCTTTCGATGTGTAATACCACAACCATTTCAGGTTCGAAGAGCGTGAAATGTTTGTCGGACTGATTCTCCTCAGGTTTGTCTGCCGTGGCAGTGACCCATTTTTCGGGCACACCGGAATTTTCCCAGTACTTGTTGTTCTGCAAAGACCGGATATGGACGAGTCCATTTCCAGTGGTAGCTGGCACCACCTCAAATCTCGTCTCTAGCCCGAAACTGTATTCTCCCTCGAACCTGAGGGCATTAGGTAACTTTGGGTACTCTTTGTCGAAGTGCAAGTATTTATTGTTATCTTGTGATTGGAATATGACATACTTGGGGAGTTTTCTTTCCAGCAACTTTCTTCTTTTTTGTGTAATAATATCCATCAACTCTGTATCGGTGAAAGGAGTTTCTGCTGCTGTTGCTTCAATTTCTCTCTGACTCTCAAAGTAACAATTTATTTCTGGTTTTTCTTTTCTTTCTTGGTTGTACGTTTCTTTGCATGCAAATCATGCCGTATTTATCCATTTTAGTTTGATCTACATATCTCTTCGAACATTGGATATGTAATTCATGATCTGTGTATACAAAAACACCCAAACTTTATTATTAATAGTTGGTACGACATAATAATTAGCTACTGAGCACGTCGCACGTCCTTTTTTTATCATTATTAGAAATAATTGAAGAAATTCCACATAAAATGTTCAGTTAAGGGGCCATAATGGGTGGTTAGCTGTTGAATTGCGGGACTAACTACATGCTTTGTTTGTACGTTTCAGGAGATTAAAACGGGCCGGCACAGCCCATTAATAGGCAACCCCCGTTCTACGTGCCATGTTGTGCCGTGTCAGATATTAAGCCGTGCCGTGTTGTGTCGTGCTCGAAGCCGTGTTATGTCGTGCTGTCCATGGCATACTTATTTTACATTAATATTTTCAACAAACTTAAATATTACGTGTGTTGTCATTAAACTAATTTGACATAACGAGTAGAATGTCAAAAATGGTTAGAATACATACTCTCTTGTGAAATATATCAGGAAAAAAAATTGTATAATACCGTGTTGTGTAGTGTTTTATACACGATATGATGTGCTTTCCTAATGGCGTGTACCGTGTTGTGATGTGCATTTCCGTGCCACGTGGTGTTACGCCATTGTGCCAGTTAACCTGGCCCAGCACATCACATCAAGCTAACGTGTTGTGTCGTGGTGGACTAACTCGCATGCTGGGCGGTGCTTATGCGGGCGCGATCCAACTTACACCTCTCGTTTTAGGACTACGTGATTATTTTTCTGTCTTCATTAGACATGGCAAGTTGTATAATTTTATAAGTATTTAATGTTGTTTGAAATTAGCCTTAGGATTAGGATATTGGTGATGACTGCAAAAATAAAATCTAATAAAATAAGAAGGTGGCTTTATCCTGTAAACCTAAGAAATTAAGGTCCAGTTACTCTATGTAGTCCCCAAAAGAAGAGGCATTTCCAAAAAAATGCGTTGCCCAAGGGACCGTAAATCAGGCGCTCGCTATCCCAAGATCACCATTAAGCAGGAAACCTAGTAAAGGAGGCCTCTAGCATTTCCCATGCCGTGGCACCATTACTGGCTGCTTCCTCACGATTACTGCCTGCTTCTATTGAACCAGTGGCCGTGATCTCTCCCCAAGTCTTTACGTAGTTGCTCGTTGGGACTATTTACTTGCATGATTCAACCATTTCAGATGTATTAGTCTAACTATGGCCCTGGCCTTTGTGGAACTTTACGAGCTACAACTCTTATTTACACATAACACACATGCACCTGCAAGCAGTAGACAGACAACAACGAAAGAAAGAAACCTCTCCATCGAATTATCTCTACTAATTTCTTACTCGGCATCAGAAGCCAATATTCACTCTTCTACTTCAAATGTCTACCTAAACACCATTAGTTCTCCATCCTCTTCTGTTGATAATAAGAATGGCGACTGTAAGTTCACACATGTTTTAAACTGTTAGTTGCTCAACCACTGTGATGATTTATTCAAGAGGGTTTCTACAAGTACTTCATCTGATAGTCAAACTAAAGAAATTTAACTGTTCGCCTAAACTGGTAAGAAACATCAGATATGTTTTTGTCCTCTGACTAACTCTAACTGCAGGTAACCATGATACTTTATGAAGTTCAGAGGTTATCCACCTGTGATCCAACAATATCGGTTTACATACAAGAAAGTACAGATTAGAGATCTCAGTCTTCCTGCTGAGGTCGAGAGTATACTACCAACACTCGTCATTCATCATGATCCTGAATTATGGGGTGAAAATATAGAAGAATTCAGACCAGATAGATTCTCTGAGGGAATATCAAAAGCGGGCAAGAATGGTAAAGTAGCATTCTTTCCGATTGGATGTGGACCAAGGATCTGTATAGGGCAAAAATATGCCATTGTTGAAGCTAAGATGGCAATGGTTATGATCCTACAGAACTTCGCATTTGATCTGTCACAGGCTTATACAAATGCTCCGCACATGGAGCTCCAGTCATGTTACACCGACTCCACTAAAAGTTAATGACTTAAGATGTTGTATTTATAATACATAACAAAATACCATGCGAGAATAATGTGCTGCTGAATGAATTTCTCAGGAAATGTTATGTGGATCCTATTTGTCAAGAAGGTAAACATAATATGTAACACCGAAGTGAATATGCAGTAGTTGTGATTCAGTATGTTTCAGACACTAAATCATTATTTACCCCGTAAAGTGCACAAGAATCAGGAAAATATTAGGATAAAAGAAAAGAGCAATGAACTCAAGAAATGAAGTCAAGATGACTAAAATAACAAGCCTCTGTATTTTGTACATGGTAATCAATGTTGAAAGTTATTCTTCTTTTCCACATACGAACAAGATAGAAAAGAAAGCTGAAACAAAAGAGAGGATTTACATGGTTCATACTGTGTTTGTAACGCCAATCCCAAGATCTTCACCTCTTAGCCCCAGGCCATTGAGCAAGCATAGTTCACCACCAGTTTTCCATCAAACCCAAAATTCTGCAATTTCAAAAAAACACTCTACCTTTTGGTTTCCCATCCATAACCAATAAAATCTCATAGAAACGAAATGCATAAAGTAGTGCAATCACTTACATTGTAAAGATCATTCACTAATTCGTCAGGGTTAGGCGAAAAAGCGCTATTTACATACACAAACTGCCAAGTAAAACAAAACCCAATTACTCTCCGCTAAAACCAATTCCAATTCTAAATAATGAATTATGGACGTTTTCAAGAACATGAAAGACAAGAAATATAAAGAAAACTTACTAGTGTATCTCGGTGAAGTTGTCTACGAAGAAAATCAATTACTTTAGCAAATTTATCAGTTCCTGCTATCTGATAACAATCCAAGAATCATACATGTTAACAAGCAGAACTCCATGAATAAAGGATGACCACAACTTCAATTCTAGGGGACCCCTCTCCGCAATTAGCATGTGCTGGATCGAACCCTTTATTATCCTCCTAGTATAATCTAATCCAAGTAACTATGTTGATCTTGGGGTAGTGAGGGTGATTCCCCCCTTAACTTAAACTGGATCAATTCGACTCCAACATTTATCAAATCTTGAGCCAAATGACTAAGCTCAAATCTAGGTTTTTGAAAAGAAGTTATAAACTAATCTATTCCAACTAACACAATAACCTGTGCTGACATTGGGATTGAGGGCAATCGCCACCCATAACCTAAGTTGGATCAACTCTACTCCAAATCACATCAAACTTTGAATCAAAACTTAGGGTTTTAACAAGAATTCAAGTTATAATCCAGTCCAACTAATGCCATGAACTCTGATCCCATGGGAATTTGGGGCAATTGACCGTAACACAGTGTATGCTAAATCAATTCTACTCGAAATTATATCAAATTTTGAATCGAACATAGGATTTTAAGACGAACCCATTATGCAGAAAGTGATAAATATGATGATACCTTGAACTTTGCTTGTTTAAGTATTGGAGCATCACCAGTTGCCCTAAGATGAACCACAACTGAAAGAAGAAAAAAAACAAAAAAAAAATTGACATTCAAAAATCAATCGAAACACGAAAAAGAAAGAAACCCATGAAATATTTGCGATCGAATTGATGGATATTGTGGAGAAATTTTACCTTTACGAGACGAATTTGGTGATTCTGTAGCCATCAATTGTTTTCTGAGAGGTTTTGGGAACAGAGGAGAGGAGACAAGAGAGAACTTGTTCAATGAAGTTTTAGAGTGTTGGTTAGGAACACAGCTCAAGCGTGTTTTGCTTTTATATAAGAAAGTGATATTTCAACCCAAAATTTTACTATTTCATCCCGGTTATGGATTGTCCATCACTCTTCAAGTTAACAAGGTCTATGAATAAATATCTGTCAACGGATAAATATCCGCCGGATATTAGACAATCCGATAAGGTTAAGGTTAAGAATTATCGGATATCCGATATCCGTTAACATCCGGCGGATATCAAAAATACAAACCGATATCGTTAACGTTAATCTATCGGATAACGGATATTTATCCGTTAAAATCCGATAACGCCTGTCACAGAAGCAAATGCAGAAATGCTGAAAATTTAGGTTGTTCTTCAAGTTTTTTGACAGTCTTTTTTGTTCAGGTAAGAAATACAAACCACACAAACACCTCAGTCACATCACACATGAAAAAACAAACAACAACAGAGTCTGCAACTACAAACAAAAAACCACACTCAAACAGGCTAGATCTTCTTTGCTGGTTTCATTTTGCATCAACTTCAGTCGACGACTTCCATATCTGCATTCACAAAGAATATTGTTACAATTCTCATCTAATATGGTATCTCATCTAATATTAATATTGTTACAGTTCTAATATGGAAAAGAATTAAGTAAAGGAAAAGAAACGAAGATTTACCTGCATCAAAGAAGTCTGGCAGCCAATTACTTAAGCATAGCAATGCTTGGACTAAATCTGGACTTAGTGAAGTTCTATGAGTTGTTAGGACCCTTCCACCATCGCTGAACATGGACTCTGACGCCACACTAGTCACTGGCACAGCCAATACATCTCTTGCTATCTTTGCCAGAGTTGGATACTTACAACCATTCATCTTCCACCAAACCAATATATCAAAGTTCATTTCATCTTGAGCTGTTAGAGTTGGAAGAATTGGTTCTGCTAAGTATGTCTCTAACTCAGATTTCTGAACATCATCTTCATCATTTTCCAACACAAAACTAGCATAATATGTGCTAGATGCACCTGAGCTTCTTACATTCATGCGAGCGACAGAGTTTCTAAAAAAAGCAGGAGCTGCAGTGTTGTTTTTAGATTCATATGCATTGTAAACTTTGAACAAGTTTGTTTTGAATTTCTCATAAAGTTCTGCAGCTTTAGCATCTCCAAACATTCTTTTATATGTGTACCTAACCCATTTTGCCTTATACCTAGGATCTAAAACCACTCCAATGCTCATAATCAAGTTACTCTCACTCCAATATCCATTAAACTTTTCTCTCATTTTCGACCTCATTTCTTTGATATAAAAAAACTCACTATCTTCCCAAATGTTGATGCATTTGTTAATTTCATAAACCCCATTATAATACAGATTTGCAGTTGGATACTTAATCCCTGCAAACTGAGTTGAAACAGTATTAAAAACCTCTAAACATTTACATATTTCTATTCCTTGTTCCCACTGCTGTTTAGATGGTAGAATATCGAAATCAGAATCAAACTCACTAAGTCTTTCAAAACCTTCTTGCAGTTTAATTGCATTCTTAAGCATCATGAAAGTGGAGTTCCACCTTGTGTCCACATCTAAACTAACTTCTCCAGACAATCTACATTGTGCCAATGCTATATCAAACTTTTCTTTCCTAGCTTGTGAAGACTTTACATATTTAACACAATCTCTAATAGCATCTATAAACTCAGCAGCTACTTTCATGCCATACAATACAATCAAATGCAGTATGTGGTTGCTACACCTCATGTGAAACATTTTTCCTCCAAGCAACAAACAATTTTTACCATCTAGCCAAGTGATAAGATTTCTCATCATAACACCATTAGCTGGAGCATTATCAGCAGTCAAAGCGAAAAATTTCCTATCTATGTTCCATTCCAAAGTGCAATTTTTGATAAAATCTGAGAGAGCATCTCCTGTATGTGGTGACGGCACTACAATGTAAGCTAAGGTTTTGGCTTTCAAATTCCACTCATCATCTATAAAATGACATGTAACACAACAATAACCATCTTTAGTGTATTTGGCAGTCCACATATCAGTTGTAAGACTACATTTGGAAGTCAATTTCTCTAATTGTAGTAACAATTCATCTTTCATTTCAGCATAACACCTCATAACATCTGCTCTACTTGTATTCCTACATGGCATTTTAGCAGCAGGGTTTAAAGCCTTAACAAACTCTCTAAAGTAGAAATGCTCAACCATGTTGAGAGGGTAATCATGCTTAGCAATCATTCTAGCAAGGAAATCTCTCATAACAATAGGATCATACTTCCAATTAAGTAATTTAACTTGGTTATTACCTCCTTTTTTAAATGCAGTGCTAATCTTCCTCTGGCCCGTCTTGTTTTCAGGCTTCTCAAGGAAGGTTTTTAGTTCCTTGTTCACTCTGAGCAGGTACTAACCTTTTACAATGATGACATTCACCCATAAGTACAGCTTCATCCTCATTTGTCTTCCCTTTTACAGGTTGTACAATGATTCTCCTAGTGAATTCATCCCATGCCAGTGACCTTGTTGTACGCAATTTCTTCAACAAAGCAACAACAAGTGGATGATTTTCATCCGCTACTTCTGCTAATATCTTACTTGAAGATGGTGTTGAACTTGAAGCAATTGTTGAATATTCAACACTTTGATCTTCTTGTTCTGGTTGTTCGGAATTTGGTTGACTGCCTGAAGTTCCAACTCTGTTGGATGCTTTATGACTTTCAGACATTCTGAGAACAACAACATGAATAAAGTATTAGTAAAACACACTTGCTGAATAAATCATCATATCATTCTCATATGTCAAAATACAAAGAAATCATAAATCTAATTAGTTAAGTAGTAAAGCAAGTCATGTACAGTGACAAACCTTAAATATACAGCAGCAATAGCAGCAACAACCAACTTAAAGAATGAGTGAACTCCAAGAAGACCTGAAATTTGCAGCTGAAACTCAAAACCTAATCACAAAAGCAAGAAAAAAAGAATGAATTTAGTATTGAAGAAACCAATATTTATTCCACATTTTAAAGCCCCCTTCTAATCAATCAATCAAGTCAAATCAAAAAACCTCAAGAACAGTGGAATCAACTATTTGAGAAATGAAAGATAAAGAAACCTTAATTTCTAATTGCTAGTCATGTTCTGATGTTCCTTCACAAATCACCATGGAAAAAGAACATCCCATTTAGAAAGTATAATCTTCATCTTTTCATGAACAGTTTGTCTTAAAGAATTTCTAAGAGAAACCACACTGAACTTAGAAGATCAAACACACAGCCAACATCACAGATGAGAAGATTCTTTGGTGAGAGAAGCTGTAACATAAATCATCATAATTCATTTCTTAACAACAACAAGAAACCAACTGCAACCCCATGACCCTTTTTCTCATATAAACCAGATTTAGTGAATTCAGAAACCAATTTCCTATACAAACTTGATAATTTTTTAGTAACCCTTATTTTATCTGGAAAAAATTGATTTTCAGAATCTCAAAAATTAAAAACATAGAAACATTCATGACTTCCTTAGGGCTTAGGGTTTCGATTAGATTAGAAGAACATCAAAATTAAACATCAAAATATGCAGTCGATTTGGGGGAAAAAATGAAACCTAACTTTGAACATCAAAATTAAACATCGACTTACTTCTGTGAGAGTTTCTGATGATGACTGATCATCACACTTCTTCTCTGATGAGAGTCACTTCCTTCTCAACTTCTCGAATCACACTTCTTCTCTGAATCTCTGATGATGGTGAAAAACGCTCCTCCTCTACTAGAGTCTAGAGTCGAATCGAATAGAGAAGTCGAAGATAGATTAGATTAATTAGGTTATCCCTGTCGGCAGCATATATCTAGGGGTAGGAAATTACAAGTACACCCCTAGACTATCGGATATTAACCTAACGGAAAGGCCTATTCCAATATCGTTATCATTAAGAGAAAATATCCGATAAAATATCCGATTCCGATATCCGGTATTCGATATGTCGGATAAAATCCTATAGGATGTCGGATTTCGGAAATGGATATCGGATATCGGTTATCCGTTGCCAGCCCTAAATTTAAAAAGAAACTGCCGAGCCTTCCGGAAGATATTATCATGGATATACTTTTGAAGTTACCAGTGAAATCTATCTCTCGTTTCAAGTGTGTATACAAACTTTGGCATGAACAGTTCAAAAGCACCATGTTCATTGAGAAGCACCTTCAACATGTTATTCAAAACAACAAGTTCAGCGTCCTACTTGGTTCCGATATTGATTTTTATACCATAGAATTTGATGGAATGTCCTCAGCTAACCATATAGCTATTCAAACTAAACTTCCAAGTAACACGTGTGTAAATGATCATCTACTTAGTGTGTCTTGTGATGGTCTAATAGTTAGAAAATGGTTTTCTGGTGAATGCTTCCACACCTTGATCGTGTAGATAGCAGATATATTTATATGCAATGTAAATCTCAATCAGTTACAATGTGCTTAACAACCTAAAGAGATTACACGCCATTATTGTAAGCTACTGACTTTGACAGAATACTTGGTCAGGGTCTTAGGTATTGAGGCTTAATAGGCAAGTCTTATGGAGTCTTGCTAACACTCCCCCTCAAGTTGTATTGTAGCTCGCGAATTTGCAACTTGCTTATTAGTATATGAAACCTTGGCGGCAGTAATCCCTTAGTGAAAATGTCTGCAATCTGATCTTTGGAACTAATGAACCTGACTTGAAGTTGCTTGGATGCTACACGCTCACGAACAAAGTGGTAGTCTACTTCTATGTGCTTGGTACGAGCATGAAACAAGGGATTTGAGGTTAAATACGTTGCACCCAAATTGTCACACCAAAGTATAGGTGGCGAGGTTAGAACACCAAGTTCTTGAAGTAATGATTGGATCCAGATTATTTCCGAAGTGGCAATAGCAATGCCACGGTATTCTGCTTCCGTGCTGGACTTGGAGACCGTCTTCTGCTTTCTTGCACTCCAGGAAACCAGGTTGCCCCCAAAGTAGACACAGTAGCCACTGGTAGAGCGTCTGTCATCAAGACAGCCAGCCCTATCCGCATCAGAATAGGCTTGTAAGGAAATATCACATGACGGTCGGAGATGCAGTCCATACTCAACTGTGTTTTTGAGATATAGAATGATTCGCACCAGTTCCCAGTGCTCATCATAAGGGTCATGCATATACTGACAGACCTTGTTCACCGCAACCGAGATGTCCGGTCTTGTCAAATGCAAATACTGCAGCGCACCCACAACGCTGCGATATAAGCTCGAGTCATGAAATTTACTTGTACCTTGCTTCTGGATTTTAACATTTGCAGCCAATGGTGTGTTGAATGGTTTAACCCCATCCATCTTTGTCTTCCGTAGAAGATCCGTGACATACTTACGTTGGGTGAGAATCAGCTCATCACCACGCCTGAGCACTTCCACTCCCAGAAAGAATGATAAATCACCCAAGTCTTTAAGTGCAAAGACTGCACTGAGATCAGCAATTAATGCAGAAATTTCATCTGCATGAGATCCTGTAACAATTATGTCATCTACATAAACCAGAACATATAGAATTGACCGTGATGATTGGCGAATAAAAAGTGAGCTGTCCGCAATGGACCCCTTGAAGCCCAAATGAATTAGATAGGTGTTGAGCTTCGAAAACCAGGCCCTAGGCGCCTGTTTGAGGCTATAAAGAGATTTGTGCAACTTGCAGACATGTGTGGGATAGTTTGCATCTACATACCCTTGAGGCTGCTGCATGTATACATCCTCCTCCAATGTGCCATGCAAAAACGCATTTTCAACATCCAACTGCTTGATTGGCCAGTGATGCATAACCGCAATAGATAGCACAAGACGGATGGTGCATGGTTTAAACACTGGGGAAAAGGTTTCCCTATAATCGATGCCCTATTGTTGGTTGTATCCTTTGGCCACCAGTCGTGCCTTCTTTTTGTTGATAGAACCATCTGGGTTCTGTTTGATTCTGTAAACCCATTTGGATCCCACAACATTCATACCTTGCTCATATTTGACAAGAGAGTAAGTCCCATTCCGAATCAGTGCATTAATTTGAACATCCATTGCCTCCCTCCAATCTGGATCTTTATGTGCAGCTGAAAAGCAGGTTGGTTCCATGAAGGCTGCATCAGGCAAGGCATGTTTGGAGGAAATGAGACAAAGCTTCTGAATTGGCTTGTGGATGCCAGATTTCGCACGAGTCATCATTGGGTGCACATGGCCTCCACTGTGGTTCTCCTCAGAAGCAAGAGCAGTTGTAATTGGCAATGTGGATTCATTAGGAGAAGATGGATTTGAATGAGATGCAGCAGTCGATGATAAATCCAGCTCAATGTCAGGTGTATCAGCAGAGACAGAGGATGTAGCCTGAAGTGGTGCAACTTATGGAATTTGCTGAGCAGGCAGCTGTTGATGATTGGCACCCTGTTGGACAGACACACTACTATTGCGAAAAGGATGCTTAAAGAAAATACCTGTGCTAGAATGCACTATACCTGGATTTGGCATCGGAGACTGCTGCTTGAGGGATACAAATGGGAATGTGTTTTCTTCAAATCTAACATGCCTAGAAATATATATCCTGTTTGTTTCTCTGTGTAAGCACATGTAACCCTTATGAGCATTACTGTAACCGATAAAGACACAAGCAAGTGACCTAGGTTCTAGTTTGTCACTGTTATATTGTCTTAAGCATGGATATGCCAAGCATCCAAAGACCTTTAGAAAGGAATGATTAGGTGGCCTGTTGAATAAAAGTTCAAGTGGTGTTTTTGATTCTGACCGTGATTTTGGCAGTCTGTTAATGAGATAGCATGCAGTAAGAAAGGCATCTGCCCAGAATGATTTAGGCATATGTGCATGAAAAAGTAGAGCCAAAACAGACTCTGTGACATGTCTGATTCGCGCTCAGCCAGTCCATTTTTAGGAGACGTGTGAGGACATGAAAAGCGATGCTGGATGCCTGAGTCATTTAGATAAGAAGTGAACTTTTTGTATTCTAAAGCATTATTTGACTGAAAGATTTTTATTTTATTGTCTGTAAGGTTTTCAACTTGCTTCCTAAATAGAATAAATGTTTGCAAAGCATCAGAACGCTTTACTAGCGGAAAAATCCATGTATAATGTGAACATACATCCATAAACAAGATATAATAGCGAAAACCAGTTCTTGACAAAGAAGGATAGACCCAAATATCTGAGACAACTAAGCTCAATGGTTTATTATAAGCAGTGTTACTAAATGAGAAGGATAACTTCTTGATTTTACTCACATGGCAAGAGTGACAGAACTAAAATTTTTTATTGCTAACTGGAAGAGAAAACTGATGACAAATTTTTGACACATTGCTAAGCATAGGATGACCTAAACGCTGATTCCATGTTGGAAGAGTTGAGGAAACCATTGCGGTTGGTTTTATTGAACACTTTGGCAAACTTACTCCATCAAACACATACAACCCATTTCTATTGATCCCTTTTAGCAGCAGACTCCCCGTGCGCTTGTCCTTTACAACAACAAAAAAACAGAGTGAAACTCAAAGAAGACATTGTTGTCTTTACAAAATTGTGAAACAGATAGGAAATTATTTTTAATCTGAGGAACATGATAGATATTGTTCAACAAAAAGATACGTGAGTTTAGTGTAAAGGAACCATTACCAACGCTCGAAATATCCAGTGCATTACCATGTCCCACATGAACTTGCTCAGTACCATGGCATTCATGAGGAATGGACAAGTTGCGCATGTCAGCTGTAAGGTGGTGAGTTGCTTCTGTGTCTGTCACCCATTCATTGTTTAGATGACCACCAGAGAGTGCAACATAGGCAGCAGGAGAACGATTGGAGTTGTTACTGGATTTCTCATAACGAAACCAACATTTGTCTCCCATATGTCCTTTCTTCTTACAAATCTGGCACTTCTCTACAGTCTGTTGATTGCGTTGAAACTGCTGCAATCGATTGCTTGATGAGTTGTTGTTATACTGATACACCTGATTGTTAAATCTCCTTGGATCTCCTCTACTGGATGACCCTGCGTGGGTTGCAGCCACATTTGCAACTGGGGTCTGTAATAAAGATAACTGCTGCTTCTGACGCATCTCAAAGGTAACTAGATGAGAGTAGAAGGTGTCGATATCCATGTCATCTACAGTGCTTAATGCTGTGACAATGGTATCATAACTCTGATTGAGGCCATTACTAATGGCTTGTTTTTTTCATTTGTTGTAACATCGCAGCCAGACTCTGCTAACTAAGTGATGGACTCATTTATGTGTCTATATTAGTCTCAATTCTCTGTAATATTAGTACTCGATTTTGTTTACTTTGATATTTTATGTCTTTGTAGGTGTTTTTTTGGAGAAATAAGGTTTTGCGGCGAGATTAGCTAAATATGGCTGGCCTGGTACCTTCATATATCAGCAGCAATTATTATGCTGGCCTGGTATTTCATATATATCGTTTGACCGGGCAGGGAGGTGTGACGGACAGAATGACCGATGGCCAGACTTGGTCAATGTTCTGATTTGGAATACGATGGTGCTGGAAAGGATGATATGGCACGCTTTCATTGATTGATAATTTACTTGTGACGTGAGAGAAAAGAGATGGAGTCCAAGGCTTGGGTCGAGTGAAGTGAATTGGTGGAGACGAAGAGTTCATGTTGGAAGCAAACAAAGCATATGGGTATTATTGAACTGGGCCTGGCAGTTGGCTAGGTCGAGTTTTAGACTTTCCTAGCAGACATAAAAGGACGAAGAGAAAGAAAGAAAGCAGGGGGGGGAAGCACAGGGAAACGGCGAGGAGCTGTAAACAGAGAGGAAGGCTGCCGCTGTTGCGGCTACACAGCCGTTTACGGTTTGAAGTTTTTGTTTCAATTCCATTTTTGCTTAGATATTTTAATTTTAATCTTTTTATGGCTTTTGAGAAAGCCATGGCTAGTTAGAACCATGTTAGGGTTTAGGTAGAACCCAATTTTATTATGAAAACTCTACATTTATATGCTTAATGATGAATTGAATGACTAGTAATTTATCTTCACAAAAGCTTGATATCTAATTGTTTACGTGATTTTGTTGATTATTTATGCTTTTCAATTGATATTTCGTACTTTGGTTAAATCCTTTGACGTGATATGCTTTAGGATTGATAGATAATGCTTTAGAATCACTACCCATGAAGCGAAGAAAATTACAGCGGAGAAACAGTATTTGAAAAATCATGAGTTATATTTTTAAGGATTAGTAGAGCTTGCATAATTAATTGGTGGAAACCGAAAACCCTAATAACCCATTCTCATTTGTTTATTGTTAAAATTATTATTATTTCATTTTGATCCGATCTTTTGAAAATCGTTAAAACATTACTTATTTGATTATTTAGTTTTGGTATTAGTTAGCAGAGTATTTCACACTCCTCGTGGGAACGACCTGTACTTGCCATTGTCTACTAGTTAGACGCTGTGCACTTGCAGTATTTTATTGTAGGTTTCCCAACCTACCAAGTTTTTGGCGCCGCTGCCGGGGAGTGGTTGCATAATACACTCTTATTGATACCAATTTTTGTATATAGTTTATTTTCATTTTTGTATATAATTTCTTTTTTTTTCTTCTTTTTATTTTAGATTTCTTTTAGTTCTTTTTATGCAGTTTGTTTGAATACTTTCCAGGTACCTTAGTCTGAAGTGTTATAGGCGAAAAGATGCACTCGCAAAGTTTTAGCAAGAGCCACTTGGAAGATCCACTAGAGGTTTGCTTAGCTCATTTTGGGTATGATTTTGATGATGATAGTGTTATTTGTGAAGTCAATGCCTTATTAGACTCCACACCGCTGCTAGACACTAATAAATGGAATCCCAAACTAGAACCTCTAGTTTTGCCCGAGCTTCGACTAGTTCCATCAGTCGAGGAAGCTTCGACTTTGACCCCTAAGCTATCAAGTTATGATTGTTTTCATCTTGATAATATTCATACTGAAATCGTTGTAGATGATAGTGGGTATATGAGTCATGATATTATTGCTCCATTGAGCCCTTGTCCCACGACTAAAATTTCAGCCGCGGAAGTTATTTCCGCTGATTTAGAACCTGATTTAGAGCGTGCCCCGCGAATAGAAAATGTAAAACAATCTGAATTTATTTCTTATGGGAGTGATTTACTTATCCTGTCCATGCATGACTTGAATATTACTTACAGATTTCTATTGGGAATGAACTTACGCATCCATTTGGAGCTTTATAGTGTTTGCAGGTGCATATTTTCAGCCGACCGGACTAATTGGGATGATCCTCAACTTTTCAGACTTTATATATATGATTGGATGTCTACTCTGGGTACCAGCCCCAGCTTGTTTGGGAAACAAATACATTTAACTTCTTGGGAGGTAACCCAATCTCATGCAACCAGGTAATATCCTTCCGTAACTCTTTCACTTCAAATGGTAACAGTTTCTCCTTGTTCATGCTTTTAATTTCATCTTTAGAACATTGAGGACAATGTTAGGTTTAAGTTTGGGGGTATGGGAGAAACTTCTTAGTTGCAGTATGAATAAATAAACTCCAGAGCCTAGAAATTTATGCTTATTTAGGATGGCACTAACCAATCTAAGTGGATGGAAGCATTTTGATTGTAGGAGTTTGAGGAACCAATCTGATTAGATGGAAACATCTAAAGAGTCTATTCATAAAAGCACAGAGCTCAGGTGTTAGAAATAACATGATAGTTTCACCATATCTCGTTGAGTCCTTTTCACTTCTATTTTTATTTTATTTTGTTTTTAAACTATGTTTCTCTAAGTAATAGGTGGGGCCCACGATTCAAGTTGTTACCAATGCTAGGGTGAATTAGAGTGATTGAGATACCTTCAGCCAAAAAAAAAAAAAAAAAAAAAAAAAAAAAAAAAAAAAAAAAAAAAAAAAAAAAAAAAAAAAAAAAAAAAAAAAAAAAAAAAAAAAAAAAAAAAAAAAAAAAAAAAAAAAAAAAAAAAAAAAAAAAAAATTGAGACCAGACCATTTGACCAAAAGGAATAAATTCAATAAAGTCGACCACTGGTACCCTTGTATATGCCAGTTGTGTTGACCTAGAGTTAGGTTATCGACCACTGGTACCCTTGTATATGCCAGTGTGTTGATATTAGTCAGACTAGTATCTCAATCCATTAGGATAGGTTCATTTTGGCGGAGGCCTTCAGACAGATATGGGAAACATCGTTCACTTAGTAAACATCAAAACCATCTATGTTTTCTATATCCATCTTCTTGATCTATCCATGTGATTAGTTTAGACTCCGAATATGATGTCCATAGTGCAACTATCTGAGTAGAGCTCTGTCACTTTATATGAATTTTAGTATGCTTGAGTGCAAACTCGTGTACAGCAATTGGAATTTCGCATCAGGGTACTTCTTCCTGTAGTCAATAAGTATGCCAACCAAGGAGATTCTTTAGTGCCTTCCAAGGTTCTGCGTAGATATCTAAGCTCTGGAGTATTAAGGTTTTGTGGGTACACCTCTGATAAACCCCCCGGAGACAACACTCCGCCACTAGGGCCACCTAGGGGTTCAAATGATTTTCCTTTCTAGAATAAATTTGCTCGAGGACTAGCAAATAATAAGTTTGGGGGTATTTGATGGACTCATTTATGTGTCTATATTAGTCTCAATTCTCTGTAATATTAGTACTCGATTTTGTTTACTTTGATATTTTATGTCTTTGTAGGTGTTTTTTTTGGAGAAATAAGGTTTTGCGGCGAGATTAGCTAAATATGGCTGGCCTGGTACCTTCATATATCAGCAGCAATTATTATGCTGGCCTGGTATTTCATATATATCAGCAGCATAGAATTATTTCACAGACGGGGCACAAACACAGCAAAGGAATGTCAAAGAAATATTGGTGGGGATGGTGGCTTCCACTAAGGCTATGAGAAAGTGGGAGACGTGACTAGTTTCTCAATTTACATCTTATTTTCATCACTCTCTTTCAAGCAAAAGCTACAGGCGAGAGGTGTTATGTTGTCAACAACACCATACTTGATGCCGAGGATAAAGACGCTCATGACTGCATGCTAGAACCATCAGCTCTTGTAGAGATGCAGAGAAGAATGGTTTGCTGCCGTGGGAACCACAGGCAGGGATCTTTTGGTGGATGAATGAGTAGAGTCCGCAGTCGAGTGAAGTGCGAGTTGTTGTTGCTGCCATGGCCCAGAACGTGGAAGCAAATACGTGATTATAGACGAAACATGGAGAGTGGACAGAATTCATTTGGATTGTACACAGTGATGAACATTGGAGACTGTTGGTTGAGGATTAGAAGAGCTCGGGTTTGGAAGAGATGGTAAAACTGGTACTCAGAAGACTGCATATGTTGTCGCCGGACGAATTAGTGAACTGTTGGTGCTCGAATGGAGAAGATGAAGCAGCAACAATGGCAGTCGACAGTGAAGAAAGGCGCTGGTGGAATTTTGGTTCTAAGTGAAGTAAGGATCTGTGTGTTTGGCTAATGGCTGTGAATTCATCTTATGAAGCTTGGCATTTTGTTGGTTATCCAACAGCGACTGCACTGAGAACTTGGAAATGGACTGAGGTTGTAGCAACAAAAGCTCACTGTGGTGAGAAGTTAGATGGCTAGCGTCAGAAGGCAGAAACTGGAGCTCAGATGGTTGAGTTCGTTTGACCGGGCAGGGAGGTGTGACGGACAGAATGACCGATGGCCAGACTTGGTCAATGTTCTGATTTGGAATACGATGGTGCTGGAAAGGATGATATGGCACGCTTTCATTGATTGATAATTTACTTGTGACGTGAGAGAAAAGAGATGGAGTCCAAGGCTTGGGTCGAGTGAAGTGAATTGATGGAGACGAAGAGTTCATGTTGGAAGCAAACAAAGCATATGGGTATTATTGAACTGGGCCTGGCAGTTGGCTAGGTCGAGTTTTAGACTTTCCTAGCAGACATAAAAGGACGAGGAGAAAGAAAGAAAGGAAGGGGGGAAGCACAGAGAAACGGCGAGGAGCTGTAAACAGAGAGGAAGGCTGCCGCTGTTGCGGCTACACAGCCGTTTACGGTTTGAAGTTTTTGTTTCAATTCCATTTTTGCTTAGATATTTTAATTTTAATCTTTTTATGGCTTTTGAGAAAGCCATGGCTAGTTAGAACCATGTTAGGGTTTAGGTAGAACCCAATTTTATTATGAAAACTCTACATTTATATGCTTAATGATGAATTGAATGACTAGTAATTTATCTTCACAAAAGCTTGATATCTAATTGTTTATGTGATTTTGTTGATTATTTATGCTTTTCAATTGATATTTCGTACTTTGGTTAAATCCTTTGACGTGATATGCTTTAGGATTGATAGGTAATGCTTTAGAATCACTACCCATGAAGCGAAGAAAATTACAGCGGAGAAACAGTATTTGAAAAAGCATGAGTTATCTTTTTAAGGATTAGTAGAGCTTGCATAATTAATTGGTGGAAACCGAAAACCCTAATAACCCATTCTCATTTGTTTATTGTTAAAATTATTATTATTTCATTTTGATCCGATCTTTTGAAAATCGTTAAAACATTACTTATTTGATTATTTAGTTTTGGTATTAGTTAGCAGAGTATTTCACACTCCTCGTGGGAACGACCTGTACTTGCCATTGTCTACTAGTTAGACGCTGTGCACTTGCAGTATTTTATTGTAGGTTTCCCAACCTACCAAGTTTTTGGCGCCGCTGCCGGGGAGTGGTTGCATAATACACTCTTATTGATACCAATTTTTGTATATAGTTTATTTTCATTTTTGTATATAATTTCTTTTTTTTTCTTCTTTTTATTTTAGATTTCTTTTAATTCTTTTTTATGCAGTTTGTTTGAATACTTTCCAGGTACCTTAGTCTGAAGTGCTATAGGCGAAAAGATGCACTCGCAAAGTTTTAGCAAGAGCCACTTGGAAGATCCACTAGAGGTTTGCTTAGCTCATTTTGGGTATGATTTTGATGATGATAGTGTTATTTGTGAAGTCAATGCCTTATTAGACTCCACACCGCTGCTAGACACTAATAAATGGAATCCCAAACTAGAACCTCTAGTTTTGCCCGAGCTTCGACTAGTTCCATCAGTCGAGGAAGCTTCGACTTTGACCCCTAAGCTATCAAGTTATGATTGTTTTCATCTTGATAATATTCATACTGAAATCGTTGTAGATGATAGTGGGTATATGAGTCATGATATTATTGCTCCATTGAGCCCTTGTCCCACGACTAAAATTTCAGCCGCGGAAGTTATTTCCGCTGATTTAGAACCTGATTTAGAGCGTGCCCCGCGAATAGAAAATGTAAAACAATCTGAATTTATTTCTTATGGGAGTGATTTTCTTATCCTGTCCATGCATGACTTGAATATTACTTACAGATTTCTATTGGGAATGAACTTACGCATCCATTTGGAGCTTTATAGTGTTTGCAGGTGCATATTTTCAGCCGACCGGACTAGTTGGGATGATCCTCAACTTTTCAGACTTTACATATATGATTGGATGTCTACTCTGGGTACCAGCCCCAGCTTGTTTGGGAAACAAATACATTTCACTTCTTGGGAGGTAACCCAATCTCATGCAACCAGGTAATATCCTTCCGTAACTCTTTCACTTCAAATGGTAACAGTTTCTCCTTGTTCATGCTTTTAATTTCATCTTTAGAACATTGAGGACAATGTTAGGTTTAAGTTTGGGGGTATGGGAGAAACTTCTTAGTTGCAGTATGAATAAATAAACTCCAGAGCCTAGAAATTTATGCTTATTTAGGATGGCACTAACCAATCTAAGTGGATGGAAGCATTTTGATTGTAGGAGTTTGAGGAACCAATCTGATTAGATGGAAACATCTAAAGAGTCTATTCATAAAAGCACAGAGCTCAGGTGTTAGAAATAACATGATAGTTTCACCATATCTCGTTGAGTCCTTTTCACTTATATTTTTATTTTATTTTGTTTTTAAACTATGTT